>NC_137147.1:128104731-129304731 GCF_951394435.1 Stenella coeruleoalba
TGCATTTTCTCACTTCTCTGATTAAGTATACCATTTGGAACTTGGAACTTAAGTATACCGTTTTCCATTGACTTTATTCTCTGATTAAGTATACCGTTTGGAACTATTTGTGAAGGCTCAAGTTTTCCTACAGACAAGAGGCAGGCCAATGACATTGTGGGAGTGGTCTGTTCTGGGAAGGCCCCATAGTGTCCTGCTCAATTACAATATGTGACATATTAATTTTATATCAGCTTTTTAATTTTACATCATAGTATTTCTTATGAGATACGTAGAAGAACAGTAAACATTACTGAAGGATTTTACCTCTCTTCTTGGAAAACATTAGTGTGTTTTCAGTAGTATGCATAATACTTCTATCACGTTAGGCAGAATTATGACTTGTTGCTTTCTTTATTTGAAGAGTAAGTATGTTCAAAGGCAATGCATATTGGTGTCAATTTCACAAGGGGAAGACTGTTCATTGTATGTTTATTGGCAACTTGATGGGCTAAGGGAGGTCCAGATACCTGGTAAAACATTATTTCTGAATGTGTCAGGATTTTTCTGGAAGGTAAGGGATTAACATTTGATTTATTAGACTGGGTAAAGATGTCTGCCCTCACCAATATGGGAGAGCACCAACCAAATCAAAGAGGGTCACAATAGAAAAAGGCAAAGGAAGGAAAATTTCTTCTCCTCTCCTAGAGCTGGTATATCCATGACCTTTCCCCACCCCAACCCCAGGATTTCAATAATCAAGTGGCTATAATGTCAGTTCTCATGGATATTAATCACTCTTTTCCCAGTCACCCTTGTTATTTTCCAATGGGCCCGAGAACAAAGTAGCCATGATGGCACAGATAAACATAATGCATAATTCCAGGTGAGAAATGATAAAATTGGAAATGTTAATTTGCAGGGTTGTAGGCAGATCTTGGAGATAACCAAAATAATTCAGGCTTTGGCATGAAATGGCAAAATGTGCAAGATGAAATCCACAAGTTTTCCATTGAATCATAACTTTTTCCTCTAAAATCACCACCTTTCAATTAAAGATAATCAAGGTAAGACTAATTTGTTTGCAAAATAAGTTTAGTCTCATTAAATTTGATCTGGTTATTTACACAAGTGAAGCAAAAATAGCAACTGATCACGTAGGTCTTGTGAGTTTGCTTGATTGGACCTTTTCATAAGGAATCTCAGGTTGAAATTTTCAAAGCCTCTCAAGGCTAGGAAGCCAAGCCAATAACTTGATACCAGATTTTGCCTACAGTACCTAAAGATTTAGGTAAATTCCTCTCTTTTAGGGTACTGAGAATACCCTGAGATTCCTGAGCCTGTCAGGAGATGACATTCCTTATTGACCAGTATAGTGGGAAACTCTGTTACAGGCTGGTTTTCAAAGGGAGTTTCATAAGAATTTACTCATTCAGCTCAAGCTTAGTTCCTTAAAGCTTTCTGTTCATATCTGTTTTCATGAACATTTTCAAATATGGCATTCCAATCAGAGCATTGGTAATATAACAAATGTTTCAAGTTTTGTTCTCTTACAAGAACAGATTTTTATTGAAATTATGCAACTAAGTATATTGCCATAAAAATAAAAATACCTAGGGTTTTTGAATTGTGCAGGAATCAGTTAGGAAAAAAAGGGAATAGTTTCATATTTGTTCACAAATGTATACTTTACCAAATTGCCATAAGAAAATGTTTAATTTCTACATGGTAACCAAAACATTAAAAAATAGCAATGTTTAAACCAAAAGTCATAAAATTTATGATCATCCTCATCAGTTTATTTAGCTCAATGTAATTAATTCTTGTTCTGCTAAATATTGGGTTAGTAGTTTTATGAATTAATCAGCTTCTTTATTCTTCCTGTGAAATATTACTCAGTCCAGAGCATGGCTTCAAAATTATCCAAATGTTCCCATCATAGAGCATACTTTCTTTAACTGATTGTAAATACTTTTGGAGAAGAAGGAAAGCAAAGCAATAACTGTCTGTGAATGAATTAAATGATTTAAAGGTCATAGTTAAACTTATTTTTTAAATTTAATTTTTATTTTATGTTGGAGTATAGTTGATTTATAATGTTGTATTAGTTTCAGGTGCAAAGCAAAGTGATTCAGTTATACATATACATATATCATTTCTTTTTCAGATTCTTTCCCCATATAGGTTATTACAAAATACTGAGCATAGTTCCCTGTGTTACACATTAGGTCCTTGTTGATTTTCTGTTTTATATATAGTAGTGTGTATATGTTAATCCCAAACTTCTAATTTGCCCCTCCTCCTTCTTTCCCTTTGGTAACCATAATTTTTCTTTCAAAGTTTGTGAGTCTGTTTCTGTTATGTAAATAAGTTCATTTGTATCATTTTTTTAAGATTCCACATATAAGTGATATCATATGATAATTGTCTTTGTCTGATTTACTTCACTTAGTATGATAATCTCTAGGTCCATCCACGTTGCTGCAAATACCATTATTTCATTATTTTTTATGGCTGAGTAATATTCCATTGTATATATGTACCACATCTTCTTTATCCATTTCTCTGTCAATGGACATTTAGGTTGCTTCCATGCCCTGGCTATTGTAAATAGTGCTTCAATGAACATTGAGGGTGCATGTATTGTTTTGAATTATGATTTTCTCCAGATATATGTCCAGGAGTGGGATTGCTGGATCATATGGTAGTTCTATTTTTAGTTTTTAAAAGAAACTCCATACTGTTTTCCATAATGCCTGCACCAATTTACATCCCCACAAACAGTGTATGAGGGTTCCCTTTTCTCCACACCCTCTCCAGCATTTGCTGTTTGTAGACATTCTGACCATTGTGAGGTGATACCTCACTGTAGTTTTGATTTACTTTTCTATAATAATTAGCTATGTTGAGAATCTTTTCATGTGCCTATTGGACACCTGTATGTCTTCTTTGGAGAAATGTATATTTAGATTTTCTGCCCATTTTTTTTTAATTGAGCTGCATGAGCTATTTGTGTATTTTGGAGATTAATCCCTTGTCAGTTGCTTCATTTGCAAATATTTTCTCCAATTCTGTTGATTGTCTTTTTGTTTCATTTATGGTTTCCTTAGCTGTGCAAAAACTTTTAAGTTTAATTAGGTCATTTTTGTTTATTTTTGTTTTTATTTTCATTACTCTAGGAGGTGGATCCAAAACGATATTGCTGTGATTTATGTCAGAAAGTGTTCTGCCTATGTTTTCCTCTAAGAGTTTTATAATATCCAGTCTTACATTCAGATTTTTAATCCATTTTGAGTTTATTTTTGTGTATGGTGTTAGAGAATGTTCTCATTTCATTCTTTTACATGTAGCTGTCCAGTTTTCCCAGCACCACTTATTGAAAAACTGTCTTTTCTCCATTGTATATTCTTGTTAAAAGGCAATAGTTAAACTTCTGATGAGAGTTTATTTGATAAGGAAAATTAGTTATTTCTGTTACATACTAGATTTCAGCATATTAGTTGGAGTGTATTGACAAATATATATGAACTTCATATAATTTCTAGAATACCTCATTAATAACATATAAACCTAAGGTTTATCATCATTTTTTATTGGAGTATAGTTGATTTACAATGATGTGTTCATTTCTGCTGTACAGCAAAATGATTCAGATATATACACTTTTTTATCATCATTTTTTATTTGCCAATGTTTTCCATGTAATTAAATACACCAAGTAAACTTAATTAGCTTAGTATCTACCTTTTACAAAGGGAGAAAGAAATCCTTTGACATTTTCCAGGAACCATCTGGGAAATCTCAATGTTAGTTTGAGATAAAAAAGACTCCATTTATAATTTGGTTTTGGGAAGTTGTAAAAAAATATCAAAAGGTTTTAACACAACTAAATAGGATCACTGTGAAACTATACCAAGTTAATCATTTAACCAAACTGACAAGAGAGTTTAAAGGCAAATACAAAATGTTATATAGCTGTTAAAAATCCAGCTCTTTTATTAATAAGACTCTGTTTCCTAAGTAATCAAAGACCTGATAAAGACAACATGAAGCACAATAAATTATATTAAAATGCAAAATTTGGCTTTCCATGCTAAATAAATAGAAGGTAAAGAAAAAAAAATAGTTTCTTATTAATAGCAAACATAATCTAAACACACCTTGTTGCTTTAATAGAGAAATAACCAAATCCTGCTTTTGCATTTGTGTACTATTAATTCTAAGGCTAAGTTCTAAAAACCTTGTAAGTAAATTCATCCAATCTTTGCCAGATTTGCCCACACAAGATAATATTCCTTTCAAGATTCATTTTCCACAGTCTTTCTAACTTAAAAAAAATCCATTCGGTATTTGCTTTACACCTTTCCTCTTTTTTATTCTGGATTAAGATGTCATTCCACATTAGGACAATATTACTCTCTTTTTTTCGTAACAAAATCACATTCTTCATATACTTCCTCATTAAAAACATACCTTACTTTCCTTGCATACACAGTGTTTTTTTCTTTATCTTTCTTAGTTATAGTCATTTCATTTACATATATTTATTAGAATCATTAACCATTAGTCATCTTTCTTTTACAGAGAAAAGTAGGAATTAAGCAATTGATAACTGTTGGCTACATACTATTATTCTGTAGCAAATTTATAAACACATTATTTAAAATTTTCTAGAGGAATATGCCTTTTCATTGTACAATATTCCATGTTTAAAGATGTACCCCAATATATTTTAGCTTTTTTGTACCATATAAAAACAAGATTGTAAAAGTAGATACAATATGTTCAACAACTGAAGTTTCAATATTTTTCTTATTTGGAAACAATTTGGATATTCAAGAAATATCCATTATTTGCCTTAATCTAATATAGCTTTAAGGTTTCAAGTTGCCAAAATTTTTGTGAAATGACTTTTAAGTAGGTATTATAAAACATGATCAATTTTTTAAAGTTCATTAACTTTTATCCTATTTACATCTATTTAATTCACTTGTTATTAACAAGTATGTTTGAATTGATCATGACAATTTCTCACCTGTCATCTTCAGTTATTTATCTTGTTGACCAATTAGGCAAGTATCAAAAAATCACAGAGATAGAGAACATAAAACGTTAATATATAGTTATTTTTTTCTTTTTAATTTACCTCTGAGCAAGACATACATTAATTTTTAAAAATTGATATATAATTTACATATAACATTGTATTAAAACATAATGTTGATATAAAACATGATGATTCAATTTTGTGTATACAATATTGCAATACTATCACCATTATAAGTTTAGTTAACATCCATCATCACACATAGTTACCCATTTTTTTCTTGTCATTTTTTAAGAGGTACTATCGTAGCAAATTTCAAATATACAATACAGTATTTTTAACTACAGTCACCCTACCATAAATTACATCCCCAAGATTTATTTATTTCATACCTGGAAGTTTTTACCTTTTGACCCCCTTCACCCATTTTGCCCACACCCCACCTACCACCTCTAGCAAGCACCAATCTGCTCTCTGTATAAGTTTCTTTTTTGTTTTTTGTTTGTTTGTTTGTTTTTATTTTACACATATCAATGAGATCATAAACCACTTGCCTTTCTCTGTCTGACTTTGTCTCTTTGTGTAATGTGCTAGGCCCATCCATGTTGTCATAAATTGCAAGATTTTATTCTTTTTTATGGCTAAATGATATTCTGTCATATTCCATTCCATTATTTATATCTATCTATCTATCATCTATCTATCTGTCTATCGATCTATCATCTATCTATCTCACATTTTCTTTATCCAGTCGTCCATTAATGTGCACTTCATTTACTTCTATGTCTTGGCTATTGTAAACAATGCTGAAATAAACTTAGAGGATCCCATATTTTTGATCAGGGCTTCATTTCCTATAGATAAATACCAAGAAGTATAATTGATGGATCATATGGTAGTTTTATTTTTAGTTTTTTGGGGAACCTCCATATTGCTTTCCACAGTAGCACTACCAATCTACATTTCCACCAACAGTGCACAAGATTCCCATTTTGTAAATGAGCAGGACAATTTAGGGCCTTCTCAGAATAGAGCACCCTCCCATGTCCTCTGCCTGTCTCTTGTCTGTAGAAAAACTTTAGCCTCCAAGGCCTTCCCTGGGTTCCAAAGAATAAATTTAATCAGATAAGTTAGAAAATGCAGAAAGAAAGGAAAAGAGTCAAGCAAGACAAAATGATAATAATTTAGCCATTAAACAAAGTCAAGGACATTTCGTTCCTCCTCAAGGGCTATAGACAATATTGAGTCATATCCTTTGAGCTGTTTTGCAGATACTGAAACCCCCACTAGGCAGAAGAAGTTAACTGTATGCTGCCCACAAGCCATAGACCTCAGACTCATTTGAAACAGAAGGTTGATGATGTTGACTCCTGATTATTTCATTATCAGTCAATCAGAAGAATGTCCATGAGCTAATTATGCACCCCACAACCCCTCTCCCTTATCCTGTCTTTACAAATCTTTCCCTGAAAGCCATCAGGGAATTCAGGTCTTTTAAGCACTAGATGACTGGGCTCCTTGGTTGGTGTCCTGCAAAAAACACTTCACTTTTCTTCACCACAACCAGGTGTCAGTATATTGGCTTTACTGTGTGCAGGTGAGTGGGCTCAAGTTCTGTTTGGTAACAGTTTCTTCGCATCCTCAGAAACACTTAGTTTTTGTCTTTTTGATAGTAGCAATTCTAATGAACATGAGGTGATATCTCCTTGTGGTTTATATTTGCACTTCCCTGGTGATTAGTGATGTTGAGCACCTCTTCATATACCTGTTGGCTATCTGTACATCTTTGGAGAAATGTCTGTTCAGATCCTCTGTCCATTTTAAAATCCAATTTGCTTTCTTTCTTTCTTTTTTTTTTTTTTTTTGCTATTGAGTTACTTGAGCTTTTTTTTTTAATTTTAGAAATTATCTCTTTATCAGAAATATAATTTGCTCCTATCCAATAGGTTGCCTTTTATTATGTATGGTTTTCTTTGCTGTGTCGGTGCCTTTTAGTTTAATATAATCTTACTTAATTATTTTTGCTTTTGTTGCCTTTGCATTTAGTGTGAAATAAAATCACCACAAAGACTGATGTCAAGGAACTTACTGCTTATTTTTCTTCTGGGAGTTTTCAGTGTTTAGGTCTTATGTTCATGTCTCTAATCTATTTTGAGTTAATTTTTGTGGATGGTGTAAGATAGTTGTCCAGTTTTATTCGTTTGCATGTGGCTGACTAGTTTTCCCAACAGCTTTTATTGATGAGTCTATGTTTTCCTTATTGTTTAATTTTGGCTTATGTTTCATAAATTAATTGATCATATATATATTGGTCTATTTCTGGGCTCTGTATTCTGTTCCATTGACCTATGCATCCATTTTTATAACAATACCTAACTGTTTGATTGCTATGCCCTTTTAATATAGTTTGAAATCAGAAAGTGTGATGGACCCAAGTTTGGTTTTCTCTCTCAGGATGGCTTTGGCTATCGAGGGTCTCCTGTTGTTCCATATAAATTTTAAGATTATTCTATTTCTGTGAAAAATGCCATTAGGATTTTTAATTGGGATTTCACTGATTCTGTAGATTGCTTTGTGTAGCATAGATATTTTAATAGTATTAACTATTCCAATCCATGAGTGTGGAATATCTTTCTATTTATTTGTGTTTTCTTCAATACTTTCACCAAGGTCTTATAGTTTTCAATATAACAGTTTTTCACCTTGGTTAAGTAAATTCCTAATTATTATATTCTTTTTGATGCAATTGTAAATGGGGTTGTTTTCTCAATTTCTCTTCTAATATTTTGTTATTAGTCTATAGAAATGAAACAAATTTTTGTATATTAAATTTGTATCCTGCAACTTTACTTAATTCTTTTATTAGTTCTAACAGGTTTTTTTGATGGAGTCTTTAAGTTTTTTTATATATAATATCTTGCCATGCAAAAACAATGAGTTTTACTTCTTCCTTTCCAATTTTGATGCCTTTTATTTCTTTTTCTTACCTAATTGCTCTGGATAAGAATTCTAATACTATGTTGAATAAAAGCAGTGAGAGTGGACATCCTTATCTTCTTCCTGATCTTAGAGGACAACTTTCAGCTTTTCACTATTGAGTATATATATATATATATATATTTTTTTTTTGCGATATGCGGGCCTCTCACTGTTGTGGCCTCTCCCGTTTGGAGCACAGGCTCCAGACGCGCAGGCTCAGCAGCCATGGCTCATGGGCCTAGCTGCTCCGCAGCATGTGGGATCTTCCTGGACCGGGGCACAAACCCGTGTCCCCTGCATTGGCAGGTAGACTCTCAACCACTGTGCCACCAGGGAAGCCCTTGAGTATATTTTTAAAAAACAAAATTCTACTGAGTAAATTTTACTGACCTTATTGGCTTTATTAAATGATTCATATTTCAGACAGTATCCAGTATAGCAGATAAAAGGGAGCTTCAGGGAGCTGTACAAAATGAAAGATGTTTATAGGCAGAATGGAGCAGGAAAGAGGACATTTACTAGACAAATAAAAGGAAGTTCGTTATTGCAAGGTTATTTTTTTTTATAGAAAGGTAGAGGTATATCAGGTAGATTTCCTAACTAGTGCTTATCAGGCAATTCCTAATTGACTGATTTAAGATTCAGTCTCTGGGAGAACTGGACTTAGTTCTAAGTCTCAGTTTGAGAATGTAGGGCTTAGCATAAGTGATTTCATTTTGGGCCTGTTGTATTTTTTTAACAGGTGTTAACTGTGGGCTTTTCATATATTGCCTTTATTATGTTTAAATATGTTTCCTTTATATCCAGTTCATTGAGAGTTTTTATTATAAATGAATGTTGAATTTTGTCAAATGCTTTTTCTGATTCTATTGAGATGTTTATATAATTTTATTCTGTTTTATTAATGTAAATCAATTATTTTTATGTATATTTTCCATAGGTTGGATTTATAGTTTTATAACCTTAAACAACTAGTAGAGATAACATAATGTTTTTGAGTACTAAACCTAGGTAGAAAAAATTTGTATGTTCATTATATTTAATGTTGAAAACTCTGAAGTTATGCCTGTTTTTACTTTACCAACCATTTGGAAATTAGAATCATTTAACAAAAATTTCCCAGGTAAAAGAAAACTTTATCATCTGGAGGTAGAAAATGTCACATATACATAACACATGCATACATACACACATTAGGAACATGCATAAACTTACAGAAAGATGGACAGAGTAATTTTAGAACTAAGTATAAAATTTTAGCCTTGACTTGATGAACATAGTAATACTATCTCAGTGGTATATCTTCACTTTATATGTTAACCTGAATTGTGTTTCTGGTAAATGGGACATGAAGGTTACCTGTTTACCAATATTTGTGGAAGAGATTAGTAATATTCTCTTTGGTCCTAACATGTAATCTGATGGAGGCTGTAGTGGTTGCTTCGGATTCCATATTTCCTTGAGAACACTGAATGGATGATAAGAAACCTAAAGTTAAAGTGACTATGGGAGTTGAGAGGCAGGATTTGAAGGTGAAATTCTGGCAGTCTGGACAGAGGGATGGAGAAGGTAGGGGGCACATCAAAGGATTCAAGGAAACTGAAGGGAAAATACAAACCAGTAAAATGTGGAAGGAAAAGAAGATGCATGAGAAGAGAATGGGTTTAGAGAAGCCACATTGAAAGGATCTAATATTTCTCAAATAAGCCATTGATTGTCCAATTATTCTTAGTAAAATCATGCCAACAAGAAAGGAAGCCAATGGAGTTGGTGCAGCGTATACTCAGCAAGGTTTCAAGAAGGGGGTTGTCTGTTCACTGAGAAGTTCCCATGTTTTATAGCTAATGATATACTTATAATTACGCATAAATAACCTTGGGACTCTAACCCAGCTTTTTACACTCAGTTATTTGCCTGGGACTCTAACACAGCTTCTTACAAACAAAGAAACCTAGCCCTCTAATCCATCCTCTGTTTGGGTCTCTAATCTTTCTTCTAGAGTGTACTCAAATGCTTATGAATCAAAATCTGTCCCTACAGCTTTAAGGGATATTTGTCTGAACCAGTGGTTTAGGAAATGAACTCACCAAAGTATCTCTGTTCTATCAGTCAGGAGTAGAGACGAAAAGTTTTCAAAGGTGCACACTTCAGGTACTGGGTAAGGTATCTGAGACTCCAGTGATGACTCTGATTTATCCAAGTAGAGATATTTTAACTGTCAAAGAAAAAAACAGAGATTAAATGGAGGTAAAAAACAGGTTTCATTCAGGACTATTGCAAAGGATAAATTATCTCAGTATAGAAACAGGCTTAATTCCAAAAATATCATGGGCAAGTGGGAATTTATAGCCTGGAAGTTTGGTGGGGTTCAGTGAATGAAAAATTGCTAAGAGGAAACATGAATTGTAATGGGGATTTTGTTTAAGCCAACTTAACAGGATTCTTGCTGAAGACAGGTCTGACTGATTAGTCATCACCTGTTGGACGGTGGAGAATTTAAATCATGATTAGATATGTGTGGTGATCAGACATGCATTATAATAGACCCTTGCTAAACTAACTAAGCAGGGTTCATGCTAAGCATTTTACATGGAAATACACAGAATGATATGGAGAAGGTTTAGGAAATTGACTAAAATTTGTTGAATCAAAGAATCTGTATCACTACAAAAGAGATATTGGGCAACTATTCAAAAAATAGAGATAAGAAAGTATGTCTGGCACACAGAATATCCCTAAGAGTTTCTTTTATTATTACTATGCCCTATGATTAAGGTTAATAAAAAAAACTACAACTGCCAAATACACGTAGGACTACATGTACATGTAGACATGTACCAGATCCTTCATGGATGAAGGTTTTGGTCATCCCATAAAATAAAAACAACCAAGACCATCTATGGTGCTTGCTGAAGCAATGGGAATACATTGAGGCAGTAGCAGAAGGTAGTTATAAATATCATCTACTATCACACAATCAGTTACAGAAAAAAGAGTTATGATTGTCATGAGTATTTCTTATTATGAATATGTTTGTGTGTGTATATATATTATATATATATATAATCTCAGATATTTTTGTTTTCTATCATCTATTATTTACTTATCATATAATATGTACCAACTTTATGTTATAGTATTTAAGTATTGTTAATTTTATATCATACTATATTTTATGAGATATTTAAATAAGACTAAACATAGTAGAGAACTTTACTTCCTCTTCTGGGGAGGGACTAGTGTGTTTCTGTAGTATGAAGAATACTTCTACCATGTTAGGTAGAATTATGACCATGCTATTTTTCTTTTTTAAAAAATATTTATTTATTTTCTTTCTTTATTCTTATTTTTTTGACTGACTTGGGTTTTAGTTGCAGCATGCAGGCTCTTATTTTATTATTATTATTTTTTTAATTTTGGCATTGTTGGGTTGCAGCACACAGGATCTTTGTTGTGGCACATAGGCTCTTCACTGTGGGGGGTGGGCTTCTCTGTAGTTGTGGAGAATGGGCTTCTCTGTAGTTGTGGTGTGTGGGTTTTCTCTTCTCTAGTTGTAGTGCGTGGGCTCCAGAGCACATGGGCTCTGTAGTTTGCAGCATGTGGGCTTTCTAGTTGAGGTGCGTGGGCTCAATAGTTGTGGTGCATGGGCTTAGTTGCCCCGTGGCATGTGGGATCTTAGTTCCCTAACCAGGGATTGAACCCACGTCCCCTGCTTTGTAGGATAGATTCTTCACCACTGGACTACCAGAGAAGTCCCAGCATGCAGGCCCTTTGTTGTGGCTCATGGGCTTCTCTCTGGTTGGGGTGTATGGGCTTCTCTCTAGTTGTAGCGTGTGGTTTTTTTGTTTGTTTCTTTCTCTAGTTGAGGCACGCTGGCTCCAGGGCACATGGTCTCTGTAGTTTGCGACATGTGGTCTCTCTTGTTGAGGCTTGCGAGCTCAGTAGTTGTGGCGTGGGTTTAGTTGTCCCTCAGCATGTGGGATTTTAGTTCCCCAACCAGGGATTGAACCCATGTTCCCTGCATTGGAAGGCAGATTATTTACCACTGGACCACCAGGGAAGTCCTGCTATTGTTCTTATTTGAAGATTAAGTATGGTTGAAGGCAATGCATATATATGTCACATTAATGAAGGCGAGACTTGCAGTGTTTAATTTTATGTCTACTTGGTAGGGCTAAGAAAAGTCCAGATAGCTGGTGACGCATTATTTCTGGGTGTGTCCTTGAGCACGTTTCTGGAAGGGATTAACATTTGATTCAGTCAACTGAGTAAAGAGATCCACTCTCACTAGTGTGGGAGAACATGAAGAGTTGGAACAGGGGGCCAGAATAGAATAAAAATTCAAAGAAAGGGCATATTCCTCCTCACTTCTAGAACTGGGACATCCATTTTTTCCTGCCCTGGGACATAAGAAGTCCTGGTTATTAGGCCTTTGAACTCTGGGATTTATACCAAGGGACCCCTCGTTCTTGGACCTTTTGCTTGGGACTAAGAGTTACAGCATGGGCTCCCCTGGTTCTCAGCTCCTGGACACAGAATGAATTACAACACCTGTTCTTTTGGTATCTGGCTAACAATTGGCATATTGTGGAACTTTTGTACTTCATGTAATTTCTACAATGACTCTCATATCTAGCTATTTATCTATTGATCTATCATCTCTATTTATTTATTATCTTTCTATCTATCTATCTATCTATCTATCTATCTATCTATCTATCTATCTATCTATTATACTATGTGTTTTTCTGAAGATTCCTAAATACCAGAGAATCCTAAGGGATTGGAATGTTATGGTGAATTAACTATTGGTATGGATAGTAGTTCTTGAAAACAGGATTTTAAAGATGAGTATTCTGAATTTATCCTGGGGTTTCTGAAATTTCTCTCTAATTTGATTAGATATAAAGAAGCTAATAATTCTATTTCCACTAGGAAATAGAGCCCTATTTGTCCATGGTATGACCTATTTATAGAGATACACAAAATACCTACATTTGATATTCTTAATTAGCCACTTATAAGAAGAAAGGAGCTAAATAACCTGTATATAATAATTTCAAACATTTTTTGTAAAGGATTATAGTGACACTGGTTGATTCCTCCTATTATTGCTACCAAAGTGGTGAAAGAAAACGACGAGCTCAAAAATTTGAAATCTCACCTGAAGCATTATATCAATTACATGAAAACTTTAAGCTGTGCCTTGAGGAAGAGGCTTATATCCTTGCAGGGCTGAAATTGCTACAAATTAAACTATGATTGGATGAATTTCAAAGCAAGTTGATCTCTAGACTCCTAAGATGTCTAACTTTAAAGCCAGGATATTGATTGAGGAAAAGTAATGTCTTGTTAATTAAGATGGAAAATGTGAAAAGATGCTGATGAAACTGGGGTCATCAAGTCACTACATTGTGTTGAGTCTCCTTTCCAGTAGAAGTCTCAGTGGAAGTGACTTCCCTAACAACATTAGCAGTGACATTCCCATCCCAAGTTGTAGCAGCCTCCTAATCCACAGTGGTATCAACATTTGTACCTCCATCAGAGGGACTTAACTCTGCATTACTGGAGGTGACAATAATGGACTCTCCTGAGGCAATTGCCACCCATGTCTAAACTCAAACTTAAAAGGCCCCTAAAGGCAGGGTACAAAATGTGGCCCATGTGGAGCTGCACTGCACTCTTAAGGAACTACTTGAGTTTTCTGATTTATGCAATTGGAAATCTGGGGAATATGTGTGGGAATGGGAATTAAGGCATGGAATAATGGTTAAAAAATATAAATTTGGATCAACTGAATTTATTGATGTGGGTTAACTACCAGAGATTCTACTTTTAGTTTTGCAGCATGGAGAATTAGAAAAGGCTCTAATGGTTTCTTTGGATAATAGGTGAAAACCTGGCTCAAAAGATGGCCCACCATGAGCAAAATAGAGATGCCAGATATACTTTAGCTTATATATAAGGAAACATTCAAAAGATTAGGGTGATTGGAATGTTAGAGTGAACTATTCATTTAAGGCCTACTCACCCACAATGGAAGGATCTGGATATGGGAGGATCTTTTACCAATACTTCAAGATATAAATTTGGAATGATAGCCCCAGCTTCCTTGAAGTGCTCTGTAATTTTCTCCTCTGTGGGCCAGAACTTACAGTGGGAACCACAGTCACTCAATTTGAAACTCTGAATGTTGTGGGAGTAATTGGGTCCCAGGGTGTCAGGAACCAAGTGGCTTTACTCATCCAAAAGTCAATGTAGTTTAGTTATTGTAATGGAAGGAGTAAAAGCACTGATCAGAATAGTCTGATTCACATAGACCTATAGAGTAGCCTAGTTAATTAACCACGGCATTCCAAGAAATGAAAAATATATGAAGTCTACAAAATTCTTACTTATTCTATATAAACAGAAAAGTTCTAGGTCACAGAACAAAAGTATAACTTGAGTAATTAAAATGGTGAGTCACAGTTACTCAATCAATTCCCCATCTTGAGCAAACCCAGAACTCTTTGAATAAAGTGGAGACCAGGTCCCCTTGAGAAAGAACCTTTGCACACTACCAGAAATTTACAATGTTTTTCTCTCAGCCTTTCCCAAAGGGACATACTGCTTTGGGGGGAAAGGAAATAATAAGAAGTGTATCTCTTCAGTTAGTGTAAGTGTTTATGGGAGTCAGATGTTCAGTGGTATTTTAGTACTGGCCCATCTCACATTGTGTCAAGCACATCACATGCATCTTGTAGTTAATTCCCCAGTTCTAGTATGCCTATTTGGAGTAGAAATATTTAGCAACTGGCATAATCCCCACATAGGTTTCTTGACATTTGGTGTGATGGCAATTATAATGGGAAAGGCCAAATGGAAGCCTTTAGAACTACTTATACCTAGGAAAATAGCCAATCAAAAGTAGTACATAGCATTCCTGTGGAGTTTGCAGAGATTATTGCTATTATCAGGACATGAAGATGCAGGGATGGTGATTCCCACCACATCCACATTCAAATCTTTTATATGGCATGCACAGTAAGAGATGGATCTCTGAGAAACACAGTGGATTATGGCTAGCTTAACCAAGTTGTGACTCCTAATGCAGCCATTGTACCATATGTGGTTTTATTGCTTGAGCAAATTCATGCATCCCATGGTACCCATTATGCAGCTATTTATTTATGAACATCCTTTTTCTCCAACCTGCTCGTAAGGCCTACCAGAAAATTTTTCTTTCAGCTGGCAAGGTTAGTGAATACTTTCATGGTCCAACTTCAGAGGCATATTAATTCTCCAGCTCTATGTCACCACTTAGTTTTTTAGCATTTCAGGAAACTTAATTGCCTTTCCCTTCCAAAAGATATCATACTAGTTCATTGCATTGATGACATTATGTTGATTGGACTTAGCAGAAATAGCAAGTTCTCTAGATTCATTAGCAAGACATTTGTGTATCAGAGGGTAGGAAATAAATCTGACTAAAATTCAAGGTCCTTCTATCTCAGTGAAATTTCTGGGATCCCAGTGGTGTGGGGATTGTCCATACATTTCTTTTAAAGTGAAGGACAAGTTTTTCCATCTGGTCCCTCCTACAGCCGAGTAAGAGGTACAATGCCTACAAGGCCTCTTTGGCTTTCTGAGGCAATGTACTCATAACTTGGGTGTATTACTTTGGCCCATATGTCAAATTAACCAATAATCTGCTACTTTTGAGTGGGGCCACAAAACTAGAGAACATTCTACAACAGGTTAAGGCTGTGAGTCAAGCTGTTCTGCCACTTGGGCTATACATTTCAGCAGATCCAATTGTTCTAGAAGTTTCATTGGCAGAAGGAATGCTGTTTGGAGCATTTTGGCAGTCTTTAAGGGTAAAGTGGATGCAAACTTCTAGGATGTCGGAACCGAGTCCTATTATCCACAGATATATGCTCTCCTTTTGAAAAAAAAAAGCTCTGGCCTGCTACTGGGCCTACCAGAGACTGAATGTGAACATGTACCACAAAGTCACCAGGCAACTGAAGCTGCCTATCATAAACTTAGTAATATCTGACTTACCAAGTCTTAAAGTTGGTAGTGCACTGAAAATTATATCTTAAAACAAAAAGGGGGGAAGACATATGGGAACATATGTTTATGTATGACTGATTCACTTTGTTATAAAGCAGAAACTAACACACCATTGTAAAGCAATTATACCCCAATAAAGATGTTAAAAAAAAAAAAAGGGTATACATGTGATCAGGTCAGGAACCCCCCTGAAGGCACAAGTAAGTTACATGAAATAGTGGCTGAAATATCCATGGCCATTACTTCTGTTACACTGTCTTTTCTTCCCAACATGCACTTATGGCCTCATGAAGAACTACCTTAGATCAGTTTAAAAAAGGAAGTCTTAGGCCTAGTTTAATGATGCTTTATACATGATATGTGGCCACCATAAGTGGAGAGCTACAGTAGTACAGCCTATCTCTGGGGCATGTGTAAAGGGTTGTGGTGAAGCAAATTCCTCCCAGTGAGCAAATCATCAAGCATTGTAGCAGGTTGTTCACTTAGCTTTGAAGAAGAAATGGCCAGAATTATGATTATATACCAATACACATCCTGTGGCTAATGTTTTGGCTTGATGGTCAGGGACTTTCTGAAAGGGACATGTTTAAAAAATTGGTGACAATAAACGTTGGGAAAGAAGTGGATAGATAGTCTCTCAATGGGGGAAAATACCTGAAAATTTCATTTCCCATGTGAATGCTCACCAAATCCACCTCAGCAGAGGAGGATTTCCATAATCAAGTGAATAGAATAATGACAAGCCAGTGGATATCAGTCATCCTCTTTTCCCTGCCATCCAGGTAGTTTTCAACAGACTTAGCACAAAGTGTTCATGAATGCATAGATGGAAGTTATGCAAGGACTTAGAAATATTACATTTTTTTAAACAATAAACTCATTTAAATGTTTTTAATGTCATAAAAAACTCTTATGGTAAACGTTATATAAAACAGTAATGATGTAAAGTTACTGTACTATAAGATGAATTAAAAATTTATGATAAGGATTATGTGAAATATCTTCTGTTTTTGAAGTATAATTGATTTAGAGTAAATAGTGTGTCTGTTTCAAGTGTACAGCAAAGTTATATATATATGATTCAGATTATTTTCCATTACAGATTATTGCAAGATATTGAATATAGTTCCCTGTGCTATACAGTAAATCCTTGCTGCTTATCTATTTTATGTATAGTAGTTTGTATCTGTTAATATCATGCTCCTAATTTATCCTTCCTCCATCCCTTTCCCCTTTGGTAACCATAAGTTTGCTTTCTATGTCTGTGAGTCCGTTTCTGTTTTGTGTATAGATTTATTTGCATTATTTTTTTAGATTCTACATGTAAGGAACATCATATAATATTTGTCTTTCTCTGACTTACTTCACTAAATATAATATTCTCTAGGCCCATCCATGTTGCTGCAAATGGCAACATCTTATTCTTTTTTTTATGGCGGAGTAATTGTATGTGTGTGTGTGTGTGTGTGTGTGTGTGTGTGTGTGTGTGTGTGTGTGTATATATATATATATATATATCCATATCTTCTTAAGGCAATCACCTGTTGATGGGCACTTGGGTTGTTTATGGCTATTGTAAATAATGCTGCTATGAACAGTGGAGTGCCTGTGTCTTTTCAAATTAGAGTTTTCATCTTTTCTGGATATATACTCAGGAGTGGGATTGCTGGGACATATGGTAGCTCTATTTTTAGTTTTTTTAAGGAACCTCCATACTGTTTTTAACAGTGGCTGCACCAATTTACATTTCCACCAACAGTGTAGGAGGATTCTCTTTTCTACACAAGTCTCCAGCATTTATTATTGGTAGACATTTTGAAGATAGCTGTTCTGACCATTGTGACATGGTACATCATTAAGGTATTGATTTGCATTTCTGTAATAATTTGCGATGTTGAACCTCTTTTCATGTGCAGATTAGCCACAGACATGTCTTCTTTGGAGAAATGTCTATTTAGGTCTTCTTCCATTTTTTGATTGGGTTTTTTATTGTTTTGATATTGAGGTGTATGGGCTGTTTGTATATTTTGAATACCCCTTGTCAGTCACATCACTTGCAAATATTCTCCATAATTTCTGTAAGTTGTCGTTTTTCTGTGCAAACTTTTAAGTTTGATTAAGTCCCATTTGTTGATTTTTGCTTTTATTTCTTTTGCCCTGGGAGACTCATCTAAGTAAATGCTGCTACGATTTATGTCTGAGAATGTTTTGCCTTCTCTTCCAGAAGTTTTATGGTGTCATGAATTATACATAGGTCTCTAAAATATTTTAAGTTTATCTTTGTATATGGTGTGAGGGAGTGTTCTACTTTCATTGATTTACACGTAGCTGTCCAACTTTTCCAACACCATTTGTTGAAGTGAATGTCTTTACTTCATTGCACATTGTTCCATCCTTTGTTGTAGATTGACTGTAGGTGTGTGGGTTTATTTCTGGGCTCTCTATTCTGTTTCATTGTTCTATATGTCTGTTTTTGTGCCAATACCATGCTGATTTGATTTCTGTAGCTCTGTAGAGAAGCCTGAAGTCTGAAAGGGTTATGCCTCCAGATTTGTTCTTTTTCCTTAGGATTGCTTTGGCAATTCTGGGTCTTTTGTGGTTCCATATAAATTTTAGGATTATTTGTTCTAGTTCTGGAAAAATGTCATGGGCATTTTGATAAGGATTGTATTAAATCTGTAGATTGCTTTGGGTAGTATGGTCATTTTAACAATATTAATTTGTCCATTCTGAAAGCATGGGATACCTTTCCACTTCTTTGAATCATCTTTAATTTCCTTTATCAATGTTTTATAGTTTTCAGCATGTAGATATTTCACTTCCTTGTTTAAGATCATTTCTATGTATTTTATAGGATTCCAAATAGGAATGTCTTTTTACTTTTTCTCTTTTTGTTCTTTCATTGTTTGTGTAAAGAACTACAAAGAATTACAGTATACTAATCTTGTATTATGCTGCCTTACTTGATTTATTTATTAGTTCTAATAGTTTGGTGGAGACTTTAGGGTTCTCTATAGAGAGTATCATGTTATTTTCAAATAGTGACTGACCTCTTTGCTTTCAATGTGGATACCTTTTATTTATTTTTCTTATCTAATTGTTGTGGCTAGGATTTGCAATCTTTTGTTGAATACAGGTGGTGAGAGTGGGTATCCTTATCTTGTTCCTGAATTTACTGGGAATTCTTTCAGCTTGTCACTGTTTAGTATTGTGTTGGGTGTGCATTTGTCATAAATGGCTTTCATCATGTTAGATATGTTCTCTCTATGTGCACTTCGGTGTTAGTTTTATCATGAACGGATGTTGAATTTTGTCAAATGCCTTTTTTTTGTATCTATTGAGATGATGATGTGATTTTAAAAAACTTTTTTTCTTTATCACAATATCCTGCTTTATTGTCTTTTTTTACATTTTTAAAAAATTGAAGTTGATTTATTGATTTACAATGTTGTGTTAGTTGCAGGTATATAGCACAAAGATGATTCAGTTTTATATATGTATATATATATATATATATAAAAGAATATATATATGCATATATATATTCTTTTTCAGATTCATTTCTCTTATACGTTATTATAAAACACTGAGTATATTTCCTTGTGCTATACAATAGGTCCTTGTTAGTTATCTATTTTATGTATGGTAGTATGTATATGTTAATCCCAAACTCTTAATTTATCCCTCCTCCTCCTTCCCTTTTGGTCACCATAGGTTTGTTTTCTATGTCTGTGGGTCTATTTCTGTTTTGTATATGAGTTTACTTGTGTCATTTTCTTTAAGATTCCATATGTAAGCAATATCATATGATATTCGTCTTTCTCTGTTTGGCTTACTTCACTTAGTATGATAATCTCTAAGGCCACCCATGTTGCTACAAATGGCATTATTTCATTATTTTTTTTATGGCTGAGTAATATTCCACCACATCTTCTTTATCAATTCATATGTCAATGGGTATTTAGGTTGCTTCCTAGTCTTGGCTATTGTAAATAGTTCTGCAGTGAACATTGGGGTGCATGTATCTTTTCAAATTATGTCCTTCTTCGAATATATGTTCAGGAATGGGATTGCAGTATCATATGTTAGCTTTATTTTTCATTTTTAAATAAAATTTCATGCTGTTCTCCATAGTGACTGTACCAGTTTACATTCCCACCAACAGTGTAAGAGGGTTCCCTTTTCTCCACACCCTCTCCAGCATTTATTATTTGTAGACATTTTGATGACTGTCATTCTGACTGGTGTGAAGTGGTACCTTATTGTAATTATGAATTTCATTTTTCTAATAATTAGCATTGTTTTGCATCTTTTCATGTGCCTTTTGGCTATCTGTATGTCTTCTTTGGAGAAATCTTTATTTAGATTTTCTGCCCATTTTTGATTAGTTTGTTTGTTTTTTTCCTACCAAGCTGTATGAGCTGTTTCTATATTTGGGATTTAAGCCCTTGTCCATTGCATTGTTTGAAAATTTCTCCCGTTCTGTAGGTTTTCTTTTTATTTTGTTTATGGTTTCCTTTCCTGTGCAAAATCTCTCAAGTTTAATTAGGTCCTATTTGATTTTTTTTTTTTTTTTTGGCAGTACGTGGGCCTCTCACTGTTGTGGCCTCTCCTGTTGCGGAGCAGAGGCTCTGGACATGCAGGCTTAGTGGCCATGGCTCACGGTCACAGCCGCTCCACGGCATGTGGGATCTTCCCTGACCGGGGCACGAACCCATGTCCCCTGCATCTTCAGGTGGACTCTCAACCACCGTGCCACCAGGGAAGCCCTAGTTTTGTTTTTATTTGCATTACTATAGGAGACACATCCAAAAAGATGTTGCTGTGATATCTGTCAGAGAGGTTTCTTCTTATGTTTCCATCTAGAAGTTTTTATATATCTGGTCTCACATTTAGGTTTTTAATCCATTTTGAGTTTACTTTTGTGTACAGGAGTTAGAGAATGTTTTACTTTTATTCTTTTAATGTAGCTGTCCAGTTTTCTCAGCACCACTTATTGAAGAGACTGTCTTTTCTACATTGTATATTCTTGCCTCCTTTATCATAGATTAATTGACCACAGGTTCATGGGCTTATTTCTTGGCTTTCTATACTGTTCCATTGATCTATATTTCTGTGTTTGTGCCAGTACCATACTGCTTTGATTATTGTGGCTTTGTAGTCTAGTCTGAAGTCAGGGAGCCTGATTAGAAGAGCTCTGTTTTTCTTTCTCAAGATTTCTTTGGCTATTTGGGGACTTTTGTGTTTCCATATAAATTAAAAAAAAATTATTAACATATACTTGATTTACAATTTTGTGTTAGTTTCTGATGTATAGTAAAGTGTATCAGTTATACATGTATATATCTCCACACTTTTTTAGATTCTTTTCCCATGTAGGTCATTACAAAATATTGAAAAGAGTTCCCTGTGCTATACAGTAGGTCTTTATTAGTTAACTATTTTGTATATAGTGGTGTGTATATGTTAATTCCCAGGCTCCCAATTTATCCTTCCCCCCCTTACCCCACTGATAACTGTAAATTTTTTTTTCTACAACTGTGGCTCTAATTTTGTTTTGTAAATAGGTTCATTTGTACCCTTTTTTTAGATTCCACATATAAGCAGTATCATATGATATTTGTCTTTCTCTGTCTGACTTACTTCATGCAGTTTCACAATCACTAAGTCCATCCATGTTGGTGTAAATGGCTGAGTAATACTATTTTGTTCTTTTTTATGGCTGAGTAATATTCCATTGTATATATGTGCCACATCTTTTTTATCCATTCATCTGTCGATGGACACTTAGGTTGTTTCCATGTCCTGGTTATTGTAAATAGTGCTGCAGTGAGCACTGTGGTACATGATGCTTTTTGAGTTATGGTTTTCTCAGGGTATATGCCCTGTAGTGGGATTGCTGGGTCATATGGTAGTTCTATTTTTAGTTTTTTTTTTTTTTTTTTTTTTTAACATCTTTATTGGGGTATAATTGCTTTACAATGGTGTGTTAGTTTCTGCTTTATAACAAAGTGAATCAGTCATACATAAACATATGTTCCCATATGTCTTCCCTGTTGCGTCTCCCTCCCTCCCACCCTCCCCATCCCACCCCTCCAGGCTGTCACAAAGCACCGAGCCAATATCCCTGTGCCATGCGGCTGCTTCCCACTAGCTATCTACCTTACTGCGTTTGTTACTATGTATATGCCCATGACTCTCTCTCGCCCTGTCACAGCTCGCCCGGACTTGAGGTTATGGGGAGGGGGAAGGGTGAGCTATTTTTAGTTTTTTAAGGAACCTCCATACTGTTCTCCAAAGTGACTGTATCAATTTTTATTCCCACCAAGAGTGTAGGAGTGTTCCCTTTTCTGCACATCCTTTCCAGCATGTATTATTTGTAGACTTTTTGATGATGGCCATTCTGAATGGTGTGAGGTGATACCTCATTGTGCTTTTGATTTGCATTTCTCTAATGATTAGTGGTGTTGAGCATCCTTTCACATGAATTTTTGGCAATTGTATGTCTTCTTTGGAAAAATGTCTATTTAGGTCTTCTGTCCATTTTTGGATTGGGTCATTTGTTTCTTTGATATTGAGCTACATGAGCTGCTTGTATATTTTGGAGATTAATCCTGTGTCAGTTGCTTCATTTGCAAATATTTTCTCCCATTCTGAGGGTTGTCTTTTCATCTTGTTTATGGTTTCCTTTGTTGTGCAAAAGCTTTTAAGTTTCATTAGGTCTTGTTGGTTTTTTTTCTGTTTGTTTGTTTGTTTTTATTTCCATTATTCTAGAGGTGGGTCAAAAAGAATCTTGCTGTGATATATGTCATAGAATGTTCTGCCTATGTTTTCCCCTAAGAGTTTTATAGTGTCTAGCCTTACATTTAGGTCTTTAATCCATTTTGAGTTTATTTTTTGTGTATGGTGTTAGGAAGTGTTCTAATTTCGTTATTTTACATGTAGCTTTCCAGTTTTCCCAGCACCACTTGTTGAAGAGGCTGTCTTTTCTCCATTGCATATTCTTGCCTCCTTTGTCAAGCATAAGGTAAGCATATGTGCATGTGTTTATCTATGGGCTTTCTATCCATTTCTACTGATCTATATTTCTGGTTCTGTGCCAGTACCATACTGTCTTGATTACTGTAGCTTTGTAGTATAGCATGAAGTCAGGGATCCTGATTCCTCTAGCTCCATTTTTCTTTCTCAAGATTGTTTGGGCTATTCAGCAGCACTGATTGAAGAGACTGTCTTTTCTCTATTGTATATTCTTGCCTCCTTTGTCATAGATTAGGTGAGCATAGGTGGTTGGGTTTATCTCTGGACTTTATATCCTGTTCCATTGATCTATATTTCTGTTTTTGTGCCAATACCATACTGTTTTGTTGACTGTAGCTTTGTAGTATAGTCTGAAGTCAGGGAGCCTGATGGCTCCAGCTCTGTTTT
Source organism: Stenella coeruleoalba (assembly GCF_951394435.1). Lineage (NCBI taxonomy): Eukaryota > Metazoa > Chordata > Mammalia > Artiodactyla > Delphinidae > Stenella > Stenella coeruleoalba. The sequence continues at coordinate 128,128,220 of NC_137147.1, forward strand.
TCTTTCTGAAGATTGCTTTGGCTATTTGGGGACTTTTGTGTTTCCCTACAAATTGTAAACAATTTTGTTCTGATTCTGTGAAAAATGCCATTGGTGATTTGATAGAGATTGCATTGAATCTGTGGATCACTTTGGGTAGTATAGTCATTTTGACAATATTGATTTTTCCAACCCAAGAACATGGTATATCTCTCCATCTCTTTGTGTCATTTTTTCTTTCTTTCATCAGCATCTTATAGTTTTCTCAGTTCAGATCTGTTGCCTACTTAGGTAGGTTTATTCCTAGGTGTTTTATTCTTTGAAGTGAAGTTAAATAGGATTGTTTCCGTAATGTCTTTTTGTGATTTTTCATTGTTAGTGTATAGGAATGCAAGAGATTTCTGTGTATTAATTTTGTATCCTGAAACTTTACTGAATTCATGATGAGATCTAGCTTTTTTTGGTAACATCTTTAGGATTTTCTATGTATAGTAGCATGTCACATGCAAAGAGTGAGTTTTACTTCTTTTGCAATTTGGATTCCTTAATTTCTGTTTCTTCTCTGATTGCCATGGGTATGACTTCCAAAACTATGTTGAATAAAAGTGACAAGAGAGGACATCCTTTCCTGTTCCTGACCTTAGAGGAAATGCTTTCAGTTTTTCACCATTGAGAATGATGTTTGTTGTGGGTTTGTCATATATGGCCTTTATTATATTGAGATAGGTTCCCTCTATGCCCACTTTCTAAAGAGTTTTTTTTTTTTATCATAAATGGATGTTAAATTTTATCAAAAGCATTTTTTGCATCTATTGAGATGATCATATGGTTTTTATTCTTCTATTTGTTGATGTAGTGTATCACATTAACTGACTTGATTTTATTGAAGAATTCTTGCCTCCCTGGGATGAATCCTACTTGATCATGTTGTATTATCCTTTTAATGTGTTGTTGGATTCTGTTCTCTAGTATTTTATGGAGGATTTTTGCGTTTACGTTCACTAGTGACATTGGCCTGTAATTTTCTTTTTTGTGTGATATCTTTGTCTGGCTTTGGTATCAGGGTGATGGTAGCCTCATTGAATGTCTTTGGAAATGTTTCTTCCTCTGCAATTTTTTTGGAAGAGTTTGAGAAGGGTAGGTGTTATCTCTTCTCTAACTGTTTGATAGAATTCACCTTTGAAGCCATCTGGTCCTGGACTTTTTTTGGTTGGAATTTGAAAAATCACAGATTAAAATCAGTACTTGTAATTGGTCTGTTCATAGTTTCTATTTTTTCCTGCCTCAGTGTTGGGAGATTGTACCTTTCTATGAATTTGTCCATTTCTTCTTGGTTGTCTGTTTTATATATAGTTGCTTGTAGCAGTCTCTATGGTCCTTTTTGTTTCTGTGGTGTCCATTGTCACTCCTTTTTTATCCTAATTTTATTGACTTAAGCCCTCTCCCCTTTTTTTTTTCTTGATGAGTCTGGCTAAAGGTTTATCAATTTTGTTTATCTTTTCAAAGGACCAGCTTTTAGTTTCATTCATCTTTTCTACTGTTTTCTTAGTCTGTATTTTATTTATTTCTCTTCTGAGTTTTATGATGTCTCTCCTCCTGCTAACTTTGGGTTTTGTTTGTTCTTATTTCTCTCATTGTTTTAGGCATAAAGTTAGTTTTTTTATTTGAAATTTTTCTTGTTTCCTGAGGTAAGCTTGTATCACCATAAACTTTTCTGTTAGAATTGCTTTTGTTGTGTCCCATAGAATTTAGATCATCATGTTTTCATTTTTATTTGTCTCTAGTCATTTTTTGATTTCCTTTTTAAGTTCTTCCATGATCCATTGGATGTTTAGTAGCATATTGTTTGGCCTCCACATTTCTGTTTTTTTTTCTAGTCAATTTCTAATCTTATAGTGTTGCAGTCAGAAAAGTTGTTTCATATGATTTCAATTTTAAATTTACATAAGCTTACTTTGTGGCCAAGCATGTAATCTATGCTGGAGAATGTTCCATGTGCAGTTGAAAATAATATGTATTCTTTTGCTTTCAGATGAAATGCTCTGTAAATATCAATTAATTCCATGTGGTCTAATATGTCATTTAAGGCCTGTGGTTTCTTATGGATTTTCTGTCTGGATGGTAAGTGAGGTGTTAATATCCCCCATTGTTATTTATTTTTTTCCAGGGAGGGCATGTTTCCCATTGGGTCACTCCTGGGGGTACTGATTGTCCTCACCAATGAATTAAACCCCACAGATTCTCTCTGAGCACACTAGCACACCAGGGCAAGATCTGTCAGAATGTGACTCTAGTCTCAGGCTCACTATTATTGTGTTGTTATCAATTTCTCCTTTTATGTCTCTTAACATGTCTCTTAACTCTTATATATTGAGGTGTTTCTATGCTGGGTGCATATATATTTACAAGTGTTATACCTTCTTCATGGATTGATCCCTTGATCATTATGTAGTGTCCTTACTTATCTCTTGTAACAGCCTTTATTTTAAAGTCTATTTTGTCTGATATGAGTACTGCTACTCCAGCTTTCTTTTGATTTCCATTTGGGTGGAATAACTTTTTCCATCCCCTAACTTCAGTCTGTATATGTCCTTACATCTGATGTGGGTCTTTTGCAGACAGCATATGTAAGGGTATTGTTTTTGTATCCATTCAGCCAGTCTGTGTCTTTTGGTTGGAACATTTAATCTGTTTACATTTAAGGGAATTTTTGATATGTATGTCTATGTCATTATTTTGTTTACTACTTTGGTTCATTTTTGTAGGTCTTATTTTCTTCTTTTCCTCTTTTGTTCTCTTCCCTTGTGATTTGATGACTATCTTTACTGTTGTGTTTGAATACCTTTTTCTTTTTCATGTGTATACCTATTTTACATTTTTCTTTTTGCTATTACCATGAGGATTTAATATAGCTGTCTATACATATACAAATGATTGTTTTAACTTGATGATCTCTTAATTTCCAATGCATTTCAAATATCCTACATTTGTACTCTCTTCCTCTCACAGTTTCTGGTTTGGATATCATATTCATGTGTGCATGCTTTCCTACATTTAACGTATGTTTTCCTTTACTGGTGAGCTTTCCTATTTTGTCATTTTCTTGTTTCTAGTTGTGGCCTTTCTTTTCTGCTTAGAGAAGTTCTTTTAGTATTTGTTGTAAAGCTGATTTGGTGGAGCTGAATTCTTTTAACATTTGCTTGTCTATAAACCTTTTGATTTCTTCATCAAATCTTAATGAGAGCATTGCTGGGTAGAGTAATCTTGGTTGTAGGTTTTCCCCTTTCATCACTTTAAATATATCATGACCCTCCCTTCAGGCCTGCAGATTTTCTGCTGAAAAATCAGCTGATAACCTTATGGGGATTTCCTTGTATGTTATTTATTGCTTTTCTCTTGTTGCTTTTAATATTTTCTGTTTATCTTAATTTTTGACAATTTGATTACTATGTGTCTCAGCATGTTCTTCCTTGGGTTAAGCCTGTATAGGACACTCTGGGCTTCCTGGACTTGGGTGACCATTTCCTTTCCCATATTAGGGAAATTTTTAGCTATTATCTCTTCAAATATTTTCTCAGGCCCTTTCTCTCTCTCTTCTCCTTCTGCAATCCCTATAATGCGAATGTTGGTGCATTTGATATTGTCCTAGTGTTCTTGTAAACTGTCCTCATTTCTTTTCATTCTTTTTTCTGTTCTTTGGCAGTGATTTCCACCATTCTGTCTTCCAACTCACTTATCCTTTCTTCTGCCTGTTATTCTGCTATTGATTCCTTCTAGTGTATTTTTCATTTCAGTTATTGTATTTTTCTACTGTTTGTTCTTTATATTTTCTAACTCTTTGTTAAAAACTTTTTAACTTCTCACTCTGTGCATCCATTGTTTTCCCAAGTTCTTGGATCATCTTTATGGTCATTACTCTGAACTCTTTCTCAGGTAGATTGCTTATCTCCACTTCACTTTGTTGTTCTTTTGGGTTTTTATCTTGTTCTTTTGTCTGGAAAATATTCCTTTGCTGTCTAATTTTGTTTAAATTTCTATTTGTGTTTTTATGTACATAGTAGCTTAGTTATGATTCTCGATCTTATAAAAGTGGCCCTCTGTAAGGGATATCCTATGTGTCTTAGCAGTACACTCCCCTCTCATCACCGAAGGGCCAGGATCCAGATAGTACTGATGGAGATTCTGTCCTTTGTTTGCAGACTCAGATTCACAGTGTGCTGGATTGTAGTTTCCTAACTTCTGGAGTCTGTTCCCTGATGGGTAAGGCTGGTCTAGAGGTTTGTACATTCTTCCTGATGAGAGGGACTGGTGTCTGCCTGCTGGTTGGTGGAGCTGCATCTTGGCCATCTAGTGGGAAGGATCTTGTCAACGGGTGTGTCTAGAGGTAGCTGTGGGCTCAGGAAGTTTTAAGCATCCTGTCTGATGATGGGTGGGGCTTTGTTCTCACCCTGTTGATTATGTGGTATGAGGTATCTCAGCACTGTAGCCTACAGGCCTTTTGGTGGGACCAGGTCTTGGTGCCAACATGTGGGCCTGTAGGAGAGCTCATGCTGATGGACACTCCCTGATACTTCCATCATCATTATTTCCATCTGCAGAGGGATGAACAGCTGCCTCCCACCCTCCCAGGAGACTCTCCAAGACCAGCAGGTAAGTCTGGCCCAGGCTCCTATGAAATCACTGCTTTTGTCCTATGTCCCCGTGTGCATGAGACATGGTGTACACCCTCCAAGGGTGGAGTCTCTGTTTCCTCCAGTCTGTAGAACCCTTGCAATTAAGCCCCAGTGGCCTTCAAAGCCAAATGTTTTGTGAGCATCTCCTCCTGATGTCAGACCCCCAGCCTGGGGACCCTCACATGGGCCTAAGAACCCTCACTCCTGTGGGAGAACTTCTGCAATATACTTATTCTCCAGTTTGTTGGTCGCCTACCTGGGAGGTATAGGATTTGATTATAGTGGGAGTGTGTCCGTTCTACTCTCTTGTGGTTTCTTCTTTATGCCTTTGGATGTAGAATATCTTTTTTGATAGCTTCCAGTGCTTTTTATAGATGGTTGTTCAGCAGAAAATTGTGACTTTGGTGTGCTCTTGAGATTAGGTGAGCTCAAGGTCCTTCTACTCCACCATCTTGTCCCACCTCTTTATTGTCTTTATAGCATTTATTGTCATTTCAGAAGCGAAAGTGAGAACTTCTGGTTTCCAGTCTAGGTAGAAACTCCCTTTACAGTTTACCTTTCTTCAAGTGGCCTTGTTTATCACACAGCTTTTAAGTTACTCTTGGAGGTGGACTAGATTCTCACAGTGAATAGCAGAGATAAATCCTCTTTTGCTTCTGTTAGGAGGAGAGAAACAGGAACCATTCTGAAATCAATCATGTGTTTTTTTTGTCTTTCCTTTAGTAAATGTGTTTTATCACATAGATTGATTTATGTGTATTGAGTGAAACTTGTGTCACTGGAACGAATCCAACTTGATCATGGTGTGTAATCTTTTCTGTGCATTGTTAGATTTGATTTACTAATAGTTTGTTGATGATTTTGTTTCTATATTCATCAAAGGTCTTGGTCTGTAACTTTTTATTCTGTATTTTCTTTGTCTGAGTTTGGTATCAGAGAAATGGTGGCTTCATAGAATAAATTTTGGAGTGTTCCCTCTTCTTCAATTTCTGGAAGAGTTTGAAAAGTATAGGTATATGTTATTCTTTTTATGTTTGGTAGAATTCTCCAGTGAAGCCATGGGATCCTAGACTTTTGTTTGCAGGGAGTTTCTTTTTATTTTCTCCATAGATTTTATTTCACTTCAAGTGATTAGTCTGTTCATATTGTCGTTCTTTTTGACTCAGTCTGGGCAGGCTGCATGTTTCTAGAAGTTTGTCCATTTTTTCTAGGTTATCTAATTTTTTGGCATATAACTATTCATAGTATTCTCTTATGATTTTTTTATTTCTGTGGTATCAGTTGTTATTTCTCCTCTTTCATCTTTTAAAAATTTTATTTATTTGGGTCCTCTCTGCTTTCTTCTTGGTGAGCCTGGATAAAGGTTTATCAAGTTTGTTCAACTTTTCAAAAAAACAGTTATTTATTTTGCTCTTCTTTTCTATCATTTTCTTTTTTAATACCTATTTTATTTATTTATTCTCTGATCTTTATTATTTCTTTCCTTTTGCTGAATATGGGTTTTGTTTGTTATTCTTTTTCTAATTCTTTTAAATGTTAGATTAAATTGTTTATTTGAGATTTTTTTTTTCTTGTAGAAGGCCTGTATTGCTATGAACTTCTCTTTTAGAACAGCTTTGGCTGCCTCCTATAGATCTTGTGTGGCTGTGATTTCATTGTTATTTCTCTTGAGGTATTTTCTAATTTCTTCTTTAGTTTCATCATTGACCCATTGTTTTTCTTAGTAGCACCTTGTTTAGTCTCCATGTGCTTATTATTTTCCCATTTTTCTTTCTGTGGTTAATATTTAGTTTCATACCATGTCATCAGAAAAGATGCTTGAATTAATTTCTATACTCTTAAAACTTTTGAGAATTTTTTGTGACCTAGTATGTGGTTTATCCTAGCGAATGTTCCATTTGAACTTGAAAAGAGTGTGTACTCTGTGTTTTTGTGGGTTTTTTTTTTTTGACATAGTGTTCTGTATGTATCAGTTAAGCTTGTCTGGTGGTCTAGTGTTTCATTTAGGACGTTTATTGCCTTATTGATTTTCTGTCTGAATGATCTGTCCCTTGATGTCTGTCCATTGATGTCAGTGTGGTGTTAATATCTTCTACTATTATTATATCCCTGTCAATTTCTCCCTTTATGTCTGTGAGTATTTGTCTTATATACTAGGGGCTCCTATATTGGGTGCATATATGCTAACAATTGTAATATCCTCTTTTTGTATTGATCCCTTATCAATATGTAATATTCTTGTGTTCTACTATAGCCTTTGTTTTAAAGCCTATTTTGTCTGAGTATTGCTACTCTCACTTTCAATCTGTGTGTTTCTTTCACTCTGGTGTAAGTCTCTTGTAGGCAGCATATTGAAGGATTTTTTTTTAACTCAATCCATTCCCCATGTCTTTTGATTGGAGCATTTATCCCATTAACAATTAAAGTAGTTATTGATAGGTATGTACTTATTGCCATTTCAAACCTTAGTTTCCAGTTGTTTTTGTAGTGTCCTTTGTTCATTTCTTTTTCTTCTTGTTTTTCCTTTTGTGAATTGATGATTTTATTTTGTAGTATGTTTAAGTTTCTTTCTTTTTGGGTTTTGTAAATCTATTCTATGTTTTTGATTTGTGGTTACCATGGAGTTCAAATATTTTAACCCTTAACTATATCTACTGGCTTTAAACTTATTTTCATACAAGTTCATACAAATTCTAAAAGATCTACAATTTAACACTTCTCTTCCACAAATTTTGTGATTTTGATGTCCTATTTTACATCTTCATGTTTATCCTTTTGCTGTTTATTGTAGTTATAAACTCTTTTACAAATTTTTAAATTGTTTTTAAATCTATGTACTGTTTTATTTAAGTGATCTTCAATTCCTCTATATGTTTTACTTTCCTATTGTGATTTTCACTTTCCTATAGATTCTTGCTTCTTTTCTATGTAGAGAAGACTGTTCAATGTTTCTTTTAGAGTAGGTTTAGTAATGCTGAGTTCTCTTACTTTTTGTTTGTCTGAGAAATTTTTTTTTCTCCTTTCATTCTACATGATAATCTTATTGGGTAGAGTATTCTAGGTTGCAGGTTTTTCCTTTTCAGGACTTTGAATATATCATGCCACTCCATTCTGACGTGCAAATATTCTTCAGAGAAATCACCTTCTAGACTAATGGGGATTCCCATGTAATTAACTCTTTGTTTTTCTCTTGAGATATTTAGGATCCTCTCTTTATCTTTAATTTTGCTATTTTAATTATGATATGTCTTGGTATGGGTCTGTTTGTGTTCATCTTGTTTAGGACACTCTGTTATTCCTGTACCTGGATATCTTTTTCCTTATTTATGTTTGGGAAGTTTTCAGTATTCTTCAAATACATTTTTACTTCCCTGTTCTCCCTAATCTCCTTCTAGAAACCCTATTATGCATAGGTTGGCTTTCTTTTTATTATTTCATAGATCTTGTATGTTGCTTTCTTTTTATTTTTATTTGTTTTTCTGTCGCTGTTTTGATTGGGTGATTTCCATGATTGTGTCTTCCAGATCACTTATTTATTCTTCTGTGTCATTTAATCTGCTAGTCATTCCTTTCATTCCACCAACTGAATTGTCTAATTTTTATTATTTCATGTTTACAGTTTCTATTTCCTCGTTACAATGATTTGCACTTTGATTAATAATCTTCCTTAATTCCTTTAGGATTTTTATTACTTCTTTTTTGAACTTGGGGTCCAGTTGACTGGTGAGGTCTGCTTCATTATTTGTTCTTCCAGAGGATCGCTTGTCCTATTAATTGGGAGTAGTTCCTCTGCTTTTGCATTTTACTTAGAATACTCTGTCTATGAATTTAGGATAAACTGTTATCTACTCTGGTCCCGAATGGGTATTTTTATATGGGTGCATCCTTGTGTAGACTGTATATGTCCAATATTTTTTGTGTATGATGTGAGTCACATCTTTCCTCAGACTGTACTGACCATTATCCCCTAGATAAGGTGTGTGATTGGTGTTTTGGTTTTCAGAGCCTGTGCTGGATGTGAGATGAAGCCAACTCTTTGCTTCATGGCTGTCACTGTCTTGTCAGAGGCAGAGCCTGCTCCCCATTTGTTGCAGTACAAGCTCTGAGGTTTGGATTCGATCAGGCTCTATTGCCTCCATTGTCCTACCTCAAAGGAGGTGATTGCTGAAGCATGTAATGTCTGTGTGGTCACAGTGAGCCTATGACCTGACAGTGCCATGATCCATGGCTTCACCCAGAAACAGTCCAAGGTCAAGTCCCTTTCTCCCTTGTGTTTGTGTCAGATTTAACGCAAGGTTGTGTTGTGATGTAGGCTATGGCTGGGGTTCGTGTTATCGTGGCTGCAGGAATTGAGGTGACTCTGCTGCCACCTGAGACATAGGCCTCTTTTGGGGAAGAATTCTTCCAGGAATTGTCCATCCCATTTCCAGGGCCAAGTTGTGGTGTGGAGTGGGCAAGGTTGGTGTGCTCCCCTGTGAAATGAATTTCTTCCCAGGGCTTGTCCACCTGAAACTCAGTGCCCTGCCACTGTGTGTTCCTATGGGGCAGAGTGGTGTGCATGTAGAAAATATGTGCTGCAGATGAACCACCCCCACTACGTATATACTGACAATGGGCTCCACAGCCAGAGTCAACACCAGTGTGCATATGCTGACATGAGGTCTAGTTGACTGGTGAGGTCTGCTTCATTATTTGAATGGCCTCTGAGCCCAAACTCCAGCCCTAGGCCTTCTGGGCTGTCTCTAACAGCTAGATTGAGTCTCCTCTCAGGGTCTGTCTGTCCAATATTCAGTGCTTAGCTACTGTGCCTTCTTGTGGCGTGGCCTGGTGAGTGCACTGACAATGTCTGCCAAGTCTGTCCCAGTTCCCCCTCGGTGCACGGACAATGGTCTCCATGGTTCCATCTGGATAACCCCTCAGGCACCACAGATTGTCTCTGCACTGTTAGACTGTATCTCTGCCCCAATCTTGTGCCAGGCTGAGATGTAGAGTAAGTGGGGCTGGAGTGTTCATTCCTTCAGATTAGGATGTGCAGTGAGGCAGCAGCCACCAGTGCAAGTGTCTCTCCACTCTGATTGTTAACAAGCCAACACACAAACACTCTTTTCGAGTAGAGTCTAGGCTTTTCTAGTTCCTCTATCTGTCCCAGCGTATTTTTCAGCAGGCAAGGGGGCTCACCAGGGCAAGGTTCTGCCTGTGAGGACTTTCTCTTTCTCACAGATACCTCCCAGGGTGCTGGTCCTGACCCAATGCATTTTTTCCCATCCTATCCAATTATGTGGAGATCTTTCTTGCAACTTTGTTTGTATAGGAGATCTGACAATTTCCAGTTAGTTTTCTGTGAGAATAGATGTAGGTGTATTTTGATATGTCTGTGGGGGAATGTGAGCTCCATGTACTCTTATTCCACCATCTTTTTTTTTTTTTTTTTTTGCGGTACGCGGGCCTCTCACTGTTGTGGCCTCTCCCATTGTGGAGCACAGGCTCCGGATGCACAGGCTCAGCAGCCATGGCTCACGGACCCAGCCACTCTGTGGCATGTGGGATCTTCCCAGACCGGGGCACGAACCCTTGTCCCCTGCATCAGCAGGCGGACTCTCAACTACTGCGCCACCAGGGAAGCCCCCTTACTCCACCATCTTTATCCCTTTTCAGGAATATTACTTTTACTTGTCAAGGCTGAGTGCCCAATCTGCCAGCAGCTGACAGCAAAACCATCCCAAAGGGTGATGATGCAGCTACTTCATGGCAGGTTGATTACACTGGACTTTTCTATCATAAAAGGGGCAACATTCTGACCATACTGGAATACACACTTAAACTTGGTGCAGATTTGCTTTTCCTGCATGCAGTATGCCTTATACATTATTATCTTTTCCACACAACATTGCTTTGGATTAATGAACTCATATCACAGCAAGAGAAGTATGGCAAGGGGCCAATGCTCATGGAATTAACTATCCTACCATGTTTCCACCATCATGAAGCAGCTGACTTGTAACAGTAGCTTAAGGGCTTTTTGAAGACTCAGTTACTGTGTCAGATAGATGGCAATATGTTGCAGTTCTGAGGTAAGATTTTTTAGGAAACTGTTTATGCTCTGAATCAGCATCCCATATATGGTACCGTTCCTCTGATAGCCAGTATTCATGTGTTTAGGAATGAATGGGTTCAAAGGAGAAGGACAAAACTCACTATACCCCTTAGTGCCTATTAGCATTGTGCTTCTTGTTTCTGTGATATTATGATCTGTTGAACTTAGTTCCAGAGAAAGGAATTCTTACCACAAGAGACAAACAGTGATTTTCCTGAGCTAAAACTTAAGAATGACACCTGACCACATTGGGTTTCTCATGTCCCTGAATCAACAGAAAAGGAAGGTATAATTTGTGCTTGCTGGGGTGATCAATTCTAAAGTTAAAGGGCACATAACTGGATAGTAGTTAAAACACTAAAGACATTAATTCAGGAATATTGTAATAGGGAAAGTAGACCTTGTTTAATTCTGAATATAGCATGGGGAAATGGAAATTAATAGTCAAGAGCCTGACAGGGCCCACTGTTTGGAAAACTGCTAATAAGGAATATTAAGGTAAGGGGTTTCTTTTTCTAAATCAATCTAACAGGATTCTTGCTATAGACAGGATAGTCAGTTCAGTTATCATCTGTTGAATGAAGAAAGATTAGAAGTGATATTAGATATGAAGCATGCTCAGAAATAGAAGATGAGAAGCTCTTGCTAAATTGACTTAGCTTGGTTCTTGGTAAAGATTTTACAAGGAAGTGCACATGGTCCTAGGAAACGTTTAGGAGCTTGACGAAAGTTGGTTAAGCAAAGAATCTTTGTCAGCTCCCTCTGATGCCTAAGAAAATACATTCTCCTTTCCTTTGAACTATATAAGTCCATTTATTCTTCAGTTACCTTTTGTTTATTAAGTGTTGGCTGAATTATCTGTTGAGACTTGGTGGTAGCAGGTATTTTCTGGCTGATGCTAACTATCAGGTATTTAATGAAGTGGATATTCTAAGAAAGTAAAATAAAACCAAAGATTAATGTTTAACCCCAGTTTTTTATTCTAGAGGTCAGTCAATGAAGAAATCTTCTAGATATTGTGTTCAAACCATCTTTAGATGTTGGAGTGAGGACAAAAGTAGCAACCCAGTGGATTTCCTGGTTTGCAGTTTAAATGTCTGTGATAATAGAATCAGTTGTTCAAGGTACTGAGTTGTTCACACAGCAATTAATAGTCAATTAATAGTTAATAGAAAGGCTATTTCATAATCTGTTGTGGTTATTTCCTTGAAGTTTATATTATGTTATCCAAGTTCAGTGTGCAGGGCTTAGGGGAAAAATAACTTTTAATTCCTCAGTGATTCCAAGTCAGAAGAGAGAATAATTGGAAATGTTAATTTGGGAAGTTTTAGCTAGATATTGGAAGACCTAGGAGAATTCAAGATTGTCAAGGACCGGCAAACTTATAAGAAAGAAGCCACAAGGGCACACTATAGTTTTCCATTAAAACTATTTGTCTCTCTAAGGCCTACAACTTTCCTATTAAAGAGAATCAAAGTTAGACTCATTTGTTTGCAAAATAAGTCTAGTCATTAAAATTGGCTTAATTATTTACATAAGCATATCAACTTAGGCCACACAGGTCTCGTGAGTTTGTTTTGCTAGAACTTTTCATAAAGAATCTCAGATTGGACTTTTCAAAGCCTCTGGAGGCTAGGGAGCCAAGGCAAAGATGCCCCCAGATGTTACCTGAAATATATATGAATTTGGGTGAAATCCTCTTTTTTCAACACCTCCCAAATATCCTAATTTTCCCGGGCCTGCCAAGAAGTGAACTTCCTTACTGACCTGTCAGGCAGGGAATTTTAAAGACAGGTACAGACTGGTTTTTCTTTTCTCTTTTTAAAAAGTTTTGTTTGTTTGTTTATGGTTGCATTGGGTCTTCAGCTGCTGTGTGCAGGCTTTCTCTAGTTGCAGCGAGCAGGGGCTACTCTTTGTTGCAGTGCACAGGCTTCTCATTTCAGTGGCTTCTCTTGTTGCAGAGCTCAGGCTCTAGGTGCACGGGCTTCAGTAGTTGCTGCACATGGGCTCAGCAGTTGTGGCTCACGGGCTCTAGACCACAGGTTCAACAGTTGTAGCGCACGGGGTTAGCTGCTCTATGGCATGTGGGATCTTCCCGGAGCAGGGCTTGTACCCGTGTCCCCTGCATTGGCAGGCGGATTCTTAACCATGGTGCCACCAGAGAAGTCCAGACAGGTTTTTCTTAAGAGCAGCTTCATAGGCACTAGCTCTTCACAGTCATTCTTCTTTAAAGCTCTCTGGTCATATCTGATTCAATACACATCCTTGTCAAATATAAAAACCCAGTCAAAGCCTTGGAAATATACCCAATGTTTCAAATTGTTTCCTCTTGCAAGAAGAACAGATTCTTATTGAAATTATGCATATAACTCTACTGACATAAAAATAAAAATATTCACTCAATGTTTTCTAATTTAGGAGAGATCAGGTAGGGAGAAGAGGTAATTGTTTTATCTTAGGTCATAATATTATACTTTAGAATTTTATGTAAGTTATACTTAGGTTAAGAGAAAAAATGTTTTCTTTTTTTACATAGGTACTTTTCTTTTTTAAAAATAGGTACTTTTCTTTTATTTCTTTTTCTTGCTTCCAACAATCAAAGTTTATTTTTTGCTCATACTAAATGTCCATCATAGGTCAGCTGAGGCTCAGATGTATGTTATTTTCATTTTTGGACCCAGAATGTCTGGAATGTTATCAATCTCATGGCAGAGATAAAAGATATGTGATCCACATATCTTAACAGTATGCCTAGGAAGGACATTAATCACTTTCACCCACATTTTATTGGCCAAAGCCACTCCTGAGTTCAGCACAAGGATTGTGTATAATCTTCCCACAGGGACAAAAGCCAAAATATTTAGTGAATATAATACGAACAACCACAGGCCACCTTTTCTGTTATTCCACTATTCAACATCCTCCTTTTCCCATATGCCGAACACACACACCCTTTCTCTAAGAGAGACTATTAGAAGTCCAAAACAGTAACTTAGTTTTCTTTTCATATTTTATTTATTGATTGATTGATTACTTTTTAATTTGGTAACAATTATAGATTCACAGCAAGTAAGGTAAGCTGTGACAAAGTGAGAGAGTGGCATGGACATATATACACTACCAAAAGTAAAATAGATAGCTAGTGGGAAGCAGCCACATAGCACAGGGAGATCAGCTCGGTGCTTTGTGACCACCTAGAGGGGTGGGATAAGGAGGGTGAGATGGAGGGAGGCGTAAGAGGGAAGAGATATGGGAACATATGTATATGTATAACTGATTCACTTTGTTATGAAGCAGAAACTAACACACCATTGTAAAGCAACTATACACCAATAAATATGTTAAAAAAATAGTACAGAGAGGTTCATGTACACTTCTCCCTATTTCCCCCAGTGGTTACATGTTACATAACTGTAGTACAATATCAAAACCAGGAAACTGACATTGATAGAATGTATGTGTAGTTCTTTTTTTTTTTTACCAGCTTTATTGGAGTATAATTGCTTTACAATGGTGTGTTAGTTTCTGCTTTATAACAAAGTGAATCAGTTATACATATACACATATTCCAATATCTCTTCCCTCTTGCGTCTCCCTCCCTCCCACCCTCCCTATCTCAACCTTCCAGGCAGTCACAAAGCACCGAGCTGATCTACCTGTGCTATGCGTCTGCTTCCCACTAGCTATCTACCTTACGTTTGGTGGCGTATATATGTCCATGCCTGTCTCTCGCTTTGTCAGAGCTTACCCTTCCCCCTCCCCATATCCTCAAGTCCATTCTCTAGTAGGTCTGTGTCTTTATTCCCATCTTACCCCTAGGTTCTTCATGATCTTTTTTTTTCTTAGATTCCATATATATGTGTTAGCATACGGTATTTGTTTTTCTCTTTCTGACGTACTTCACTCTGTATAACAGACTCTAGGTCCATCCACCTCACTACAACTATCTCAATTTCATTTCTTTTTATGGCTGAGTAATATTCCATTGTATATATGTGCCACACCTTCTTTATCCATTCATCTTATGATGGTCACTTAGGTTGCTTCCATGTACTGGCTATTGGAAATAGGGCCACAATGAACACTGTGGTACATGACTATTTTGAATTATGGTTTTCTCAAGGTATATGCCCAGTAGTGGGATTGCTGGGTCATATGGTAGTTCTGTTTTTACTTTTTTTCAGGAACCTCCATACTGTTCTCCATAGTGGCTGTATCAATTTACATTCCCACCAACAGTGCAAGAGGGTTCCCTTTTCCCCACACCCTCCCCAGCATTTATTGTTTCTTGATTTTTTGATGATGGCCATTCTGACCAGCGTGAGATGTTGTCTCATTGTAGTTTTGATTTGCATTTCTCTAATAATTAGTGGTGTTGAGCATTCTTTCATATGTTTGTTGGCAATCTGTATATCTTCTTTGGAGAAATGTCTATTTAGGTCTTCTGCCCATTTTTGGATTGGGTTGTTTGTTGTTTTGTTATTGAGCTGCATGAGTTGCTTGTAAATCTTGGAGATTAATCCTTTGTCAGTTGCTTCATTTGCAAATATTTTCTCCCATTCTGAGGGTTTTCTTTTCGTCTTGTTTATGGTTTCCTTTGTTGTGCAAAAGCTTTTAAGTTTCATTAGGTCTCATTTGTTTATTTTTGTTTTTATTTGCATTTCTCTAGGAGGTGGGTCCAAAAGGATCTTGCTGTGATTTATGTAGGAGTGTTCTGCCTATGTTTTCCTCTAAGCGTTTGATAGTTTCTGGCCTTACATTTAGGTCTTTAATCTATTTTGAGTTTATTTTTGTGTATGGTGTTAGGGAGTGTTCTAATTTCATACTTTTACATGTACTTGTCCAGTTTTCCCAGCACCACTTATTGAAGAGGATGTCTTTTCTCTACTATATATTCTTGCCTCCTTAGTCAAAGATAAGGTGACCATATGTGTGTGGGTTTATCTCTGGGCTTTCTATACTTTTCCATTGATCTATGTTTCTGTTTTTGTGTCAGTACCATACTGTCTTGATTACTGTAGCTGTGTAGTATTGTCTGAAGTCAGGGAGCTGACTCCTCCAGATCCAACTGATTTTTACCTTTATTTTTTAAGTTAAAGACCAGTGTCTCCAGGTGATGTGAGATAGTCTCTGTATCAGTTATGGATGCAGGTCTTCTTGATCCAAAGATGCAGGAACAAACAGAGAACCTATGTGTCCTTCACATACACAATATGCAATTGTGTAACAGGAACAGGGAAACCATAATAAACACTCCACTGGGAAAGGTGAAGAACGGGAGACACAAGGATATCCTCAGGGGTTACAAATTTTAAAACCCCCTGGACAGATGTTATCTGGGAGAAGGAAGTATTCCTTTATGAGGCATTGAATCCACTCCCTGGGAATAGGTCCTAGGCATTTTTCTCCTTAGTCCTTGGCCTTATTTTTGAGGAAGCTGTTCTTTTGTGCTATTGTATTTGACTACATCTCAAGAAAGAATTGAAGGACATGATCTCCTGGAGACTGAAATTCTTTCTCTCCCTGCTTTCAGCTCAAGCAGAAAAGATGCAGGAAAGGTAAAGTGTTGTATTGTCTTGAACAATTTCTTTCAATCTAGGCTAGTGGTTCTCTTGGTGGTACAATGCTGTCCTGCTGTGACTTCTCATCTATTTGATTCTTGTCAAAGAATTTGTCTCTTATTTTGAAATATGCCCCTAAGGACAACATTATTGCTAATACCTTGAATCTATCAGATTTCCTTAGGAGAGCCAGGTCCAAAATTTTCTCCTTTAGTTTTTTGTCCGATTATAAGGATGTACTGGATGCCATCTTAATATGTTGAAAAGTTTCAACAAATGATAGGAAGCAACCCATTGATTTGGTTCTTGACATGAAGGCAAATTTTGATAGTACTTTGCTCTTCAAAGCTGTTCTTTCTTTATAGTTTATTGAGTGAAAATGAGAATCAGTAGTATCTCCCAAGCCATGAAAATTTCTCAAGGTTCTGGATGCCATTTTTTTCTGGATACCAGTTTTTTCCTTTTCTTTTTCTTCTGTTTTCTTTTCTTTTTCCTTTTTCTTTCTTTCTTTCTTTTCTTTTCTTTTCTTTTTTTTTTTTTTTTTTTTTTTGCTTCCAACTTACGGATTCTTTTCTTTTTTTTTTAAATTGAAGTCTAGTAGACTTACAATATTTTGTTAGGTTTAGGTGCACTGCATAGTATTCAGTATTAAAGACTATTACAAGATAATGGGTACAGTGCCCTGTGATATAGAGTAAATCCTTGTTGCTCATTTATCTTATATACAGTAGTGTGTATTTGTTAATCCCATACTCCTAATTTGTCCCTCCCCGTTTTTCTCTCCCCTTTGGTATTCACAAGTTTGTTTTCTATGCCTGTGAGTCTGTTTTGCATATAAATTCCTTTGTATTAATTTTTAGATTTCACATGTAAGTGATATCATATAGTGTTTGTTTATCTCTGTCTGACTTATTTCATGAAGCATAATATTCTCTATACCCATCCATGTTGCTGCAAATGGCAGTGTTTCATTTTTTATGGTTGAGTAATATTCCATTGTACATATATATACCATAAATTCTTAATACAATCATCTGTTGATGGGCATTTCAGGTGCTTTCATATCTTGGCTATTGTAAATATTGCTGCTATGAACATTGGGGTGCATATAACTTTTCAATTAGTGTTTTTGTTTCTTTTGGGATATACACCCAGGAGTGGGATTGCTGAATTACATGGTAGACCTATTTTTAGTTTTTTAAGGAGCCTCAATACTGTTTTCCATAGTGGCTGCAACAATTTGCATTGTCACCAACAGAGTATGAGTTTTCCTTTTCTCCATATCTTCTCCAACACTTGTTAATTGTAAACATCTTGATACAACCATCCTGAGAGGTGTGAGGTGATACCTCATTATGGTTTTGATTTGTATTTCTCTAATAATTTGTGATATTGATCATCTTTTCATGTACCTGTTAGCCATCTGTATGTCTTCTTTGGATAAATGTCTATTAAGGTCTTCTGCCCATTTTTGACTGGATTTTTTTTTTTTGATATTGAATTGCATGAGCAGTTTGTATATTTTGGATATTAACTCCTTGTAGGTTGCATCAATTGCAAATATTTTCTCCCATTCTGCAGGTTGTCTTTTCATTTTGTTGATGGTTTCCTTTGCTGTGGAAAAGTTTTTAAATTGGACTACATACCATTTATTTATTTTTGCTTTTATTTCTTTTTCCTTGGGAGACTGATCCAAGTCAATATTGGCGTTATTTATGTTGGAGTGTTTCACCTATGTGCTCTTCTTGGATTTTTAAGGTTTCATGCCTAACATTTAGGTCTTTGAACTATTTTAAGTATATTTTTACATATGGTGTGAAGAAATGTTCTAATCTCATTGTTTTACATGTAGTTGTCCAGCTTTCCATGTACCACTTGTTTAAGAGACTTTCTGTACTGTACTGTATATTCTTGCTTCCTTTGTCATACATTAATTGATGGCAGGTGTGTGGGTTTATTTATTGGCTCTCTATTCTGTTTCATTGATCTATGTGTCTGTTTTTGTGCCACTACCATGCTGTTTTGATTACTGTAGCTTTGTAGAGTAGTTTGAAGTCCTGAAGACTTACACCTCCAGCTTTGTTCTTTTTTCTAAGTATTGCTTTGGTAATTCTGTGTCTTTTGTGGTTTCATATAAGTTTTAGGATTATTTGTTCCAGTTCTGTAAAAAATATCCTAGGTATTTTGATAGGGATTGGATTAAATCTATAGATTGCTTTGGGTAGTATTGCCATTTTAATAATATGATTCTTCCAATCTTAGAGCATAGGATATCATTGCATTTCTTGGAATCACCTTCAATTTTCTCCATCAATGTTCTATAGTTTTTAGCATATAGGTTTTTACCTCCTTGGTTAAATTTATTCCTAGGTATTTTATTTGTTTTAAACTCTTTTAAATGGGATTTTTAAAACTTTCTGTTTCTGATATTTCTTTATAAATGTAAAGAAATTAAAAGTATTCCTATATATTAATCCTGTATCCTTCTACTTTGCTGAATTCATTTCTTAGTTCTAATAGTTTTTGCATGGGACTTTAGGGTTCTCTATAGACAGTATCATTGCATCTGTAAGTAGTGACTGTTTTACTTCTTCCCTTTCAATTTGGATTTCTTTTATTTATTTTTCTTGTCTGATTACTGTGGCTAGGACTTCGAAAACTATGTTAAATAGACGTGGTTAGAGTGGGCATCCTTGTCTTTTTCCTGAATTTAGAGGGAAGTCTTTCAGCTTTTCAACTTTGAGTATTATGTTGGCTGTGGTTCTGTTGTAAATGACCTTTATTATGTTGAGATATGTTCCCTCTATACCCACTTTGATGAGAGTTTTTATCATGAATGGGGCTTGAATTTTGTCAGATGGATTTTTTGAAACTAGTGAGATGATCACGTGGATTTTGTCTTTCCTTTTTTTTTTAATGTGGTGTATCACATTAATTGATTTGTGTATATTTAACCATCTTGAGACACTGAAATAAATCCAATTTGATCATGGTATATAATCATTTTTCTGTATTGTTGGATTTGGTTTCTAATATATTGTTGAGGTTTTATGCACCTATATTCATGAGAGATATTGGACTGTAATTATTTTTGGTGATGCCTTTGTCTGGTATTTGTATCAGAGTAATAGAGGCTTTGTACAATGAATTTGGGAGTGTCCACTCCTCTTCAATTTTTTGCAATAATTTGAAAAGGATTGTTATAAGGTCTTCTTTATATGTTTGGTAGAATTCTCAAGTGAAGCCAGCTGGTCCTGGAATTTGTTTTCAGGGTGCTATTTTTCTCACAGGTTCTATTTCATTTCTAGTGATTGGTCTGTTCATATGTTTTCCCTCTTGCCTCAGTTGTGACCAACACTTTCTTTCTAGAAATTGGTCCATTTCTTCTATGCTGTCCAATTTGTTGGCATATAACTGTTAATTGTATTCTCTTATGATTTTTTGTATTCCTGTGGTCTCAGTTTTTGTTTCTCCTCTTTCATTTTTTTTTTAAGTTTGGGTCCTCTCTCTTTTCTTCTTGGTGAGCCTGGTTAGAGGTTTGTTGAATTTGTTTTTCTTTTTAACAGAATATCTTTTGGTTTTATTGATCCCTTCTGATTTTATAAAATCTCTATCTTACTTATTTCCTCTCAGATCTTTATAATTTCCTTCATTCTGCTGATTTTGGGTTTTGTTTGTTCTTTTTCTAATTCTTTCTGGGGATAGGTTAGGTTGTTTATTTGAGATTTTTCTTGTCTTTTTAAAAAATTTTATTGGAGAATAGTTGATTTACAATGCTGTGCTAGTGTCAGGTGTAGACAAAAGTGAATCAGGTATGCATATACATAAATCCACTCTTTCTTTTTTTTAGATTCTTTTCCCATATAAGCCATTACAGAGTATTGAGTAGTGTTCCTTGTGTTATAAAGCAGATTCTTATTAGTTATCTATTTTGTATATCGTAGTGTGTATACACCAACCCTGATCTCCCAATTAAGCCCTCACTCTCCTTAATCTCTCATAAACATAATTTGTTTTCTACATCTGTTTTGTAAAAAAGTTTATTTTTTAGATTCCACATATAAGTGATATCATATGATATTTGTCTTTCTCTGTCTGACCTACTTCAACTCTGTATGACCATCTCTAGGTCCATTCACATCTCTATAAATGGCACTATTTTGTTCTTTTATAATGCTGAATAATATTCCATTGTGTATATGTATCATATCTTCTTTATCAGTTCCTCTGTTGATGGGCATTTAGGTTGATTCCATGTCCTGGCTATTGTAAAAAGTGCTTCATTCAACTTTGGGGTGCATGTATATTTTAAATTATGGCCTACTTTGGATATATACCCAGGAGTGGAATTGCTAGATCATATGGTAGCTCTATTTTCAGTTTTTTAAGGAACCTCCATACTGTTCTCCATAGTGGCTGTAACACTTTACATTCACACCAACAGTGTATGAGGTTGCCCTTTTCTCCACATCCTCTCCAGCATTTACTGTTTGTAGATTTTTTGATGGTGGCCATTATGACCAGTGTGAGTTGTTACCTCATTGTAGGTTTGATTTGCATTTCTCTACTAATTAGTGATGTTTAGCATTTTTTGTGTGCTTTTGGCTATCTGTATGTCTCCTTTGGAGAAATGTCTATTTAGATCTTTTGCCCATTCTTTTGAATGGGTTATTTCTTTTTTTATATTGAGCTGCATTTGCTATATGTATATTTTAGAGATCAATCCCTTGTAAGTTCTTTCATTTGCAAATATTTTCTCCCATTCTGAGGGTTCTCTTTTCATCTTGTTTATGGTTTCCTTTACAGTGAAAAAGCTTTTAAGTTTAATTAGATCTCATTTGTTTATATTTGTTTTAATTTTTATTACCCTAGGAGGTGGATCACAAAAGATCTTGCTGAGATTTATGTCAAAGTGCGTTCTGCCTATGTTTTCCTCCAAGAGTTTTAGAGTATCTGGTCTTACATTTATATCTTTAATCCATTTTGAGTTTCTTTTGGTGTGTGATGATAGAGAGTGTTCTAATTTCATTCTTTTACATGTAGCTGTCCAGTTTTCCCAGCACCACTTATTGAAGAGACCTTCTTCTCCATTGTGTATTATTGCCTTCTTTACCATAGTTTAGGTGACCATAGGTGTGTAGGTTTATCTCTGGGCTTTCTATCCTCTTCCATTGATCTATATTTTGTATTTGTGCCAGTACAATACTGTTTCAATGACTGTAGTTTTTAGTATAATCTGAAGTCAGGGAGCCTAATCCCTCCAGCTCTGTTTTTCTTTCTCAAGATTGCTTCAGCTATTTGGGGTCTTTTGTGTTTCCATACAAATTATAACCTATTTTGTCCTGATTCTGTGAAAAATGCCATTGGTAATTTGATGGGGATTGCATTGTATCTGTAGATCACTTTAGGTAGTATAGTCATTTTCACAGTATTGATTCTTCCAATCCAAGAACATGGTGTATGTCTCAATCTGTTTGTGTCATCTTTTATTTCTTTCATCATTATCTTATCATTTTCTGCATACAGGTCTTTTGTTTCCTTAGGTAGGTTTATTCCTAGGTATTTTATTCTTTTTGATGCAAAGTTAAATGGGATTGTTTCCTTAATTTCTCTTTCTGACCATTCATTTTTACTTATGGAATACAAGAGATTTCTGTGTATTAATTTTGTATCCTGCAACCTCACCAAATTTATTGATGAGCTCTAGTAGTCTTCTGGTAACACCATTAGGATCTTCAGGACAACAGCAAAGAGTGAAATTTTTACTTCTTCTTTTCCAATTTGGATTCCTTTTATTTCTGTTTCTTCTCTGATTGTCATGGGTAAGACTGCCAAAACTATGTTGAATAAAAGTGGCAAGAGTGGGTTCCTGATCTTAGAAGAAATGTTTTCAGTTTTTCACTATTGAGAATGATGTTTGCTGTGGGTTTATCATGTATGGCCTTTATTTTGTTGAGGTATGGTACCATAGCATAGCATAGGTATGCTATGCCCACTTTATGGAGAGTTTTTATCATAAATTGTGTTAAATTTTGTCAAAAGCATTTTCTGCATCTATTGAAATGATCATTTGATTTTTATTCTTCACTTTGTTAACGTGGTGTATCACATGGATTGATTTGCACACATTGAAGAATTCTTGCATCCCTGGGATAAATCCCACTTGATCATGGTGTATGATCCTTTTAATGTGCTGTTGGATTTGGTTTGCTAGTATTTTGTTGAGAATTTTTGCATCTATGTTCATGAGTGGTATTGACCTATAATTTTCTTTTTTTGTGATATCTTTGTCTGGTATTGGTATCAGGGTGATGGTAGTCTTGTAGAATGAGCTTGGGAGTGTTCCTTCCTCTGAATTTTTTTGGAAAAGTTTTAGAAATGTAGGTGCAAGCTCTTTTCTAAATGTTTGATTGAATTTGCCTGTGAGGCTATCTGGTTCTGGACTTTTGTTTGTTGGAAGATTTAAAATCACTGTTTCAATTTCAGAACCTGTGATTTGTCTGTTTATATTTTCTATTTCTTCTGGATTCAAACTTGGAACGTTTTAACTTTCTAAGAAATTGTCCATTTCTTCTAGGTTGTCCATCTTATTGGTGTATATTTCCTTGTAGTAATCTCTTATGATCTTTTGTATTTCTATGGTGTCCATTGTAACTTCTTTTTCCTTTCTAAATTTATTGATTTGAGTCCTCCCCCTTTTTTCCTTGGTGAGTCTGACTTAAGTTTTATCAATTTTGTTTACCTTCTAAAGGAACAGATGTTAGTTTTATTGATCTTTGTTATTATTTTCTTTGTCTCTATTTTATTTATTTCTGCCCTGATATTTATGATTTTTTCCTGCTACTAACTTTGGACTTTTTTGTTCTTTCTCTAGTTGCTCTAGGTGTAATGTAAGGTTGTTTATTTAAGTTTTGTTTTGGTTTCTGAGGTAAGATTGTATTGCTATAAACTTCCCTCTTAGAACTGCTTTGACTGTGTCCCATAGGTTTTTGATCATCATGTTTACATAATCACTTTTCTCTAGGTACTTTTTTTATTTCTGCTTTGATTTCTTCAGTGATCCAATGTTTGTTTAGTAACATATTGTTTAACCTCCATGTGTTTGTGCTTCTTACAGTTTTTTTCCTGTAATTTATTTCTAATCTCATAGTGTTGTCTTTGCAAAGGATGTTTGATATGATTTCAATTTTCTTAAACTTACCGAGGATTGATTTGTGGCCAAAGACATGACCTATCCTGGAGAATGTTCAGTGTGCACTTGAGAAGAAAATGTATTCTGCTGCTTTTGGATGGAATGTCCTATTAATATCAGTTAAGTCTCTCTGGTCTAATTCATCATTTAAGGCTTGTGTTTCCTTATTGATTTTCTGTCTGGATGATCTGTCCATTGGTATAAGTGGGGTTTTAATGTCCCCCACTAATATTGTGTTACTATTTATTCTTTCATCCCTGTTAATATTTACCTTCTATATTGAGGTGCTCCTATGTTGGGTCACATATATTGACAATTGTTATATCTTCTTCTTGGATTGATCCCTTGATCATTATGTGGTGGCCTTCCTTGTCTCTTGTAACTGTCTTTATTTTGAATTCTATATTGTCTGATATGAGTTTTGCTACTCCAGTTTCTTTTTCATTTCCATTTGCATGGAATTTAATTTTCCATTTCCTCACTTTCAGTCTGTACATGTCCCTAGGTCTGAAGTGGGTTTCTTGTTCACAACATACACATGAGTCTTGTTTTTGTACCCATTCAGCCTGTCTACGTCTTTTGCTTGGAGCATTTAATCCATTTACACTTAAGGTAATTATGGATATGTATGTTCCTATTGCCATTTTCTTAATTGGTTTCTGTTTTTATAGGTCATTTTTCTTCCCTTCCATTTTTCTTTTCTTCTCTTGTGGTTTGATGACCATTTTTAGTGTTGTGTTTGGGTTGCTTTTTCTTTTTTGTGTCATATATACTGTAACTTTTTGGTTTGAATTTCCAATGAGGTTTTGATATAGGAGTCTATATATATACAAGGTTCTTTTAAGTTGCTGGTCTCTTACTTTCAAATGCAATTCCCATTTCCTGCATTTGTACTCTCCTCATGATTGCTTATTTATCACACTTGTGTGGATGATTTCCTAGTTTTACTCTATGTTTGCCTTTACCAGTGAGATTTCCAATTTGTGATTTTCTTATTTCTAGTTGTGACCTTTTTTTTTTAATCCCTCCTAGAGAAGTTCCTTTAGCATTTGTTGTAAAGCTGGTTTAGTGGTGCTGAATTCTCTTTGTTTTTGCTTGTCTGTAAATCTTTTGATTTCTCCTTCAAATATGAATGAGAGTCTTACTGGGTAGAGTATCCTTTCATCACTTTAAATATATCATGCCACTCCCTTCTGCCCTTCAGAGTTTCTGCTGAACAATTAGCTGATAACCCTATGGGTATTCCATTGTATGTTATTTGTTGCTTTTCCCTTGCTGCTTTTAATATTTTTCCTTTGTATTTAATTTTTTGTTAGTTTGATTAATATGTGTCTCAGCATGTTTCTCCTTGGTTGTACCCTGTATGGGACTCTCTGTGCTTCCTGGACTTGGGTGACTATTTCCTTTCCCATGTTAGGGAAGTTTTCAACTATAATCTCTTCAAATATTTTCTCAGGCCCTTTCTCTTTCTCTTCTTCTTCTGGGACCCCCTTTAATGTGAATGTTGGACTGTTTAATGTTCTCCCATGATCTCTGAGACTGTCCTCATTTCTTTTCATTCTTTTTTCTTTATTGCATTCTGTGTCAATGATTTCCATCACTCTGTCTTCCAGCTCACTTTTACGTTCTTCTGCCTCATTTATTCTGCTATTAAGTCCTTCTAGGGTATTTTTTCATTGCAGTTATTGTGTTGTTCATCTGTTTGTTTTTTAAAATCTTCTCTTTGTTAAATGTTTCTTTATCTTCTTGGTCTGTGCCTTCATTCTTTTCCCAAGATTTTGGATCATATTTTTCAGGTAAATTGTCTATCTGTTCTTCACTTTGATGTTCCTGTGGGTTTTTATCTTCCTCCTTCATCTGTCACACATTTCTTTGCTGTTCATTTTTTCTAACTTACTTTTTTTTTTTTCCTTTTTTTGTGGTACACGGGCCTCTCATTGTTGTGGTCTCTCCTGTTGTGGAGCACACGCTCTGGACGCGCAGGCTCAGCGGCCATGGCTCACAGGCCCAGCCGCTCCGTGGCATGTGGGATCTTCCTGGACCGGGGCACAAACCCGTGTCCCCTGCATTGGCAGGTGGACTCTCAACTACTGCGCCACCAGGGAAGTCCTCTAACTTACTTTTTTGTGGTCTCCTTTCTGTAGGCTGTAAGATTGTAGCTCCTCTTGCTTATGGTGTCTGCCTCTTGGTGGATGAGGTTGTTCCAGGGGCTTGTCCAGGCATCCTTGTGGTAGAGCCTGGTGCCTGCCCTATGGTGGGTGGAGCTGCATCTTGTCCCTCTGGTGGGCAGGGTGGTGTCATAGTGTGTGTTTTTAGTTGCCTGTGAGCTTACTATGACTTTAGGCGGCCTGTCTACTGATGGGTGGAGCTCTGTTCCTTTCTTGCTGGTTGTTTGGCCTGAGGCATTCCAACACTGGAGCCTTCAGGTTGTTGGGTGGGGCTGGGTCTTGGTGCCAAAATGGGGACTTCCAGGGGAGCTCACATAATTAATATTCCCTGGGCCCTCTGCTACCAGTGCTCTTGCCCCCACAGTGAGCAATAGCTAACCCTCTCCTCAAGATACCCTCCAGGACCTCTAGGTAGGTCTAGCCCAGGTTCCTATGGAGGTACTGCTTTCTGCTGGGTCCCAGTGCATGTAAGACCTTGTGTGTGCCCTCCAAGAGTGGAGTCCTGCAGCCCTGTGAAGCTCCTGCACTCAAGCCCTGCTGGCCTTCAAGACTAAATGTTCTCAGGGTGGTGGGTAGTTCTTCCTGTGCATCCCATAGATTTTTCTATGGTTGTGTTTTCCTTGTCATTTGTTTCATGGTATTTTAAATTTTCTACTTTGATTTCATTTTTGACCAACTGGTTTTTTAGTAGCATGTTGTTTAGTTTCTATGTAATCCTTTTTTTCTCTCTCATATCTTTTTCTGTGGTTTATTTCTAGTTTCATGCTGTTGTAGTCAGAGAAGATGCTTGAAATAATTTCAGTACTCTTAAATTTGTTGAGGTTTGCTTTGTGCCCTAGTATGTGATCAGCCCCCTGGAATGTTCCAGGTGCACTTGAAAAGAATATGTATTCTATTTTTTTTTGTCCTGAAAGTATCAATTAAGTCTAACTGTTGTATTGTATCATTTAGGATCTCTGTTGCCTTATTTATTTTCTGTCTAGAAGATCTGTCCATTGATGGGAGTGGGGTGTCAAAGTCTCTTACTATTATTGTATTCCCATCAGTTTCTACCTTTATGTCTGTTAGTATTTGTTTTATGTATTTGGGGGCTCCTATATTATGTGCATATATTTTGACAAGAGTAAAATCTTCTTCTTGTATTGATCTTTTTGTCACTATACAGTGTCCTTCTTTGTCTTACTTTGTCCTTTTTTTAAAAGTCTATTTTGTCTGATATAAGTATTTAGACCCCCACTTTCTTGTCATTTCCATCTGCACTAAATATCTTTTTCCATCCATTCACTTTCAGTCTATGTGGATCATTTGCCCTAAAGTGTGTCTCTTGTAGGCAGCATATTGTAGACTCTTGTTCTTTATCCAGTCCACCACTCTACATCTTTTGATCAGAGAATTTAGCCCATTGACATTTAAGGTAATTTTTGATAGGCATGTGTTTATTGCCATTCTAAACCTTCTTTTCCAGTTGATTCTATGTTTCTTCTTTGTTCCTTTCTTTTTGTTTTTCTTTCCAAGGTTTGATGATTTCCTTTTATTTTATGCTTGTGTTCTCTTTGTGGTTTTTGTGACTACTGTATGTTTTTGATTTGTGGTTACCCTGTTTTTCAAGTATGTTATACCCTTCCTATATCTGCTTGCTTTAGACTGAGAGTCATATAGGCTCAAATATTAAAAAAAAAAGAATATACTTTTTCTTACTTTCCCACATTTTATGATTTTAATGTCCTCTTTTACATCTTCATGTTCATCCTTTTTCTGTTCATTGTTTTATCATCACATTCACAAATAGATTTTTTGACCCATATACTGGCCTTTTTAAGTGAATCTGAGGTCTTCTGCTAACATTCAGTAGATGTTCTGTGAGAGTCGTTCCACATATAGATGTATTTTTGATTTATGTGTGGGAGGAGATCAGCCCCATGTTCTATTCCTCCACCATCATGATCACTCTCTGTTTGTACTCTGTTGTTCAATTCCACATATAAGTGATATCATATAATATTTTACTTTCTCTGTCTGACTTACTTCACCTAGTATGATAATCTCTAGGTCCATCCATGTTGCTGCAGATTGAATTATTTTATTTATTTTATGGCTGTGTAACATTCTAATGTGTGCATGGATATATGTGTGTGTGTATATATATATATACATATATATGCATATGTGTGTGTGTGTGTATATATATATATCACATCTTCTTTATCCATTCATCAACCAAGTGTTGATGGACACTTAGGTTTCTTCCATGTTTTGGCTATCGCAAATAGTACTGCTATGAACATTGAGGTTCATAACTTTTGTCTCTTCTGGATATATACCCAGGGGTAGGATTACTGGATCACATGGTAGCTCATTTTAGGTTTTTTTGCTGTTGTTGTTAACCAAATGACAGACTTTATTTACATTTCACCAATTTTTTCCACTAACATTTTTTTTCTAAGATCCTATCCAGGACCCATATTGTATTCCTACTTACTCTCCAAATGTGATAGTTTTTCCTTGCTGACACAAACTTAACCAAATGATCAAAGTAAATATAACTAGTCATAAGACATATCAACAATATAAGTTCCTTGATATGATACACTAAAAAGGACATAACAGCATTTGGTTGTTTTCTTGCCAAAAATGCATAACCTCATTCTAACTATGAGAAAACATAAGTTAAGCCAAAATTGGGGCACATTCTACAAAATAACTGATCAGTACTCTTCAAAAGTATCACTATCATTTTTTAACTTTTTAAAAATTAAGAGTAAATTATATTTTTAATGAATATCTGTAAACCATGATAACATCTCAAAATTTGGCTCACTTTAATTCTAATTTACAGGTAGTTCCCCACTTATCAATGGAACCTAATTCAAAAGTTCATTGAAGAACCATTATTTTCCACCAAGATGATTTTTTTCACGACAGAGCCTATATTTCAAGTTCATTATGAGGTAACTCTATCTTAGCAGGCTAGCCTAGAAATCAAACTAACCTAATATATATTATTTTTCTTTTTTTTCTTTTATTTTTTACATCTTTATTGGAGTATAGTTGCTTTACAATGGTGTGTTAGTTTCTGCTTTACAAGAAAATGAATCAGTTATATATATGCATATGTTCCCATATCTCTTCCCTCTTGCATCTCCCTCCCTCCCACCCTCCCTATCACACCCCTCCAGGGGGTCACAAAGCAGTGAGCTGATCGCCCTGTGCTATGCGGCTGCTTCCCACTAGCTATCTACCTTAAGTTTGGTAGTGTACATATGTCCATGTCTCTCTCTCGCTTTGTCAAAGCTTACCCTTCCGCTTCCCCATATCCTCAAGTCCATTGTCTAGTAGGTCTGTGTCTTTATTCCTGTTTTACCTCTAGGTTCTTCATGATATTTTTTTCTTAAATTCCATATATATGTGTTAGCATATGGTATTTGTCTCTCTCTTTCTGACTTACTTCACACTGTATGACAGACTATAGGTCTATCCACCTCATTACAAATAGCTCAATTTCGTTTCTTTTTATGGCTGAGTAATATTCCATTATATATATGTGCCACATCTTCTTTATCCATTCATCCAATGATGGACACTTAGGTTGTTTCCATCTCTGGGCTATCGTAAATAGAACTGCAATGAACATTTTGGTACATGACTCTTTTTGAATTATGGTTTTCTCAGGATATATGCCCAGTAGTGGGATTGCTGGGTCATATGGTAGTTCTATTTGTAGTTTTTTAAGGAACCTCCATACTGTTCTCCACAGTGGCTGTATCAGTTTACATTCCCACCAACAGTGCAAGAGGGTGCTCTTTTCTCCACATCCTCTCCAGCATTTATTTTCTAGATTTCTAGATTTTTTGATGATGGCCATTCTGACTGGTGTGAGATGATATCTCATTGTAGTTTTGATTTGCATTTCTCTAATGATTAGTGATGTTGAACATTCTTTCATGTGTTTGTTGGCAGTCTGTATATCTTCTTTGGAGAAATGTCTATTTAGGTCTTCTGCCCATTTTTGGATTGGGTTGTTTGTTTTTATGTTATTAAGCTGCATATAAATTTTGGAGATTAATCCTTTGTCAGTTGCTTCATTTGAAAATAGTTTCTCCCATTCTGAGGCTTCTCTTTTCATCTTGTTTATCATTTCCTGTGCTGTGCAAAAGCTTTTCAGTTTCATTAGGTCCCATTTGTTTATTTTTCTTTTTATTTCCATTTCTCTAGGAGGTGGGTCAAAAAGGATCTTGCTGTGATTTATGTCATAGTGTCTTGCCTATGTTTTCCTCTAAGAGTTTCATAGTTTCTGGGCTTACATTTAGTTCTTTAATCCATTTTGAGCTTATTTTTGTGTATTGTGTTAGGGAGTGATCTAATCTCATACTATTACATGTACCTGTCCAGTTTTCCCAGCACCAATTATTGAAGAGGCTCTCCGTTCTCCACTGTACATTCCTGCCTCCTTTATCAAAGATAAGGTGACCTTATGTGTGTGGGTTTATCTCTGGGCTTTCTATCCTGTTCCATTGATCTATCTTTCTGTTTTTGTGCCAGTACCATGCTGTCTTGATTACTGTAGCTTTGTAGTATAGTCTGAAATCAGGGACCCTGATTCCTCCAGCTCCATGTTTTTTTTCTCAAGATTGCTTTGCCTATTCGAGGTCTCTTGTGTTTCCATACAAATTGTGAATTTTTTTGTTCTAGTTCTGTGGAAAATGCCAGTGGTAATTTGATAGGGATTGCATTGAATCTGTAGATTGCTTTGGGTAGTAGAGTAATTTTCACAATATTGATTCTTCCAATCCAAGAACATTGTATATCTCTCTATCTGTTTGTATCATCTTTAATTTCTTTCATCAGTGTCTTATAATTTTCTGCATACAGGTCTTTTGTCTGCTTAGGTAGGTTTATTCCTAGATATTTTATTCTTTTTGTTGCAATGGTAAATGGGAGTGTTTTCTTGATTTCACTTTCAGATTTTTCATCATTAGTGTATAGGAATGCCAGAGATTTCTGTGCATTAATTTTGTATCTTGCCAGTTTACCAAATTCATTGATTAGCTCTAGTAGTTTTTTGGTAGCATCTTTAGGATTTCCTATGTATAGTATCATGTCATCTGCAAATAGTGACAGCTTTACTTCTTTTACGATTTGGATTTCTTTTATTTCCTTTTCCTCTCTGATTGCTGTTGCTAAAACTTCCAAAACTTTGTTGAATAAGAGTGGTGAGAGTGGGCAACCTTGTCTTGTTCCTGGTCTTAGTGGACATGCTTTCAGTTTTTCACCATTGAGGACGATGTTGGCTGTGGGTTTGTCATATATGGCCCTTATTATGTTGAGGAAAGTTCCCTCCATGCCTACTTTCTGCAGGGTTTTTTTCATAAATGGGTGTGGAATTTTGTCGAAAGCTTTCTCTGCATCTATTGAGATGATCATATGGTTTTTCTCCTTCAATTCGTTAATAGTTTTAATTTTTAGGGGAACCTATATTGTGTTTTCCATAGTTGCTGAATCAATTTACCTTCCCACCAACAGTGTAGGAGGGTACTCTTTTCTCAACACCCTCTCCAACATTCATTATTTATAGATTTTTTTTTGATGACCACTCTGACAAGTTTGAGGTTGCACCTCATTGTAATTTTGATTTGCATTCCTCTAATAATTAGTAGTGTTAAGCATCTTTTCATGGGACTTTTTGCTATCTGTGTGTCTTCTTTGGACAGATGTCTATTTAGGTCTTCTGCTCATTTTTTTGATTGGATTTTTTTGTTTTTTGATATGTTTTATGAGCTGTTTTTATATTGTAGTAATTACTACCTTAACAGTCGCATTATTTGCAAACATTTCTTTCCATTCTGTAGATTGTCTTTTCATTTGCTTATGGTTTCCTTTGCTATGCAAAAGCATATAAGTTTGATTTGGTCCTTTTTGTTCATTTTTGCTTTTTTAAATTTAGCCTTGGGAGACTTACCTAAGAAAACATTGCTGTGATTTATGTCAGAGAATGTTTTGCCTGTGTTCACTTCTAGATATTTATGACCTCATATCTTATATTTAAGTCTTTAAGCCATTTTGGGTTTACTTTTATGCATGATGTGAGAGAGTTTTCTAACTTCATTGATTTACATGCAGTGGTCCAGCTTTCTCAGCACCACTTGCTAAAGAGATTATTTTTTCTCCATTGTACATTCTTGCTTCCTTTCTCAAAGACTAATTGACCATAAGTGTGTGGGTTTATCTCTGTTTTTTCTATTTTATTCCATTGATCCATATGACTCTTTTTGTGCCAATACAATGCTGTTTAGATTACTGTAGCTTTGTAGAGTAGTCTGAGGTCTGGAAAGGTTATACCACCAGTTTTGTTCTTTTTATTTGGCAATTCTGGGTCTTTTGTGGATGCATACAAATTTTAGTATTATTTGTTCTAGTTCTGTGAAAAATGTCATGGGTAATTTGATAGGGATTGCATCAAATCTGTGAATTGTCTGGGGTAGTATGGCCATTTTAACAATATTCATTCTTTTAATACAAAAGCATGGGATATTTTTTCCATTACCTTGAATCATCTTTGATTCTCTTTATCAGTGTTTTATAGTTCTTAGCATATGAGTCTTTCATCTAGTTGATTAGGCGTATTCCTAGGTATTTTTTATATGATATTTAAATGGGGTTGTTTTTTTAATTTTCTCTTTCTGATATTTCATTGTTGTGTAAAGAAATACAAGAGATCTCTATATATTTATCTTGTATCCTGTTACCTTGCCAAATTTATCAGTTCTAATAGTTTTTGTGTGGAGTCCTTAGGGTTTTCTATATAGAGTACCATGTCATCTGTATTAGTGACAATTTTTACCTCTTCCCTTCCAACTTGGGTACTTTTATTTCTTTCTTGTGTGATTGTTGTGGCTAGGTCTTCCAATACTATGTTGGAGAGAAGTGGTGAGAGTGGACATTCTTGTCTTATTCCAGAATTTTGTGAGAAGTCTTTCATCTTTTCACCATTTAATATTATGTTGGCTGTGGGATTGCCATACATAGCTTTTATTATGTTGAGTTATGTTTCCTGTATACTCACTTTGGCAAGTTATTTTTTTTTATCATGAGCAGATATTTAATTTTATCAAATACTACTTCTGCATCTATTGAGGTGATCACATTTTTTTCTTTTCTCTTTTTGAAGTCGTGTATTGCATTGTTTGATTTGCATATGTTGAACCATACTTGTGACACTTGAATGAATCCCAGTTGATCACGGTGTATGATTCTCTTTATGTGTTGTTGGATTCAGTTGGGTAATATTTTGTTGAGGATTTTTGAGTATATATTTATGCAATTTATTGGACTGTAATTTTCTTTTTTGGTAGTGTCTTTGTCTGGTTTTGGTATCAGGGTGATTGTGGCTTCATAGAAAGTCTTTGGGAGTGTTCCCTCCTCTTCTGTTTTTGGAAGATTTTGAAAAGTACTGGCAGAACTTCTTTGTATGAATTTCTTCTTTTTGTAGAATTCCCTAGTGAAGTCATCCAGCCAAAATCTGTGGATTTTGTTTGCAGTAGTTTTGTTTGTTTGTTTTTCTACAGATTCCATTTCACATCTAGTGATCAGTTTGTTCAAATCATGTTTCTTCTTGATTTAGATTCAGCAGGCTGTTTCTAGAATCTTGTCCATTTCTTGTAGGTTGTCCGTTTTGTTTGCATTTAACACTTCATAAGATTTTCCTATGATGTTTTGTAGTTCTGCAATATCGATTTTTATTTCTTCTCTTTATTTTCTTATTTTGTGTATTTTGGTCCTCTCTCTTTTCTTCTTGGTGAACTTGCCCAGAAGTTTGTCAATTTTGATTATTCTTTCAATAAACAGCTCTTAGTTTTTTCTTTAAACATCTTTA
Organism: Stenella coeruleoalba; assembly: GCF_951394435.1. Taxonomy (NCBI): domain Eukaryota; kingdom Metazoa; phylum Chordata; class Mammalia; order Artiodactyla; family Delphinidae; genus Stenella; species Stenella coeruleoalba. Next base: position 128,161,757 of record NC_137147.1, read on the forward strand.
TTGGAGTATAATTGCTTTGAGACTGTCATACAGAGTGAAGTAAGTCAGAAAGAGAAAAACAAATACTAACTCTTAGTTTGATTGATTTTTTCTATTGTTTTTAATGTCTGTTTCTCTTATTTCCAATCTTTATTATTTTCTCCCTTCTTCTGATTTTGGGTTTTGATTGTTGTTCTTTTTCTAATTCTTTTAGACGGTAGGTTAAATTTTTTATTTGAGATTTTTCTTGTTTCTTGAGGAAGACCTATATTGCTATGAACTTCACTCTTAGAAATGCTTTCTCTGCATCCCATAGATTTTCTATGGTTGTGTTTTCCTTTTCATTTGCCTTTAGGTATTTTTTAACTTGTCTCTTTGATTTCATCATTGACACATTGTCTTTTAGTAGCATGTTTTTTGGTTTCCATGTAATTGTTTTTTTCCTCTTTTCTCTTTCTGTGGTTGATTTCTAGTTTAATGTCATTGTGGTCAGAAAAAAATGCTTGAAATAATTTCTATCCTCTTATATTTGTTGAGGCTTGTTTTTTGAACTAGTATGTTGTTTATCACAGAGAATATTCCATGTGTGCTTGAAAAGAATATGTATTCTGTTTGTTTTTATTTTTCGGATGTAGTGCACTATAGATATAAATTAAGTTCAACTGTTTTATTGTGTCATCTAGTATCTCTGTTGTCTAATTAACTTTCTGTTTTGATGATCTATCCACTGATGTCAGTGGGTTGATAGAATTTGTTACTATTATTGTATTCACATCAATTTCTCCCTTTATGTCTGTTAGTATTTGTTATATATATTTAGGTGCTCCTATATTGGGTGTATATATGTTAACAAGGGTGACATCCTCTTCTTTTACTGACCCTTTTATTGTGATATAGCATCCTTCTTTAGCCTTTGTTTTAAAGTCTATTTTGTCTGAATGAGTATTGCTATCCCCACTTTTTTGTAATTTCCATTTGCATGAAATATCTTTTTTCAAACACTTACTTTCAATCTGTAAGTGTCTTTTACCCTAAAGTGAATCTCCTGTAGGCAGCATATTGTAGATTCTCTTTTTATTATCCAATCTGCCACACTATGTCTTTTGATCTGAGTATTTAGTACACTGACAGTTAAAGTAATTATTGATAAGTAGGCATTTATTGCCATTTTAAACCTTGTCTTCCAGTTGATTCTTTATTTTTTCTTTGTTCCTTTCTTCTCTTTGTGTTTCCTTTTGTGGTGTGATGATTTTCTTTTTCATCATTCTAGGTTTCTTTTCTTTTTGGTTTTTGTGAATCTATTGTATATTTTTGATTTGTAGTTTCCCTGGTTTTCAAGTATGTTAACCTGTATCTATATCTACTTGCTTTAGTCTGGAAGTCATATAAGTTCAAACACATTCTAAAGATCCACATTTTCTTATTCCTCTCCTCCACATTTTGTAATTTTGATATCCTGTTTTACATCTTCATGTTTGCCTTTTTGCTGTTGATTGTAGTTATAATTGCTTTCACATAATTTTTGATTATTTTTTTAAATCAATGTACTGGCTTGTTTAATTGATTATATATAATTACATTCCTCTTTCCTGTAGATTTTTGTTTCTTTTCTATTTAGAGAAAACCATTCAATATTTCTTTTAAGATAGGTTTAGTATTAATGTATTATTTTAGTTTTTGCTTCTCTGAGAAATTCTTCATCTCTCCTTCTATTCTAAATGGTAATCTTGCTGGGTAGACTATCCTAGGTTACAGGTTTTTCTCTTTCAGGGCTTTGAATATATCTTGCTACTCTCTTCTGGCCAGTAGAGTTTATAGAGAGAAATCAGCTGTAGCCTTAACAGGGTTCTTTTGTAACTGACTTTTTTTTGGGTTTTTTTCTTGATGCCTTTAGAATCCTCTCTTTAATTTTGCCATTTTAATTCTGTATATCTTGGAGTAGGTCTGTTTGGATTTATCCTGTTTGGAACCCTCTGTATTTTCTGTGCCTGGATATCTGTTTCCTTCTTTAGGTTTGGGAAGTTTTCAGTCATAATTTCTTCAAATGATTTTTTTTTAACATCTTTATTGGGGTATAATTGCTTTACAATGGTGTGTTAGTTTCTGCTTTATAACAAAGTGAATCAGTCATACATAAACATATGTTCCCATATGTCTTCTCTGTTGCGTCTCCCTCCCTCCCACCCTCCCCATCCCACCCCTCCAGGCTGTCACAAAACACCGAGCCAATATCCCTGTGCCATGCGGCTGCTTCCCACTAGCTATCTACCTTACTGCGTTTGTTACTATGTATATGCCCATGACTCTCTCTCGCCCTGTCACAGCTCACCCTTCCCCCTCCCCATAACCTCAAGTCCATTGTCTAGTAGGTCTGCGTCTTTATTCCTGCTTTACCCCTAGGTTCTTCATGACATTTTTTTCTTAAATTCCATATATATGTGTTAGCATACGGTATTTGTCTTTTTCTTTCTGACTTACTTCACTCTGTATGACAGACTCTAGGTCTATCCACCTCATTACAAATAGCTCAATTTTGTTTCTTTTTATGGCTGAGTAATATTCCATTGTATATATGTGCCACATCTTGTTTATCCATTCATCCGATGACGGGCACTTAGGTTGTTTCCACCTCCGGGCTATTGTAAATAGAGCTGCAATGAACATTTTGGTACATGACTCTTTTTGAATTTTGGTTTTCTCAGGGTATATGCCCAGTAGTGGGATTGCTGGGTCATATGGTAGTTCTATTTGTAGTTTTTTAAGGAACCTCCATACTGTTCTCCATAGTGGCTGAACCAATTCACATTCCCACCAGCAGTGCAAGAGTGTTCCCTTTTCTCCACACCCTCTCCAGCATTTATTGTTTCTAGATTTTTTGATGATGGCCATTCTGACTGGTGTGAGATGATATCTCATTGTAGTTTTGATTTGCATTTCTCTAATGATTAATGATGTTGAGCATTCTTTCATGTGTTTGTTGGCAGTCTGTATATCTTCTTTGGAGAAATGTCTATTTAGGTCTTCTGCCCATTTTTGGATTGGGTTGTTTGTTTTCTTGTTATTGAGCTGCATGAGCTGCTTGTAAATTTTGGAGATTAATCCTTTGTCGGTTGCTTCATTTGCAAATATTTTCTCCCATTCTGAGGGTTGTCTTTTGGTCTTGTTTATGGTTTCCTTTGCTGTGCAAAAGCTTTGAAGTTTCATTAGGTCCCATTTGTTTATTTTTGTTTTTATTTCCATTACTCTAGGAGGTGGGTCAGAAAGGATCTTGCTTTGATTTATGTCACAGAGTGTTCTGCCTATGTTTTCCTCTAAGAGTTTGATAGTTTCTGGCCTTACATTTAGGTCTTTAATCCATTTTGAGCTTATTTTTGTGTATGGTGTTAGGGAGTGATCTAATCTCATACTTTTACATGTACCTGTCCAGTTTTCCCAGCACCACTTATTGAAGAGGCTGTCCTTTCTCCATTGTACATTACTGCCACCTTTATCAAAGACAAGGTGTCCATATGTGCATGGGTTTATCTCTGGGCTTTCTATCCTGTTCCATTGATCTATCTTTCTGTTTTTGTGCCAGTACCATACCGTCTTGATGACTGTAGCTTTGTAGTATAGTCTGAAGTCAGGGAGCCTGATTCCTCCAGTTCCTTCTTTCGTTCTCAAGATTGCTTTGGCTATTCGGGGTCTTTTGTGTTTCCATACAAATTGTGAAATTTTTTGTTCTAGTTCTGTGAAAAATGCCAGTGGTAGTTTGATAGGGATTGCATTGAATCTGTAGATTGCTTTGGGTAGTAGAGTCATTTTCACAATGTTGATTCTTCCAATCCAAGAACATGGTATATCTCTCCATCTATTTATATCATCTTTAATTTCTTTCATCAGTGTCTTATAATTTTCTGCATACAGGTCTTTTGTCTCCTTAGGAAGGTTTATTCCTAGATATTTTGTTCTTTTTGTTGCAATGGTAAATGGGAGTGTTTTCTTGATTTCACTTTCAGATTTTTCATCATTAGTATATAGGAATGCCAGAGATTTCTGTGCATTAATTTTGTATCCTGCCACTTTACCAAATTCATTGATTAGCTCTAGTAGTTTTCTGGTAGCATCTTTAGGGTTCTCTATGTATAGGATCGTATCATCTGCAAACAGTGACAGCTTTACTTCTTCTTTTCCAATTTGGAATCCTTTTATTTCCTTTTCTTCTCTGATTGCTGTGGCTAAAACTTCCAAAACAATGTTGAATAAGAGTGGTGAGAGTGGGCAACCTTGTCTTGTTCCTGATCTTAGTGGAAATGCTTTCAGTTTTTCACCATTGAGGATGATGTTTGCTGTGGGCTTGTCATATATGGCCTTTATTATGTTGAGGAAAGTTCCCTCTATGCCTACTTTCTGCAGGGTTTTTATCATAAATGGGTGTTGAATTTTGTCAAAAGCTTTCTCTGCATCTATTGAGATGATCATATGGTTTTTCTCCTTCAGTTTGTTAATATGGTTTATCACATTGATAGATTTGCGTATATGAAGAATCCTTGCATTCCTGGAATAAACCCCACTTGATCATGGTGTATGATCCTTTTAATGTGCTGTTGGATTCTGTTTGCTAGTATTTTGTTGAGGATTTTTGCATCTATGTTCATCAGTGATATTGGCCTGTAGTTTTCTTTCTTTGTGACATCCTTGTCTGGTTTTGGTATCAAGGTGATGGTGGCCTCGTAGAAGGAGTTAGGGAGTGGTCCTCCCTCTGCTATATTTTGGAAGAGTTTGAGAAGGATAGGTGTTAGCTCTTCTCTAAATGTTTGATAGAATTCGCCTGTGAAGCCATCTGGTCCTGGGCTTTTCTTTGTTGGAAGATTTTTAATCACAGTTTCAATTTCAGTGCTTGTGATTGGTCTGTTCATATTTTCTATTTCTTCCTGATTCAGTCTTGGCAGGTTGTGCATTTCTAAGAATTTGTCCATTTCTTCCAGATTGTCCATTTTATTGGCATAGAGTTGCTTGTAGTAATCTCTCATGATCTCTTTTATCTCTGCAGTGTCAGTTGTTACCTCTCCTTTTGCATTTCTAATTCTATTGATTTGAGTCTTCTCCCTTTTTTTCTTGATGAGTCTGGCTAGTGGTTTATCTATTTTGTTTATCTTCTCAAAGAACCAGCTTTTAGTTTTATTGATCTTTGCTATTGTTTCCTTCATTTCTTTTTCATTTATTTCTGATCTGATTTTTATGATTTCTTTCCTTCTGCTAGCTTTGGGTTTTTTTTGTTCTTCTTTCTCTAATTGCTTGAGGTGCAAGGTTAGGTTGTTTATTCGAGATGTTTCCTGCTTCTTAAGGTGGGCTTGTATTGCTATAAACTTCCCCCTTAGAACTGCTTTTGCTGCATCCCACAGGTTTTGGGTCGTTGTGTCTCCATTGTCATTTGTTTCTAGGTATTTTTTGATTTCCTCTTTGATTTCTTCAGTGATCTCTTCATTATTAAGTAGTGTATTGTTTAGCCTCCATGTGTTTGTATTTTTTACAGATCTTTTCCTGTAATTGATATCTAGTCTCATGGCATTGTGGTCAGAAAAGATACTTGATACAATTTCAATTTTCTTAAATTTACCGAGGCTCGATTTGTGACCCAAGATATGATCTATCCTGGAGAATGTTCCATGAGCACTTGAGAAAAATGTGTATTCTGTTGTTTTTGGATGGAGTGTCCTATAAATATCAATTAAGTCCATCTTGTTTAATGTATCAGTTAAAGCTTGTGTTTCCTTATTTATTTTCATTTTGGATGATCTGTCCATGGGTGAATGTGGGGTGTTTAAGTCCCCTACTATGAATGTGTTACTGTCGATTTCCCCTTTTATGGCTGTTAGTATTTGCCTTATGTATTGAGGTGCTCCTATGTTGGGTGCATAAATATTTACAATTGTTATATCTTCTTCTTGGATCGATCCCTTGATCATTATGTAGTGTCCTTCTTTGTCTCTTTTAATAGTCCTTATTTTAAAGTCTATTTTGTCTGATATGAGAATTGCTACTCCAGCTTTCTTTTGGCTTCCATTTGCATGGAATATCTTTTTCCATCCCCTTACTTTCAGTCTGTATGTGTCTCTAGGTCTGAAGTGGGTCTCTTGTAGACAGCATATATAAGGGTCTTGTTTTTGTATCCATTCAGCTAATCTGTGTCTTTTGGTGGGAGCATTTAGTCCATTTACATTTAAGGTAATTATTGATATTATGTTCCTATTCCCATTTTCTAAATTGTTTTGGGTTCGTTATTATAGGTCTTTTCCTTCTCTTGTGTTTCTTGCCTAGAGAAGACCCTTTAGCATTTGTTGTAAAGCTGGTTTTGTGGTGCTGAACTCTCTCAGCTTTTGCTTGTCTGTAAAGGTTTTAATTTCTCCATCAAATCTGAATGAGATCCTTGCTGGGTAGAGTAGTCTTGGCTGCATGTTTTTCTCCTTCATCACTTTCAGTATGTCCTGCCACTCCCTTCTGGCTTGTAGGGTTTCTGCTGAGAGATCAGCTGTTAACCTTATGGGGATTCCCTTATGTGTTATTTGTTGTTTTTCCCTTGCTGCTTTTAATATGCTTTCTTTGTATTTAATTTTTGACAGTTTGATTAATATGTGTCTTGGCGTATTTCTCCTTGTATTTATCTTGTATGGGACTCTCTGTGCTTCCTGGACTTGATTAACTATTTCCTTTCCCATATTAGGGAAGTTTTCAACTATAATCTCTTCAAATATTTTCTCAGTCCCTTTCTTTTTCTCTTCTTCTTCTGGAACCCCTAAAATTCGAATGTTGGTGCGTTTAATGTTGTCCCAGAGGTCTCTGAGACTGTCCTCAGTTCTTTTCATTCTTTTTTCTTTATTCTGCTCTGCAGTAGTTATTTCCACTATTTTATCTTCCAGGTCACTTATCCGTTCTTCTGCCTCAGTTATTCTGCTATTGATCCCATCTAGAGTACTTTTAATTTCATTTATTGTGTTGTTCATCGTTGCTTGTTTCATCTTTAGTTCTTCTAGGTCCTTGTTAACTGATTCTTGCATTTTGTCCAATCTATTGTCCATTCTATCTCCAAGATTTCGGATCAACCTTACTATCATTATTCTGAATTCTCTTTCAGGTCGACTGCCTATTTCCTCTTCATTTGTTAGGTCTGGTGCATTTTTATCTTGCTCCTTTATCTGCTGTGTGTTTTTCTGTCTTCTCATTTTGCTTATCTTACTGTGTTTGGGGTCTCCTTTTTGCAGGCTGCAGGTTTGTAGTTCCTCCTGTTTTTGATGTCTGTCTCCAGTGGCTAAGGTTGTTTCAGTGGGTTGTGCAGGCTTCCTGGTGGAGGGGGCTAGTGCCTGTGTTGTGGTGAATGAGGCTGGATCTTGTCTCTCTAGTGGGCAGGTTCACATCTGGTGGTGTGTTTGGGGGTGTCTGTGGCCTTATTATGATTTTAGGCAGCCTCTCTGCTAATGGGTGGGGTTGTGTTCCTGTTTTGCTAGTTGTTTGGCATAGGTTTTCCAGCACTGTGGCTTGCTGGTCGTTGAGTGAAGCTGGGTGCTGGTGTTAAGATGGAGGTCTCTGGGAGATTTTCGCCGTTTGATATTATGTGGAGCTGGGAGGTCTCTTGTTGATCAGTGTCCTGAAGTTGGCTGTCCTACCTCAGAGGCAGAGCCCTGCCTCCTGGCTGGAGCACCAAAAGCTTTTCATCCACAGGCTCAGGATAAAAGGGAGAAAAAGTAGAGGGAATTAGTAGAAGTATGAGGAAAGAAAGAAGGAAAGGAGGGTAGGAAGGAAGGAAGAAAGAAAGAAAGAAGCAAAGAAGGAAAGAAGGCAAGAAGGAAAGAAAGGAGGGAGGGAGGGAGGGAGGAAGGAAGGAAGGAGGGAAAGAAGGAAAAAAGAAAGAAGATACAGTAAAAATAAAATAAAGTATAATAAAGTTATTGAATTAAAAACTTCTTATTTAGAAAAAAAAAAAAAGGGACGGAAAGAACCTTAGGACAAATGTTGGAAGCAAAGCTATACAGACAAAATCTTACACAGAAGCATACACATACACCCTCACTAAAAGAGGTAAATGGGGAAAAATCCTAAATCTTGCTGTCAGAGACCACCTCCTCAATTTGGGATGATTCGTTGTCTAAAGGAGGGAAGGAAGGACGGAAAGAAAGAAAGAAAGAACGAAGGTAAAGTATAATAAGGTTATTAAAATTAATTATTAAGAAAAAAAATTTTAAAAAAAACATGGACGGATAGAACCCTAGGACAAATGGTGGAAGCAAGACTATACAGACAAGATCTCACACAGAAGCATACACATACACATTCACAAAAAGAGGAAAGGGGAAAATATCATAGATCTTGCTCCTAAAGTCCACTTCCTTAATTTGGGATGATTGGTTGTCTATACAGGTATTCCACAGATGCAGGGTACATCAAGTTGATTGTGGAGCTTTAATCCGCTGCTTCTGAGGCTGCTGGGAGAGATTTCCCTTTCTCTTCTTTGTTCTCACAGCTCCCAGGGCTAAGCTTTGGATTTGGCCCTGCCACTGCGTGTAGATCGCTGGAGGGCGTCTGTTTTTTGCTCAGACAGGATGGGGTTAAAAGAGCCGCTGATTGGGGGCTCTGGCGCACTCAGGCCGGCGGGGACGGAGGGGCACAGAGTGCGGGGCGGGCCTGCGGTGGCAAAGGCCGGCGTGACTTTGCACCAGCCTGAGGCGCGCTGTGCGCTCTCCCGGGAAAGTTGTCCCTGGATCCCGGGAACCCGGCAGTGGCGGGCTGCACAGGCTCCGCGGAGGAGGGGTGTGGAGAGTGACCTGTGCTCGCACACAGGCCCCTCGGTGGCGGCAGCAGCAGCCTTAACGTCTCCCGCCCGCCTCTGGGGTCCGCGCTTTTAGCCGCGGCTTGCGCCCGTCTCTGGCCGCGGCTCGCGCCCGTCTCTGGATTCCGCGCTTTCAGCCGCGGCTCGCGCCCGTCTCTGGATTCCGCGCTTTCAGCCGCGGCTCGCGCCCGTCTCTGGAGTTCCTTTAAGCAGCGTTCTTAAACCCCTCTCCTCACGCCCCAGGAAACAAAGAGGGAAGGAAAAGTCTCCTGCCTCTTCTGCAGGTGCAGGCTTTTCCCCGGACTCCCTCCCGGCTAGCTGTGGTGCACTAACCCCTTCAAGCTATGTTCAAGCCGCCAACCCCAGTCCTCTCCCCGCGCTCCGGCCTCAGCTCGCAGCCCCGCCTGCCCCGGCGGGTGAGCAGACAAGCCTCTCGGGCTGGTGAGTGCCGGTCGGCACCGATCCTCTGTGCGGGAATCTCCCCGCTTTGCCCTCCGCACCCGTTGCTGTGCACTCCGCAGCTTCGAAGCTCCCCCCTCCGCCTCCCGCAGTCTCCGCCCGCGAAGGGGCTTCCTAGAGTGTGGAAACTTTTCCTCCTTCACAGCTCCCTCCCACTGGTGCAGGTGCCGTCCCTATTCTTTTGTCTCTGTTTTTTCTTTTGCCCTACCCAGGTACTGGGGAGTTTCTTGCCTTTTGGGAGGTCTGAGGTCTTCTGCCAGCGTTCAGTAGGTGTTCTGTAGGAGTTGTTCCACGTGTAGATGTATTTCTGGTGTATCTGTGGGGAGGAAGGTGATCTCCGCGTCTTACTCTTCCGCCATCTTCCGCCTTCTCCCTTTCAAATGATTTTTTGATACCCTTTTCTCTTTCTTCTCCTTCTGGGATTCCTATTGTGTGTAGATTAGCACACTTTATATTATCTTATAGGTCTCGTATATTGCTTTCATTTTTTAAAATTTGTCTTTGTGTGTGATGTTCTGATTGGGTGATTTCTCTTATTCTATCTTCCAGGTCACTATTCATTCCTCTGTGTTATTTAGTTTGCTACTTATTGCCTTTAGCTCAGTTTTCTTCTTGGAAACTGAGTTGTCTAATTTTGATTGACTCTTCTTTATTGTTCCTAATTCCTTGCTACAGTGATCCACATTTCTATTTATAGCTTTTCTTAATTCCTTCAGCATTTTTATTACCTCCTGTTTGAACTTGGGTTCTGGTAGGTTGAAGAGGTCCATCTGTTTTTTCTTTTAGCTGATTTCTCTTGTTCTTTTAATTGGGAGTAGTTCCTCTGCTTTTTCATTTTTCTTTTATTTCTCTGACTCTATGAGTTTAGGAAAAACAGTTATCTACTGTGGTCTTGAAGGGCTGTTTTTATGTGAGAGTGCCCCTGTGTAGCCTGCTTGAGTCTGATACTTTTGGTAGGATGGCTCTTTTTTGTATGGATGTTTGCCATGTCTTTCCTTGGGGTGTACTTCCCTTGTCCCCTTGATAATGGGTGTATTTGGTGTTGTGGTGACCAATGTCTACACTGGATGTTGGGTGGGGCTGCTTCTTTTTTCTGTGATTGTCACAGCCTTGTGTGGGGCAGGGTCTACTCCCCAGTTGTTGGAGTAGAAGCCCCAAAATCTGTTTCTAAGCTGCAGTGTGAGGTAAGCAGGACTGCACCACTCCCATTGGGTATGGAGCTGTGCTTGTTCTTCCCCAGGAGTTGTCCACGGGGATGTGTAATGTTATGATGCCATCTGTCACCTGGAGTGCATACCCACAAACGTCACTGTTGCTGGCACTGCCCTTGGTGGCTGCCTCTGCCTGTGGGCTCTGATTATTGGCTCAGAGGTCCCTTAGATGGACATGCATGCTTGCAAAACTTCCAATGTGTAAATTCATGGGAGCTGTGTCTCCTGAACCTGCATATAATCTGCTCAGTTTTCCCTGAGGCACTCATGCTTGTTCCTGGTCCCAAAATTCACCAGAGGGAGAATCTGCCTGAGCTGCAGCCCAGCACCACAGTGGGGTTGCTGGAGATTGGCTCAGATTTCAGCCCCACCTGTGCGTGTGTGCACCCATGAAGTTCACAGAACACTTGGTGGCTGGATCCATGCCCCACTGTGAGCACACTGACAAGTCTGCTATGGTGGACCCACACCTCTCCTTTCCTATCTTGCCCACTCCTATGTTGAGCATCTTCTCCCTCCTGTGCAGGCCCCCAGTTGCAGCTGGAGTCATACTCCAGACCCTTTGGGTTGTCTCCACATGATGAAATAAAGTCCTCATCCCAGGTCTGCTCACTGAAGCCTGAGTTTCAGCACCTAGTCACTGCACACCTCAGCAGGCACACATCTCAGGCTGGGAAGTGTGGTGATGTGGTCAGGACTAGCTGGTTTCTTTCTACCCTGTGGGGCCACAGGCTGATCCCACGCTCTCCTCTCCAGCCTCTGAAGCTCCCTATCTGTCCCAGCAGACCTCCTAGCCAGTGAAGGAGGTTCCCATGGTGAAGGAAACTTTCCTCTTTCACAGCTCCCTCCCAAGGAAACAGGTCCCATCCTGATTGCTCTTCTTCTCCTTTTTCCCTTTGTCCTACCAGGTTATGTGGGAATCTTTCTTGCAGCATTGGTTGTGTGAGATCTTCTGCAAGCTTTCAGTAGATATTCTGTGAGAATTGTTCCATATATAGATGTATTTTTGAAGTATTTGTGGGAGGAAGTGAGCTCCATGTCCCTCTACTCTGCCATCTTGATTTCCTGTTATAATCAGATTTTTTTTAATGATATGCTAAGACTTGGTAGTAGAAGGTATGATTTATGGTGCTAGCCATTTGACATTTAATGAGGGGGGTTTCTATGAAAATAAAAGAAAACAAAGATTAATGTTAAAAACCTAGTTTATGATTTGAGAAATCAGGATACCTTAATAAGGGTTTAAAGCATTTTTATATATTTGTTGTGGACAGCAGTGATAATCCATTGGTTTTCCTAGTTCAAATGTCTGTGGTGTTGATATTGGGTTTTCCAGTGAACTATTTGAGGGACACATGCAGCAGCAGATACAAAGTTTGCTCATATATAATTTGTTGTGCTGAATTCCTTTGTGTTTATATTATATCAGCTTCTGCTTGCAGATTTTATTAAAAGAGCAATTTTAGTTCTCTAGGCAAAAGACAGAAAACATAGAAATACTACTTTGAAGAGTTATAGCCAGGTTTTGGAAGAAAGAAGAAAAAAGCAGGCTTTGGTACAGATGGGAAAATTTTGCAATGTGAAATCCAAAAGGGTAAATTACAATTTTCCATTGAAACATAATTTTTCTCTCTACACTCAGCACCATTTAATCAGAGGTAATCAAAGTAAAACTAATTTGTATACAAAATAAATCTAGACCCATTAAACTAGGTGTGATTTTTTACATAAGCACAGCAAGAATGACTGACCACATAGATGTCTTGAATTTGCTTTGCTGGAACTATTCATAAGGAATCTGGGATTGGACTTTTCAAAGCATCTCCCTGCTAGAAAACCAAATAAAAAAACTTAATGCTAGATTTTGTTTGTAAAACCTATATATTTGGTTTCCTCTCTTTTAGGGATCCCCAAAATATTCTGAGATTCCTGGGCATGCCAGAAAAATGTGAACTTCCTTTCTGCCTGTAAGGTGGGAAGCCCTAAAAGATAGGTTTTTCCATAGGGGGATTTATGCATATTAGCTTCTTAAAGTTGACTTAAGTTTTTGTAAGGCTGTCTGGTCATATCTGATTAAATGCACATTAATATCATAGTGACATTAAAGCCTTGGCAATATAATCAATGTTTCCAATCATATCCTGTTACAAAGAGAACACATTCTTATTTAACTTATGTAAATAATTTTCTTTACATAAAAGTAAGAATACACACTAAGTGTTTTAAAATTCTGGAAGATCAAGTAGGAAGAAAAAGTAATTATGACATTTTTGTTCACAAAAGTACACTTAACCAAATTGCTGTAAGGTACACATAGCTTAAAAGAAAATGATTTCCTTTAATCTTGAAAACAAATATTAAAACCCAGCAATGTTTCCAACAAATTCATCAAAAATTACAGCAGTTCTCATCAGTTCTTTCAGATCCAGGTAATTATTTCTTATTTTGTTAGATCTTGGGTTAGCAGTTTTATGAATTCATCAGCTTATTCATTTATTTTGTAAAATTTTACTCAGTCTAGAAGCAAGGTCTCAAACTTATTACCATAATGCCAGCATGGAGCATTCTTGACTATAGCTGATTGTAATTACTTTCAGAAAAATATCAAAGTCAAACAATCTCTGTGTGAATGACAAATAACTTAAAATGTCCATTGCTATAATTCTAATGACAGTTGATTTGATAAATAAAATTATTTCTGTGGCATGTAACATTTTTGTATCTGTGAAACCTAGGACTCTAACCCAATCTCTGTTTGTCTAGGACATTAATTCATGTTCAAGAGCATTTCCAAAATCTTAAGAATCACAGTATGCTCCTACCAGCTTCAAAGAACATTTCTAGAGCAATGGTTTAGTAGTTGGACTCACCAATAAATCCTTGATCAGTTAGTAGTGATTAGAGAGGGTTTATTCCATACACAATTAAAATTCAGGACTTTTACCTTGGTAAAATTTCGACAGGTCCACTGGTGTGGGGATTGTCCAGGTATCCCTTTTAAGGTGAAGGATAAGATTTTGCACCTGGCAACCAGGTAAAAGGAGCAATGTTCTGCAGGCCTCTTTGGATTTTCAAGGAGACATATTCTGCATTTGGATGTGTGATTTACATCCATTTATGTAGTGACTTGAAAAGCTGCTAGATTTAAGTGGGAGCCAGAGAAAGAGAAGGGTCTGCAAGAGGTCCAGACTTTTGTGCAAGCTGCTTTTTACTTGTGCCATATATTCCAACAAACAATGGTTCTAAAAATTTAATTGGCAGGTAAAATTTTTTGCAGCTTTTGTCAGCCCTGATAGGTGAATCACAGGTCAGGTGGTTAGAAATTTGGAACAAAGTCCTGCTATTATCTGCATATATCTACTACGCTTTTGAGAAAAAAATTCTCGGTTGCATGTGAGCCTACCAGAGACTGATTACTTGACCATGGGCCACAAAGTTACTATGTGACAAGAACTGACCAGTATGAACTGGGTGTAACTGACCCAATAAATCATATAGTTGAGAGGGCACTGAAGTACTGCATCTGGAAATAAAAGTGGTATATACGTGACAGGACTTGGGCACACTTTAAAGGTATAACCGGTAGTTGGGAGAGAGAACTTATGGAGAAAACCCTTTGATCTGTTGACAAAGGAAGAAGAAATGCAGGTCTGGCTTAATTATGGGTCTTTATGACATAGTTTCACCACTCAAGAGTAGAGGGCTGGAGTACCACAGTGCTTCTATGGACATTTTGTAAGACAGGGGTAAAGGGCAGTCATCTCAGTGGGCAGAAATTTGAGCAGTTCACATGGCTGTATACTTTGTTTTGAGGGAAAAATGGACAGAAGTGGCTTATATACTAATTCATGGGTTGTGGCCAATACTTTGGGTTGATGGTCAAGGACTTGAAAGAAACATGATTGGAAAATTGATGACAATAAAATTGTGGAGAGGTATTTGAATGGACTTTTCTCAATGGACAAAAAAAATTAAAAGAAAAAAAGAAGATATGTGTTTCCTGAGTGAATGCTTATCAAAGGGGGCCCTCAGCAGTGGAAGCAATGAGCATATTGACAAACTTCTATGAACTTCATGTAATTTCTGCAATACATATATTAGTAAAATATATCCACACACACACAGTCAACAAAGGTTTATCATCACTTCTTATTTGACAGTACTGCATATTTTATATGAAAATAAATTTAATTAGTTTAGCATCTCCCTTTTATAATGGAGAGACAAATCCTTTGAGATTTTTCAGGGACTCTCTGGGAAATCTCAATGTTACTTTGAGCTCAAAACAATTGCATTTTCATTTTTTTGGGGGGGGAGGGAGTTGCCGAAAATCAAACACTTAAATAGGATCACTGTAAAAAAATTCTTAGTTATCTATTTAAGCAAAGTTATATTTAAAAGATTTCAAAGGCAAATACAAAAGTTACATAGTTATAAAAGACTAGCTCTTTTAATGTTGACAATACTGTTTTCTTAAGCAATCAAAGCCTTGATAAAGAAAACATGAAGCATAGGACAATATTTACAGAAACAAAGTCTCAGTTTCCTAAGCGGAATATTTAAATGTAAAGGAAAGCGTTTTTACTCTTTCTTATTAATAGTAGACTATGAATCTAAGAAACGTTTGTAGTTTAGTAGAGAACCAAGTTCTAGATTTGAATTAGTACACTATTTGCCCTAAGGCTATTAAAAAAAACCCTTATAAATAAATTAATCCAATCTTTGCCAAATCTGACCAAACAAGATAACATTTCTGTTTCAAGAGTTCTTCCCCAAAAATGTTCTAAAACTTATTTTTTTATTTTTAAATATCCGTTTAGTTTTTTATTTATTACTGTTTTTCCTTTTTCTCATTCAGGAACAACTAATCATTCGGGATAAGTGCAAATTTACTCTATTCTACTTTTAACAAAAACACATCCTTTCTATCTTTCCTTATCAAAAATGTATGTTTCTTAGCATACTGAGGTTTTATTTTTATCTTACCAGAGGTACCATCCATTTTCCTTTACCATTCTTACCATACTCATCTACAAATACTGATTAAAATTTTTTTATATCTTTATTAGAGTATAATTGCTTTACAATGGTGTGTTAGTTTCTGCTTTATAACAAAGTGAATCAGTTATACATATACATATGTTCCCATATCTCTTCCCTCTTGCATCTCCCTCCCTCCCACCCTCCCTATCCCACCACTCTAGGAGGTCACAAAGCACTGAGCTGATCTACCTGTGCTATGAAGCTGCTTCCCACTAGTTATCTATTTTACGTTTGGTACTGCATATATGTCCATGCCACTCTCTCGCTTTGTCACAGCTTACCCTTCCCCCCCACCTATCCTCAACTCCATTCTCTAGTAAGTCTGGGTCTTTATTCCTGTCTTACACCTAGGTCCTTCATGACATTTTTTTCCCTGAAATTCCATATATATGTGTTAGCATATGGTATCTGTCTTTCTCTTTATGACTTACGTAACTCTGTATGACAGACTCTAGGTCCATCCACCTCATTACAAATAGCTCAATTTCATTTCTTTTTATGGCTGAGTACTACTACATTGTAAATATGTGCTATATCTTCTTTATCCATTCATCCAATGACGGACACATAGGTTGTTTCCATCTCTGGGCTATTGTAAATAGAGCTGCAATGAATATTTTGGTACATGACTCTTTTTGAATTATGGTTTTCTCAGGGTATATGCCCAGTAGTGGGATTGCTGGGTCATATGGTAGTTCTATTTGTAGTTTTTTAAGGAACCTCCATACTGTTCTCCATAGTAGCTGTACCAATTCACATTCCCACCAGCAGTGCAGGAGTGTTCCTTTTTTCCACACCCTCTCCAGCATTTATTGTTTGTAGATTTTTTGATGATGGCCATTCTGACTGGTGTGAGATGATATCTCATTGTAGTTTTGATTTGCATTTCTCTAATGATTAATGATGTGGAGCATTCTTTCATGTGTTTGTTGGCAGTCTGTATATCTTCTTTGGAGAAATGCCTATTGAGGTCTTCTGCCCATTTTTGGATTGGGCTGTTTGTTTTTTTGTTATTGAGCTGCATGAGCTGCTTATTAATTTTTGGAGATTAATCCTTTCTCAGTTGCTTCATTTGCAAATATTTTCTCCCATTCTGAGGGTTGTCTTTTCGTATTGTTTATGGTTTCTTTTGATATGCAAAAGCTTTTAAGTTTCATTAGGTCCCATTTGTTTATTTTTGTTTTTATTTCCATTTCTCTAGGAGGTGGGTCAGAAAGGATCTTGCTGTGATTTATGTCATACAGTGTTCTGCCTATGTTTTCCTCTAAGAGTTTGATAGTTTCTGGCCTTACATTTAGGTCTTTAATCCATTTTGAGCTTATTTTTGTGTTTGGTGTTATGGAGAGATCTAATCTCATACTATTACATGTACCTGTCCAGTTTTCCCAGCACCACTTACTGAAGAGGGTGTCTTTTCTTCACTGTATATTCTTGCCTTCTTTATCAAAGATAAGGTGACCATATGTGTGTGGGTTTATCTCTGGGCTTTCTATCCTGTTCCATTGATTTATATTTCTGTTTTTGTGCCAGTACCATACTGTCTAGATTACTGAAGCTTTGTAGTATAGTCTGAAGGCAGGAAGCCTGATTCCTCCAGCTCCGTTTTTCGTTCTCAAGATTGCTTTGACTAATTGGAGACTTTTGTGTTTCCATACAAATTGTGAAATTTTTTGTTCTAGTTCTGTGAAAAATGCCAGTGGTAGTTTGATAGGGATTGCATTGAATCTGTAGATTGCTTTGGGTAGTAAAGTCATTTTCACACTGTTGATTCTTCCAATCCAAGAACATGGTATATCTCTCCATCTATTTGTATCATCTTAAATTTCTTTCATCAGCGTCTTATAATTTTCTGCATACAGGTATTTTGTCTCCTTAGGTAGGTTTATTCTTGGATGTTTTATTCTTTTTGTTGCAATGGTAAATGGGAGTGTTTTCTTGATTTCACTTTCAGATATTTCATCATTAGTGTATAGGAATGCCAGAGATTTCTGTGCATTGATTTTGTATCCTGCCACTTTACCAAATTTATTGATTAGCTCTAGTAGTTTTCTGGTAGCATCTTTAGGATTTCCTATGTATAGTATCATGTCATCTGCAAACAGTGACACATTTACTTCTTCTTTTCCATTTTGGATTCCTTTTATTTCCTTCTCTTCTCTGATTGCTGTGGCTGAAACTTCAAAACTATGTTGAATACGAGTGGTGAGGGTGGGCAACCTTGTCTTGTTCCTGATCTTAGTGGAAATGTTTTCAGTTTTTCACCATTGAGGACGATGTTGGCTGTGGGTTTGTCATATATGGCCTTTATTATGTTGAGGAAAGTTCTCTCTATGCCTACTTTCTGCAGGGTTTTTATCATAAATGGGTGTTGAATTTTGTCAAAAGCTTTCTCTGCATCTATGGAGATGATCATATGATTTTTCTCCTTCAATTTGTTAATATGGTGTATCACGTTGATTGATTTGCATATATTGAAGAATCCTTGCATTCCTGGAATAAACCCCACTTGATCATGTTGTATGATCCTTTTAATGTGCTGTGGGATTCTGTTTGCTAGTATTTTATTGAGGATGTTTGCATCTATGTTCATCAGTGATATAGACCTATAGTTTTCTTTCTTTGTGACATCTTTGTCTAGTTTTGGTATCAGGGTGATGGTGGCCTCATAGAATGAGTTTTTGAGTGTTCCTCCCTCTGTTATATTTTGGAAGAGTTTGAGAAGGATAGGTGTTAGCTCTTCTCTAAATGTTTGATAGAATTTGCCTGTGAAGCCATCTGGTCCTGGGCTTTTGTTCGTTGGAAGATTTTTAATCACAGTTTCAATTTCAGTGCTTGTGATTGGTCTGTTCATATTTTCTATTTCTTCCTGATTCAGTCTTGGCAGGTTGTGCATTTCTAAGAATTTGTCCATTTCTTCCAGGTTGTCAATTTTATTAGCATAGAGTTGCTTGTAGTAATCTCTCATGATCTTTTGTATTTCTGCAGTGTCAGTTGTTACTTCTCCTTTTTCAAATCTAATTCTATTGATTTGAGTCTTCTCCCTTTTTTTCTTGATGACTCTGGCTAATGGTTTATCTATTTTGTTTATCTTCTCAAATAAACAGCATTTATTTTTATTGATCTTTGCCATCGTTTCCTTCATTTCTTATTCTTTTATGTCTGATCTGAAATTTTTGATTTATTTCCTTGTATTACCTTTGGGGTGTTTTGGTTCTTCTTGCTCTAATTGCATTAGGTGCAAGGTTAGGTTGTTTATTCGAGATGTTTCCTGTTTCTTAAGGTAAGATTGTATTGCTATAAACTTCCCTCTTAGAACTGCTTTTGCTGCATCCCATAGGTTTTGGGTCATCTGGTCTCCATTGTCATTTGTTTCTAGGTATTTTTTGATTTCCTCTTTGATTTCTTCAGTGTCACTTCGTTATTAAGTAGTGTATTGTTTAGCCTCCACGTGTTTGTAGTTTTTACAGATATTTTCCTTTAATTGATATCTAGTCTCATGGCGTTGTGGTCGGAAAAGATACTTGATACAATTTCAATTTTCTTAAATATACCAAGGCTCGATTTGTGACCCAAGAGATGATCTATCCTGGAGAATGTTCCATGAGTACTTGAGAAAAATGTGTATTCTGTTGTTTTTGGACAGAATGTCCTAGAAATATCAATTAAGTCCATCTTGTTTAATGCATCATTTAAACCTTGCATTTCCTTATTTATTTTCATTTTGGACGATCTGTCCATGGGTGAAAGTGGGGTGTGAAGGTCCCCTACTATGAATGTTTTACTGTTGATTTCCCCTTGTATGGTTTTTAGTATTTGCCTTATGCAATGAATTGCTCCTATTTTGGGGGCATAAATATTTACAATTGTTACATCTTCCCCTTGGATTGATCCCTTGATCATTATGTAGTTTTCTTCTGTGTCTCTTCTAATAGTCTTTATTTTAAAGTCTATTTTGTCTGATTTGAGAATTGCTACTCCAGCTTTCTTTTGGTTTCCATGTGCATGGAATATCTTTTTTCCATTCCCTCACTTTCAGTCTGTATGTGTCTCTAGGTTTGAAGTGGGTCTGTTGTACACAGCATATATATGGGTCTTGTTTTTATATCTATTCAGCTAGTCTGTGTCTTTTGGTGGGAGCATTTAATCCATTTACTTTTAAGGTAATTATCGATATGTATGTTCCTATTCCCATTTTCTTAATTGTTATGGATTTGTTATTATAGGTGTTTTCCTACTCTTGTGTTTCTTGCCCAGAGAAGTTCCTTTTGCATTTGTTGTAAAGCTGGTTAGGTGGTGCTGAACTCTCTCAGCTTTTGCTTGTCTGTAAAGGTTTTAATTTCTCCATCAAATCTGAATGAGATCCTTGCTGGGTAGAGTAATCTTGGTTGCAGGTTTTTCTCCTTCATCACTTTCAATATGTCCTGCCACTCCCTTCTGGCCTGCAGAGTTCCTGCTGAAAGATCAGCTGTTAACCTTATGGGGATTCCCTTGTGGGTTATTTGTTGTTTTTCCCTTGCTGCTTTTAATATGTTTTCTTTATATTTAATTTTTGACAGTTTGATTAATATGTGTCTTGCTGTATTTCTCCTTGGATTTACCCTGTATGGGCCTCTCTGTGCTTCCTGGACTTGATTAACTATTTCCTTTCCCATATTAAGGAAGTTTTCAACTATAATCTCTTCAAATATTTTCTGTCCCTTTCTTTTTCTCTTCTTCTTCTGGAACTGCTAAATTCGAATGTTGGTGCATTTCATGTTGTCCCAGAGGTCTTTGAGACTGTCCTCAGTTCTTTTCATTCTTTTTTCTTTATTCTTCTCTGCAGTAGTTACTTCCACTATTTTATCTTCCAGGTCACTTATCTGTTCTTCTGCCTCAGTTATTCTGCTATTGATCCCTTCTAGAGTATTTTTAATTTCATTTATTGTGTTGTTCATCATTGCTTTTTTCCTCTTTAGTTTTTCTAGGTCCTTGTTAAATGTTTCTTGCATTTTGTCTATTCTATTTTCAAGAATTTGGATCATCTTTACTATCATTATTCTGAATTCTTTTTCAGGTAGACTGCTTATTTATTCTTTATTTGTTAGGTCTGGTGGGTTTTTATCTTGCTCCTTCATCTGCTGTGTGTTTTTCTGTCTTCTCATTTTGCTTATCTTACTGTGTTTGGGGTCTCCTTTTTGCAAGCTGCAAGTTTGTAGTTCCCGTTGTTTTTGATGTCTGTCCCCAGTGGCTAATGTTTGTTCAGTAGGTTGTGTAGGCTTCCTGGTGGAGAGGACTAGGGCCTGTGTTCTGGTGGGTGAGGCAGGATCTTATATTTCTGGTTGGCAGGTCCACGTCTAGTGATGTGTTTTGGGGTGTCTGTGGACTTATTATGATTTTAGGCAGCCTCTCTTCTAATGAGTGGTGTTGTGTTCCTCTCTTTCTAGTTGTTTGGCATAGGGTGTCCAGCACTGTAGCTTGCTGGTCATTGAGTGAAGCTGGGTTCTTGTGTTGAGATGGAGATATCTGGGAGATTTTCGCCATTTGATATTATGTGGAGCTGGGAGGTCTCTTGTGGACTAGTGTCCTCAAGTTGGCTCTCCCACCTCTGAGGCACAGCACTGACTCCTGGCTGCCGCAACAAGAACGCTTCATCCACATGGCTCAGAATAAAAGGGAGAAAAAGTAGGAAGAAAGAAAGAAAGAAAGAAAGAAAGAAAGAAAGAAAGAAAGAAAGAAAGAAAGAAAGAAAGAAAGAAAGAAAGAGGAAAGAAAGAAAGAAAGAAAGAAAGGAAGGAAGGTAGATAGAAAGAAAGAAAGAGAGAGAGAAAGAGAGAAAGAAAGAAGGGAGGAGGGAGCGGGGCGAGGGAGGAAGGAAGGAAGGAGGGAAGGAAGGAAAGAAAGAAAGAAAGAAGATAAAATAAAGTAAAATAAGATAAAATATAATAAAGTTATTAAAATAAAAAGTAATTTTAAGGATAAGAATTGTTTTAAAAACAACAGCAACAACAACAACAAAAAACGGATGGATAGAACCCTAGGACAAATGGTGGAAGCAAAGGTATACAGACTAAACCTCACACAGAAGCATACACATACACACTCACAAAAAAGAGGAAAAGGGGAAAAATTCATAAATCTTGCTCTCAAAGTCCACCTCCTCAATTTGGGATGATTCTTTGTCTATTCAGGTATTCCACAGATGCAGAGTGCATCAAGTTGATTGTGTAGATTTAATCCGCTGCTTCTGAGGCTGCTGTGAGAGATTTCCCTTTCTCTTCTTTGTTCTCACAGCTCCCGGGGCTCAGCTTTGGATTTGGCCCTGCCTCTGTGTGTAGGTCGCCGGAGGGCATCTGTTCTTCTCTCAGACAGGACGGGGTTAAAGGAGCAGCTGCTTTGGGGACTCTGGCTCACTCAGGCCGGGGGGAGGGAGGGGTACGGAATGCAGGGCGAGCCTCTGGTGGCAGAGGCCGGCGTGACTTTGCACCAGCCTGAGGCATGCCATGCTGCGTTCTCCTGGGGAAGTTGTCCCTGGATCCCGGGACCCTGGCAGTGGCGGGCTGCACAGGCTCCCCAGAAGGGAGGTGTGGATAGTGACCTGTGCTCGCACACAGGTTTCTTGATGGTGGCAGCAGCAGCCTTAGCGTGTCATGCCCATCTCTGGGGTTCACACTGTTAGCCGTGGCTCGTGCCCGTCTCTGGAGCTCCTTTAAGCAGCGCTCTTAATCCCCTCTCCTCGCACACCAGGAAACAAAGAGGGAAGAAAAAGTCTCGTGCTTCTTCGGCAGGTCCAGACTTTTCCATGGACTCCCTCCTGGCTAGCCATGGTACACTAACCCCCTGAAGACTGTGTTCACGCCGCCAACCCCAGTCCTCTCCCTGTGCTCCAACCAAAGCCAGAGCCTCAGCTCCCAGTCCCACCCGCCCTGGTGGTTGAGCAGACAAGCCTCTCAGGCTGGTGAGTGCTGGTCGGCACCTCTGTGCACAGTCCTCTGTGCGGGAATCTCTCCGCTTTGCCCTCCGCACCCCTGTTGCTGTGTTCTCCTCCCCGACTCCGATGCTTTCCTCCTCCGCCACCCGCAGTCTCCGCCCGTGAAGGGGCTTCCCAGTGTGTGGAAACCTTTCCTCCTCCACAGCTCCCTCCCACTGGTGCAGGTCCTGTCCCTATCCTTTTGTCTCTGTTTATTCTTTTGCCCTACCCAGGTACGTGCCTTTTGGGAGGTCTGAGGTCTTCTGCCAGTGTTCAGTAGGTCTTCTGTAGGGGTTGTTCCACGTGTAGATGTATTTCTGGTGCATCTGTGGGGAGGAAGGTGATCTCCGCATCTTACTCTTCCACCATCTTCCTGTCCAACCTATTGATTAAAATTTTAACCATTATCCATCTTTCTTTTTACAGAAAAAAAAACTAGGAATTCAGCATGTTTTCATTGACTACCACACACTCTCATTCTACTGCAAATTTATATAATTTCATAATTTTATAGATTTACTTGACATTTCATAGATAGTTTATTGTCTTAAACATCTAGTAGAGACAACATAAGCTTGCATGACTACTAAACAGGTTTAAAAATTTATGCTTGTATTATATTTAATTCTGACAACTCTGAAGGCATGTCTGTTTCTAGATAACAACCATTTTTATTTTATTCTTTTTTTGCATTTTTAAAAGTTAATTTTATTGGAGTATAGTCACTTTACAATGTAGAGTTTGTTTCTGCTGTGCAGCAAAGTAAATCAGTTATACATATACATATATCCTCTCTTTTTAAAATTTCCTTCCGATTTAGGTCACCACAGAGCACTGAGTAGAGTGCTATACAGTAGGTTTTCATTAGTTATCTATTTTATATGTAATAGTGTACATATTTCAATCCCAATCTCCCAATTCATCCCAACCCCCTACCCCCTTCATAACCATAAGTTTGTTTTCTACATCTGTGACTCTATTTCTTCTTTGCAAATAAGTTCACCTGTGACATTTTTCTAGATTGTACATATAAGCAATATTATATGACATTTGTTTTTCTTTTTCTGACTTACTTCACTCTGTATGACAATCTCCAGGCCCATCCATTTCTCTGCACATGACACTGTTTTTTTCCTTTTTATGACTGAGTAATATTCCATTGTATTGATATATATGTACCACATCTTTTTTTTTAAACATCTTTATTGCAGTATAATTGCTTTACAATGGTTTGTTAGTTTCTGCTTTATAACAAAATGAATCAGTTATACATATACATATGTTCCCATATCTCTTCCCTCTTGCATCTCCCTCCCTCCCACCCTCCCTATCCCACCCCTCTAGGTGGTCACAAAGCACCGAGCTGATCTCCCTGTGCTATGCGGCTGCTTCCCACTAGCTATCTATTTTACGTTTGGTAGTGTATATATGTCCATGCCACTCTCTCACTTTATCACAGCTTACCCTTCCCCCTCCCCATATCCTCAAGTCCATTCTCTAGTAGGTCTGTGTCTTTATTCCCGTCTTACCCCTACATTCTTCATGATCTTTTTTTTTTCTTTCTTAGATTCCATATACATGTGTTAGCATACAGTATTTGTTTTTCTCTTTCTGACTTACTTCATTCTGTATGACAGACTCTAAGTCCATCCACCTCACTACAAATATCTCAATTTCGTTTCTTTTTATGGCTGAGTAATATTCCATTGTATATATGTGCCACATCTTCTTTATCCATTCATCTGATGACAGACACTTAGGTTGCTTCCATGTCCTGGCTATTATAAATAGAGCTGCAATGAACATTTTGGTACATGACTCTTTTTGAATTATGGTTTTCTTAGGATATATGCCCAGTAATGTACCACATCTTCTTTATACGTTCCTCTGTCAATGGACATTTAGTTTGCTTCCATATCCTGGCTATTGTAAATAGTGCTGCAATGAACATTTGGGTGCATGTATCCTGTTGAACTCTGGTTTCCTCCAGATATATGCCTAGGAGTGGAATTGCTACATCATATGGTAGCTCTATTTTTAATTTTTAAAGGAACCACCATACTGTTCTCCATAGTGGCTGTACCAATTTACATTCTCACCAACAGTGTAGGAGTGTTCCCTTTTCTCCACACCCTCTCCAGCATTTAATGTTTGTAGGTTTTTTGATGATGGCCATTCTGGCTAGTGTGAGGTGATACCTAATTATAGGTTTGATTTACATTTCTCTACTAATTAGTGATACTGAGCATCTTTTCATGTGTTTGTTGGCCACCTGTATGTCTTCTTTGGAGAAATGTCTATTTAGGTCTTCCCCCCATTTTATGATTGGGTAGTTTGTTCTTTTGATATTGAGCTGCATGAGTTGTTTGTATATTTTGGAGATTAATCCCTTATCAGTTGTTTCATTTGCAAATATTTTCTCCCATTCTGAGGGTTGTCTATTCGTTTTGTTTATGGTTTCCTTTGCTGTGCAAAAGATTTTAAGTTTATTTAGGTCCCATTTGTTTATTTTTGCTTTTATTTTCATTACTCTAGGAGATAGGTCAAAGAAAGATCTTGCTATGATTTATGCCAAATAATGTTCTGCCTATATTTTCCTCTAAGTGTTTTATAGTAATCAACCTTACCTTTAGGTCTTTAATCCATTTTGAGTTTATTTTTGTGTATGGTAAAATGACAACAATTTTTAAAATTGGCTTTATTTTTTAAAGGCTACCCCAGTTAAGCAGACTTAAAATTGTTAATTTTTATATTTCTGAGGGTTTTTGGAATACCTAATTTATAGGATCAGTTTTTTATCTTTCATTTGAAGATAACTCTCTTGAGATTTCATGAATTAATTCAGTATTATCCAGAGGTAGAAAATGTCACATATATATAACATACATGCATACATACACACTTAGAGAAACATACATAAACTTATATATAGGTGCAAATAAATATCTTAGCACTTTCATCCTAAAACTTTGGCCCTGACTCAGTAAGACATAGTAATACAATTTCACTTGTTTGTAACCACTTTACATTTTTATCTGTATTGTGTTTCTGGAAGTGGACAAGTTAAAATTACCTGTTTACAAATGTTTGTAAACATGACTGTTAAGATTTTTTTTGTCCCAATATGTAATTTGATGGAAGCTGTTAACTAAATTTTAGGACAGTCACTGATGAAACACCTAGCAGCTCTCTGGATATCTTTGAACACATATGAGGGATTAAAAACAAGTTCTGTTTCCAAATAGTCATTTTTTCTATTTTAGCCATAAGTGTTTACTTTGGGGATCCATTAATCCCTTGGGAGTCCTCAATTCATATTAGGAGGCCTACAGGTCAAGTCACTGGGAGTTGAATAGCTTAAGTGGGAAGGAAAAAGTTTCTGGACAGAAAAATGCAGAGTGCAGAGGTATGAAGGGAGACGTGTAAAAGAAATCAAAGGAACTGGAGGGACAACCCAAAGCAGTAATTGAAGGAAGAATAAACACCTGTATTGAGAAAGAAGAGATTTTAGAGGAGCCAATTTGGGAATTATGTTTCCGCAAAAGGCCATTGATGTTCCGAATTATTATTAGTAATATTATGCCAACAGGAAAGTAAGCAGACACAGTTAGAGCACATTTCAGCAGGAGTTTAAGAAGGTTTTTTTATTTTAACCAGCTGAGAAGTCTCATGTTTATAAATAATCTTTACACTTATTGCTGGTTTGCAATCTTAGGAGATTCCCAGGTGAAATTTAAAATTGATCTGTACATGGAAGGTAAGGGGAGACTGAAGAAAGGATCCGATCACTTCATACAACAAGCACTCTAAGCCATTCTCTCATTGTCTGGGACTCTAATATACCTTCTACGTTATACCTCAAATCTTAACATTCAAACTCTTTCCCTACAAGCTACCATAGATATTTGTCTGGGTCAATGGTGTAGCAGATGGACTAACCAATGGATACATGATCAATCAGTCAGAAGTGAAGACAAAGTTTTCAAAATTGTACACTTAGGGTTCCGGATGTGGGGTCCAGAGTCTCAATAATCAGTATGATTCTATCCAATTCACATCATAACTACCAAAGATAAACCAGAAGTGGGCATAATTAAAGCAGAAAAAAAATAGCTTTTATTCAGAAATGTTGTAATACAGGAAAATAGACCTCAGTATAAATCTGGGCTCAAATTTGAATAGAGCATGGACAATTAGGTATTTACAGCTAAGGATTCTGGTGGGGTTCAGTGGATGGAAAGTCACTAAAAGGAAACATCAAGGGTAATGTGGATTCTGGCTAAACTGACTTAGCTGAATATTGCTGAAGACAAGCCTGGTTAATCAGACTCACCTGGTGGATGGTGGAGGATGAGAAATCTGGTTGGGTATTGATGATTATCAGACATGGAGAATGAGAGACTCTTGCTATACTGTTTTAGTAAGGTTTTTTTCCAAGTATTTTGTAAGGAAGTGCACAGATTCCTTGGAAAAGACTCAGGAGCCTGGCTAATGTTGGAAAAAACAAGGATTTTGTCACTACCAAAGGGAAATTGGACAACTACCACAATGAAGATAATGAAGAGTTTGTCTGGAATACAAAATAAGGATTTCTTTAGTATTAGCATACTCTTTCACTGAGGTCAGTTGGAAACTACAATAACCCAATGCAAGCAACACTGGTAATGATACCAGACCCTTTAAGAGTAAAGGTTTACCAATCAGATAAATTCTCCAACCAGATGAAGTTGTTGCTGAGGCAAAAGGAATACAGAATGGGATTAGAATAGGGTAGTATAATACCAGGTTCAACTTCGTGACTAGTTACAGAAATAAGGACTGTAATTTGCATGAATATTTTCTCCTTATTTTGTTATGAATGTTTGTGTGTATGCACACATATATCTTTTTTTTTTTTTCGATATGCGGACCTCTCACTGTTGTGGCCTCTCCCGTTGCAGAGCACAGGCTCTGGACACGCAGGCTCAGCAGGCATTGCTCACGGGCCTAGCCACTCCGTGGCATGTGGGATCTTCCCGGAACGGGGCATGAACCCGTGTCCCCTGCTTCGGCAGGCAGACTCTCAACCACTGAACCACCAGGGAAGCCCTAAACATATATCTTTGTTTTCTATTCTCTATCATTCCCTTAACTTATAATATGAGATGTATTAACTTAATATCATATATTTAAGTATCATTTAATTTATATCATAGAGTTGTTAGAGATATAAAGAAGAAAAGTAAACCTAAATAAGGACTGTCTTTCCTCTTCTGGGGTAGGAGTTTGTTTTCAGTTGTATTTAACATAGATGTATCATGTTAGACAGAATTAAAACCTCAGTATTGTCTTTATTTGGAGATTAACATTATTTGATACAACATATATATATGTCACAAGGGGGTGGACTTGTGATGGTTAATTTTATGTGTCAATTTAACTGGGCTAAGAGAAGTCCAGCTAGCTGGTAAAATATTTTTTTCTGGCTGTATTTGTGAAGATATCTGGACGGGATTAGCATCTGATTCAGTAGACTGAGTAAAGAGATCATCTGTCATTAATGTGGGCAGGCATCATCCAGTCTGAATAGAGAGCCTGAATAAAATGCAAAAGCAAAGAAAGTGCAAATTTCTGTCTCTTTTACTGAGCTGGATGTCTATATGCTCATTAATACATCAGTTATTCTGGTTCTTAAAGATTTGGACCCTGGGATTTAAACCATTCACCCCTTGTTCTCAGGCCTTATTCCTGGGACTAGAAGTACACCACCAATTTCCCTATTCTCTGGCCTTCAGATTTTAACTGTTTTATACCCCCAGCTTACCTGGTTCTCCAGTTTTCTGATAGCAAATAGTGGGATTTAGGGGCCTCAATGACTGCTTAAGCCAGTACTTACAACAAATCTTTTTTTCATATGTATGTATGCATGTATGTGTGTCTATGTATATATGCATGTATGCATGTATCTTTCTATCTATGTATCTATATATCTATTTATCTATCTATGATATTAGTTAGTCTCTTCAGGAGAACAATGACTAACATAGTTTTGTGTACCCAGAGTGGTTCAAAAGGAACAGAAGTTTAAGGATGAGTTTTCTGAATGGTTTCTATGTGTTTGGAATTTTCTCTCTAATCTGATTATATTAAAAAATAGACACTAATGACTCTAATTCTAGTAGTAAACAGAGCAGTATAGTCCAGAGTATGAAATGTTTATAGAGATAAGCAAAATATGTGTATTAGATACTACTAAATAACCACTTATAATAAGAAAGAAATTAAGTGACTCTGTATATAATAGTTTGAAATACTTTTGGAAAACTAAAGCATATAATGATGTTGTTTGGCTTCTCCTAATGTCCCTGAAAAAGTGGTAAAAAGAAAAGAATGAGCTTAGGGATTCAAATTATCAGCTCAGGCTTGCATCAATGACCTAAGAGTTTGTAGGTATGCATGAGGGAGAGCCTATTCTCCCGTCTGGGCTGAAATGGCTGAAAATCAAGCAGTAATTGGTTAAATTTTGAGGACAGTTGAACTTCCAGATTCCTAGGGTGTCTACTGTTAAAGTGAGAAAATTATTGGGAAAAATGGGCTCCTGTGTTGTGGGATAGAAACATGTAGGATGACCTTGAAAAATCTGGGGTTATAAAGCTCCTAAATATTGATGAGTCTTCTTTGCCAGTGGAAGTGGTCTACTCATCCTGAGCAAAAGTGGCCTCCTCAACTCCAGTAGCACTCGTACTCCAACACCAAGTGGTAGCAGCCTCTAAATCCACAATGATAACATCCTTCCCAACTCCATCTGTGATATTATCTTTGCATTTGCTTAGAAAACAATAATGACTTCCCCTGAGACAGTTGCCACCTATGACTAGACACAAGTCCCAGCAGACCCCTAAAGGAGAGGTACAAAATGTGACTGATGAGGTTATGTGCTACCTCTCAAAGGAACCACTTGAGTTTTCTAACTTCTACAAGAAGAATTCTGGGAAATATGTTTGAGAATGAATATTAAGGGTATAGAATAATTGTGGAAGGAATATAAAGTTGGATCAGGTCAAATTTTAAAAAATAGAAGTATAGTTGATTTACAATGTTGTGTTAGTTTCAGGTGTACAGCAAAGTGATGATTCAGGTATGTATATATATATGTGTGTATATATATACATATATATATATATTTCAGATTATTTTTCTTATAGGTTACTATAAAATATTGAGTATAGTTCCCTGCGCTATACAGTAGGTCCTTGTTTGCTAACTACTTAATATAATAGTGTGTATGTATATTTTAATCCCAAACTCTTAATTTACACTTTCCCCACCCCCTTTCTATTTTGGTAACCATAAATTTATTTTCTATGTCTTTGGGTCTGTTTCTGTTTTGTGTATAAGTTTATTTGCATCATTTATTTTTAGATTCCAGATATAAGTGATATCATACATTTGTCTTTCTCTGTTTTACTTACTTCACTTGGTATGATAATCTCTAGGTCCATCCATGTTGCTGCAAGTGGCATTATTCCATCATTTTTTATGGCTAAGTAATATTCTATTGTGTATCTATATCTATATATCTCAGATCTTCTTTATCCATTCATCCATAGATGGACATTTTAGGTTGCTTCCACATCTTAGCTACTGTAAATAGTGTTGCAAGGAACACTGGGGTACATGTATATTTTTGAATTACGGATTACAGGATCATATGGTAGCTCTATTTTTAGTTTTTAAAGGAAATTCCATACTGCCCTCCATAGTAGCTGTACCAATTTATATTTCCACCAGTGGTGCAGGAGGCTTCCTTTATCTCCACAACCCCTCCAGCATCCATTATTTGTAAACATTTTGATAATGGCCATTCTGACCGGTGTGAGGTGATACCTCATTGAAGTTTTGATTTGCATTTCTCTAATAATTAGCAGTGTTGAACATCTTTTCATATGTCTTTTGTCCATCTGCATGTCTACTTTGGAGAAGTGTCTACTTAGAACTTCTGCCCATTTTTTTTTTTTATAAATTTATTTATTTATTTAGTTCCGGCTGTGTTGGGTCTTCGTTTCTGTGCGAGGGCTTTCTCTGGTTGCGGTGAGCGGGGACCACTCTTCATCGCGGTGCGCAGGCCTCTCACTGTCGCGGCCTCTCTTGTTGAGGAGCACAGGCTCCAGACCCGCAGGCTCAGTAGTTGTGGCTCACGGGCCCAGTTGCTCCACGGCATGTGGGATCCTCCCAGACCAGGGCTCGAACCCGTGTCCCCTGCATTAGCAGGCAGATTCTCAACCACTGCACCACCAGGGAAGCCCTGCCCATTTTTTAATTGAGTTTTTTTTTTTTTATATTGAGCTGTATGAGCTATTTGTATATTTTGGAGATTAAATCTTTCTCGGGTGCATTGTTTGCAAGTTTTTTCTCCCAGTCTGTAGGTTGTCTTTTTGTTTTGTTTATGGTTTCCTTTGTTGTGAAAAATATTTTAAGTTTAATTAGGTTTGAATCCTTTGTTTTTGTTTTTATTTCCATTACTATAGGAGATGATTCCAAAATATATTGCTGTGATTTATGTCAAGTGTTCTGCATATGTTTTCCTCTAAGAGTTTTATAGTATCTGGTCTTACATTTAGATCTTTAATTCATTTGGTGTTTATTTTGTGTATGGTGTTAGAGAATGTTCTAAATTCATTCTTTCACATGTAGCTCTCCAGTTTGCCCAGCACCACTTATTGAAGTGACTGTCTTTTCTCCATATTTTCCTCCTTTGTCGTAGATTAATTGATCATAGGTGCACAGGTTTACTTCTGGGTTTTCTATCTTGCTCCATTGATCTATATTTCTGTTTTAGTTCCAGTGCCATACTGTTTTGTTTTTTGTTTTTTGGGTTTTTTTGGTATGCGGGTCTCTCACTGTTGTGGCCTCTCCTGTCCGTTGTGGAGCACAGGCTCCAGACGCTCAGGCTCAGCAGCCATGGCTCATGGGTCTAGCCACTCCGCGACATGTGGGATCTTCCCAGACCAGGGCACAAACCCGTGTCCCCTGCATTGGCAGGCAGACTCTCAACCTCTGCACCACCCCATACTGTTTTAATTACTGTAACTTTGTAGTATGGTCTGAAGTCAGGGAACTCGATTCCTCTAGCTCCATTTTTCTTTCTCAAGATGACTTTAGCTATTGTGGCTCTTTTGTTTTCCTTACAAGTTAAAAATTATTTTGTTCCAGTTCTTCGAAAAATGCCATTGGTAATTTGATAGAGAATGCATTGAACCTGTAGACTGCCTTGGTATGATCGTTTTAAAAATATTGATTTTTCCAAACCAAAACATGGTATATTTTCTGTCTGTGTCATCTATTTCATCAGTATTTTATAGTTTTGGAGTGTAGGTCTTTTGCCTCCTTGGGTAGCTTTATTTCTAGATATCATATTCTTTTTGATGTGATGATAAATGGGATTGTTTTTTTAAATTTCTCTTTCCGATCTTTCATTGCTAGTGTATATAAATGCAACAGATTTCTGTGTATTAATTTGGTATCCTGCAACTTTACCAAATTCATTGATGAGCTCTAGGAGTTTTCTGGTAGCATCTTTAATAATATTTTTTTTACATCTTTATTGGAGTATAATTGCTTTACATTGTTGTGTTAGTTGCTACTGTATAGCAAAGTGAATCAGCTATATGTATATCTCCTCCCTCTTGCATCACCCTCCCACTGTCACTATGTATAATATCATGTCATCTTCAGTGACAGTTTTACTTCTTCTTTTCCAATTTGGATTCTCGTGGCTAGGAGTTCCAAAACTATGTTTAATAAAAGTGGCAAGGGTAGACATCCTTGTCTTGTTCCTGATCTTAGAGGAAATTCTTACATTTTTCACCATTCAGTATGATGTGAGCTGTGGGCTTGTCATATATGGCCTTTATTATGTTGAGATATGTTCCCTCTATGCCCACTTTCTGGAGGTTATTCTTTTTTTAATCATGAATAGATATTGAATTTTATCGAAAACATTTTCTACATCTATTGAGATGATCATATGGTTTTTATTCTTCACTTTGTTAATGTGCTGTATCATATTGATTAGCAGATATTGAAAAATCTTTGCATCCCTAAGATAAATTCCACTTGATCATGGTGCACAGTCCTTTTAATGTATTGATGGATTCAGTTTGCTAGTATTTTGTTGAGGATTTTTGCATCTATGTTCATCAGTGATATTGGCCTGTAATTTTCTTTTTCATAATATGTTTGTCTGGTTTTGGTATCAGGGTAATTGTGGCCTCTTAGAGTCAGTTTGGAAGTGTTCCTCCATCTGAAATTTTTTGAAATAGTTTCCGAAGGATAGGTGTTAACTCTTCTCTAAATGTTTAGTAGAATTCACCTGTGAAGCCATTTGGTCCCAGACCTTTGTTAGTTGGGAGTTTTTAAATCACAGATTAAATTTCAGTACTTGTGATCAGTCTGTTCATTTTTCTATTTCTTCCTGGTTCAGTCTCAGAAGATTTTACCTTTGTAAAAATTTGACCATTTCCTCTAGCTTGTCCATTTTGGTGACATATAATTGCTTGTTGTAGACTTTTATGGCCCGTTCTATTTCTCTGGTGTCAGTAACTTCTCCTTTTTCATTTCTAATTTTATCAATTTTGACCCTCTCCCTTTTTTTTTTAATGAGTCTGGCTAAAGTTTTGTCAATTTTGTTTATCTCTTCAAAGAACCAGCTTTCAGTTTAGTTGATATTTTCTGTTGTTTTCTTGGTCTACTCGATTTATTTCTGCTCTGATCTTATGATTTCTTTCCTTCTACCAACTGAGTTTTGTTTGTTCTTTCTCTAGTTGCTTTACGTGTAAGGTTAGGTTGTTTATTTGAGATTTTTGTTGTTTCCTGAGGTAAGTTTTTATTGCTATAAACTTCCCTCTTAGAACTGCTTTTGAGGTATCCCATAGGTTTTGGATTGTCATGTTTTGATTTTCATTTGTCTCTAGGTATGTTTTTAACACCTTTATTGGAGTATAATTGCTGTACAATGTTGTGTTAGTTTCTGCTGTATAACAAAGTGAATCAGCTAAATGTATTACATATATCCCTGTATCCCTTCCCTCTTGCATCTCCCTCCCAGCTTCCCTATCCCACCACTTTAGGTGGTCACAAAGCACTGAGCTGATCTCCCCATGTGATGCAGCTGCTCCCACTAGTTATCTATTTTACGTTTAGTAGTGTATATATGTCAATGCTACTCTCGCACTTCATCTCAGCTTACACTTACCCCTGCCCTTCCCTTCAAGTCCATTCTCAGCATCTGTGTCTTTATTACTGTCCTTCCCCTAGGTTCATCAGAACTATAATAATAATTTTTTTTAATTCCATATATATGTGTTAGCATACGGTATTTTATTTTTCTCTTTCTGACTTACTTTACTCTGTATGACAGACTCTAGGTCCATCCATCTCAACACAAATAACTCAATTTCGTTTCTTTTTATGGCTGAGTAATATTCCATTGTATATATGTGCCACATCTTCTTTATCCATTCATCTGTTGATGGACACTTAGGTTGCTTCCATAGCCTGGCTATTGTAAATAGTGCTGCAATGAATATTGTGGTACATGACCCTTTTTGAATTATGGTTTTCTCAGGGTATATGCCCAGTAGTGGGATTGCTGGGTTGTATGGTAGTTCTGTTTTTAGTTTCTTAAGGAACCTCCATACTGTTCTCCATAGTAGCTGTATCAAGTTACATTCCCACCAACAGTGCAAAAGTGTTCCCTTTTCTCCACACCCACTCCAGCATTTATTGTTTGTAGATTTTTTGATGATGACCATTCTGCCTTGTGTGAGGTGATACCTCATTGTAGTTTTGATTTGCATTTCTCTAATGATTAGTGATATTGAGCATCCTTTTATGTGTTTATTGGAAATCTGTATATCTTCTTAGGAGAAATGTCTATTTAGGTCTGCCCATTTTTGGATTGGGTTGTTTGTTTTTTTATATTGATCTGCATGAGCTGCTTATATATTTTGGAGATTAATCCTGTGTCAGTTGCTTCATTTGAAAATAGTTTCTCCCATTCTGAGGCTTGTCTTTTCATCTTGTTTATCATTTCCTGTGCTGTGCAAAAGCTTTTCAGTTTCATTAGGTCCCATTTGTTCATTTTTGTTTTTATTTCCAATTCTTCAGGAGGTGCATCAAAAAGGGTCTTGCTGTGATTTATGTCAAAGAGTGTTCTTCCTGTGTTTTCCTCTAAGAGATTTATAGTGTCTGGCCTTATATTTAGGTCTTTAATCCATTTTGAGTTTCTTTTTGTGTATTGTGTTAAGAAGTGTTCTAATTTCATTCTTTTACCTGTAGCTTTCCAGTTTTCTCAAAACCACTTATTACAGTACTCAAGACAGTATGGTACTGGCACAAAAACAGAAACATAGATCAATGGGGCAGGATAGAAAGCCCAGAGATAAACCCATGCACATAAAGTCACCTTATATTTGATAAAGGAGGCAAGAATATACAATGGAGAAAAGAGAGCCTCAAGTTAGTTTTTGATTCCCTGTTTGACTCCTTCAGTGATCCATTGAGTATTTAGTAGCATATTATGTAGCCTTCTCGAGTTGGTGTTTTCTACAGTTTTTTTTTCTTGTAGTTCATTTCTAATCTCATAGTGTTGTCTTTGGAAAAGACGCTTGATATGATTTCCATTTTCTTAATCTTACCAAGGCTTGCTTTGTGGCCCAGCATGTGATCTATCATGGAGAATGTCCTTGTGCACATGAAAAAATGTGTATTCTGCTGCTTTTGGATGGAATGCTCTATAAATATTAATTAAGTACATCTGGTCTAATGTGTCATTGAATTCGTTTTTTTCTTTATTGATTTCATGTCTTGATGATCTGTCCATTTATGTAAGTGTGGTGTTAAAGTCCCCCACTATTTTTTTGTTACTATCAATTTCTCCTTTTATGTCTTTTAGCATTTGCTTTATATATAGATTTGTTCCTATCTTGGGTGCATAAATATTTACAATGGTTATATCTTCTTCTTGGATTGACCCCATGATCATTACGTAATATCCTTCTCTGTCTCATAGTCTTTATTTTTTTATTATTATTTCTTTTTGCGGTACGTGGGCCTCTCACTGTTGTGGCCTCTCCCGTTGTGGAGCACAGGCTCCAGACACGCAGGCTCAGAGGCCATGGCTTATGGGCCTAGCCGCTCCGTGGCATGTGGGATCTTCCCAGACCAGGGCACGAACCTGTGTCCCCTGCATCGGCAGGCAGACTCTCAATCACTGCACCACCAAGGAAGCCCTCATAGTCTTTATTTTAAAGTGTATATTTTCTTCCTTGAATATTGCAACTCCAGCTTTATTCTGATTTCCAGTTGCATGGAATATATTTTTCCATCCCCTCACTTTCAGTCTGTATGTTTCTCTAGATCTGAAGTGTGCCTGTTGTAGACAGCATATATATGGGTCTTGTTTCTTTATCCATTCAGCCATTCTGTTTGTTTTGGTTGGAGCATTTAATCAGTTTACATTTAAGGTAATTATTGATATATATTTCCTTATTGTCATTTTGTTTATTGTTTTTCCATTTTTGTTTTTAAATTTCGACTGTATTTTCTTAGTATAATTTGCTTGAAATATCAAAGAGAACAATTGCTGAAAATGTTCATTGTGTACTTTTCTAAGTAGAATATAACAGCCAGCCAGGTCTTTGGCGTTAAGCTACCATGATAATAGATATCCTAGCCCTACATATATAGAGAACAAAACAATTTACATTTCTCTTTGTAGTCTACATAAAATACCCATTTATATAAAGGATAAAGTGTTTACCACATCTAAATGTACAGCTTTTGCAACAGTATTTCTCAAACTTTGTTCACAGGGATAATGATACTCTCTCTAGTATGCTAGCTTCACAGTAGCTTGAGGACCCAATATAAGGTAAAAGCTGATGGGCAGCCTTGTTGGAACATGGTTTTGTTTTAAGCACATCTAATGGATTGTACTTTTATGATGCTTTTTATTTTCTGTTTGGATATAAAACATCATTATAAAAATGAAATACTTTTTTTTTTTAGTTTCATAGGTGGATGAGATATGCATAGTTACTTGTGTGAAGAGTTCTTTTCCTCTCAATTTTTCTGTTCAAATTAGAAATGTATCTCTAGTCAGTGAAGCCTCTGTATGTAATTTGTATTTAAAGTGCCTAAGAAGTGACACTTTCTTAAGAGGAAATGTATTTC
Organism: Stenella coeruleoalba; assembly: GCF_951394435.1. NCBI lineage: Eukaryota > Metazoa > Chordata > Mammalia > Artiodactyla > Delphinidae > Stenella > Stenella coeruleoalba. The sequence goes on from NC_137147.1 coordinate 128,198,412, forward strand.
ACCAATACTTTTTGCTATTTGCTGTTCTAGATTACTAAATAAATGTGCAGAATGACAAGAAATTTAATTGCCTCCTGAGTGCGGAGGATAACATTAGAGATTATGTGGAAATAAAGATGTTAAAAAAAAGCTATAACAGAAACATATACTTTTAAGACTTAATAAGGTGTCTAATTTAGAAAATTTTGTTTGTACAATTTACAGTTTGGTCCCACTGATTCTTTCTTTTTCCTCTAGATCATTCCTTTTTTTTTTCTTTTCCATTTCTTTTTTTTTAACATCTTTATTGGAGTATTACTGCTTTACAATGTTGTGTTAGTTTCTGCTGTATAACAAAGTTAATCAGTTATACATATATATATATATATATATATTCCCATATCCCCTCCCTCTTGCATCTCCCTCCCACCCTTCCACCCCTTTAGGTGGTCATAAAGCACTGAGCTGATCTCCCTGTGCAACACAGCTGCTTCCCACTAGCTATCTATTTTACATTTGGTAGTGTATATATGTCCATGCCGCTCTCTCACTTCATCCCATAAATAGCTGATCTCTTAACTACAAATGAATTTTAAATATTCTGCATGTGTACTCTCCTCTCACAATTACTGTTTTAGATATCATATTTGTGTGTAGATGATTTCCTACCTTTACTGTGTGTTTGCCTTTATCAGTGAGCTTTCCCAGTTTGTAATTTTCTTCTTTCTAGTTGTGACCTTTTCTTTTCTGCCTAGAGAAGTTCCTTTAGCATTTGTTGTAAAGCTGGTTTGATGGTGCTGAATTATTTTAGCTTTTGCTTTTCTGTAAATGTTTTCATTTCTCCATTAAATCTGAATGAGAGTCTTGCTAGGTAGAGTATTCTTGGTTGTAGGTTTTTTCCTTCCATGTTTTAAAATACATCATGTCACTTCCTTCTGACCTGCAGAGTTTCTGCTGAAAAATCAGCTGATAACCTTATGGGGATTCCCTTGTATGTTATTTATTGCTTTTCCATTGTTGTTTTTAATATTTTCTATTTATCTTTAGTTTTTGCCAATTTAATTACTATGTTTCTCAGCATGTTCCTCCTTGGCTTAATCCTGTATAGGACTCTCTGTGCTTCCTTGACTTGGGTGATTGTTTCCTTTCCCATGGTAGGAAAAATTTTAGCTATTATCTCTTCAAATATTTTCTCAGGCCCTTTCTCTCTCTCTTCTCCTTTCGCAACCCCTATAATTAGAATATTTGTGCATTTGATGTTGTCCCAGAAGTCTCATAAACTGTCCTCATTTCTTTTCATTCTTTTTTCTTTTTTCTGTTCTTTGGCAGTGATTTCCACCACTCTGTATTCCCACTCACTTATCCATTCTACTGCCTCATTTATTCTGGTACTGATTCCTTCGAGTGTGGTTTTCATTTAAGTTATTGTATTCTTCTACTGTGTTTGTTCTTTATATTTTCTAACTCTTTATTAAAGACATCTTATAACTTCTCTGTGCATTCATTCTTTTCCCAAATTCTTGGGTCATCTTTATGAGTATTACTCTGATCTCTTTCTCAGTAGATTGCCTATCTTCACTTCTCTAAGTTGTCCTGCTCGGGTTTTATCTTGTTCCACTGTCTGGTACATTGTCCTTTCTGGCCTCATTTTGTCTAAATTTCTATTTGTATTTTTATGCATGTGTAAGGTTATTTATGTGTCTAGACCTTGGAGAAGTAGTCCTCTGTAGGGGATGTTGTAAGTGTCCCAGCAGTACACTTGCATGTCATCACCCAAGGGCCAGGGACCAGATGTTTGTGGACTCAGTTTTGCAGGCTGCATTATTGTATTTTTACTGCTTCTGGTGTCTGCGCCCTGGTGTGTGAGGCTGTCTAGAGGCTTGTGTAGGCTTCCTGGTGGGAGGGTCAGTGCATTCACACTGGTGGGTGGAGCTGGGTCTTGCCTCTCTGCTAGGCAGAACACTTTCAAGGGGTATATCCAGAGACTGCTGTGGGCTCAGGAAGTGTTTAAGCACCCTAGTTTTGGATAGGTGGGGCTCTGTTCCCACCATGTTGGTTGTTTGGCCTGAAGCACACCAGCACTGGAGCCTGCATGTTGTTGTGTGGGGCCAGGTTGGTAACAAAATGACAACATCCAGGAGATCTCATCCTAATGAATACTCCCAGATACCTCTGCCACGAGTGTCCCTGTCCCCAGGGTTAACAACATCCACCCCCTGCCTCCCCTAGAAGACCCTCCAAGACTTTCAGGTAGGTCTGACTCCAGCTCCTGTGAAGTCACTGTTTTTGCTCTGGGTTCTGGTGTGCACAAGACCTTGTGTGTGCCCTCAAAGAATGGTGTCTCCCTTTCCCCCATTCCTGTGGAGCTCCTGCAATCAAGCCCCACTGGCCTTCAGAGTCAAATGCTCTGTGGCTTTTCCTCCTGATGCCAGATCCCCAGGCTGGGGAGCCTGATGTGAGGCTCAGAACTCTCATTTCTGTGTGAGAACATCTGCAATATAGTCTCCAGTTTGTTGGCCACCCAACTAGGGGGAATAGAATTTGATTATATCACGAGTGTGTCCCTCTACCATCTCCTTGTGGTTTTTTCTTTATGTCTTTGGATGTACCATATCTTTTTTTGTAGGTTTCAGTCTTTTTACTGATGGGTTTTCAGCAGTTAGTTGTGATTTGGGTGTGCTCATTAGAGGAGGTGAGCTCAAGGCCCTTCTACTCTGCCATCTTGTCTCTTTCCTCTACATCAACCATTTCTTAAGGATATCTATTACTTGAGTAAGATATTTGTTCATGTGCCATGTGCTGCAGGTAAAAATAAACAGGCCAGCCTCATTTACAACCTAGTGGGGAAGAGAAATCTAAGAGGCAGAGCAGAGAAATTGAAGCATTGTGAAGTATAATTCTTCATCCCCTGGGCCTTGGGGACTCACAAGTGCTGTGCACTCACACCTGCAACTCAGTCTTTGGTCTTTCTGAGAATACAGGCAGGAGGTGACTGAAACACTCTCAGGCCAAATTTATTTATTAGGGGAGAGCAAAGCAGAAATTCTCCAGTTATTATTGCAGCACAGGGAGATAGTAAATCTCTAACAGTTTGTTGGGTTGGTTGGCTGAAATATAGATCAATAGATAGCCCACAATAAGTGAAATGGATATGACTGATCCCTCTTCATTTAATGTAGAAAAGGGGATTCAAAGCTTGGGGAGACTGGAATCTAAGAGTGAATTTGTCATTTAAAACCTACCCCCTCAAACTTGTAGGGTCCAAAAGACACAACTTTCACCAATGTTTTGACAAAGAAATTTGTACCTGCAGCCCTAAAATACTTGAAGAGCTCTGGGAATGCTCTCCTTTGCATGGCAGACTATACATTGAGAACTATAGCTACTCAATTGGAAAAACAATACAGAGTGAGTAAGTGGACTCAGGACTGCAGGTGCCAAGTGGTTTATCTCATCTGAGAAAGCCAAAGTAGGTGTAGTTATTGTAATAGACAGGAGAGTCAAAGAAGCATTCTTTTCTTTTTTTAACATCTTTATAGGAGTATAATTGCTTTACAATGGTGTGTTATTATCTGCTGTATAACAAAGTGAATCAGCTATACATATACAAATATCCCCATAGCTCCTCCCTCTTGAACCTCCCTCCTGCCCTCCATATCCCATCATTCTAGGTGGTCAAAAAGCATGGAGGTGATCTCTCTGTGCTATGCAGCTGCTTCCCACTAGCTATCTACTTTACATTCAGTAGAGTATATATGTCCATACCACTCTCTCACTTCATCCCAGCTTTCCACCCACACTCCCCTTGTCCTCAAGGCCATCCTCTATGTCTGCATCTTTATTCCTGTCCTGCCCCTAAGTTCTTCAGAATTTTTTAAAATTTTTAGATTCCATATATATGTGTTAGCATACGGTATTTCTTTTTCTCTTTCTGACTTACTTCACTCTATATGACAGACTCCAGGTCCATCCACCTCAACACAAATAACTCAATTTCATTCCCTTTTATGGCTGAATAATATTCCATTTTATACATGTGCCACATCTTCTTTATCCATTCATCTGTCAATGGACATTTAGGTGGCTTCTATGTCCTAGCTATTGTACATAGAGCTGCAATGAACATTGTGGTCCATGTCTCTTTTTTTTTTTTTTTCATATCTCTTTTTGAACTACGGTTTTCTCAGGATATATGCCCAGTAGTGAGATTGCTGGGTCATATGGTAGTTCTATTTTTAGTTTTTTAAGGAACCTCCATACTGTTCTCCATAGTGGCTGTATCAATTTACATTCCCTCCAACAGTGCAAGACGGTTCCCTTTTCTCTACACCCTCTCCAGCATTTATTGTTTGTAGATTTTTTGATGATGGTCATTCTGACTGGTGTGAGGTGATACCTCACTGTAGTTTTGATTTGCATTTCTCTAATGATTAGGGATGATGAGCATCTTTTCATGTGTTTTTTGGCAATCTTCTTTGGAGAAATGTCTATTTAGGTCTTCTGCCCATTTCTGAAATGGGTTGTTTGCTTTTTTTGATACTGAGCTGCATTAGCTGCTTATATATTTTGGAGATTAATCCTTTGTCAGTTGCTTCATTTGCAAATATTTTCTCCCTTTATAAGGTTTGTATTTTCATCTTATTTATGGTTTCCTTTGCTGTGCAAAAGCTTTTAAGTTTCATTAGGTCTCATTTGTTTAGTTTTGTTTTTATGTCCATTTCTCTAGGAGGTGGGTCAAAAAGAATTTGCTGTGACTTATGTCATAGAGTGTTATGCCTGGGCTTTCCTCTAAGAGTTTTATAGTGTCTGGCCTTACATTTAGGTCTTTAATCCATTTTGAGTTTATTTTTGTGTATGGTATTAGGGAGTGTTCTAATTTCATTCTTTTACATGTAGCTGTCCAGTTTTCCCAGCACCACTTATTGAAGATGTCTTTTCTCCACTGTATATTCTTGCCTCCTTTATCACAGACAAGATGACCATATGTGTGTGGGTATATCTCTGGGCTTTCTATCCTGTTCCATTGATCTATATTTCTGTTTTTGTGCCAGTACCATATGGTCTTGATTACTGTAGCTTTGTAGTATAGTCTGAAGTCAGGGAGCCTGATTCCTCGAGCTCTGTTTTTGTTTCTCAAGATTTCTTTGGCTATTCGGAGTCTTTTGTTTTTCCATCCAAATTGTGAATTTTTTTGTTCTAGTTCTGTGAAAAATGACATTAGTAATTTGATATGGACTGCATTGAATTTGTAAACTGCTTTGGGTAGTATATTCATTTTCACAATGTTGATGCTTCTAATCCAAGAACATGATATATCTCTCCATCTGTTGGTATCAGCTTTAATTTCTTTCATCAGTGTCTTATAGTTTTCTGCATACAGGTCTTTTGTCTCCATAGGTAGGTTTATTCCTAGGTATTTTATTCTTTTTGTTGCAATGATAAATGGTAGTGTTTCTTTAATTTCTCTTTCAGACTTTTCATCATTGGTGTATAGGAATGCAAGCGATTTCTGTGCACTAGTTTTGTATCTTGCTACTTTACCAAATTCATTGTTTAGCTCTAGTAATTTTCTGGTAGCATCTTTAGGATTCTCTATGTATAGAATCATGCCATCAGCAAGCTGTCACACTTTTACTTGTTCTTTTCCAATTTGGATTCATTTTATTCTTTTTCTTCTCTGATTGCTGTGGCTAAAACTTCCAAAACTACATTGAATAATAGTAGTAAGAGTGGGCAATCTAGTATTGTTCCTGTTCCTAGAGGACATGTTTTCACTTTTTCAACATTGAGAATAATCTTGTCTGTGCATTGGTCAGATACGGCCCTTATTATGTTGAGATAAGTTCCCTCTATGCCTACTTTCCCTAGCTTTTTTTTTTTTTTATCATAAATGGGTGTTGAATTTTGTCGACAGCTTTTTCTGCATGTATTGAGATGATCATATGGTTTTTATACTTCAGTTGGTTAATATGGTGTATCACATGGAAGGATTTGAGTATACTGAAGAATCGTTCCATTCCTGGGATGAACACCACTTGATCATAGTGTATGATCCTTTTAATGTGCTCTTGGATTTGTTTGCTAGTATTTTGTTGAAGATTTTTGCATCTATGTTCATCAGTGATATTGGGCTGTAGTTTTCTTTCTTTGTGACATCTTTGTCTGATTTTGGTATCAGGGTGATGGTGGCCTCATAGAATGAGTTTGAGAGTGTTCCTCCCTCTGCTGTATTTTGGAAGAGTTTGAGAAGGAAAATGTTAGCTCTTCTCTAAATGTTTGATAGAATTCGCCTGTGAAGCCATCTGGTCCTGGGCTTTTCTTTGTTGGAAGATTTTTAATCACAGTTTCAATTTCAGTGCTTGTGATTGGTCTGTTCGTATTTTCTATTTCTTCCTGATTCTGTCTCAGCAGGTTGTGCATTTCTAAGAATTTGTCCATTTCTTCCAGATTGTCCATTTTATTGGCATAGAGTTGCTTGTAGTAATCTTTCATGATCTTTTGTAATTCTGCAGTGTCTGTTGTTACTTTTTCATTTCTAATTCTATTGATTTGAATCTTCTCCCTTTTTTTCTTGATGAGTCTGGCTAATGGTTTATCAATTTTGTTTATCTTCTCAAAGAACCAGCTTTTAGTTTTATTGACCTTTGCTATTGTTTCCTTCATTTCTTTTTCATTTCTTTCTGATCTGATCTTTACAATTTCTTTCCTTTGGCTAACTTAGGGGTTTTTTTTGTTCTTCTTTCTCTAATTGCTTTAGCTGTAAGGTTAAATTGTTTATTTGAGATGTTTGTATTTGTTGAGGTATGATTATATTGTTATAAAGTTCCTTCTTAGAACTGCTTTTGCTGCATCCCATAGGGTTTGGGTCACCGTGTTTTCATTGTCATTTGCTTCTACGTTTGTTCTGATTTCCTCTTTGATTTCTTAGTGATCTCTTCCTTTTTATTTAGCAAATTGTTTAGCTTCCATGTGCTTGTAGTTTTTACATTTTTTCCCCTGTAATTGATATCTAGTCTCATAGCATTGTGGTTGGAAAAGATACTTGATACGGTTTCAATTTTTAAAATTTTACCATGCCTTCATTTGTGACCCAAGATATGATGTATCCTGGAGAATGTTCTATGAGCACTTGAGAAGAAAATGTATTGTGCTGTTTTTGGATGGAATGTCCTATAAATATCGATTAATTCCATCCTGTTTAATATATCTTTTAAAGCTTGTGTTTCTCTCTTTATTTTCATTTTGGATTATCTGTCCTTTGGAGAAAGAGGGGTGTTAAAGTCCACTACTATGATTGTGTTACTGTCAGTTTCCCCTTTGATGGCTGTTAACATTTCCCTTATGTATTGAGATACTCCTGTGTTTGTGTATAAATATTTACAATTGTTATATCTTCTTAGATTCATCTCTTGATCATTATCTATTTCCTTTTTTGTCTGTTGTAATCGTCTTTATTTTAAAGTCTATTTTGTCTGATATGAGAATTGCTACTCCAGCTTTCTTTTGATTTCCATTTGCATGGAATATCTCTTTCGATCTCCTCATTTTCAGTCATATGGGTCTTGCTTTTGTATCCATTCAGCCAGTCTATGTCTTTTGGTTGAGCATTTAATCCATTTACATTTAAGGTAGTTATCAATATGTATGCTCCTATTACCATTTTCTTAATTGTTTTGAGTTTGTTATTGTAGGTCTTTTCCTTCGTTTGTGTTTTCTACCTACAGAAGTTCCTTTAGCATTTGTTGTAAAGCTGGTTTGTTAGTCTGAATTCTCTTAGCTTTTGCTTGTCTGTTAAGCTTTAAATTCTCTGTTGAATCTGAATGGGATCCTTGCTGGGTAGAGTAATTTTGGTTGTAGGTTATTCTCTTTCATCACTTTAAATATGTCCTGCCACTCCCTTTTGGCTTACAGTGTTTCTGCTGAAAGATCAGCTGTTAACCTTATGGGGATTCCCTTGTATATTACTTATTGTTCTTCCCTTGGTGTTTTTAATATTTTTTCTTTGTATTTAATTTTTGATTGTTTGATTAGTATGTGTCTTGACCAGTTTCTCCTTGGATTTATCCTGTTTGGGACTCTCTGTGCCTCCTTGACCTGTTGTTTATTTCCTTTTCCATGTTAGGGACGTTTTCAACTATAATCTCTTCAAATATTTTCTCAGTCCCTTTCTCTTTCTCTTCTTCTTCCTGGATCCCTATAATTCGAATGTTGGTGCATTTAAGTTGTCCCAGAGGTCTCTAAGACTGTCAATTCTTTTTATTCTTTTTCTATTTTTTGCTCTGCAGTAGTTATTTCCAATATTTTATCTTCCAGGTCACTTATCCATTCTTTGCCTCAGTTATTCTGCTATTGATTTGTTCTAGAGAATTTTTAATTCCATTTATTTTGTAGTTCATCATTGTTTGTTTGCTTTTTAGTTCTTCTAGGTCCTTGTTAAACATTTCTTGTATTTTCTCCATTCTATTTCCAAGATTTTGGATCATCTTTACTATCATTATTCTGAATTCTTTTTCAGGTAGACTGCCTATTTCCTCTTCATTTGTTTGGTCTGGTGGGGTTTTACCTTGCTCCTTCATCTGATGTGTGTTTCTCTGGATTCTTATTTTGTTTAACTTACTGTTTTGGGGGTCTCCTTTTTGCAGGCTGCACATTCATAGTTCCCGTAGTTTTTGGTGTCTGCCTCCAGTGGCTAAGGTTGGTTCAGTGGGGTGTGTTTGCTTTCTGGTGGAGGGAACTTGTGCCTGTATTCTGGTGTATGAAGCTGATCTTGTCTTTATGGTGGACAGGACCACATACAGTGGTGTGTTTTTGGGTGTCTGTGACCTTATTATGATTTTAGGGAGCGTCTCTTCTAGTGTGTGGGGTTGTGTTCCTGTGTTGCTAGTTGTTTGGCTTAGGGTGTCCAGCACTGTAGCTTGTTGGTCATTGAGTGGAGATGGGTCTCAGCATTGAGATGGAGATCTGTGGGAGAGCTTTTGCCATTTGATATTACAGGGAGCCGGGAGGTCTCTGGTGGAACAGTGTCCTGAATTCGGCCCTCCCACCTCATAGGCACAGGTCTGACACCTGGCTGGAGCACCAAGACCCTGTCAGTCACATGGCTCAGGAGAAAAGGGAGAAAAATAAAGAAAGGAAAGAAAGAAAGAAATAAAGAAAAGAAAGTTATTAAAATAAAAAAATAAATTATTAAAGAAAAGAAAAAGTTTAAAGTAATAAATAAAGAAAGAAAAAAAAGAAGAAAGAAAGAGGTCAACCAAACCAAAAAACAAATCCACTAATAAGAACAGGTGCTAAAAACTATACTAAAAAAAAAGACAACAACACAAAAAAACATAAACAAAAACAAAAAAATGGACAGAGAGAACCTTAGGAGTAATGGTAAAAGCAGAACTATACAGAAAAAAATCACACAACGCAGCATACACATACAGATTCACAAAAGAAAAAAAGGAAAAAAAACTATATGTATAAAAAAATGAAGAGAGCAACCAAATCAATAAACAAATCTACCAATGATAATAAACTCTAAATACTAAACTATGATAAACATAAACCAGAAACAAATTAGATGCAAAAAGCAAACCCGAAGTCTACAGTTTCTCCCAAAGTCCACCACCTCATTGTTTGGATGATTCATTGTCTATTCAGGTATTCCAAAGATGCAGGGCACATCAAGTTTATTGTGGAGATTTAATTCTCTTCTCCTGAGGCTGTTGGGAGAGAAATTTCCCTTTATCTTCTTTGTTTTCACAGCTCCTGGGGTTCAGCTTTGGATTTGGCCCCACCTCTGCCTGGAGGTCATCTGAGGATAACTGTTGTTTGCTCAGACAGGATGGGGTTAAAGTACTGATTAGGGGGCTCTTGCTCATTCAGGCCATGGGGAGGGAGGGGTACAGAATGCATGGTGAACCTGTGGCGGCAGAGTCCAGCATGATGTTGCAACAGCCTGCGGTGCTCTGTGTGTTCTCCCAGGGAAGTTGTCCCTGGATCATGGCACCCAGGCAGTGGTGGGCTGCACAGACTCTTGGGAGGGGTGGTGTGGATAGTGACCTGTGCTTGTACATCAGGCTTCTTGGTGACTTCAGCAGCAGCCTTAGCATTTCATGCCTGTCTCTGGTGTCCGCTCTGATAACCACAGCTCATGCCCATCTCAGGAGCTCTTTTAATCGGTGCTCTGAATCCCCTCTCCTCACTTACCCCAAAACAATGGTCTCTTGCCTCTTAGGCAGTTCCAGACCTTTTCCCAGACTCCCTCTGGGATAGCTGTGGTGCACTAGCCCCCTTCAGGCTGTGTTGATGCAGCCAACCCCAGTCGTCTCCCTGGGATCTGACCTTTGAAGCCCCAGCTTCAGCTCCCAGCCCCCACCTGCCCTGGCGGTGGGTGAGCACACAAGCCTCTCAGGCTGGTGAGTGCTGGTTGGCACTGATCTGCTGTGTGGGAATCTCTCTGCTTTTCCCTCTGCACCCCTATTGCTGCACTCTCTTCTGTGGCTCCAAAACTTCCCCCATGCCAACTCGCATCTCCGCCAGTGAAGTTGCTTCCTAGTGTGTGGAAACTTTTCCTCCTTCACAGCTCCCTCCTGGAGGTTCAGGTCCTGTCCCTATTCTTTTGCTTCTGTTTTTTTCTTTCTTTTTTTTTTTTTTGACCTACCCAGGGACGTGGGGATAATCTTTCCTTTTGGGAAGTCTGAGGTCTTCTGCCAACATTCAGTAGGTGTTCTGTAGGAGTTGTTTCACATGTAGATGTATTTCTGATGTGTTTGTGTGGAGGAAGGTGATCTCCACATCTTACTACTCCCCCATCTTGAAGATCTCCTCCAAAGAAGCATTCTTATTAGTCTGACCAACACAGACCTATGGCTTAGGCTAGTTAATAACAGTGTCCCTAGAAGTGAAAGAGATAGGAAATCTACTAAATTCATACTTGATAAGTATAAGAGGTAAATTACAAGGACTATTGAGCAAAAGTCTAACTTCAGTTATACAAATAGAAAGCCACAGTCGTTTAATCAACTCCTGGAGATGAGACAATTTACAGACCTATAACTCTTTAAATGAAGGGAGACCATGGTCTCTTGTGGAATAATTCCCCACATGAATAAAAGTTTATATTGTTAATCATTCTCCCTGCCTTCCACAAAAGGAACTTTTAACACCTTTTAACACTGTGAATTGAAAGAAGGGAAACAATCAAAATTTTCAGGAAATACTGAACTCACACTTTTTCGAGGATAGCCTTAATTGCATACCTCCAACCAGAATAGGGGTCATGTGGTCTGTGGTTTTTAGCCCAGGTCAGTCTCACTGTTGTTCCCAGTAGTTCGTGGACCCATCCTGTGGTATTTCTCTAGTTCTAGAATGCATAATTGGAAGAGAGATACTTAGCAGCTGACAGAATTCCCTCAGCTGCTATTGGTCCCTTGACCTGCAGACTGGGGCTACTGTGGTAGGAAAGGCCAAATGAAAGCCATTAAAACCCCCTCTACCTATGAAAATAGTAATTCAATAGCAATGCCTCATTCCTGGTGGACTGCATACATTTGCGCCACCATCAAGAACTTGAAAGATACAATTCTCCCCTCCCAAGAGCCTGTGAAGCCTGCCACTGCCAGGGTGTCATAATCCAGGGACACCATACAATATATGGTGATTCCCATCCCATCGCAATCAGCTCTTCTATTTTGTCTGTGCAGAAGAGAGTCATATCTTAGGGAATGACAGGGGATTATCTCAAGCTTAACCTAGTGGTGACTCTGACTGCATTGCTTGTGCAAATTTACATATCCCCTGGTACTCAGTAGGTAACGATTGATTTAGCAAACGACTTTTCTCAATACCTGTCCATAGTGCCCAACATAAGTGTTTTTTCTCGGGTGACAAGGCCAAAAATACAAGTTTATTTTCCTATCTCAGGGGTATATCAACTACCAAGTCCTATGTCACAATTTGGTTTTCAGTGATCTTGATTTCCTTCTCTTCTACAAGATATCACACTGACTCATTACATTTATGACACTATGCTGAGTGACCTGGTGAGCAGGAGTAGCAACTACTCTAGACTCATTTACAACACATTGCACAGCAGAGAGTGGGGAATCAATCCAGCTAAAATTTAGGTGTCTGCGCCCCAGTGAAATTTCTAGGAGCCAGAGTTATAGAACTTGATCAGATATCCCATTTAAGGTGAAGCATAAATTGTTGTATTTGGGCCCTCCTAATATCAAGAAAGAGGCAGAATGTCTGGTGGGCCTTTGGATTTTGGAGGAAAAATAATCCTCATTTGAATATATAACTCTGGTCTTTTTATTGAGTAACCCAAAAAGTTGCTAGTTTTTAATTGGGCCTAAATGAAGAGAAGACTCTGCAACATTTCCATGATGCTGTGCAAACTGCTCTACTACTTGAGGCACATATCCCAGTATACCTGATGGTTCTTAAAGTTTTATGGCAAAATGTGATGCTATTTGGAGCCTTTCACAGGTCCTATATTTGAATGGTAGTTCAGGATTTTAGAATTTTGTAAAAGGTCCTTCTGTCTTCCAAAGATAACTACTCTCCTTTTGAGAAACATCTCTAGGCCTTCTGCTGTGTTTAGAGAGTGAAAGCTTGACAATGGACCACACTGTTACCATGTGATCTGAACTTCCATTATGAGCTGAGTGTTATCTCATACACTAAGTCATCAAATTGGGCCTGCATAACAAATCTCCATCAAATGTATGTGATATATATGTGATTAGGCCCAAGCAGGCCATACAGGCAAAGTAAGTTACATGAATTAGTGACCCAAATTCCTATGGTCCCTACTGCCACACTGCCTTGTCTCTCCAAGCCTAAACTTATCTGTAATGGAGAATTCCCTACTATCAGTTGACAGAGGAAGAAAAGATGCAGACTTGGTTTATAGATGATTCCTCATGATATGCAAGCACCACACAATAGTGGACAGCTGCAGCACTATAGCTCTGCTCTGCAACATCCCTGGACAGAGGAAGATGGAAATCTATTCAGTGGGCAGGATTATGGACAGTGGACCTCCATGTTCACTTAAATGACCAGATTTTGATTGTATACTGATTCATATACCATGGCGAATAGTATGGACTGATGGTAGGGACTTGAGAGAAACAGGATTGGAAAATTGATAACAATGGCAATTGGGGAAGATTATATAAAGAGTTATTTCCTAATGGGTAAAAATAAATAAATAAAATAAAGATATTTTTCATGTGAATGCTTACCAAAATTTTATCTAAGCAGAGGAGGATTTTAATACTCAAGTGGCTAAGATGACATGTCTGTTGATACCAGTCAGCCTTTTTCCCCAGTCAACTTTTTCATCACCTAATGAACTCATAATGAAGTGACCATGAAGGCAGGAATGTAGTTATGTATGGGTTCAGCATCATGGGTTTCTGGTCACCAATTCCCAGTGGCAAATTGACCAGCAGCAGACAGCAACAATGACTCTGCTGTTATGACACCATTCCTGAAGTTTTCAGGCAGCTAGTTGGTAGCAGGTTGATTACTTTGGACCACTTCCATCATAAGAGAGCATTTTGTCACTAGTGGAATAGACACTTACTCTGGATAATGATATGCCTTCTTTGAAAGCAGTGCTTCTGAAGAACTGACATTTCTGGACTTAATGCCTTATTCACTGTCATATTATCCCACACAGAATTGCTTGTGATTAAGGAACTCACTTTACAGCAAAATAAGTGTGGCAATGGACCCATGCTCATGAAATCCACCAGTTTCACCATGTTCCTGTCCATCCTAAACTTGCTGGCTTGATGGAATGGTGGGAGGGCCTTTTGAAGACTCAGTTACAGTACCAGCTAGGTGGTAATATGTTGCAGGACTGGGGCAAGGTTCACCAAGTACTGTTAGTGCTTTGAATCAATAACTAATATATAGTGCATTTTTGCTAATAACCTGTATACATGGGTCCAAAAATCAAAGAGTAGAATTTGGATTGATATCGCTCAGTATTAGCCTCTGTTGAAACAATAGCCACTTTTTTGTCTCCTATTCCTCCAAGTTTATGCTGAGATGACCTATAGGTCTTAGTTTCAAATGAAAGAATGCCTTCACAAGGAGACAAAGCAATGATCCTGTGAATGAGAAGTTGAGATTGCAAAATGGACACTTTTGGCTTCTCATGACTCTGAATCAAAAGATAAGGAAGAGTGTACTGAACTGGATGGGTTTTTTGATTTTGACAACTGCCAAAGAAAAAGCATAGCAAGACATAAGTTTAAGCAAAGCAAAAACAAACAAAAAAAAACAAACAAAAAACCCCAATTTTTTCCAGTACTATTGCAATGGGGAGAGATAGCTCAGTGCAGAACAAGTGTCAATGCTGAATACAGCATGAACTAGTGAAATTTATAGCCAAGGAGCCTGGTGGAGGTCACTGGATGGAAAAGTACTTAGAGAGTATATCATGTGTAAAGGGATTTTGGCTAGACAAATTTAGATGTATTCTTGCTTAAGAAAGGCCAGGATGATGGAGTATGATAAACTTGGTTAGATATTGAGAATAATCAGATATAGATGATGAGGGACACTTGCTAAATTTACTTAGCTGAGTTCTTGCAAAGGATTTTACAAAGAAGTGCACAAGTGAGTCAAGGAGAAGGTTTAGGAGTCTTACTAAAATTTTGTCAAGCATAGAATTTTTGTCAGTACTCCCTCTTGTTCAAAGGAAAAATGAGACATTCTTCTTTCCTTAGAACAATAATAGTCCTTTTCTTCTTTGGTTATCTTGTGTTTATTAAGAGCCAGCCAAATTATATGCTGAGACTTGGTAGTAAAGAGTATGCTATTTGGTACTAGCTGTCAAGCATTTATTGGGGGAGTGTTCTATGAAAATAAAAGAAAAACAAGTAATATAATTAAAAACCAGTTTCTGAGATAGGGTTGAAAGGGTCTTATTATGAAAAATTAAAGATCCTCCTGTCATGCCTACCACTCAGAAAATTCCAAGGGTTTTAGAAGCTCTGTGCCAAGAACCTGGGAAGAAAACCAAACATATATTTCTTATTATATCACAGTAGTATATAAAGTTTTTCATACCCTTTTGGTGCGTCTGAGATATTATTGGCCTTTATACTGGAAAGAAATTTGTGGTGGGGTATCCATTGCATGTCTGTGTGGTAACCACAACAAATGAGTATGAATTCCTAATGAGTTTTCTAATAACCTGTATACATGGGTCTAGGAATAAAGGAGTACAAATTCAAGTACAACTCACTCTTATGCCCTGTTGACCCAATAGCCACTTTGGGTCTAGAAGCTCATTTTACATCTGGATTTATTTCCTCATTGAATAATACTTACCTGAGGCATATGCTGAGGACACAGGAATGTGACAGATAGAATTTCTGACCTACTGTACTCCCAGTGGGTTCCATATGTGGGTTCCCAGGGGGAAAGCACAGGTATTTGACCAAACTTGATGAGGTAGGAAAGCCTCCCCAGAGGACATGACACTTCAGAACTTCTTTTTAAAAGATAAGATAAAGATTCTTTACACAAAGAGACAATCCAGACAAGGTAAGTATGAGAAAAGGCATAGCAGGGGGGAAAGGGCATAGTGGGATCTGAGATCTATAAGTAATTTGGGATTTCTGGAGCCTGAAAGGCCAGGTCAGGAACAGAGACCCCAAGTGAGAGCTGAAGCCAGATTGTGTAATACCTTGAAGGCCAGGATGAAGGGCTGTGTTTTACCCTGGGTTACTAGGGAGTCACAGGAGGGATATGAGCTGGAGAGGAGCAGGGTCAGCTCTGGATATGGACATACCCATCTGGGATGTATGGAAAGTGAAATGGAGGCCAAGAATCTAGCTAGGAGACTAGGGTGAGGCACCACAGAGGAGCGGAAGAGGCCTGAGATGAAACCAAGCTAGGGGTAGGGAGGAAAGGCTGGGGCAGAGACAGTTGGGAACAGGAAGAACAGGGCTGAGGATGGGTAAGGAGGAAGATAGTGCTGGGTTCAGCCTAGTGAATTGTCAGATGTTAGGGCTACTCCTGAAATGGAGAATCAGGAGAAAGTTGCTGAATCCACTGGGGACACAGAGGGCAGGATGGGCTGAGGGGGCATACAGGAGGCCAGTGGCTGCAAAAGACCAGAACTCAAGAGATAGATTCAGAGAGAGGGAATGTTTAGTGGTTGAAGCAGTCTTGGGAGTGGACAGAATGTTTCTGAAGAAAGAGTGGAAACTGGGTCCTTGAGTGAAATTGGTCTCCCTAGGCTGTGTAGCAGGGGACTGGGTAGATTGTGGGATCACCACACAGAGAATGTGGGGTCTGAAAATATGTTTGTGGGGAAAGATGGTGAGCTTGGTTTGGGTTATCCAGGAGGCTGTTGGATGCCCAGGCCTGAAGCTTGGGAAAGACATTTGGGCAGGGGAAAGACCCTAACAACCATCGTGTCCCAAGCGACAGGTAAAACAGTCAATATGTGCCGTCAGTGCAGAGGACATGGTTTAGAAGGGGTCATAGGAATGCCCTTATTTTGAAAGGCAACAGTGGAGGGAACAAAAGAACAATTCATGTTGGAGGATGGGAAGGTCAGCCAGAAAATTTAAAAGGAAACCAGAAATGCATGGTGTCCCGTAAACCAGGAGAGGGGTGAGTTTCAAGAAGGAGGGAGTGGCCAACTGTGTTGAATGCTAATGAAAGATTAAGTATTGATATAATTAAGACAGAGGGATAACTACTGGATTGCTCAACATGGAAGTCTCTGGAAGCCCAAAAAGATTATGGCTCTGTGGTCGAAGCAGTAAGTAGATCTCCATGGAGAAGTTTTGCTGAGAAGATATTAGAGAAATAAGGCCGTAATTTAGAGGTATTGTGGGAATGGTTCTGATTAAACTTTGTGGTCCCAGAACCACCCAGTATAGGGTCAGGCCATCTCAAAGTCTTTGTTGAATGAATGAACAAATAAATGAATAAGTGATACAGAGAAATTGAGAGAGAGAGAGAAAGTTTAGAGATAGAGACAGAAAACAAATAATAGCAACAAATTGTATCTGTTATTTCTTCACATCTAAAAATGAAAGTTTTGTCATCTAGGTCAGCTTTGAAAATTCCTTCTGTATAAAGAAATAAACTGATAAAGGCAATTTTGATAGTGTGTACACTTAACATACCTGATATTCGCACCCATTTTTTTGTTGCCTTGCTTGATGATCACAAGAGGAAGCTGTAAGTAAACATTTAACTTCTTCTCAGCCACATTTTTCAGATGAGCAAACTGAGGTCAGGACAAGAGAGTGGCTCAACAGCTCCCAGTATGTCATAGGATGAGCTGAGGTTTCAACACAAGTCTGTATGATTCCAAAAACTATCCTTCTTTTAAACCTGTAGGAACATCCATACATTCATCTCTTCACATATACTAATTCAATTAGTCATTCATTTGTTCTTTCATGTATTTGAATAATAATTAAGAATAATGATTAAGGAGCCAGCCTGCTTGGGTTCACACTCTAGTTCTTGCCACTTATCAGCTGTGTGACTTTGGGCAAGTGACTTTATCTAGTTGTGCCTTGGTTCTCACCTCTATAATGGTCTCCATGCTCTAGACCTTCACCCCATATATTGGGATGGCTGAGTTATCTCTAGGGAATGGGCTTAATATTGAGCTTATGATGATGCCCAAGAGTAAAACATGAGGCACAGGGACTTGAGAGCTCTGGGAACTCCCTGTGAGAGGTGGCAAAAGGTGCTCAGAGCTTTCTCTGAAAAACAGGAAGTATGTGACTGCAAGCCAGTCTCTTTCCTCTTTGAGCCTCCAGCTATGTAGAGAATGAATTGCCTTTATCCAGAAGCCACAAACTGAAAGCCTGTATGTCAGAAGAGCCATAGTAGTAGTCATTCCCTATTCCCCATTACCTATTACCCCATTAGCCCCATGTAACCACTAATCTGCTTCTTGTCTCTATGTATGTGACTATTATGGACAATTCATATAAATGGAATCATACAATATGTAGCCTTTTGTGAATGACTTCTTTCATTGAGCATGAGGTTTTCAGGATTCATCTCTTATAGCATTATCAGTACTCCATTTATTTTTATGGATAAATAATATTTCAAAGTATGGATAGATGACATTTTTAAAATCTGTTCATCAGTTGAACAGATCCATAAACAATGGATACAAGGTTTCTTCTTGGGGTGATGAAATGTTCTGGAATTAGATTGTGGTGATGACTGCACATTGTAAGTGTAGTGGAATTCACTGACTTGTAGACTTTAAACTGGTTCAAATACTAAATTTTTTTAATGTTAATTTTACTTCAACAAAAGATAAAGGCAGAGAGAGACAGAGAGAGAGAGACAGACAGACAGAGAGAGAGAGAGAGAGAGAAAGGAGAGAGGGAGAGAGGAAGAGAGACAGAGACCTGTGTTGGGCCTAGTGTTTTGTTTATGTTTTTTTCCAATATTTTAAAATTAGGAAACATCTCACTATAAATCTCAATTGCCAGTTTTTCTTGAAAACTCAGAAAATCTGGCAATGCTAAGCCCACATTCCAGCAGGGCAGCTCCACACTGAAGCAAAAGGATGAACTTTATTACATATATACATCCATTTATATGTAAACTAAATGCAGAAAAAAATCCACAAAAAAGGAGAGGATGAGTTAGGTGGTATCCAAGAACAGTTCAAAAGGTGAAGATTTGTGATTCTAAATTCAGAGAGGGTGGGGAGACCTTCAAGATGGCAGAGGAGTAAGATGCAGAGATCACCTTCCTCCCCATAGATACATCAGAAATACATCTACATGTGGAACAACTCCTACAGAACACCTACTGAACACTGGCAGAAGACCTCAGACTTCCCAAAAGGCAAGAAACTCCCCCACGTACCTGGGTAGGGCAAAAGATAAAAGAAAAAACAGAGACAGAAGAATAGGGATGGGACCTGCACATCCAAGAGAGAGCTGTGAAGGAGGAAAAGTTTCCACACACTAGGAATCCCCTTCACTGGCAGAGACGTGGGCAGGTGGTGGGGGGAAGCTTCAGAGCCTAGGAGGAGAGGGCAGCAACAGGGGTGCAGAGGGCAAAGCAGAGAGATTGCTGTAGAGAGGATCAGTGCCGACCAGCACTCACCAGCCCGAGAGGCTTCTCTGCTCACCTGCCAGGGTGGGGTGGAGCTGGGAGCTGAGGTTTGGGCTTCGGAGGTCAGATCTCAGGGAAATAACTGGGGTTGGCTGCATGAAGACAGCCTGAAGGAGATCTGTGCACCACAACTAGCCTGGAGAGAGTCCAGAAAACAGTCTGGACCTGACTAAGAGGCAAGAGATAGTTGTTTCGAGGTGCATGAGGAAAGGGGATTCAGAGCATTGTTTAAACGAGTTTCAGAGATGGGCGTGAGCTGCGGCTATCAGCGAGGACATCAAACCCAGGCATGAAAGGCTAAGGCTGCTGCTGCAGTCACCAAGAAACCTGTATGCAAGCACATGTCACTATCCACACCTCCCCTCCTGGGAGCCTGTGTAGCCCACCACTGCCAGGGTCCCAGGATCCAGGGACAACTTCCCCAGGGGCGCACACGGCATGCCTCAGGCTGTTGTAACGTCATGCTGGCCACTGCCACTGTAGGCTCACCCCACGTTCCGTACCCCTCCCTCTCCCATGCCTGAGTGAGCCAGAGCTCCCGAATCAGTGGTTACTTTAATTCCATCCTGTCAGGGTAGGGAACAGATGCCCTCAGGCAACCTACATGCAGAGGTGGGGCCAAATCCAAAGCTGAACCCCAAGAGATGTGCAAACAAAGAAGAGAGAGGGAAATTTCTCCCAGCAACCTCAAGATCAGCAGATTAAATCTCCCCAATCCACTTGATGATCCCTGCATCTGTAGAATACCTGAAAAGACAATGAATCACCAAAAAATTGAGGCAGTGGACTTTGGGAGCAACTGTAGACTTGGGGGTTTCTTTCTGCATCTAATTTGTTTTAGGTTTTATATTTATCTTAGTTTATTATTTAAAGTTTATTATCTTTGGTAGATTTGTTTACTGATTTGGTAGCTCTCTTCCTCCTTTGTTTTTAATATATTGATATATATATATTTTTTCTTTTTTCTCTTTTTGTGAGTGGTATGTGTATGCTTCTTTGTGTGATTTTGAAAGTATAGCTTTGCTTTTATCATTTGTCCTAAGGTTCTGTCTGTCTGTTTTTATTGTTTGTTTTTTGGGGGTTTATTTGTGTTGTTTTTTTTTTAGTATAATTTTTAGTGTTTGTTATCATTGGTGGATTTGTTATTTGGTTTGGTTAATCTCTTCTTTCTTTCTTTCTTTTTTTAATTAATTTAAAAAATTTAATTTTTAATAATTATTTTTTATTTCAAAACCTTTTTTATTTTTTCTTTCCTTCTTTCTTTTTATCTCTCTTTTCTTCTGAGCCGTGTAGGTGACAAAGTCTTTGTGCTCTGACCGGGTGTCAGGTCTGTGCCTCTGAGGTGGGAGAGCTGAGTTCAGGACATTGGTCCACAAGAGACCACCTGGCTCCATGTAATATCAAACAGTGAAAGATCTCCATCTCAATGCTAAGACCCAGCTCCACTCAATGACCAGCAAGCTACAGTTCTGGACACCCTATGCCAAACAACTAGGAAGACAGGAATACAATCTCAAACATTAGCAGAGAGGCTGCCTAAAATCATAAGAAGGTCACAGACACAGCAAAACACACCACCAGACGTGGTTCTGCCCACCAGAAAGACAAGATCCAGCCCCATCCACCAGACACAGGAATGAGTCCCTTCCACCAGGAAGCCTACACAACCCACTGCACCAACCTTAGCAACAGGGGGCAGACACCATAAACAATGGGAAATATGAATTTGCAGTCTTCAAAAGGGAGACCACAAACACAGTAAGTTAAGCAAAATAAGAATACAGAGTAACACATAACAGAGGAAGGAGCAAGGTAAAAATGCAGCAGACCAAACAAATGAAGAGGAAATAGGCAGCCTACCTGAAAAAGAGTTCAGAGTAATGATAGTAAATGTGATCCAAAATCTTGGAAATAGAATGGAGAAACTACAATAAATGTTTAACAAGGAGCTAGAAGAAATATAGAGCAAACAAACAGTGATGAACAACATAATAAATGAAATTTAAAATTCTCTAGAAGGAATCAAAAACAGAATAACTGAGGCAGAAGAACAGATAAGTGACCTGGATATAAAATAGTGGAAATAAATACCACAGAGCAGAATAAAGAAAAAAGAATGAAAATAATTTAGGACAGTCTTAGAGACCTCTGGGACAACATTAAAAGCACCAACATTAGAATTATAGGCGTCCCAGAAGAGGAAGAGAAAAAGAGAGAGACTCAGAAAATATTTGAAGAGATTATAGTTGAAAACTTCCCTAATATAGGAAAGGAAATAGTTAATCAAGACCAGGAAGCACAGAGTGTCCCATACAGGATAAATCCAAGAAGAACATGCACAGACACATATTAATCAAACTATCAAAAATTAAATACAAGGGAAACATATTAAAAGCAGCAAGGAAAAAACAACAAATAAAATACAAGGGAATCCCCAGAAAGTTAACAGCTGATCGTTCAGAAGAAACTCTGCAAACCAGAAGGGAGTGGCATGGCATATGCAAAGTGATGAAAGGGAAAAACCTACAACCAAGATTACTCTATGTAGCAAGGATCTCATTCAGATTCGATGGAGAAATTAAAACCTTTACAGACAAGCAAAAACTAAGAGAATTCAGACTAACAAACCAGCTTTACAACAAATGTTAAAGGAACTTCTATAGGTAGAAAACACAAGCACAGGAAAAGACCTATAATAATAAACCCAAAAGAGTTAAGAAAATGGTAATAGGAACATACATATCGATAATTACTTTAAATGTAAATGGATGAAATGCTCCAACCAAAAGACATAAAGTGGCTGAATGGATACAAAAACAAGACCCATATATATGCTGTCTACAAGAGACCCACTTCAGACCTAGAAACACATACAGACTGAAAGTAAGGGGATGGAAAAAGATATTCCATGCAAATGGAAATCAAAAGAAAGCTGGAGTACAAATTGTCACATCAGACAATATAGACTTTAAAATATAGAATATTACAAGAGACAAATAAAGACACTACATAAGGATCAATCAAGAAGATATAGAAATTGTAAATATTTATGCACCCAACATAGGAGCACCTCAATAAATAAGGCAAATTCTAACAGCCATAAAAGGGGAAATCAATGGTAACACAATCATAGGAGGGGACTTTAACACCCCACTTTCACTAATGGACAGATCACCCAAAATGAAAATAAATAAGGAAACACAAGCTTTAAATGATACATTAAACCTGATGGACTTAATTGCTATTTATAGAACATTCCATCCAAAAACAACAGAATACACTTTCTTCACATATGCTCATGGAACATTCTCCAGGATAGCTCATATCTTGGGTCACAAATCAACACTTGGTAAAGTTAAGAAAATTGAAGCCATATCAAGTATTTTTTCGGAGCACAATGCTATGAGATTAGATATCAATTACAGGAAAAAACTGTAAAAAATCCAAACCCATGGAGGCTAAACAATACACTACTTAAAAACCAAGTGATCACTGAAGAAATCAAAGAGGAAGTCAAAAAATACCTAGAAACAATGAAAACATGATAACCCAAAACCTTTTGGATGCAGCAAAAGCAGTTCTTAGAGGGAAGTTTATAGCAATACAATCCTACCTCAAGAAACAGGAAACATCTCAAACAAACAACTTAACCTTCCAGCTAAAGCAATTAGAGAAAGAAGAACAAAAACCCCCCAAAGTTAGCATATAGAAAGAAATCATAAAAGTCAGATCATAAATAAATGAAAAAGAAGTGAAAGAAGCAACAGCAAAGATCAATAAAACTAAACCTCTTTCTTTGAGAAGATAAACACAATTGATAAACTATTAGCCAGACTCATCAAGAAAAAAAGGGAAAAGTCTCAAATCAACAGAATTAGAAATGAAAAAGGAGAAGTAACAACTGACACTGCAGAAATACAAAGGACAATGAGAGATTACTACAAGCAACTATTTGCCAATAAAATGGACAACCACAAAGAAATGGACAAGTTCTTAGAAAAGCACAAACTTCTGAGGCTGAGCCAGGAAGAAATAGGTAATTGAAACAGACCAGTCATAAACACTGAAAGTGAGACTGTGATTGAAAATCTTCCAACAAACAAAAGCTCAGGACCAGATGGCTTCACAAGTGAATTCTATCAAACATTTAGGGAAGAGCTAACACATATCCTTCCCAAACTCTTCCAAAATATAGCAGAAGGAGGAACACTCCTAAGCACATTCTAGGAGGCCACCATCAGCCAGATACCAAAACCAGACAAAGATGTCACACGGAAACAAAACTACAGGCCAATATCACTGATGAACACAGAGGCAAAAATCCTCAACACAATACTAGCAAATGGGATCCAACAACACATTAAAAGGATCATACAACATGATCAAGAGGGGTTTATCCCAGGAATTTAAGGATTCTTCAATATACAGAAATCAATTAATGTGATAAACCATATTAACAAATTGAAGGAGAAAAACCATATGATCATCTCAATAGATGCAGAAAAAGCTGTCAACAAAATTCAACACCCATTTATGATAAAAAATCTCCAGAAAGTAGGCATAGAGGGAACTTACCTCAACATAATAAAGGCCATATCTGATAAACTCACAGGCAACATTGTTCTTAATGCTGAAAAACTGAAACCATTTCCACTGATATCAGGAACAAGCCAAGGTTCTCAACTCTCACCACTCTTATTCAACATAGTTTTGGAAGTTTTAGCCACAGCAATCAGGACGAAAAAGAAATAAAAGGATTCCAAATCAGAAAAGAAGTAAAGCCGTCGATGTTTGCAGATGACAGGATACTATACATAGAGAATCCTAACGAGGGTACCAGAAGACTCCCAGAGCTAATCAGTAATTTTGGTAAATTACAGGATACAAAATTAATGCCCAGAAATCTCTTGAATTTCTATACACTAATGATGAAAAATATGAAAGAGAAATTAAGGAAACACTCCCAATTACCATTGCAACAAAAAGAATAAAATACCTAGGAATAAACCTACCTATGGAGACAAAAGACCTGTATGCAGAAAACTATAAGACACTGATGAAAGAAATTAAAGCTGATACCAACAGATAGAGAGATATACCATGTTCTTGGATTAGAAGAATCAACATTGTTAAGATGAGTATACTACACAAAGCAATCTACAGATTCAATGCAACCTCTATCAAACTACCAATGGCATTTTTCACAGAACTAGCACAAAAATTTTCACAATTTGTATAGAAACACAAAAGACCCCGAATAGCCAAATCAATCATGAGAATGAAAAACGGAGCTGCAGGAATCAGGCTCCCTGACTTCAGACTATACTAAAAAGCTACAGTAATCGAGATAGTATGGTACTGATACAAAAAGAGAAATATAGATCAATTGGACAGGATAGAAAGGCCAGAGATAAGCTCACACACATATGATCAACTTATTCTTTTTTTATATATATAAATTTATTTATTTTTGGCTGCGTTGGGTCTTTGTTGCTGCATGTGGGAGTTTTCTGTAGTTGCAGCGAGTGGGGGCCACTCTCCGTTGTGGTGAGTGGGCTTCTCATTGCAGTGGCTTCTCTTGCCATGGAGCACAGGCTCTAGGCACACAGGTTTCAGTAGTTGTGGCATGCGGGCTCAGTAGTTGTGGCTCATGGGGTCTAGAGCAAAGGCTCAGTAGTTGTGGTGTATGGGCTTAGTGGCTCCGTGGTATGTGAGATCCTCCTGGACCAGGGCTTGAACCCATCTCCCCTGCATTGGCAGGTGGGCTCTTAACCACTACGCCACCAGGGAAGCCTGGTCAGATTATTCTTGATAAAGGAGGCAAGAATATACAATGGAGAAAAGACAGTTTCTTCAGTAAATGGTGCTGGGAAAACTGGACAGCTATAAGTAAAAGAATGAAATTAGAACACTCCCTAACACCATACACAAAAATAAACTAAAAATGGATTAAAGTCCTAAATGTGAGGCCAGACACTATAAAACTCTTAGAGGAAAACATAAGCAGAACATGCTATGACATAAATAACAGCAAAATCCTTTTTGAGCCCTCCCCCAGAGAAGTGTAAATAAAAATAAAACTAAACAACTGGGACTTAATGATACTGAAAAGATTTTGCAGAGCAAAGGAAAACATAAACAAGATGAAAAGACAACCCTCAGAATGTGAGAAAATATTTGCAAATGAAGCAACTGATAAAGGATTAATCTCCAAAATTTACACACAGCTCATGCAGCTCAGTATCAAAACAAACAAACAACTCAATCCAAAAATGGGCAGAAGACCTAAATAGAGACTTCTCCAAAGAAGATATACAGATTGCCAACAAACACATTAAAGAATTCTCAGCATCACTAATCATTAGAGAAATGCAAGTCAAAACTACAAGGAGGTATCACCACACACCTATCAGAATGGCCATAATCAAAAAATCTACAAACAATACATGCTGGAGAGGGTGTGGAGAAAATGGAACACTCTTGCACTTTTGGTGGGAATGTAAATTGATACAGCCACTATGGAGAACAGTATGGAGATTCCTTAAAAAACTAAGAAAAGTACTACCATGCGACCCAGCAATCCCACTACTGGGCATATACCCTGAGAAAACTACAATTCAAAAAGAGTCATGTACCACAGTGTTCATTGTGGCACTATTTCCAATAGCCAGGACATGGAAGCAACCTAAATGTCCATTGACAGATGAATGGATAAAGAAGTTGTGGCACATATATACAATGGAATATTACTCAACCATAAAAAGAAATGAAATTGAGTTATTTGTAGTGAGGTGAATAGGCCTAGAGTCTGTCATAGAGAGTGAAGTAAATCAGAAAGAGAAAAACAAATACCGTATGCTAACACATATATATGGAATCTAATAATAATAAAAGAAAATGTTCTGAAGAACCTAGGGGCAGGACAGTAATAAAGATGCAGACGTAGAGAATGGACTTTAGGGTGTGGGGAAGGGGAGGTGTAGGCTGCGTTGAGGTGAGTGTGGCATGGACTTATATATACTCCCCAATGTGAAATGGATAGCTAGTGGGAAGCAGCCGCATAGCACAGGGAGATCAGCTCGGTGATTTCTGATCACCTAGATGGTGGGCTTGGGAGGGTGTGAGGGAGATGCAAGAGGGAGGAGATATGGGGATATATGTATATGTATAGCTGATTCACTTTGTTATAAAGCAGAAACTAACATGGTATTGTAAATCAATTATACGCCAATAAAGATGTTAAAAAAATAAATAAATTCAGAGAGGAAATGATATCCAATACCAAGAAACAAAGTGAAGACCTCAAAGATAGGACTGGAGTTGCAGAGGCATGAGAGTGGTGTATTCCTTTGTCTCTGTCTCTGTCTCTCTCTCTTTTCTTTTTTTTTTTTTCGTACTCTCTGTCTCTGACCACATATTTTTTGTTGCCTCTCAATCTCCTTCTCTTGGAGTCTCATTTCTCACTTAGTCTTTGCCTTCTCTCTCTGCCTTCCCATTTCTGCATCTCTCTCTCTCTCTAAAAAAAGCCCCATGAAAAAAAGTACAAAACAGTTTATGATTCCAAAGAGCAGCCAGTCCAAAAGATTTCTTCATGTTGGGCTCAAAGCATCATTAGATGGTAAAGTTAGGACAGCAGTGGCAATACATGGTATTACTGGTTTGCAGTTTGAATGAGTGTGAGATGGCATCCAGGTGTTCCAGAACTTTCTGAGTGGCCCACACAACAGCAGCCATAAAGTTTACCCATACATGATCTGCTGTGTTGATTTCCTTAAAGTTATATCATGTTGTCTAGCTTCAGCTTGCAGGACTTCAGGAAAAGGACAGTTTAGTTCTCAAAGGTTCCAAGTCAGAGGGGAAAAATATTGGAAACTTTAATTTGGAGAGGTGTAGCCAGACACTGCCGGACACTAGAAGAATTCAGTATTTTTTCTAGACTTACAATGTACACGACTGATTTCACAAGGGTACCTTGTAATTTTCCATTGAAACATAATAGTTTTTCTTTCTATTGTCATCACCTCTTCTATGAGAGAGGATCAATGTCAGACTAATTTGTTTGCAAAATAAGCAGTCTCATGAAATTTGGTCCGTTTACTTACATAAGTGCAGCAAGTTTATTGATAGACCACTAGGTCTCTTGAGTTTGGTTTGCTGGAACTTTTCAGGAATTTCAGATTGGACTTTTCAATATCAACATCAACTCTTGAGGCTAGAAATCTAAACCAAGATCTTGTCACCAGATTTTGCCTGCAATACCTATAGATTTTGGTAAAAAGCTCTCTACCAGTTTTCCCCGCTGAGGTTCATGGGCCTTCCAAAAAGTACCTTCCTTAATGCCTTGTAAGGTGGGGAACAGCTTTATTTTTCAATGATTATCCCAGGCAAATGTAATTTCTTTTCATTTTTAAAAATTTTATTGAAGTATAGTTGATTTACAATGTTGTATTAATTTCTGCTGTACAGCAAAGTGACTCAGTTATACATATATATATATATTATTTTTCATATTCTTTTCCTTTATGGTTTATCACAGGATACTGAATATAGTTCCCTGTGCTATATAGGGAACTATAACTGTAACTATAACAATGTAGGACATTGTTTTTCATCCATCCTATATATCACAGCTTGCATCTGATAATCCCAAATTCCCAATCCATCCTTCCCTTAACCCCTTCTCCCCATTGGCAAACACAAGTCTGTTCTCTATATCTGTGAGTCTTTTTCTGTTTCATAGATAAGTTCATTTGTGTTATATTTTAGATTCCACATATAAGTGATGTCATAAAAATTCAAATTGTTTCTATATTTCTGAGAGTTTTAAAAATAGTTTACAGATATTATCTTTTTCTCTAAGCCAATTTGAATAAAACTCCTTTAAGTGGTTTTATAAATTAACTTAGTTTTATCACCCAGAAGTAGAATATGTCATATATACATAAAATGCATGCACATATATAGAAACATGCATAAACTTACAGATAGATGCAGAGATCTTATAGCTTTCATTCTAAAATGTTAGCGCTGACTCAATAAGAAATAGTAGTGCAAACTCACTTGTTTATCATCACTTTATATATATATTTTAAAGTTTTTATTAGAGTATAGTTGATTTACAATGTTGTGTTAGTTTCAAGTGTATAACAAAGTGAATCAGTTGTACATATATCCACTCTTTTCTTTTCTTTTTTTAGATTCTTTTCCCATATAGACCATTACAGAGTATTGAGTAGAGTTCCCTGTGATATACGGCAGGTTCTTATTAGTTATCTATTTTGTATATAGTAGTGTGTATTTGAATTATGATCCTGGCAAACAGAACAAGTTAAGTTTACCTAATTGCAAATATTTGTGGAAGAGACAGTTAAGATTTTTTTTTGCTTTTTAATTTAATCTGATTAATGCTGTGGACTAAATTATATGTCAGTGATTTAGGAGATATCTAGCAGCTGTTTAGATGTCTCTAAACTCATGTGAGTTGATAATCTTCCAGTTTTGTTTCCAACTAGCACCTTTTCTATTGTCAGACTGAGGTGGTTAATTTTAGGGGTACATTTGTCCCTTGAGAAACCTCAGTGGAAAGTAAGGAGCCTAAAATTTTAGTGACATAGAGAGCTGAAGGGCTGAAATGAAATGGGAAGTGTCTGGCAGGGTGGACACAGGGATGGAGGGGGTAGGGGTCTGAAGGCGGTCATGTAAAATGATTCAGTAGAAAGAGGAAAGAGAAGAACAATTGTGAGAAGAAAAAAATTATAGTAATAAATTTGAGAATGTCATGTTTTCCAAAAAGACCACTGGTATTCTAAATTATCTTTAAAAAAATCATGCCAATATGAAAAATAGCACACAGTTTATAGAGCATAGAGTCAGCAAGGGTTCAAGAAAAGTGTTTTCAGTCCACTGATAAGCTCCTAAGTTCTCTCTCTCTCTTTTTTTGAATTCTGAAGGATATTTTTCTTTAATTTTTATTGGAGTATAGTTGATTTACAATGTTGTCTTAGTCTCAGGCGTACAGCAAAGTGAATCAGTTG
Organism: Stenella coeruleoalba; assembly: GCF_951394435.1. NCBI lineage: Eukaryota > Metazoa > Chordata > Mammalia > Artiodactyla > Delphinidae > Stenella > Stenella coeruleoalba. Next base: position 128,227,559 of record NC_137147.1, read on the forward strand.
TATATATACATAAATCCACTCTTTTTTAGATTATTTCCCCAGATAAGCCATTATGGAATATTGAGTAGAGTTCCCTTGCTATATAGTAGGTCCTTATTAGTTATCTATTTTATATAGTAGTGTGTATATATCAATCCCAATCTTTCAATTTATCCTTCCCCCACTTAGCCCCTGGTAACCATAAGTTTTTTGTTACTTCTGTAACTCTATTTCTGTCTTGTAGCTAAGTTCCTTTGTAACATTTTTAGGATTCCAGACATAAATGATATCATATTATATTTGACTTTCTCTCTCTGACTTACATTACTCAGTATGACAGTCTCTAGGTGCATCCATATTGCTGCAAATGGCATTATTTCATCATTTTTATGGCTAAGTAATATTCCATTGTATGTATATACCACATCTTCTTATCCATTCATCCATAGATGGACATTTCAGGTTGCTTCCACATCTTGGCTACTGTAAATAATGTTGCAAGGAACATTGGAGTGCATGTATCTTTCCAAATTATAGTTTTCTCTGTATATATGTACAGGAGTGGGATTGCTAGATCATCTGGTAACCCTCTTTTCAGTTTTCTCAAGGAACCTCCATACTGTTCTCCAAGTGGCTGTACCAGTTTACATTCTCACCAACAGTGTAAGAGGATTCCCTTTTCTCCACACCCTCTCTAGCATTTATTGTTTACAGATTTTTTTGATAATGGCCATTCTGACCAGAGTGAGGTGATACATCATTGTAGTTTTGATTTGCATTTCTCTAATAGTGATGTTGAGCATCTTTCTATGTGCTTTTAAACCATCTGTATGTCTCCTTTGGAGAAATGTCTATTTAGATCTTCTGCCTATTTTTTGATTGGGTTGTTTGTTTTTTTTTGATATTGAGCTGCATGAGCTCTGTATATTTTGGAGATTAACCCCTTGTCAGTTGCTTCATTTGCAAATATTTTCTACTATTCTAAGGGTTGTCTTTTTGTTCTGTTTATAGTTTCCTTTGTTGTGCAAAAGCTTTTAAGTTTAATGAGTCCCCAATTGTTTATTTTTGTTTTTATTTTCCTTACTCTGGGAGGTGGATCAAAAAAGATCTTGCTGCAATTTATTTATGTCAGAGAGTGTTCTGCCTATGCTGTCCTTTAAGAGTTTGATGGAAACCTGTCTTACATTTAGGTCTTTAAACCATTTTGAGTTTATTTTTGTGTATGGTGTTAGAGAATATTCTAATTTCATTCATATAGCTCTCCAATTTTCCCAGCACCACTTATTGAAGAGACTGTCTTTCCTCTATTGTGTATTCTTGTTTCCTTTGTCATAGATTAGGTGACCATAGGTGCCTGGGTTTATCTCTGGACTTTGAATCCTATTCTATTGATCTATATTTCTGTTTCTGTGCCAGTACCATACTATTTTGATTACTGTAGCTTTGTAGTGTAGTCTGAAGTCATGGAGCCAGATGCCTGCAGCTCAGTTTTTCTTTCTCAAGATTTCTTTGACTATTTGGGTTTTTTTGTGTTTCCATACAAATTGTAAAAATTTTTGTTCTAATTCTGTGAAAAATACCATTGGTAATTTGAAAGGGATTGCATTGAATCCATTGATTGCCTTGGGTAGTATAGGCATTTTCATTTTATTGATTCTTCCAATCCTAAAACATGATATAGTTCCCCATCTGTTTGTGTCATCTTTTATTTCTTTCATCAGTATCTTATAGTTTTCTGAGTACAGGTCTTTTGCCTCCTTATGTAGGTTTCTTCCTAGGTATTTTACATTTTTTGATGAGATGGTAAATGGAATTGTTTCCTTGATTTCTCTTTCTGATCTTTCATTGCTAGTGTACAGGAAGGGAAGAAATTTCTGTGTATTGATTTTGTATCCTGCAACAATACCAAGTTTATGAATGAGCTCCAGTAGTTCTCTGTTGGCATTTTTAGGATTTTCTATGTATAGTGTCATGTCATCTACAAACAGTGACAGTTTTACTTCTTCTTTTCCAATTTGGATTTATTTTTTTTTTGTCTCCTCTGATGGCCATGGCTAGAGCTTCCAAAACTATGTTGAATAATAGTGGTGAGAGTGGACATCCTTGTCTTCTTCCTGATCTCAGAGGAAGTGCTTTCAGTTTTTCACCATTGAGAATGATGTTTGCTCTGGGTTTGGCATTTTATTATGTTGAGATAGGTTTCCTCTATGACTACTTTCTGGAGAGTTTTATCATAAATGGGTGTTGAATTTTGTCAAATTATTTCTCTGCAACTATTGAGATGGTCATATAGTTTTCATTCTTCAATTTGTTGCTGTGCTGTATCACATTGATTTACGTATTTTGAAAAATACTTGCATCCCTCGGATAAATCCCACTTGATCACGGTGTATGATCCTCTTAATGTGTTGTTGGATTTGGATTGCTAGTATTTTGTTGAGGATTTTTGTGTCTATGTTCAACAGTGATATTGGCCTGTAATTTTCTTTTTTGTAATATCTTTGTCTGGTTGTCTGGTTTTGTTATCAGGGTGATGGTGGTCTCATAGAATGACCTTGGGATTGTTCCTTCCTCTTCAATTTTTTTAGAAGAATTTAAGAGGGGTAGGTGTAAACTCTTCTTAAATTTTTTGAGAGAATTCACCTGCAATGCCATCTGGTCCTAGACTTTGTTTTGTTGGAAGATTTTTTATCACAGTTTCAACTTCAGTACTTGTGATTGGTCTGTTAATAGTTTGTATGTCTTCCTGGTTCACTCTTGGAAGGTTGTACCTTTCTACAATTTGTCCATTTCTTCTAGGTTTTCCATTTCATTAATGTAGAGTTGCTTGTAGTAGTCTCTTATGATCCTTTGTATTTTGTGGTGCCCACTGTAACTTCTCCTTTTTCATTCTAAGTTTATTGATATTAGTCCTCTCCCTTTTTTTCTTAATGAGCCTGGCTAAAGGTTTATCAGTTTTTTTTTTATCTTCCCAAAGAACCAGCGTTTAGTTTCATTGAGCTTTGCTCTTGTTTTCTTTGTCTCTATTTCATTTATTTCTCCCCTGATCTTTATGACTTCTTTCCTCTACTAACTTTGGAATTTTTGTTCTTCTTTCTCTAGTAGCTTTAGGTATAAGGCCAGCTTGTTTATTTGAGACTTTTCTTGTTTCTTGAGGTAGGATTGTATTGCTATCAACTTACCTCTTAGAACTACTTTTGCTGCATTCCATAGGGTTCAGATTATTGTGTTTTCATTGTCATTTCTCTCTAGGTATTTTTTTATTTCCTCTTTAATTTCTTCAGTGACCTCTGGTTATTTAGTAGCATATTGTTTATCCTCCATGTGTTTGGGATTTTACAGTTTTTCTCTCCTGTAATTGATTTTTAATCTCATAGTGTTGTAGTCAGAAATGATGCTTGGTACAACTGCACTTTTCTTAATTTTACTGAGGGTTGATTTGTGACACAAGATGTGATCTATCCTGGAGAACGTTCTGTTTGCACTTGAAAAGAAAGTATATTTTTATGCTATCGTATGGAATATCCTATTAATATCAATTAAGTCCATCTGGTCTAATGTGTCATTTAATGCTTGTGTTTCTTTATTAATTTTCTGTCTGGATGACTTGTCCATTGGTGTAAGTAGGGTGTTAAAGTCTCCCACTATTAATGTATTACTGTTGATTTCCCTTTTAATTTAACTTACATATTGAGGTGCTCCTATATTGGATGCATATATATTTACAAATTTATATCTTGGAATGATCCCTTGATTATTATGTAGTGTCCTTCCTTGTCTCTTGTATCTGTCTTTATTTTGAATTCTATTTTGTCTGATATCAGAATTGCTACTCCAGCTTTACTTTGATTTCCATTCTCATGGAATATCTTTTTCCATCTGCTCACTTTCTGTCTGTATGTGTTCCTAGGTCTGAAGTGGGTCTCTTGTAGACAGCATGTACATTGCACTTGTTTTGTATCCATTCAGCCTGTCTATGTCTTTTGGTTGGAGCATTTAATTCATTTACATTTAAGGTAATTATCAGTATGTGTGTTCCTATTGCCATTTTCTTAATTGTTTTGGTTTTGTTTTGTAGATATTTTTTCTTCCTTTCCTCACTTGTTTTCTTCTCTTGTGTTTCCTGCCTAGGGAAGTTCCTTCAGCATTTGTTGTAAGGCTGGTTTGGTGGTGCTGAATTCTCTTAGCTTTTGCTTATCTGTTAAGCTTTTAATTCCTCCATCAAATCTGAATGAAAGCCTTGCTGGGTAGAGTATTCTTGGTTGTAGGTTTTCCCCTTTCATCCCTTTTAATATATAGTTCCACTCCCTTCTGGCCTGCAGAGTTTCTGCTGAAAAATCAGCTGATAACCTTATGGAGCTTCCCTTGTTATTTGTTGCTTTTAATATATTTTCTTTGTACTTAATTTTTATTGGTTTGATTAATATGTGTTTTGGCATGTCCCTCCTTGGGTTTATGCTGTATGGGGTTCTTTGCACTTCCTTGACTTGGATGACTATTTATTTTCCCATGTTAGGGAAGTTTTCAGCTATAATCTCTTCAAATATTTTCTCAATCACTTTCTATTTATTTTCTTCTTCTGGGACCCCTATAGTTTGAATGTGGGTGCATTTAATGTTGTCCCAGAGATCTCTGAGACTGTCCTCATTTCTTTTCATTCTTTTTAATTTATTCTGTTCCATGGCAGAGATTTCCACCATTCTGTCTCCAGATCACTTATCCATTCTTCTGCCTCAGTATTCTGCTTTTGATCCCTTCTAGTATATTTTTTATTTCAGTTGTTGTATTGTTCATCTCTGTTTGTTTGTTCTTTTTTTCTTCTATGTCTTTGCTAAACTTTTCTTGTATCTCTTAATCCATGCCTCCATTCTTTTTTGAGATCTTGGATCACATTTACTATCATTACTCTGAATTCTTTTTCAGGTAGATTGCTTATCTCCTCTTCATTCAGTTTTTCTTGTAAGCTTTTATCTTGCTCCTTCATCTGCAAGATATTTCTTTGTCTTTTCATTTTGTCAAAAGTACTGTGCTTGTGGTCTCCTTTCCACAGGCTGCAGGATCGTATTTCTTCTTGCTTCTGGTGTCTGGTCCCTGGTAGTTGAGGTTGGTCCAGAGGCTTGTACCATTTTCCCCCTGATTGGGGGTTTAGTTGTTGTTGTAGTAACCAGAGCCTTCCCTGGATATTGTTCCGGGCCTCTCCTTTGCTCTGTGGTTTTCACTGCACTATCAGGAGCATGGTGTGCTCCATAGTTGTTGGAGTAGATGTCCTCAGATCTGCTTCTTTTTTTTCTCTTTTTTTTAACATTTTAATTGGGGTACAATTGCTTTACAATGGTGTGTTAGTTTCTGCTTTATAACAAAGTGAATCAGTTATACATATACATATATCTCCATATCTCTTCTCTTTTGCATCTCCCTCCCTCCCCCCACCCTCCCTATCCCACCTTTCTAGCTGCTTACAAAGCAACGAGCTGATCTCCCTGTGCTATGCAACTGCTTCCCACTAGCTATCTATTTTACATATGGTAATGTATATATGTCCATATATACACTACCACTCACTTTGTCCCAGCTTACACTCACCCCACCCCGTGTCCTCAAGTCCATTCTCTAGTAGGTCTGCATATTTATTCCTGACCCCAATAGCCAAAGCAATCTTGAGAAAGAAAAACGGAGCTGGAGGAATCAGGCTCCCAGACTTCAGACTATACTACAAAGCTACAGTAATCAAGACAGTATGGTACTGGCCCAGATCTGTTTCTTAGCAGTGTTTCTAACCTGCTGTGTGAGGTAGGTGGGATTGGAGCACTCCCACTGGGTGAGAAACCACTGACTATTCCTCCTCTGGAGCTGTTCACCTGTGAATGTGCTCCATTTTGTCCTCTTTTGCCTGTTGTGTGGGCTTACAAAATACACTGCTGTTGGCACTGCTCTCAGTCCCACCTTAACTATAGGTATGCTGGAAATTGGCCCTGGTGGTTCTCAGGTGTTTTTTTCACTAGGTCACTAGTGCAGATCCACTGAGGTCAGGTCCCACTGCAGTGTTGTGCACCTGGACCCACTGTGGGAGCTATAGGGGCAGCTCAGACTCTGTCCTGGCCCCACCACCATGTGTATAGCCTACAAAGCCCACAGCTGCTAAAGCGAGACCCATCCAAGCTGCAGGAGCACTTGTCCTTTCAGATGTTTTGCAGTTGCTGAATTTAGGAAGCTGTCAATGGAGATGTAAGTCTGCATTTTGTGCAGCTGGTGAGAGAGACTTAAACTCTTCTTCCTTAGTCACATGGCCCCTGGGGCTCAGCTGTGGTTTCAGCCCCAACTCTGCATGTGTTCCTTCCACTGGAATATTCTCCAGAGTTTGCCAGAACACAGGAGCCCTTCAGGCAGGAAGGAGCCAGGGTGGTGAACAGAGCAAGCAACCATCCAGGTGGGAGTGTGCTGGGGTAACAATTGGAATGCATGAGCCTGTCATGTGGTGACTGGAGGATCGGGGTGAACAGGTTACCCAGGCGGGGAAGGGGGAGTGTGGAAGAGATGCTGGCAGCGGTGTGTGATCTGGCTCTGGTGGGAGACTTCCCTAGTGCCCATGGAGGCAGGGGCCAGTGCGTGAGGAGAGAGGCTGCAATGGCAGCCCTCCCCTTTGAATGTCACTCAACAATGACACTTTGCCTCTGTGGTGGTCTGTGCTTCCTCCACAAGCATTCTCAGTTGCAGAGGTCCTCACTACCATCCTCTCAGGCTGTCTCCTCACAGCCAATAGCAGTCCCCTTCCTGGGTCTGCTCTCAAAACCCCTCTTTTGAGCACCCAGCCCCTGTCCATACCGGTGGACACCTGTCTTAGGCTGGGGCACACAGGGCTGTAGCACGGACCATCTGTGTATGTCTCACTCTGTCCTCCCTGCCACAGATCAGTTTCTGGGCTCTCCTCCAAGCCCCTGAGGTTCCCCTTCTGTCCCAGCTGATCTCCCCACCAGTGAGGAGGCTTCCCCAGATGTGGGAACTTCTTGTCACCTTTAGCTCCCCACCAGGATTGCAGGTCCCATTCTACTTCCTCTCCTCTTCCTTTTCCCTTTTTTCTTTTATCCTAGCCAGTTATGTGGGGATCTTTCTTGTCCGTTTAGGTGTCCGAGGTCCCTGCTAGTGTTCAGCAGGTGATCTGTGAGAATTTTTCCATTTGTAGATGTATTCTTGATGTGTTTGTGGGGAGAGATGAACTCCACATCCTCCTACTCCTCCGCCATCTTGAAAGAAACAGCATCTATGCTCTTAATTAGTGGTATTATACACTTATGAACAGAGAAACATGGAATTCTAACACATCTTATTCTTGTCTAAGACTGTAATCCAGCTTCTTAGAGAGGAACACTGGACTACAACCTGTCTCTTGTTGTCTGAAACTCCAACCTATCTTCTAGAGTATACTCAAAAATCTTATAAATTAAAATCTGACCATACCAGCTTCAGGGACCATTTGACTGGAACAATATTAGGAGTTGGACTCATCAAAGGATTCCTGATCCATCAGGAGTGAAAACGACAGCTTCAAAGGTACACACTTTGAAGTTCTGAGTTCACAGTGAGGACTCTTAGGCTAAAAGAAGAATCTGATATATCCAATTTGTGGCATTATAACTGTCAAAAAAAAAGAAAACAAAAATTTAAAGGTGGGGGGGAAACAGATTTGCTTCACAAATATTGCAATGACAGAAAAGAGATTTCAATATAGAAATAGGTTTAAATCCAAATACAGCATGGGCATATGGTAATTTATACCCAAGGATCCTGATGGTACTCACTAGTTTGAAGGGTACTAAAACAAACATGAGAGCTGAGGGGTATTCTGGCTAAACTGACCTGACAGAGTTACCAGTGGATCAGAGATCACTTGATTAAAGATGGAGGGTGAAAAACCTAATTAGATATCAAGGGTGATCAGACGAGGAGGATGAGAAACCATTGATAAACTGACTAATCTTGGTTCTTGTTAAGGATTTTACAAGGAAATGCACAGATAGGCATTGGAGAATGTTCAGGAGCCTGACAAATATTTGGAGAAACAAAGAATCTGTGTCACTGCCAAAGGGAAATTGCACAAATAATCAACAATAAAACCAAGGAAGAGTATATCTGAATTACAGGATATCCCCTAGGGTTTTTCTTTTTATTATTATCCCCTGTGATTAAGGTCAACGGAAAATTACACAAACCAATCCATGCAAGACTAGTAATGGTGCAGACTCTTCAGGAATGAATTTTGGGGTTACATTGCAAGATAAAGAACCAAGACATGCTGAGATGCTTGCTCAAGCAAAGATAATATCTTAGGGTAGTAACAGGTTGTAGTTATAAATATCACCTAATACCATGTAACCAGTTATAAAAGAGGGCTGGAATTATCATAAGTGCTTCCTCCTTATTTTGAATACATTTGAATGCATATATACATATATTAACAAATACATTTTTTAACATCTTTATTGGAGTATAATTGTTTACACTGTTGTGTTAGTTGCTGCTGTATAACAAAGTGAATCAGCTATACATATACATATATCCCCATATCCCCTCCCTCTTGCGTCTCCCTCCCATCCTCCATATCCCACCCCTCTAGGTGGTCACAAAGCACGGAGCTAATCTCCCTGTGCTATGTGGCTGCTTCTCACTATCTATCTATTTTACACTTGAATACCTCTGTTTTTTATCCTCTCTTTTTTCCCTTATAATGTAATGTAAGACATACTGACTTTATATCATGGTATTTAATTATTGTTAATTTTTCATCATACTATTTCTTACGAGGTATCAAGGAGACTAGTAAACATCATTCAAGGATTTTACATTCTCTTCTGGGAAAGAAGTTAGCGTGTTTTTGGTGGTATGCAGGATTCTTCAATCAAGGTTAGTCACAATTAAGACCTCATTATTTGAAGATTAAGTATAGTTGAAGGTGATACATGTAGGATCAATGTGACGAGGGGTGGATTTTGATGGTTAGTTTTATGTGTCAACTTGAGTGGGTTATGTGAAGTTCAGATAGTTGGTCAAACATTGTAGCTTTTTATTTTTTTATTAAAGTATAATTGACTTAAATATTATATTAATTTCAGGTGTACATCTGAATAATTTGATATTTTTATAGATTATACTTCATATAAATTTATTATAAAATATTGGTTATATTGCCTTTGTTGTATATTATATCCCTTTAATTTTTCTATAAAACCTAGTAGTTTGTTAGTTTTAATCCCCTTTACTCCTTTATCCATTTTGGCCCTCCACACACCCCTCTCTCCCCTGACAACCACCAGTCCATTCTCTGAGTCTGTTGTCTTGCTATGTTTGTTCATCTGTTTTATTTTTTTAGATTTCTAATGTAAGTCAAAAATATAATATTTGTCTTTTTCTCTTTCTTTTTGAATTTTATTTAATTTATTTTTTATATAGCAGGTTCTTATTACTCATCCATTTTACACACATCAGTGTATACATGTCAATCCCAATCTCCTAATTCATCACACCATCACCCCCACCCCCTGCTGCTTTCCCCCCTTGATGTCCATACATTTGTTCTCTACATCTGTGTCTCAATTTCTGCCCTGCAAACTGGTTCATCTGTACCATTTTTCTAGGTTCCACATATATGCGTTAATATGTGATATTTGGTTTTCTCTTTATGACTTACTTCACTCTGTATGACAGTCTCTAGATTCATCCATGTCTCTACAAATGACCCAATTTCGTTCCTTTTTATGGCTGAGTAATATTCCATTGTATATAGGTACCATAACTTCTTTATCCATTCATCTGTTGATGGGCATCTAGGTTGCTTTCATGACTTGGCTATTGTAACTAGTGCTGCAATGAACATTGGGTTGCATGTGTCTTTTTGAATTATGGTTTTCTCTGGGTATATACCCAGTAGTGGGATTGTTGTGTCATATGGTAATTCTATTTTTAGGTTTTTAAGGAACCTCCATACTGTTCTCCATAGTGCCTGTAACAATTTACATTCTTACCAACAGTGCAAGAAGACTCCCTTTTCTCCACACCCTCTCCAGCATTTGTTGTTTGTACATTTTCTGATGATGCCCATTCTAACTGGTGTGAGGTGATACCTCTTTGTAGTTTTGATTTGCATTTCTCTAATAATTAGTGATGTTGAGCAGCTTTTCATGTGCTTCTTGGCCATCTGTATGTCTTCTTTGGAGAAATGTCTATTTAGGTCTTCTGCCCATTTTTGGAATGAGTTGTTTGCTTTCTTAGTATTGAGGTGCATGAGCTGTTTATATATTTTGGGGATTAATCCTTTGTCCATTGATTTGTTTGCAAATATTTTTTTTCCAGTTCTGAGGGTTGTCTTTTCATCCTGTTTGTAGTTTCCTTTGCTTTGCAAAAGCTTTTCAGTTTCATTAGGTCCCATTTTTTTACTTTTGTTTTTATTTCCATTACTCTAGGAGGTGGATCAAAAAAGATCTTGCTGTGATTTATGTCAAAGAGTGTTCTTCCTATGTTTTCCTCTAGGAGTTTTATGATGTCCGATCTTACATTTGGGTTTCTAATCCATTTTGAGTTTATTTTTAAGTATGACGTTAAAGAGTGTTCTAATTTCATTCTTTTACGTGTAGCTGTCCAGTTTTCCCAGCACCACTTATTGAAGAGACTGTCTTTTCTCCATTGTATATCCTTGCCTCCTTTGTCATAGATTAGTTGACCATAGGTGTATGGGTTTATCTCTGGAATTTCTATCCTGTTTCATTGATCTCTATTTCTGATTTTGTGCCAGTACCATATGGTCTTGATTACTGTAGCTTTGTAGTATACTCTGAGGTCAGGGAGTCTGATTTCTCCAGCCCTTTTTTTCCCCTGAAGACTGCTTTGGCAATTTGGGGTCTTTTGTGTCTCCATAAATATTTTAAGATTTTTTGTTCTAGTTCTTTAAAAAATGCCATTGGTAATTTGATAGGGATTGCATTGAATCTGTAGATTGCTTTAGGTGTATAGTCATATTCACAATATTGATCCTTCCATTCCAAGAACATGGTATATCTCTCCATCTGTTGGTATCATGTTTAGTTTCTTTCAACAGCATCTTATAGTTTTCTGCATACAGGTCTTTTGTCTCCCTTATTCCTAGGTATTTTATTCTTTTTGTTGCAATGGTAAATGGGAGTATTTCCTTAATTTCACTTTCAGAGTTTTCATCATTAGTGTATAGGAATGCAAGAGATTTCTGTGCATCAATTTTGTATCCAGCAAATTTACCAAATTCATTGATTAGCTCTAGTAGTTTTCTGGTAGCATCTTTAGGATTCTCTATGTACAGTTTCATGTCATCTACAAACAGTGACAATTTTACTTCTTCTTTTAAAATTTGTACTCATTTAATTTCTTTTTCTTCTCTGATTGCCATGGCTAGGACTTCCAAAATTATATTGAGTAATAGTGGTGAGAGTGGACATCCTTGTCTTGTTCCTGATGTTAGAGGAAATGCGTTCAGTTTTTCACCATTGAGAATGATGTTTGCTGTGGGTTTGTCATATATGGCCTTTATTATGTTGAGGTAAGTTCCCTCTATGTCCACACCCTGGAGAGTATTTATCATAAATCAGTGTTGAATTTCATCAAAAGCTTTTTCTGCATCTCTTGAGATGATCATATGGTTTTTATTCTTCAATTTGTTAATATGGTGCATCACCTTGGTTGATATGCGTATATTAAAGAATCCTTGTATCCCTTGGATAAATTCCACTTGATCATGGTGTATGATCCTTTTAATGTGCTGTTGGAATGTATATTAAGAGTGTGGGATAATGATGGAAGAAACATAAAATTGGATCAGCTAAGTTTATTGATTTGGGCCCATGAGGCAAAAATTCAGCATTTAATGTTGCAACTCAGTTCCTTGAAAAGGGCTCTAACAGTTTGCTGAGGTGGTTAATTAAAATATACATAAAAATTTGGCTAACAATTATTAAATGGACACATCCAATCTCTTGGTTTAATGTGGAGGAAGATACTCAAAAGCTTAAGGACACTGGAATGTTGGAGTGTATTTGTCATTTAAGACTTACTTATTCACACTGGGAGGGTCCAGAAAACAACCTTTCACCAATACATCAATAAATACATTTGAAAGAGCAGCCTTGTTTCTTTGATAAGCTTTATTATTTCTCTTCTCTGTAGACCAGAACTTACAGTGGGAATCACGGACACTTAATTGGAAATCAAATGCAGTTGAAGTAATTGGATCCCAGGTGGTGTAGCTCAAACACTAAAGACAATGTAGGTGTAGTTACTGTAATGGATAACAGATATGAAGCAACACTCAGAATATTGTGACAGGCAGAGACTCATACCATTTTTTTCCTAGAAAGAGATAGAAAATCTAACATCTTACTATATATGTATAGGAGGAAAAGTTCTAGGTCAAGTGAAAAAAAGTCTAGTTTGAATTATAAAACTACAGAGCCACAGGCCCTTAATCAATTCCCTGACTTGAGCAAGCTTACAGACCCAGAACCCCTTGAATGAAGGGTTGACCATGTCCCCTTGAAGGAAGCCCCTATGTCACTGACAAAAATTATAGTGTTAATCTTTTTGTTAGCTTTATCCAATGAGACCTATGGGCTTTTACCAGGGTAATAGTGCATTGAGGTAAAGGATATAATCACATATTTCAGGGATTACTTAGGCACTGGCTCTGATATGACATTATTTCCAGGAGACTCAAGACAAACACCATGTCCTTCCTGTCAGAGGAGGGGACTTGGGGAGCTCAGACAATCAATTAAGTTTAAGCAATGTCCATATACAATGAACCCGGAGGTTCTCCTAGCCCATCCTGTGGTTATTTCCCAGATATGGAATTCATTAGAGCAAAAGTGATATGTAGAAGCTGGCAGAATCCCTTAATTTGGTCCTTAATCTGTGGAATGATGGCTGTTATGATGCAAAGTGCCATATAGAAACAATTTTAACTGACTTTATCTACTAACGTTAATCAAAGCCAATACTGCATTCCTGGAGAAATCACAAAATTTGGACCACCATCAATGACTTGAAAGATGATTCCCCCTTTATCTCCCCAAACTCTTCTATTTGGCCTGTGCAGATGTATATGTATATTGCAGAATAGCAGTGGATTAAGAAAATCTTAACCAGTAGACATACTTTAGTTGTTATACTAGATGTGATTTCAGTGTTTGTGAAAATTCACACATCCTCTACTATTCAGTAAGAAGCTATTGATCTGAGACATGCCTTTTTATCCATACCTGCATGTAGGCCCACCAGAAGCAGTTTCTTTCAGGTGGCGAGACTAGCAATACACCTTTACTGCCCTACATTCAGGGTGTATCAACTCTCCAGCCCTATGTCAAAATTTAGTTTTCAGAGAGTTTGATCACCTTTTCCTTTCATGAGATATTATACTGGTCCATTATATGGTTGACATCACGCTGAATGAACCTAGTGAGTGAGAATAGCAACTATCCTGGACTTTTAAGTAAGACATTTGCATGTGAGGGTGAGAAACAAATTAAACTGAAGTTCAATGCTGTTCTACCTAAGAGAAATTTCTAGGGTCCTAGGTGTGGGGTATTTCCATATATCCCTTTCAAAGTGAACAATTAATTGTTACATCTGGCCCCTTGTGCAGACAGAGAGAGACACAACACCTGTTGTACTTCTTTGGATTTTGGAAGCAACATATTCCTCATCTGTGTGCATTATCCTGGTTTTTTTATGGAGTAACTTGAAAATTTGCTAGGTTTGAGTGAGGCCCAGAAAGAGAGAAGGCTCTGCAACAAGTCCAGGCTGTGGTTCAAGCTGCTCTGTCACCTGGGCTGTGTATTTCAAACCCCTATGATTTCTGAAATTTTATTGACAGATAGAAGTGCTGTTTGGAACCTTGGAAGACCCTATAGTTGAATCACAAATTTAGGATTTTGGAGCAAGGCTTGCTATTATTTGCAGATAACTACTCTCTTTGAAAACAAATCTTAGTCAGCCACTGGGTCTTAACAGATATTGAATGCTTGACCATGGGTTACCAAGTTATCATGTTACATGAGCTGCTAATCATGAGCTGCATATTTTCTGACCTACCAAGCCTTAAAGATGGGAGTGCACATTAATACCCCATTATAAATCAGAAGTGATGTATACATGATTGCATACGGTCAGGCCCTAAAGGCACAAATAGGTTACATAAAAAATGTCAGAAATGCCTACAGTTTATTCCTGCTACATTGCCTTCTCACTCCAAGCCCGTATCTATAGTCTTAAGGGGAGCTCTTTAAGATCAATTGAAAGAGGAAGAAAAAAGTTAGCCTGGTGTACAAATGGTTCTGGATTATATGCAGTCACCACTGAGGGTAGAGAGCTGAAGCACTATACCCCTTAAGGGACTGTAATGAAGGGAAACCATGTCAGTGAACTGAAATTTATAAAATGCACCTGATTTTTTTAATTGCTTGGAAGAATAAATGACCAGCATGGAATTATATGTTTATTCATGGAATGTGGTCAATGCTTTGGATTGATGGCAAGGGACTTGAGGGGAACATGGTTGGAGAATTGGTGACAATTCACTTTGGGGAAGAGGCAAGTCGATATACCTACCCCTCTCATTGGGTTAAAAAAACCATGAATATATTTGTGCCCATGTGAATGCTCAATAAAGGGTGATGACAGAGAGGGGGATTTCAATAATCAAGTGCATAGAATCATATGTTCTGCAGATATGTCAGCCTCTTTCTGACTGTCACTGCCTAAAGGCCTTGTGAAAAAGATAGCCATTGTGCAGTAATGGAGATTTTGCATGGGCTCAGAAATATGGACTTTCACTCAACAAGGTGAAGTGTTCAATCTGCCAGCAGTGAAGAGTAGCAGTTTCTGATATGGCACCTTTACCCAGGGTGTTTAACCAGCTACCTGGTGACAGGTTGATTACACTGGGCTACTTCCATAATGAAAGTAATAGCATTTTGTCCTTTCTGGGATACACATTTACTCTGCATACTGATTTGTCTTACATGCAAGCAATGCTTCTACCAAAACTAACACCCATGGTGTTTTAGAATGCTTTATCCACTGTCATGGTAGCCCACACAGCATTCCTTGGGGCTAAGGACCTCATTTCACAGGAAAAGAAGTACAGTTGTCCCATGCTCAAGTAATTTACTGGTCTCACTATGTTTCCTACCATCTTGAAACATCTGGCTTGATAGAATGGTGGAAGGACATATTGAAAACTGAGTTATGGTGCCAGCTAGGTGGCAATATGTTATGGAGCTTTGGGAATTTTCTCCAGGAGGCTGTATCTTTTCTGAATCAACATCCAATATATCCGGTTGTTTTTTTTTTAATTGCCAGGATTCACATCTTCTGACATCAAGGAGTGGAGCTACAAGGGGCACCACTCAAAATATTCCCTAGTACCTGCTAGCAATAGTTTTGCTTCCTGTTTCTGTGACTTTATGCTCTGATGACCTATATCTTTGATTCAGAGGAAGAAATGCTTCCACCAGGAGACAAAACAATTATTTGCATGAACTGTTGGTTAAGACTGCCACTTTGCCACAGTGGTATCCTCATACATTTGAATCAAAAGGCAAAGTAAAGAGTTATTTTATTGTCTGGGGTGATATGTTATATGTACTGTCAAAGAGAAACCATACTTAAAATGAAGTTGAAAACCAAATTTATTTAAGACTACTGTTATAGGGAAAAGAGACCTCAGTATAGAATCTTGCTCAAGTACAAACACATCATTGATAAGTGGGAATTTATAATCAAGAAGCCTGGTGGGAGTCAGTAATGTTACAATACTAAGTAGAAACATGAAGGGTAACAGGAATTCTGGCTATATAAATTTCACAGTATTGCTGAAGACAGGCCAGGTTGATCAGATATTACCTCATGAATTGTGGAGTATGAGAAACTCTATTATATAGAGAGGGTGATCAGAATGGAGGATGAGGGACTCTTGTTAACTTGACTTAACAGAGTTCTTGATAAGGATTTTACAAGAAAATTCACAAATGGGCCTGAAAGAATTATCAGGAGCCTGATTAAGACTTGATCAGGCAGAGACTCTTGGTCAGGTCCCATTTAATTCAACAAAAAAAAGAGACATTCTTCTTTCCTTTGAAAATTTAATTCAAATTTGTTTCAGTTACTTTTTAAAAAATTAACATGTTTGTTTCTTATAGCAACAAAATATATTTATTTAGGAAGATCCTTTACACAAATATTTATTAATGACTTATTACACATCTATCATATGTAGCTTTGTGCATTCAGAGTTAAACAATACAAAGATCCAGACCTGAGGGAGCATGTGGTCTCCAAAGAGATTGTTACAACAACACATTAAGTGGATTAGAAAGTTAGGAAGTTGGGGTACAGGATACCTGGCACATTTTCTCTTTCATATGTGAGGCCAGACAATGTTTATAATAAGGATACACATCATGTGAGTTTTATACTGAAATACCAGTAAATAGATATAGGTGTATTAATTTAAGACATCCTAATGAGCACTGAAATGATCCATAACAAATAAATGGACTCCCCATATAGTTTAACCATCACTTTCTATACATCAAAGAATGATTATGAAAGAATAAATAAGAACAAATATTTCCTGTTATTATCTGATTACTAATACATGGCATGCCTTACTTAGAATATACATTTAAAGAATCCAAGGACATTCTAAGGAAGATTTACTGCATTGAATACAGAGTTCAATCTGTATTTTTTTTTTATTGGAGTATAGCTGCTTTACGCTGCTGTGTCAGTTTCTGCTGTACAGCAAAGTGAATCAGCCATATATATATGGGATATAAGGTATATATATATATATCCCTTCTTTTTTGGATTTCCTTCACATTTAGGTCACCACAGAGCACCAAGTAGTTCCCTATGCTATACAGTAGGTTCTCATTAGTAATCTATTTTATACATAGTAGTGTATATATGTCAATCCCAATCTCCCAATTCAACCCACACATGCACCCTTTCCCTCTTGATATCCATACGTTTGTTCTCTATGTTTATGTCTCCATTTCTGCTTTGCATGTAAGGTCATCTATACCATTATCTAGATTCCACACACATGTGTTAATATACAATATTTTCCTCTTTCTGACTTACTTCATTTCACTCTGTACGACAGTCTCTAGGTACATCCATGTCTCTGAAAATAACATGAGTTTTTTTCATTCTTATGGCTGAGCAATATTCCATTGAATATATGTACCACACTTTCTTTATCCATTCCTCTTTTGATGGACACGTAGGTTGCTTCCAGGTACTGGCTATTGTAAATAGTGCTGCAATGAATATTGGGGTGCATGTGTCTTTCTGAATTATGGTTTTCTCTGGGTATATGTCCAGGAGTGGGATTGCTGGGTCACGTGGTAATACAATTTTTAGTTTTTAAAGGAAACTCCATACTTTTCTCCATAGTGGTTGTATCAATTTACATTCCCGCTAACAGTGTAAGAGGGTTCCATTTTCTCCACACCATCTCCAGCATTTATTGTTTGTAGATTTTTTGATGATGGCCATTCTAACTGGTGTCAGGTGATACCTCATTGTAGTTTTGTTTTGCATTTCTCTGATGATTAGTGATGTTGAGCATCTTTTCATGTTTATGTTGGCCATCTGTATGTCTTCCTTGGAGAAATATCTATTTAGACTTTGTGCTTATTTTTGGATTAGGTTTTTGTTTTCTTTGATATTGAGTTGCATGAGCTGTTTGTATATTTTGGATATTAATCTCTTGTCAGTTTCTTCATTGGCAAATATTTTCTCCCATTCTGAGGGTTGTCTTTTCATCTTGTTTATTGTTTCCTTTACTGTGCAAAAGCTTTTAAGTTTAATTAGGTCTCATTTGTTTATTTTTGTTTTTATTTTCATTATTTTAGGAGGTAGATCACAAAAGATCTTGCTGTCATTTAGGTCAAAGTGTGTTTTGCCTGTTTTCCTCTAAGAATTTTATAGTGTCTGGCCTTACATTTAGGTTTTTAATCCATTTTGACTTTAATTTTGTGTATGATGTTACAGAGTGTTCTAATTTCATTCTTTTACATGTAGCTGTCTAGTTTTCCATACAACAATTATTGAAGAGATTGTCTTTTCTCCATTGTGTATTCTTGCCTCCTTTGTCATAGATTAAGTGACCATAGGTGTGTGGGTTTATCTCTGGGCTTTCTATCCTCTTCCATTGATTTATATTTTTGTTTTTGTGCTGGTACCATACTCTCTTAATTACTGTAGCTTTGTAGTATAGTCTGAAGTTAAGGAGCCTGATTCCTCCACCTCTTTTTTTTCCCCCCAAGATTGCTTTGGCTATTTGAGAGCTTTTGTGTTTCCAAATAAATTGTAAAAATATTTTTTCTAATTCTGTGGATAATGCCATTGGTAATTTGATAGAGATTGTGTTGAATCTGTAGATTACTTTGGGGAGTATAGTCATTTCCACAATATTGATTCTTCCAATTCAAGAATATGGTATATCTCTCCATCTGTTTGTGTCATCTTTGATTTCTTTCATCAATATCTTATACTTTTCTGTGTACAGTTCTTTTGCTTCCTTAGGTAGCTTTATTCCTGGGTATTTTATTCTTTTTGTTGCAATGGTAAATGGGACTTTTTCCTTATTTTTCTTTCTGATATTTTGTTGTCAGTATATACAAATGCGAGAGATTTTCATGTATTAATTTTGTATCCTGCAACTTTACTGAGTTCATAGATGAGCTCTAGTAGTTTTCTGGTAGTATCTTTAGGGTTTTCTATGTATAGTATCATGTTATGTGCAGATAGTGACAGTTTTACTTCTTCTATTCCAAGTTGGATTCCTTTTACTTCTTTTTCTTCTCTGATTGCCATGGCTAGGACTTCCAAAACTATGTTGAATAATAGTGGCAAGAGTGGACACCCTTGTCTTCTTCCTGATCTTAGAGGAAATGCTTTCAGTTTTTCACCTTTGAGAATGATGTTTGCTGTGGTTTGTCATATATGGCCTTTATTATGTTGATGTAGTTTCCCTCTATGCCCACTTTCTGGAGAGTTTTTTTTTTTTTATCATAAATCGGTGTTGAATTTTGTCAGAAGAATTTTCTGCATCTATTGAGATGATCATATGGTTTTTATTCTTCCATTTGTTAACGTGGTGTATCACACTGATTGATTTGTGTATATTGAAGATTCCTTTCATCCCTGGGATAAATCCCACTTGATCCTGTTGTATGATCCTTTTAATGTATTGTTGGATTTGGTTTGCTAGTATTTTGTTGAGGATTTTTGCATCTATATTCATCAGTGATACTGTCTTGTAATTTTCTTTTTTGTGTGGTTTCTTAGTCTGGTTTTGGTATCAGGGTGATGGTGACCTCATTGAATGAGTTTGGGAGTTTTCCATCCTCTGCAAATTTTTGCAAGAGTTTGAGAAGGATAGGTGTTAGCTCTTCTCTAAATATTTGATA
The DNA here is from genome assembly GCF_951394435.1 of Stenella coeruleoalba. Lineage (NCBI taxonomy): Eukaryota > Metazoa > Chordata > Mammalia > Artiodactyla > Delphinidae > Stenella > Stenella coeruleoalba. The sequence goes on from NC_137147.1 coordinate 128,247,034, forward strand.
GAATTCACCTGTGAAGCCATCTGGTCCTGGACTTTTGTTTGTTCAAAGATTTTTAATCAGTTTCAATTTCAGTACTTGTGATTGGTCTGTTCATAGTTTCTATTTCTTCCTGGTTCATTCTTGGAAGGTTGTACTTTTCTAAGAATTTGTCCATTTCTTCCAGGTTGTGCCTTTTATTGGCATATAGTTGCTTTTAGTAGTCGCTTATGATCCTTTGTATTTCTGTTGTGTCTGTTGTAACTTCTCCTTTATTTCTAATTTTAGTTAATTTGAGTACTCTCACTCTTTTCTTGATGACTGTGTCTAAAGGTTGATCAATTTTGTTTATCTTCTCAAAGAACCAGCTTTTAGTTTCATTGATCTTTGCTATTGTTTCCTTCATTTCTATTTCATGTATTTCTGCTCTGCTGTTTATGATTTCTTTCCTTTTACTAACTTTGGGGTTTTTTTTGTTTTTGTTGTTGCTCTTCTTTCTCTAGCAGCTTTAGGTGTAAGACTAGGTTGTTTATTTGAGATGTTTCTTGTTTCTTGAGGTAGGATTGTATTGCTATAAACTTCTCTCTTAAAACTGCTTTTGCTGCATCCCATAGAGTTTGGATCATCATGTTTTCATTGTCATTTTTCTCTAGGTATTTGTTAATTTCCTTTTTTATTTCTTCAGTGACATCCTGATTATTTAATAGCATATTTTTCAGCCTCCATATGTTTGTGATTTTTACAGTTTTTTTTCCTGTAATTGATCTCCAATCTCATAGTGTTGCAGTTGGAAAAGATGCTTGATCTGATTTCAATTTTCTTAAATTTACTGAGGATTGATTTTTGACCCAAGATGTGATCTATCCTGGAGAATTTCCATGTGCGCTTGAGAAGAAAGTGTATTTTTCTGCTTTTGGATGGAATGTCTTATTAATGCCAATTAGGTGTATCTGATCTAATGTGTCATTTAAGGCTTGTGTTTCCTTATTAATTTTCGGTCTGATGATCTGTCAATTGGTGTAAGTGGGTGTTAATGAAGTGCTCCTATGTTGGGTACATATATATTTACAATTTTATATCTTCTTCTCAGATTGATCCCTTGATCATTATGTAGTGTCCTTCCTTGTCTCTTTTAATTGTCTTTATTTTAAAGTCTATATTGCCTGATATGAGTATTACTTCTCCAGCTTTCTTTTTTTAATTAATTAATTTATTAAAAAAATTTTGGCTGTGTTGGGTCTTTGTTGATGCATGAGAGCTTTCTCCAGTTGTGGCAAGTGGGGGCTACTCTTTGTTGCAGTGTGCAGGTTTCTCATTGTGGTGGCTTCTCTTCTTGCAGTGCACAGGCTCTAAATGCACAGGCTTCAGTAGTTGTGGCTCACAGGCTCTAGAGTGCAACCTCAGTAGTTGTGGTGCACACGCATAGTTGCTCTGTGGCATGTGGTATCTTCCTGGACCAGGGCTCCAACCCTTGTGCCCTGCATTGGCAGGCAGATTCTTAACCACTGTGTCACCAGGGAAATCCCCCCAGCTTTCTTTTGATTTCAACTTGCATGGAATATCTTTTTCCATCCCCTCACTTTCAGTCAGTATATGTCCCTAGTTTTGAAGTGGGTCTCTTGTAGACAGTTTATATATGGGTATTTTGTTTTGTTTTGTTTTGTTTTAATCCATTCAGCAAGTCTGTTTCATTTGGCTGGAGCATTTAATCCATTTAACTTATGGTAATTATTGATTTATATGTTCCTATTACCATTTTATTAATCGTTTTAGGTTTGTGTTTGCAGGTGTTTTTCTTCCCTTGTGTTTTCCACCTAGAGAAGTTCCTTTAGCATTTGTTGCAAAGCTGGTTTGGTGGTGCTGAATTCTCTTAGCTTTTTCTTGTCTGTAAAGCTTTTGATTTCTCTGTTGATTCTGAATGAGATCCTTGCTGAGTAGAGTTATCTTGGTTGTAGGTTTTTCCATTTCGTCACTTTTAACATATCCTGCTACTCCCTTCTGACCTGCAGGGTTTCTGCTGAAAATCCACTGATAACCTTATGGGCACTCCCTTGTATGTTATTTGTTGCTTTTCCCTTGCTGCTTTTAATATTTTTTCTTTTACCTTAATTCTTTTTTAGTTTGATTAATATGTGTTGTGGCATGTTTCTCCTTGGGGTTATCCTGTATGGGACTCTCTGCACTTCCTGGACTTGGGTGACTATTTCCTTTCCCATGTTAAGGATATCTTTGACTATAATCTCTTCAAATATTTTTTCAGGCACTTTCTCTTTTTATTCTTCTTCTGGGACCCATTTCAGTCAAATGTTGGTGCTTTTAATGTTGTCCCAGAGGTCTCTGAGACTTTTCTCATTTCTTTTCATTCTTTTATCTTTATTCTTCACTGTGGCATTTATTTCCACCATTCTATCTTCCATCTTACTTGTCTGTTCTTCTTCCTCAGTTATCCTGCTATTGATTCCTTCTAGTGTATTTTTCATTTCAATTTTTGTGCTGTTCATCACTGATTGTTTGTTTTTTAGTTCTTCTAGTTCCTTGCTTAACATTTCTTGTATCTTCTTGATCCATGCCTTCATTCTATTTCTGAGAACTTAGATCATCTTTACTATGATTACTCTGAATTCTTTTTCAGGTAGATTGCCCATTTCCTCTTCATTTATTTGCTTTTATGGGTTTTTATCTTGCTCCTTTGTCTGGAACATATATCTCTGTCATCTCATTTTGTCTAACTTACTGTGTTTGGGGTCTCCTTTCTGCTTGCTGCAGGTTTGTAATTCCCTTGCTTCTGTTGCCTGCCCCCTGGTGCGTGAGGTTGGTCCAGGGGCTTGTGTAGGTTTCCTGGTGGGAGAGACTGGCCCCTGTGCTCTGGTTGGTGGAGCTGAATCTTCTCACTCTGATGGGCAGGGCCATGTCAAATGGTGTGCTTTGCAGTGTCTGTGAGCTTAGTACAACTTTAGTCAGCCTGTCTGCTGATGGATGAGGCTGTGTTCCTGTCTTGCTGGTTGTTTGGCATGTGGTGTCTAGCACTGGAGCCTGCTGGCAGTTGGGTGGAGCCAGGTCTTTGTGTCGAGATGGATACTTGACTCCAAGTGGACACTCAGGCCAGGGAAGGGTACAGCGGCCCCAACTGTTGTTTGCAAGAAATGCCTGTGGTGGTGGAGACTGGCAGGCAGTAGCAGCAGAGTGGGGTGTGCTCACTCTGGTCAGAGTCCCTTCCATTGCCCATGGAGACAGGGGATGGTGTTTGGGGGCAGTGGTGACCCCAACCCTTGTGTGCTTCTCAACAATGGCACCTCATTTCCTAGACAGACCATGCTTCCTCTGGGGCATTCCTGGCTGTGGAGCCCCTCACTCCCATACCCTCTGTTGTATCCATGCAGCCAACAGTGGTCCTCTCCCTGGATCCACTCTCTTAACTCCATCAGTATTCACAGATTCCAAAATTCTTTTTCAGTTATCTTTTAATCATTAAGGATCTGCTGAATTATCTCTTAATATTTGATAATAGAGAGAATAGTTGCTAGATGGTACTCAACATCAGGCATTTAATGAGGGGGAATTTTCTATAAAAGTAAGAAACAAATAGATTAATGTTGAAAACACATTTTTTGGAGCACAGCCAGGAAAACTGTCTAGTTGCTCAAAGAATTCTTAGATAATGGAGTGAGGACATCAGTGACATTCAATTGATTTCCTGGTTTGAAATTTGAATGTCTGTGGTGACGGCATTGGGGGTGTAATGAACTTCTGAGTAGCCAGTTGGGCAGAAGAGCTGAAAGTTACTGACACATGGTCTGTTGTGGTGATTTCCGTAATTTTATTTTTATCATATCATCTAGGTTTATCTTGCAGAACTTTGGGATTAGTGACATTTGTTTCTCAATAATTCCACGTCAGAAAGGAGAAAAATTTAAAATGTTAGTTTAGAGAGTTGTAGCCAGACACTGGAAAAAGCTAGAAGAATTGAGGATTTTCCAGTGACTGGTAAAATGTGCAAGATGGAACCCACAGAAGTGTATTTTTGTTTTTCTCTGACCCATAGTTTTGCCTCTGTACTGTACCAACATTTCCAACAGAGATAATTTAAATAAGACTAATTTGTTTACAAAATACATCTAGTCTCATAAAACATGGCTTTATTATTTTCACTAGTGCCACAAAATTTGTCACTAACCATGTAGTTCTTTTGAGTTTGCTTTGCTGAACTTTTTATCAGAAATCTCAGATTGGACTTTCCAAAATTTCTTGAGGTTGGAGTTCAACTCAAGAATTTGCCACCAGATTTTTTTCCAGCAATAACTATAGGTTTGGGTGAATTCCACTTTTTTTGAGGTTTCCAAAATATCCTGACATTCTAGGGCCTGCCACAAAGTGAAATTTCTTACACTGAGCTGGGGAACCCAATAAGCCAGCTACAGGCCAATTTTTCCTGGGGAATTTTATAACCATTGGTTCCTTAACGTCAACCCTATTTCCTTAAATGTCTGGTCAAATTTGATTTCATGTACATCAGTCTCAAGCATTATACTCCAATCAAAGCCTTGGTTATATATACAATGCTTTCAATTGTGTCATGTTAAAAATAGAACAGATTATTTTTGAACTTATATTAATAACTATGTTTTCATAAATATGAGAATGCTCACTAACATTTTAAAAAATTCTGGAGCGATGAGTTTGGGAGAAAAATGAATTATTGCATCTCTGTTTAGAAATATATCCTTTACCAAATTGCTAAAAGTTACACCTATGTATAAAAGAAAAAGATTTCTTTAAATCTAGAAAACAAAACATTTAAGAAAATGTTGCAAACCAAAAATCATTTGAAAATTATTCTCATCAGTTCATTACATCAATTACAATTAATTCTTGTTCTGCTTAACTTTGGCTTAACAGCTTTATAATTCATTACATTCTAGTTCATTATGGAAATTCTTAGTCATGCCAGAAACAAGATCTCAAAGTTATTGAAGTGAAGCAATCATGGAGTTCTCCTGCTTGTTGCTGATTGTCAATACTTTCAGAATATAATCAAAGCAAAACTGTCTGAAAATGACAAGTGACTTAAAATGATCATGATTTGAGTTCTGATGAGAGTTCATTGAATAAAGAAAATTAATCCTTTCCATGACATATAACATTTTAACATAACAACTAGACAATGAGGATATTGAAAAATTTCTATGAACAATGTAATGGTTAATTTTGTGTTAACTTAGGCTAAAGAAACTTTAGATAGCTGATAAACATATCTGAGTTTGTATGTGAGGGTGTTTCAGGAAGAGAGCGGCATTCGATTAAAGAGATTTATCCTCACCAATGTGGGCAGGCATCGTCCAACCCAAATAGATGTTATCAATAGAACAAAAACAACAGCAACGACAGAAAGGACAATTTTTTCTCCTCTCCTAGAGCTAGGATGTGCATCTTTCCTGCCATTGGATGTTAATGCTCCTGGTTCTTGGTCCTTTGTACTCTGGGTCTACATAAGTAGCCCCCTGGTTCTCGAGCTTTTGGACTTAGATGGAATGATTCCTCCATCTTTCCTAGTTCTCCGGATTGCAAATGGCAGATTGTGGGATTTCTGATCTTCCCTAAATGCTTGAGCTAATTCCAATAATAAATCTCCTCTTAAATCTATCTAATTCCCTATCTTACTATCTATATTTATATATACATATATACACACATACATAAATATATCTAAATGGTTAAGAATTTTGTGGATATGTTTCTTGAAATTCTTCTGGGTTTCCAGGAATTTGCTTTCTAATCTTATTAGATTAAAGGATGCTTGATGACTCTATTTTTAATATTAAACAGGGCACTGATAGTCCATGGTGAAATCTGTATTTAGAGATACACAATATATTTTGTTGTATATTCCTAATCAACCTCTTATAAGAAGCAAGAAGCTAAGTAACTCTGTTTATGATACTCTCAAACAGTTTTAGAAAACTAAGAAATATAATAACATTGTTTGATCCCACTTTTCATTGCTGAATGAAGCAGTGAAAGAAAAGGATAAGATCAGAGATTGGAAATATCAGTTCAAGAGTTGCATGTATTACCTAAGAGCTTCTACGTGTGCCCTGAGAGACAGACTCATCTCCTGTGAAGATGAAGTTGCACAAAATCAACTGCGATTAGCTGAATTTCAATGCAAGTTAAACTTAAAGTCTCATGGGGTGTCTACTGTTAAAGTTAGGACATTGATTGAGAAAGGAATTCTGTACTGTGCAATAGGGATGTGTGGGATGATCTGGTGAAGTTGAAGACATTAAGACTGTAAATTCTAATGAGTCTTCTAGGTCAGTGGAACTGGTCTCCTTAATCCCATTGGCAGTGACATCTCTATCTCAAGTAGTAGCAGCACCCCAATCCACAGTGGTATCAGTCTTTACACATCTATCTGAAAATATTAACCCTGGTTGCCTGAGAAGGTAATGGTCTTCCCTGAGGCAGTTGTCACTAGACTCAAGTCCCATCAGGCCACTAAAAGTGATGTATAAACTGTGACCCAAGAGAGGTGCACAATACTCCAAAAAAAACTACTTGAATTTTCTAAATTATACAAGCAGAATTATGAAGAATATGTATGGGTATGGATATTTAGGGTGTGGAATAATGGTGGAATAAACATAATGATGGATCAGCCTGAATTATTGATATAGACACAGTAAGCAGCTTATACATTTAGTGCTGCAGGATGGATAGTTAAAAGGGGCTATAACAGTTTATCTGTTTGTTTGACTAAACTGTGGATCAGAAGATAACTCACTGTGAGTGAAGAGAAATCCCCAATATACCTTGGTTTAATGTATAAGGAAGCATTCAAAAGCCAAGGGAGATTGGAATGTTAGAAGGAATTTGTTATTAAAGCCCTGCTCACCCACACTGAGAGTGAAAAAAAGAGAAAACTTTCACCATACTTTGACAGATAAATTTGTGAGTGGACCTCCATCATCCTTGAAGAACTCCATGATTGCTCTTCTCTTTAGGCCAGACCTTACAGTGGGAACCATAGTCACTCAATTGGAAAATCTAAAGCAGTGGGAATAATTTGATTGCAGGGTAGCAGGGCCCATGTGGATCCACGAAACCACTAAAGTGGTGACTGTGCTGGACTTCAGAGTCAAGGCAGCAATCAGAATATTCTGACTCACATGGACCTATGGGGTTGACTAATTAATTATCATGTTCCTAGAAGTAAAAGAAATAGAAAGACAACTAAATTTTTATTTGACCTTTATAAGCTAAATTCTTCTAGGTCAAATAAACAAAAGTCTATCTTGAATCCTGAAAATAGATAAGCTCAGCTCTTCAGTTAAGTCCCAGACATGATCCAGTTTAGAGACCAAGAAACATTTTAATGAAGGGATGACCAGATTCCCTGGATAAAGGGCTCTGGTATACTACAATAAATTTATACTGTCTTTCTCTTAGCCTTCCCCAAAAGGATACTACAGTCTTTACTAGGATAACTAAGAATTGGGGAAAAGGAAATAATAAGACAATTCTGGTACTGCTAGATTCTGGCTCTGAACTGACATGGTTTCCAGGAGATAAAAACCTCACTATGGCCCTCCAGTTTGAGTAAAGACTTTTGAGATTCAGCTGCTTAATGGAGTTTTAGCTCATTTTTATGTCATAGTAGGTCCAGAAGGTATCAAGAACCATGCTATGGTTATTTCTCCAATTCTGGAATGCATAATTGGAATATATATATTTAGCAAGTGACAGAATCCTCACATTGTTTTCCTGACCTGAAGAGTGAGAACTATTATGATGGGAAAGAAAATGGAATCCACTAGAACTGTCTATAATTAGGAATATAGGGGACTTCCCTGGTGGTCCAGTGAGTAGGACTCTGTGCTCCCAATGCAGGGTGCCTGGGTTCAATCCCTGGTCAGGGAACTGGATCCCATATGCATGCTGCAATTAAGAGTCCACAATCCACAACTAAGAAGTCCGCATGCTGCAACTGAAACAAAAAGATCCCCCATTATGCAATGAATATCCCACTTGCCACAACTAAGAGTCGGCACAGCCAAAAAAAAAGAAAAAGGAATATAGTAAATAAAAAACAATGTCACACTCCTAGTGGGGATGCAGAGATTCATCACATCCTCAAGGATTTGAAAGATGCAGTTGTGCTGACTTCCATTAATCCACATTCAAGTCTTCTATCTTTCCTGTGTAGAAAACATATGGGTCTTTATCACAAACTTAGCCAAGTTGTGACTCCAATTGCAGCTGCTGTATAAGCTCATTGCTTGAGCAAATTCACACATCACCTGGTACCTGCTATGCAGCTATTTATCTAGCTAATGCCTTTTTCCCTATACCTATTGATAACACCCACGGAAGCATGTTTTCTTTCAGCTGTTAAGGCCAACAATACATCATCACCAAACTACCAGAAGCATATATCAACTCTCCAGGCTAATATCACAATTTAATTTGCAACGTTCTTGATCTCCTTTTTCTACAAGGTATCACACTGGTCTATTACATTAATGCCATTATGTTGATAGCATCTACTGAGCAAAAATAGCAAATACTCTAGACTTATTCATAAATTTTCATGGGAGATGATAGGGAAAAAAGTACAACTAAATTTCAGAGGAATTTTACCTAAGAGGAATTTCTAGAGACCCAGTATGATAGGTCATGAACAGACCCCCCTTTTCAAAATGAAGATTAAGTTGATCCATCTGTTCATCCTACAATCAAGAAAGAAGCCTATCACTTGGTTGGCCTTTTGAATTTTGAGGGCAATATATTCCTCTTTGCATTGTTACTCCATCACATATATCAGGTGATCTAAAAAGCTGTTAGCTTTGAGTGGGTCCTAAAACAAGAGAAGGTTCTTCAACAGGTCCAGGCCTCTCTGCAAACGGCTCTGCCATTTGGAAAATATATTCTAGCAGTCAAACTTCTTCTTGAAGTTTCGCTGGCAGATAGGGATGTTATTTGGAGCTCTGGAAACCCCTAAAGGTGAAAGCCAGTGTAGGTGTTAAGGATTATGGTAAAAGGACCTAAGTCATCTGAAGATAACCACTCTTTTTTTTCTTATGTTCACACATTTAAAATTTATATTTTTTCTATGTTACCACTTTTCGTTTTCGTTCTTTCTAAACATCCTTATTGGAATATAATTACTTTGCAATGTTGTGTTAGTTTCTGCTGTATAACAAAGTGAATCAGCTATATGTATGCACATACCCCTATAACCCCTCCCTCTTGTGCCTCCCTCCCACCCTCTGTATCCTACCCCTTAGGTGGTCACAAAGCACCGAGCTGAACTCCCTGTGCTATGTAGCTGCTTCCTACTAACTATCTATTTTATATTTTATAGTGTATATATGTCAATGCTACTCTCTCACTTCATCCCAGCTTACCCTTCCCCCTCCCTGTGTCCTCAAGTCCATTCTCTACATCTGAGTATTTATTCCTGTCCTGCCCCTATGCTCATCAGAACCATTTATTTTCTTTAGATTCCATATATATGTGTTAGCATATTGTATGTGTTTTTCTTTTTCTGACTTACTTCACTCTGTATGACAGACTCTAAGTCCATCCACGGCACTACAAATAACTCAATTTTGTTTCTTTCTATGGATGAGTAATATTCCACTGTATATATGTGTTACATTTTCCTTATCCATTCATCTGTCGATGGACACTTAAGTTAATTCCATGTCCTGGCTATTGGAAACAGTACTGCAATGAACATTGTGGTGCATGTCTCTTTTTGAATTATGGTTTTCTCAGGGTAAATGCCCAGTAGTGGGATTGCTGGGTCATATGGTAGTTCTATTTGTAGTTTTTTAAGGAACCTCCATACTGTTCTCCATAGTGGCTGAACCAATTCACATTCCCACCAGCAGTGCAAGAGTGTTCCCTTTTCTCCACACCCTCTCCAGCATTTATTGTTTCTAGATTTTTTGATGATGGCCATTCTGACTGGTGTGAGATGATATCTCATTGTAGTTTTGATTTGCATTTCTCTAATGATTAATGATGTTGAGCATTCTTTCATGTGTTTGTTGGCAGTCTGTATATCTTCTTTGGAGAAATGTCTATTTAGGTCTTCTGCCCATTTTTGGATTGGGTTGTTTGTTTTCTTGTTATTGAGCTGCATGAGCTGCTTGTAAATTTTGGAGATTAATCCTTTGTCGGTTGCTTCATTTGCAAATATTTTCTCCCATTCTGAGGGTTGTCTTTTGGTCTTGTTTATGGTTTCCTTTGCTGTGCAAAAGCTTTGAAGTTTCATTAGGTCCCATTTGTTTATTTTTGTTTTTATTTCCATTACTCTAGGAGGTGGGTCAGAAAGGATCTTGCTGTGATTTATGTCATAGAGTGTTCTGCCTATGTTTTCCTCTAAGAGTTTGATAGTTTCTGGCCTTACATTTAGGTCTTTAATCCATTTTGAGCTTATTTTTGTGTATGGTGTTAGGGAGTGATCTAATCTCATACTTTTACATGTACCTGTCCAGTTTTCCCAGCACCACTTATTGAAGAGGCTGTCCTTTCTCCATTGTACATTACTGCCACCTTTATCAAAGATAAGGTGTCCATATGTGCATGGGTTTATCTCTGGGCTTTCTATCCTGTTCCATTGATCTATCTTTCTGTTTTTGTGCCAGTACAATACTGTCTTGATGACTGTAGCTTTGTAGTATAGTCTGAAGTCAGGGACCCTGATTCCTCCAGTTCCTTCTTTCGTTCTCAAGATTGCTTTGGCTATTCGGGGTCTTTTGTGTTTCCATACAAATTGTGAAATTTTTTGTTCTAGTTCTGTGAAAAATGCCAGTGGTAGTTTGATAGGGATTGCATTGAATCTATAGATTGCTTTGGGTAGTAGAGTCATTTTCACAATCTTGATTCTTCCAATCCAAGAACATGGTATATCTCTCCATCTATTTATATCATCTTTAATTTCTTTCATCAGTGTCTTATAATTTTCTGCATACAGGTCTTTTGTCTCCTTAGGTAGGTTTATTCCTAGATATTTTATTCTTTTTGTTGCAATGGTAAATGGGAGTGTTTTCTTGATTTCACTTTCAGATTTTTCATCATTAGTATATAGGAATGCCAGAGATTTCTGTGCATTAATTTTGTATCCTGCCACTTTACCAAATTCATTGATTAGCTCTAGTAGTTTTCTGGTAGCATCTTTAGGGTTCTCTATGTATAGGATCATGTCATCTGCAAACAGTGACAGCTTTACTTCTTCTTTTCCAATTTGGATTCCTTTTATTTCCTTTTCTTCTCTGATTGCTGTGGCTAAAACTTCCAAAACAATGTTGAATAATAGTGGTGAGAGTGGGCAACCTTGTCTTGTTCCTGATCTTAGTGGAAATGCTTTCAGTTTTTCACCATTGAGGATGATGTTTGCTGTGGGCTTGTCATATATGGCCTTTATTATGTTGAGGAAAGTTCCCTCTATGCCTACTTTCTGCAGGGTTTTTATCATAAATGGGTGTTGAATTTTGTCAAAAGCTTTCTCTGCATCTATTGAGATGATCATATGGTTTTTCTCCTTCAATTTGTTAATATGGTTTATCACATTGATAGATTTGCGTATATTGAAGAATCCTTGCATTCCTGGAATAAACCCCACTTGATCATGGTGTATGATCCTTTTAATGTGCTGTTGGATTCTGTTTGCTAGTATTTTGTTGAGGATTTTTGCATCTATGTTCATCAGTGATATTGGCCTGTAGTTTTCCTTCTTTGTGACATCCTTGTCTGGTTTTGGTATCAAGGTGATGGTGGCCTCGTAGAAGGAGTTAGGGAGTGGTCCTCCCTCTGCTATATTTTGGAAGAGTTTGAGAAGGATAGGTGTTAGCTCTTCTCTAAATGTTTGATAGAATTCGCCTGTGAAGCCATCTGGTCCTGGGCTTTTCTTTGTTGGAAGATTTTTAATCACAGTTTCAATTTCAGTGCTTGTGATTGGTCTGTTCATATTTTCTATTTCTTCCTGATTCAGTCTTGGCAGGTTGTGCATTTCTAAGAATTTGTCCATTTCTTCCAGATTGTCCATTTTATTGGCATAGAGTTGCTTGTAGTAATCTCTCATGATCTCTTTTATCTCTGCAGTGTCAGTTGTTACCTCTCCTTTTGCATTTCTAATTCTATTGATTTGAGTCTTCTCCCTTTTTTTCTTGATGAGTCTGGCTAGTGGTTTATCTATTTTGTTTATCTTCTCAAAGAACCAGCTTTTAGTTTTATTGATCTTTGCTATTGTTTCCTTCATTTCTTTTTCATTTATTTCTGATCTGATTTTTATGATTTCTTTTTTTTTTTTTTATTAACATCTTTATTGGGGTATAATTACTTTACAATGGTGTGTTAGTTTCTGCTTTATAACAAAGTGAATCAGTTATACATATACATATGTTCCCATATCTCTTCCCTCTTGCGTCTCCCTCCCTCCCACCCTCCCTATCCCACCCCTCCAGGCTGTCACAGAGCACCGAGCCAATATCCCCGTGCCATGCGGCTGCTTCCCTCTAGCTATCTACCTTACTACGTTTGTTAGTGTGTATATGTCCATGACTCTCTCTCGCCCCGTCACAGCTCACCCTTCCCCCTCCCCATAACCTCAAGTCCGTTCTCTAGGAGGTCTGCGTCTTTATTCCTGCCTTACCCCTAGGTTCTTCATGACATTTTTTTTTTCTTAAATTCCATATATATGTGTTAGCATACTGTATTTGTCTTTTTCGTTCTGACTTACTTCACTGTGTATGACAGACTCTAGGTCTATCCACCTCATTACAAATAGCTCAATTTCGTTTCTTTTTATGGCTGAGTAATATTCCATTGTATATATGTGCCACATCTTCTTTATCCATTCATCCGATGATGGGCACTTAGGTTGTTTCCATCTCCGGGCTATTGTAAATAGAGCTGCGATGAACATTTTGGTACATGACTCTTTTTGAATTTCGGTTTTCTCAGGGTATATGCCCAGTAGTGGGATTGCTGGGTCATATGGTAGTTCTATTTGTAGTTTTTTAAGGAACCTCCATACTGTTCTCCATAGTGGCTGAACCAATTCACATTCCCACCAGCAGTGCAAGAGTGTTCCCTTTTCTCCACACCCTCTCCAGCATTTATTGTTTCTAGATTTTTTGATGATGGCCATTCTGACTGGTGTGAGATGATATCTCATTGTAGTTTTGATTTGCATTTCTCTAATGATTAATGATGTTGAGCATTCTTTCATGTGTTTGTTGGCAGTCTGTATATCTTCTTTGGAGAAATGTCTATTTAGGTCTTCTGCCCATTTTTGGATTGGGTTGTTTGTTTTCTTGTTATTGAGCTGCATGAGCTGCTTGTAAATTTTGGAGATTAATCCTTTGTCGGTTGCTTCATTTGCAAATATTTTCTCCCATTCTGAGGGTTGTCTTTTGGTCTTGTTTATGGTTTCCTTTGCTGTGCAAAAGCTTTGAAGTTTCATTAGGTCCCATTTGTTTATTTTTGTTTTTATTTCCATTACTCTAGGAGGTGGGTCAGAAAGGATCTTGCTGTGATTTATGTCATAGAGTGTTCTGCCTATGTTTTCCTCTAAGAGTTTGATAGTTTCTGGCCTTACATTTAGGTCTTTAATCCATTTTGAGCTTATTTTTGTGTATGGTGTTAGGGAGTGATCTAATCTCATACTTTTACATGTACCTGTCCAGTTTTCCCAGCACCACTTATTGAAGAGGCTGTCCTTTCTCCATTGTACATTACTGCCACCTTTATCAAAGATAAGGTGTCCATATGTGCATGGGTTTATCTCTGGGCTTTCTATCCTGTTCCATTGATCTATCTTTCTGTTTTTGTGCCAGTACAATACTGTCTTGATGACTGTAGCTTTGTAGTATAGTCTGAAGTCAGGGAGCCTGATTCCTCCAGTTCCTTCTTTCGTTCTCAAGATTGCTTTGGCTATTCGGAGTCTTTTGTGTTTCCATACAAATTGTGAAATTTTTTGTTCTAGTTCTGTGAAAAATGCCAGTGGTAGTTTGATAGGGATTGCATTGAATCTATAGATTGCTTTGGGTAGTAGAGTCATTTTCACAATCTTGATTCTTCCAATCCAAGAACATGGTATATCTCTCCATCTATTTATATCATCTTTAATTTCTTTCATCAGTGTCTTATAATTTTCTGCATACAGGTCTTTTGTCTCCTTAGGTAGGTTTATTCCTAGATATTTTATTCTTTTTGTTGCAATGGTAAATGGGAGTGTTTTCTTGATTTCACTTTCAGATTTTTCATCATTAGTATATAGGAATGCCAGAGATTTCTGTGCATTAATTTTGTATCCTGCCACTTTACCAAATTCATTGATTAGCTCTAGTAGTTTTCTGGTAGCATCTTTAGGGTTCTCTATGTATAGGATCATGTCATCTGCAAACAGTGACAGCTTTACTTCTTCTTTTCCAATTTGGATTCCTTTTATTTCCTTTTCTTCTCTGATTGCTGTGGCTAAAACTTCCAAAACAATGTTGAATAATAGTGGTGAGAGTGGGCAACCTTGTCTTGTTCCTGATCTTAGTGGAAATGCTTTCAGTTTTTCACCATTGAGGATGATGTTTGCTGTGGGCTTGTCATATATGGCCTTTATTATGTTGAGGAAAGTTCCCTCTATGCCTACTTTCTGCAGGGTTTTTATCATAAATGGGTGTTGAATTTTGTCAAAAGCTTTCTCTGCATCTATTGAGATGATCATATGGTTTTTCTCCTTCAATTTGTTAATATGGTTTATCACATTGATAGATTTGCGTATATTGAAGAATCCTTGCATTCCTGGAATAAACCCCACTTGATCATGGTGTATGATCCTTTTAATGTGCTGTTGGATTCTGTTTGCTAGTATTTTGTTGAGGATTTTTGCATCTATGTTCATCAGTGATATTGGCCTGTAGTTTTCTTTCTTTGTGACATCCTTGTCTGGTTTTGGTATCAAGGTGATGGTGGCCTCGTAGAAGGAGTTAGGGAGTGGTCCTCCCTCTGCTATATTTTGGAAGAGTTTGAGAAGGATAGGTGTTAGCTCTTCTCTAAATGTTTGATAGAATTCGCCTGTGAAGCCATCTGGTCCTGGGCTTTTCTTTGTTGGAAGATTTTTAATCACAGTTTCAATTTCAGTGCTTGTGATTGGTCTGTTCATATTTTCTATTTCTTCCTGATTCAGTCTTGGCAGGTTGTGCATTTCTAAGAATTTGTCCATTTCTTCCAGATTGTCCATTTTATTGGCATAGAGTTGCTTGTAGTAATCTCTCATGATCTCTTTTATCTCTGCAGTGTCAGTTGTTACCTCTCCTTTTGCATTTCTAATTCTATTGATTTGAGTCTTCTCCCTTTTTTTCTTGATGAGTCTGGCTAGTGGTTTATCTATTTTGTTTATCTTCTCAAAGAACCAGCTTTTAGTTTTATTGATCTTTGCTATTGTTTCCTTCATTTCTTTTTCATTTATTTCTGATCTGATTTTTATGATTTCTTTCCTTCTGTTAGCTTTGGGGTTTTTTTGTTCTTCTTTCTCTAATTGCTTGAGGTGCAAGGTTAGGTTGTTTATTCGAGATGTTTCCTGCTTCTTAAGGTGGGCTTGTATTGCTATAAACTTCCCCCTTAGAACTGCTTTTGCTGCATCCCACAGGTTTTGGGTCGTTGTGTCTCCATTGTCATTTGTTTCTAGGTATTTTTTGATTTCCTCTTTGATTTCTTCAGTGATCTCTTCATTATTAAGTAGTGTATTGTTTAGCCTCCATGTGTTTGTATTTTTTACAGATCTTTTCCTGTAATTGATATCTAGTCTCATGGCATTGTGGTCAGAAAAGATACTTGATACAATTTCAATTTTCTTAAATTTACCAAGGCTTGATTTGTGACCTAAGATATGATCTATCCTGGAGAATGTTCCATGGGCACTTGAGAAAAATGTGTATTCTGTTGTTTTTGGATGGAGTGTCCTATAAATATCAATTAAGTCCATCTTGTTTAATGTATCATTTAAAGCTTGTGTTTCCTTATTTATTTTCATTTTGGATGATCTGTCCATGGGTGAAAGTGGGGTGTTTAAGTCCCCTACTATGAATGTGTTACTGTCGATTTCCCCTTTTATGGCTGTTAGTATTTGCTTTATGTATTGAGGTGCTCCTATGTTGGGTGCATAAATATTTACAATTGTTATATGTTCTTCTTGGATCGATCCCTTGATCATTATGTAGTGTCCTTCTTTGTCTCTTTTAATAGTCCTTATTTTAAAGTCTATTTTGTCTGATATGAGAATTGCTACTCCAGCTTTCTTTTGGCTTCCATTTGCATGGAATATCTTTTTCCATCCCTTTACTTTCAGTCTGTATGTGTCTCTAGGTCTGAAGTGGGTCTCTTGTAGACAGCATATATAAGGGTCTTGTTTTTGTATCCATTCAGCTAATCTGTGTCTTTTGGTGGGAGCATTTAGTCCATTTACATTTAAGGTAATTATCGATATGTATGTTCCTATTCCCATTTTCTAAATTGTTTTGGGTTCGTTATTGTAGGTCTTTTCCTTCTCTTGTGTTTCTTGCCTAGAGAAGTTCCTTTAGCATTTGTTGTAAAGCTGGTTTGGTGGTGCTGAACTGTCTCCGCTTTTGCTTGTCTGTAAAGGTTTTAATTTCTCCATCAAATCTGAATGAGATCCTTGCTGGGTAGAGTAGTCTTGGCTGCATGTTTTTCTCCTTCATCACTTTCAGTATGTCCTGCCACTCCCTTCTGGCTTGTAGGGTTTCTGCTGAGAGATCAGCTGTTAACCTTATGGGGATTCACTTATGTGGTAGTTGTTGTTCTTCCCTTGCTGCTTTTAATATGCTTTCTTTGTATTTAATTTTTGACAGTTTGATTAATATGTGTCTTGGCGTATTTCTCCTTGTATTTATCTTGTATGGGACTCTCTGTGCTTCCTGGACTTCATTAACTATTTCCTTTCCCATATTAGGGAAGTTTTCAACTATAATGTCTTCAAATATTTTCTCAGTCCCTTTCTTTTTCTCTTCTTCTTCTGGAACCCCTATAATTCGAATGTTGGTGTGTTTAATGTTGTCCCAGAGGTCTCTGAGACTGTCCTCAGTTCTTTTCATTCTTTTTTCTTTATTCTGCTCTGCATTGGTTATTTCCACTATTTTATCTTCCAGGTCACTTATCCGTTCTTCTGCCTCAGTTATTCTGCTATTGATCCCATCTAGAGTACTTTTAATTTCATTTATTGTGTTGTTCATCGTTGCTTGTTTCATCTTTAGTCCTTCTAGGTCCTTGTTAACTGATTCTTGCATTTCGTCCAATCTATTGTCCATTCTATCTCCAAGATTTCGGATCAACCTTACTATCATTATTCTGAATTCTCTTTCAGGTCGACTGCCTATTTCCTCTTCATTTGTTAGGTCTGGTGCATTTTTATCTTGCTCCTTTATCTGCTGTGTGTTTTTCTGTCTTCTCATTTTGCTTATCTTACTGTGTTTGGGGTCTCCTTTTTGCAGGCTGCAGGTTTGTAGTTCCTCCTGTTTTTGATGTCTGTCTCCAGTGGCTAAGGTTGGTTCAGTGGGTTGTGTAGGCTTCCTGGTGGAGGGGGCTAGTGCCTGTGTTGTGGTGAATGAGGCTGGATCTTGTCTCTCTAGTGGGCAGGTTCACATCTGGTGGTGTGTTTGGGGGTGTCTGTGGCCTTATTATGATTTTAGGCAGCCTCTCTGCTAATGGGTGGGGTTGTGTTCCTGTTTTGCTAGTTGTTTGGCATAGGTTTTCCAGCACTGTGGCTTGCTGGTCGTTGAGTGAAGCTGGGTGCTGGTGTTAAGATGGAGGTCTCTGGGAGATTTTCGCCGTTTGATATTATGTGGAGCTGGGAGGTCTCTTGTTGATCAGTGTCCTGAAGTTGGCTGTCCTACCTCAGAGGCAGAGCCCTGCCTCCTGGCTGGAGCACCAAAAGCTTTTCATCCACAGGCTCAGGATAAAAGGGAGAAAAAGTAGAGGGAATTAGTAGAAGTATGAGGAAAGAAAGAAGGAAAGGAGGGTAGGAAGGAAGGAAGAAAGAAAGAAAGAAGCAAAGAAGGAAAGAAGGCAAGAAGGAAAGAAAGGAGGGAGGGAGGGAGGGAGGAAGGAAGGAAGGAGGGAAAGAAGGAAAAAAGACAGAAAGAAAGAAGATACAGTAAAAATAAAATAAAGTATAATAAAGTTATTGAATTAAAAACTTCTTATTTAGAAAAAAAAAAAAGGGACGGAAAGAACCTTAGGACAAATGTTGGAAGCAAAGCTATACAGACAAAATCTTACACAGAAGCATACACATACACCCTCACTAAAAGAGGTAAATGGGGAAAAATCCTAAATCTTGCTGTCAGAGACCACCTCCTCAATTTGGGATGATTCGTTGTCTAAAGGAGGGAAGGAAGGACGGAAAGAAAGAAAGAAAGAACGAAGGTAAAGTATAATAAGGTTATTAAAATTAATTATTAAGAAAAAAAATTAAAAAAAAAAACATGGACGGATAGAACCCTAGGACAAATGGTGGAAGCAAGACTATACAGACAAGATCTCACACAGAAGCATACACATACACATTCACAAAAAGAGGAAAGGGGAAAAAATTATAGATCTTGCTCCTAAAGTCCACTTCCTTAATTTGGGATGATTGGTTGTCTATTCAGGTATTCCACAGATGCAGGGTACATCAAGTTGATTGTGGAGCTTTAATCCGCTGCTTCTGAGGCTGCTGGGAGGGATTTCCCTTTCTCTTCTTTGTTCTCACAGCTCCCAGGGCTAAGCTTTGGATTTGGCCCTGCCACTGCGTGTAGATCACTGGAGGGCGTCTGTTTTTTGCTCAGACAGGATTGGGTTAAAAGAGCCGCTGATTGGGGGCTCTGGCGCACTCAGGCCGGCGGGGACGGAGGGGCACAGAGTGCGGGGCGGGCCTGCGGTGGCAAAGGCCGGCGTGACTTTGCACCAGCCTGAGGCGCGCTGTGCGCTCTCCCGGGGAAGTTGTCCCTGGATCCCAGGAACCCGGCAGTGGCGGGCTGCACAGGCTCCGCGGAAGAGGGGTGTGGAGAGTGACCTGTGCTCGCACACAGGCCCCTCGGTGGCGGCAGCAGCAGCCTTAACGTCTCTCGCCCGCCTCTGGGGTCCGCGCTTTTAGCCGCGGCTCGCGCCCGTCTCTGGATTCCGCGCTTTCAGCCGCGGCTCGCGCCCGTCTCTGGGGTTCGTGCTTTTAGCCGCGGCTCGCACCCGTCTCTGGAATTCCTTTAAGCAGCGTTCTTAAACCCCTCTCCTCACGCCCCAGGAAACAAAGAGGGAAGGAAAAGTCTCCTGCCTCTTCTGCAGGTGCAGGCTTTTCCCCGGACTCCCTCCCGGCTAGCTGTGGTGCACTAACCCCTTCAGGCTATGTTCAAGCCGCCAACCCCAGTCCTCTCCCTGTGCTCCGGCCTCAGCTCTCAGCCCCGCCCGCCCCGGCGGGTGAGCAGACAAGCCTCTCGGGCTGGTGAGTGCCGGTCGGCACCGATCCTCTGTGCGGGAATCTCCCCGCTTTGCCCTCCGCACCCGTTGCTGTGCACTCCGCAGCTTCGAAGCTCCCCCCTCCGCCTCCCGCAGTCTCCGCCCGCGAAGGGGCTTCCTAGAGTGTGGAAACTTTTCCTCCTTCACAGCTCCCTCCCACTGGTGCAGGTGCCGTCCCTATTCTTTTGTCTCTGTTTTTTCTTTTGCCCTACCCAGGTACTGGGGAGTTTCTTGCCTTTTGGGAGGTCTGAGGTCTTCTGCCAGCCTTCAGTAGGTGTTCTGTAGGAGGTGTTCCAAGTGTAGATGTATTTCTGGTGTATCTGTGGGGAGGAAGGTGATCTCCGCGTCTTACTCTTCCGCCATCTTCCGCCTTCTCTTACCAAATCTCTGTTTGTGGCAGGATGAATTAGTATAACTGCTTTGAGGGAAACATGACAATATCTCAGCGCCTGCTCCAAGGCTGCCAATGTCGCCGCTACCAAGACGGCCGCCAGCGGCGTGGCCGCGGACAGCCAGCAGTGCGGAAACGTGAGTGTCAGCGAAGACCGGTCGTCCTTGTCCTCTACCAGGCCTCAGGCCTGCTGGGCGCGGTGGTGGGGCGGTGCCGCGGACAGTCACGTGCGATCCTTGTGTACCGTAACCGTCCAGCTTCTCTGTATATCTTCTTTGGAGAAATGTCTACTTAGGTCTTCTGCCATTTTTGGGTTGGGTTTTTTTTTTTTTTAATTATTGAGCTGCATGAGCTGCTTGTATATTTTGGAGATTAATCCTTTGTCAGTTGCTTCATTTGCAAATATTTTCTCCCATTCTGAGGGTTGTCTTTTCATTTTGTTTATGGTTTCCTTTGTTATGCAAAAGGTTTTAAGCTTCATTAGGTCCCATTTGCTTATTTTTGTTTCTACTTCCATTTCTTTAGGAGGTGCATCAAAAAGGATCTTGCTGTGATTTCTGTCATAGAATGTTCTGCCTATGTTTTCCTCTAAGAGTTTTATAGTACCTGGTCTTACATTTAGGTCTTTAATCCATTTTGAGTTTATTTTTGTGTATGGTGTTAGGAAGTGTTCTTTTACATGTAGCTGTAGACTTTTCCCCGCATCACTTATTGAAGAGGGTTTTTCTCCATTGTATATTCTTGTCTCCTTTATCAATGATAAGGTGATTAGATGTGTGTGGGTTTATCTCTGGGATTTCTATCCTGTTCCACTGATCTATATTTCTGTTTTTGTACCAGTACCATAATGTTTTCATGACTGTAGCTTTGTAGTATAGTCTGAAGTCAGGGCGCCTGATTCCTCCAGCTCCATTTTTCTTTCTCAAGATTGCTTTGGCTATTCAGGGTCTTTTGTGTTTCCATACAAACTGTGAATTTTTTTGTTCTAGTTCTGTGATAAAATGCCATTGTTAGTTTGATAAGGATTGCTTTGAATCTGTAGATTGCTTTGGGTAGTATAGTCATTATAACAGTGTTGATTCTTCCAATCCAAGAATGTCTCTCCATCTGTTTGTACCATCTTTAAATTATTCATTTGTATCTTATAGTTTTCTGCATACAGGTCTTCTGTCTCATTAGATAGGTTTATTCCAAGGTATTTTATTCTCTTTGTTGCAGTGGTAAATGGAAGTTATTTCCTTAATTTCTTTTTTGGATTTTTCATCATTTGTGTAGAAGAATGCAAGAAATTTATCTGCATTTTGTATCCTGCTATTTTACCAAATTCATTGATAAGCTCTAGTGTTTTCTGATAGCATCTTTAGGATTCTCTATGTATGGTATCATGTCACCTGCAAACAGTGACAGTTTTGCTTTTTCTTTTCTGATTTAGATTCTTTCTCTTACTTCTCTGATCTGTCTATTGGTGAAAGAGGGGTGTTAAACTCCCCTACTATGATTGTGTTACTGTTCACTTCCCCTTTTATGGCTGTTCGCACTTGCCTTATATATTGTGGTGCTTCTATGTTGGGTGCATACATATTTACAATTGTTATATGTTCTTCTTGGATTGATCCCTTGATCATTATGTAGTGTCCTTCATTGTCTCTTGTAATAGTCTTTATTTTAAAGTCTATTTTCTATGATATGAGAATTGCTACTCCATCTTTCTTTTGATTTCCATTTGCATGGAATATCTTTGTCCATCCCCTCACTTTCAGTGTGTATGTGTCCCTAGGTCTGAAGTGGGTCTCTATTAGACAGCATATGTACAGGTCGTGTTTTTGTAACTTTTCAGGCAGTCTACGTCTTTTTGTGGGAGCATTTAATCTATTTACATTTAAGGTAGTTATTGATATGTGTATTCCTATTACCATTTTCTTAATTGTTTTGGGTTTGTTATTGTAGGTCTTTCCTTCTCTTGTGTTTCATGCCTAGAGAAGTTCCTTTAGCATTTGTTGTAAAGCTGGTTTGGTGGTGCTGAATTCTATTACCATTTGCTTGTCTGTAAAGCTTTTAATTTCTCCGTCAAATCTGAATGAGATCCTTGCTGGGTAGAGTAATATTGGTTGTAGGTTATTCTCTTTCATCACTTTAAATATGTCCTGCCAGTCCCTTCTGGCTTGTAGAATTTCTGCTGAAACATCAGCTGTTAACCTTATGGGGATTCACTTATGTGGTAGTTGTTGTTCTTCCCTTGCTATTTTAATATGTTTTCTTTTTATTTAATTTTTGATAGTTTGATTAATATGTCTTTGTGTGTTTCTCCTTGGATTTATCCTGTATGGGACTCTCTGTGCTTCCTGGACTTCATTAACTATTTCCTTTCCCATATTAGGGAAGTTTGCAACTAAAATCTCTTCAAATATTTTCTCAGTCTCTTTCTTTTTCTCTTCTTCTTCTGGGACCCCTATAATTTGAATGTTGTTGCATTTACTGTTGCCGCAGAGGTCTCTGAAACTGTCCTCAATTCTTTTCATGCTTTTTTCTTTATTCTGCTCTGTGGTAGTTTTTCCCACTGTTTTCACTTTCAGGTCTCTTATCCATTCTTCTGCCTCAGTTATTCTGTTACTGATTCCTTCTAGAGAATTTTTAATTTCATTTATTGTGCTGTTCATCATTGTTTGTTTGCTCTTTAGTTCTTCTAGGTCTTGTTAACATTTCTTGTATTTTCTCTATTCTGTTTCCAAGAGTTTGGATCATCTTTACTATCATTACTCTGAATTCTTCTTCAGGTAGATTGCCTATTTCCTCTTCATTTTTTTGGTTTGGTGGTTTTTACCTTGCTCCTTCATCTTCTGTGTGTTTCTCTGTCTTCTCATTTTGCTTAACTTACTGTGTTTGGGGTGTCCTTTATGCAGGCTGCAGGTCCGTCGTTCCCATTGTTTTTGTTGTCTGCCTCCAGTGGCTAAGATTGGTTCAGTGGGTTGTGTAGTCTTCCTGGTGGAGGGGTCTAGTGCCTGTGTTCTGGTGGGTGAGTCTGGATATTGTCTTTCTGGTGGGCAGGACCATGTCTGGTAGTGTGTCTGTGACCTTATTTTGTTCTTAGGCAGCCTCTCTCCTAATGGGTGGGGTTGTGTTCCTGTCTTTCTAGTTGTTTGACATAGGGTGTCCAGCACTGTAGCTTGCTGGTCGTTGAGTAGAGCTGGGTCTTAGCATTGAGATGGAGATCTCTGGGAGAGCTTTTGCTGTTTGATATTACATGAATCCAGATAGTCTCTGGTAGACCAATGTCTTGAACTCAGCTCTCCCACCTCAGTGGCACAGCCTGACACCCGGCTGGAGCACCAAGACCCTGTCAGCCACAGGACTCAGAAGAAGAGGGAGAAAAAAAGAAAGACAAAAAGAAAAATAATAAAATAAAGTTATTAAAATTAATTATTAAAACTAAAAAATTAATAATAAAAAAGGAGAAAAAAGAAAAAAAGAAAGAAGAGAGCAACCAAACCAGAAAACAAATCCACCGATGATAACAAGTGCTAAAAACTATACTTAACAACAACAACAAAAAATGGACAGGTACAACCCTAAGACAAATGGTAAAAGCAAAGCTATACAGACAAAATCACACAAAGAAGCATACACATACACACTCACAAAAAGAGAAAAGAGAAAACAATATATATATTGTTGCTCCCAAAGACCTCTGCCTCAATTTTGGGATGATTCATTGTCTATCCAGGTATTCCACAGACGCAGGGTATATCAAGTTGATTGTGGAGATTTAATCCACTGCTCCTGAGGCTGCTGGGAGAGATTTCCCTTTCTCTTCTTTGTTTGCACAGCTCCTGGGATTCAGACTTGGATTTGGTCCCACCTCTGCCTGTAGGTCGCTTGAGGGCATCTGTTCTTCACTCTGACAGGATGGGGTTAAAGTAGCAGCTAATTAGGGAGCTCTGGCTCACTCAGGCCGGGGGGAAGGAGGAGTATGGAATGTGGGGTGAGCCTGCAGCAGCAGAGGCTGGCATGACGTTGCAACAGCCTGAGGTGCACCATGTGTTCTCCCGAGAAAGTTGTCCCTGGATCATGGGACCCTGGCAGTGGCGGGCTGCACAGGCTCCTGGGAGGGAAGCTGTGGATAGTGACCTTTGCTTGCACACCAGGCTTCCTGGTGGCTGCAGTAACAGCCTTAGCATTTCATGCCCGTCTCTGGCGTCTGCTCTGATAGCTATGGCTCGTGCTCCTCCCTGGAGCTCGTTTAGGCGGTGCTCTGAATCCCCTCTCCTTGTGCAGCCTGAAACAATGGTCTCTTTCCTCTTAGGCAGGTCCAGACATTTTCCCGGACTCCCTCCTGGCTAGCTGTGGCACACTAGCCCCCTTCAGGCTGTGTTCACGCAGCCAACCCCTGTCCTCTCCCTGGGATCTGACCTCCGAAGCCCCAGCCTCAGCTCCCAGCCCCCACCCGTTTTGGCGGCTGAGCAGACAAGCCTCTCAGGCTGGTGAGTGCTGCTCAGCACCGATCCTCTATGCAAGAATCTCTCTGCTCTGCCCCCTGCCCCCCTCCCTGTTGCTGCACTCTCCTCTGTGGCTCTGAAGCTTCCCGCTTGCCACCCCATGTCTCTACCAATGAAGGCACTTCCTAGTGTGTGGAAACTTTTCCTCCTTCACAGCTCCTTCCCGGTGGTGCAACTCCCGTCCCTATTCTTTTGTCTCTGTTTTTTCTTTTTTCCTTTGCCCTACCCAGATACATGGGGAGTTTCTTGCATTTTTGGGAAGTCTGAGGTCTTCTGCCAGCCTTCAGTAGGTGTTCTGTAGGAGGTGTTCCAAGTGTAGATGTATTTCTGGTGTATCTGTGGGGAGGAAGGTGATCTCCGCGTCTTACTCTTCCGCCATCTTCCGCCTTCTCTTACCAAATCTCTGTTTGTGGCAGGATGAATTAGTATAACTGCTTTGAGGGAAACATGACAATATCTCAGCGCCTGCTCCAAGGCTGCCAATGTCGCCGCTACCAAGACGGCCGCCAGCGGCGTGGCCGCGGACAGCCAGCAGTGCGGAAACGTGAGTGTCAGCGAAGACCGGTCGTCCTTGTCCTCTACCAGGCCTCAGGCCTGCTGGGCGCGGTGGTGGGGCGGTGCCGCGGACAGTCACGTGCGATCCTTGTGTACCGTAACCGTCCAGCTTCTCTGTATATCTTCTTTGGAGAAATGTCTACTTAGGTCTTCTGCCATTTTTGGGTTGGGTTTTTTTTTTTTTTAATTATTGAGCTGCATGAGCTGCTTGTATATTTTGGAGATTAATCCTTTGTCAGTTGCTTCATTTGCAAATATTTTCTCCCATTCTGAGGGTTGTCTTTTCATTTTGTTTATGGTTTCCTTTGTTATGCAAAAGGTTTTAAGCTTCATTAGGTCCCATTTGCTTATTTTTGTTTCTACTTCCATTTCTTTAGGAGGTGCATCAAAAAGGATCTTGCTGTGATTTCTGTCATAGAATGTTCTGCCTATGTTTTCCTCTAAGAGTTTTATAGTACCTGGTCTTACATTTAGGTCTTTAATCCATTTTGAGTTTATTTTTGTGTATGGTGTTAGGAAGTGTTCTTTTACATGTAGCTGTAGACTTTTCCCCGCATCACTTATTGAAGAGGGTTTTTCTCCATTGTATATTCTTGTCTCCTTTATCAATGATAAGGTGATTAGATGTGTGTGGGTTTATCTCTGGGATTTCTATCCTGTTCCACTGATCTATATTTCTGTTTTTGTACCAGTACCATAATGTTTTCATGACTGTAGCTTTGTAGTATAGTCTGAAGTCAGGGCGCCTGATTCCTCCAGCTCCATTTTTCTTTCTCAAGATTGCTTTGGCTATTCAGGGTCTTTTGTGTTTCCATACAAACTGTGAATTTTTTTGTTCTAGTTCTGTGATAAAATGCCATTGTTAGTTTGATAAGGATTGCTTTGAATCTGTAGATTGCTTTGGGTAGTATAGTCATTATAACAGTGTTGATTCTTCCAATCCAAGAATGTCTCTCCATCTGTTTGTACCATCTTTAAATTATTCATTTGTATCTTATAGTTTTCTGCATACAGGTCTTCTGTCTCATTAGATAGGTTTATTCCAAGGTATTTTATTCTCTTTGTTGCAGTGGTAAATGGAAGTTATTTCCTTAATTTCTTTTTTGGATTTTTCATCATTTGTGTAGAAGAATGCAAGAAATTTATCTGCATTTTGTATCCTGCTATTTTACCAAATTCATTGATAAGCTCTAGTGTTTTCTGATAGCATCTTTAGGATTCTCTATGTATGGTATCATGTCACCTGCAAACAGTGACAGTTTTGCTTTTTCTTTTCTGATTTAGATTCTTTCTCTTACTTCTCTGATCTGTCTATTGGTGAAAGAGGGGTGTTAAACTCCCCTACTATGATTGTGTTACTGTTCACTTCCCCTTTTATGGCTGTTCGCACTTGCCTTATATATTGTGGTGCTTCTATGTTGGGTGCATACATATTTACAATTGTTATATGTTCTTCTTGGATTGATCCCTTGATCATTATGTAGTGTCCTTCATTGTCTCTTGTAATAGTCTTTATTTTAAAGTCTATTTTCTATGATATGAGAATTGCTACTCCATCTTTCTTTTGATTTCCATTTGCATGGAATATCTTTGTCCATCCCCTCACTTTCAGTGTGTATGTGTCCCTAGGTCTGAAGTGGGTCTCTATTAGACAGCATATGTACAGGTCGTGTTTTTGTAACTTTTCAGGCAGTCTACGTCTTTTTGTGGGAGCATTTAATCTATTTACATTTAAGGTAGTTATTGATATGTGTATTCCTATTACCATTTTCTTAATTGTTTTGGGTTTGTTATTGTAGGTCTTTCCTTCTCTTGTGTTTCATGCCTAGAGAAGTTCCTTTAGCATTTGTTGTAAAGCTGGTTTGGTGGTGCTGAATTCTATTACCATTTGCTTGTCTGTAAAGCTTTTAATTTCTCCGTCAAATCTGAATGAGATCCTTGCTGGGTAGAGTAATATTGGTTGTAGGTTATTCTCTTTCATCACTTTAAATATGTCCTGCCAGTCCCTTCTGGCTTGTAGAATTTCTGCTGAAACATCAGCTGTTAACCTTATGGGGATTCACTTATGTGGTAGTTGTTGTTCTTCCCTTGCTATTTTAATATGTTTTCTTTTTATTTAATTTTTGATAGTTTGATTAATATGTCTTTGTGTGTTTCTCCTTGGATTTATCCTGTATGGGACTCTCTGTGCTTCCTGGACTTCATTAACTATTTCCTTTCCCATATTAGGGAAGTTTGCAACTAAAATCTCTTCAAATATTTTCTCAGTCTCTTTCTTTTTCTCTTCTTCTCTGGGACCCCTATAATTTGAATGTTGTTGCATTTACTGTTGCCGCAGAGGTCTCTGAAACTGTCCTCAATTCTTTTCATGCTTTTTTCTTTATTCTGCTCTGTGGTAGTTTTTCCCACTGTTTTCACTTTCAGGTCTCTTATCCATTCTTCTGCCTCAGTTATTCTGTTACTGATTCCTTCTAGAGAATTTTTAATTTCATTTATTGTGCTGTTCATCATTGTTTGTTTGCTCTTTAGTTCTTCTAGGTCTTGTTAACATTTCTTGTATTTTCTCTATTCTGTTTCCAAGAGTTTGGATCATCTTTACTATCATTACTCTGAATTCTTCTTCAGGTAGATTGCCTATTTCCTCTTCATTTTTTTGGTTTGGTGGTTTTTACCTTGCTCCTTCATCTTCTGTGTGTTTCTCTGTCTTCTCATTTTGCTTAACTTACTGTGTTTGGGGTGTCCTTTATGCAGGCTGCAGGTCCGTCGTTCCCATTGTTTTTGTTGTCTGCCTCCAGTGGCTAAGATTGGTTCAGTGGGTTGTGTAGTCTTCCTGGTGGAGGGGTCTAGTGCCTGTGTTCTGGTGGGTGAGTCTGGATATTGTCTTTCTGGTGGGCAGGACCATGTCTGGTAGTGTGTCTGTGACCTTATTTTGTTCTTAGGCAGCCTCTCTCCTAATGGGTGGGGTTGTGTTCCTGTCTTTCTAGTTGTTTGACATAGGGTGTCCAGCACTGTAGCTTGCTGGTCGTTGAGTAGAGCTGGGTCTTAGCATTGAGATGGAGATCTCTGGGAGAGCTTTTGCTGTTTGATATTACATGAATCCAGATAGTCTCTGGTAGACCAATGTCTTGAACTCAGCTCTCCCACCTCAGTGGCACAGCCTGACACCCGGCTGGAGCACCAAGACCCTGTCAGCCACAGGACTCAGAAGAAGAGGGAGAAAAAAAGAAAGACAAAAAGAAAAATAATAAAATAAAGTTATTAAAATTAATTATTAAAACTAAAAAATTAATAATAAAAAAGGAGAAAAAAAGAAAAAAAGAAAGAAGAGAGCAACCAAACCAGAAAACAAATCCACCGATGATAACAAGTGCTAAAAACTATACTTAACAACAACAACAAAAAATGGACAGGTACAACCCTAAGACAAATGGTAAAAGCAAAGCTATACAGACAAAATCACACAAAGAAGCATACACATACACACTCACAAAAAGAGAAAAGAGAAAACAATATATATATTGTTGCTCCCAAAGACCTCTGCCTCAATTTTGGGATGATTCATTGTCTATCCAGGTATTCCACAGACGCAGGGTATATCAAGTTGATTGTGGAGATTTAATCCACTGCTCCTGAGGCTGCTGGGAGAGATTTCCCTTTCTCTTCTTTGTTTGCACAGCTCCTGGGATTCAGACTTGGATTTGGTCCCACCTCTGCCTGTAGGTCGCTTGAGGGCATCTGTTCTTCACTCTGACAGGATGGGGTTAAAGTAGCAGCTAATTAGGGAGCTCTGGCTCACTCAGGCCGGGGGGAAGGAGGAGTATGGAATGTGGGGTGAGCCTGCAGCAGCAGAGGCTGGCATGACGTTGCAACAGCCTGAGGTGCACCATGTGTTCTCCCGAGAAAGTTGTCCCTGGATCATGGGACCCTGGCAGTGGCGGGCTGCACAGGCTCCTGGGAGGGAAGCTGTGGATAGTGACCTTTGCTTGCACACCAGGCTTCCTGGTGGCTGCAGTAACAGCCTTAGCATTTCATGCCCGTCTCTGGCGTCTGCTCTGATAGCTATGGCTCGTGCTCCTCCCTGGAGCTCGTTTAGGCGGTGCTCTGAATCCCCTCTCCTTGTGCAGCCTGAAACAATGGTCTCTTTCCTCTTAGGCAGGTCCAGACATTTTCCCGGACTCCCTCCTGGCTAGCTGTGGCACACTAGCCCCCTTCAGGCTGTGTTCACGCAGCCAACCCCTGTCCTCTCCCTGGGATCTGACCTCCGAAGCCCCAGCCTCAGCTCCCAGCCCCCACCCGTTTTGGCGGCTGAGCAGACAAGCCTCTCAGGCTGGTGAGTGCTGCTCAGCACCGATCCTCTATGCAAGAATCTCTCTGCTCTGCCCCCTGCCCCCCTCCCTGTTGCTGCACTCTCCTCTGTGGCTCTGAAGCTTCCCGCTTGCCACCCCATGTCTCTACCAATGAAGGCACTTCCTAGTGTGTGGAAACTTTTCCTCCTTCACAGCTCCTTCCCGGTGGTGCAACTCCCGTCCCTATTCTTTTGTCTCTGTTTTTTCTTTTTTCCTTTGCCCTACCCAGATACATGGGGAGTTTCTTGCATTTTTGGGAAGTCTGAGGTCTTCTGCCAGCATTCAGTAGGTGTTCTGTAGGAGTTGTTCCACATGTAGATGTATTTCTGATGTATTTGTGGGGAGAAAGGTGATCGCCACCTCTTACTCTTCCGCCATCTTGAAGGTCTCAAACTCTGCAAATATATTTTCTACCCTTTCTTATTCCCTTATCATGCACATGGGATATGTAATATTATATTATTTTTTAAAATACATTTATTTTATTTTTGGCTGTGTTGGGTCTTCTTTG
Source organism: Stenella coeruleoalba (assembly GCF_951394435.1). NCBI lineage: Eukaryota > Metazoa > Chordata > Mammalia > Artiodactyla > Delphinidae > Stenella > Stenella coeruleoalba. The sequence continues at coordinate 128,276,818 of NC_137147.1, forward strand.
CTGCACAGAGGCTTTCTCTAGTCGCAGCGAGCTGGGGTTACTCTTCGTTGTGGTATGTGTGTTTCTTATTATGGTGGCTTCTCTTGTGGAGCATGGGCTCTAGGCACACAGGCTTCAGTAGTTGTGGCATGAGGGATCAGTAGTTGTGGTTCATGGGCTCTAGAGCGCAGGCTCAGTAGTTATGGAGAATGGGTTTTGTTGCTCTGCAGGATGTGGGATCTTTCTGGACCAGGGACCGAACCTGTGTCCCCTGCATTGGTAGGCAGATTCTTAACCACTGTGCCACCAGGGAAGTCCCTATATTATGTTATTTAAGTTTTGTCAATTTTACATCATACTATATGTTTGGGAATTTCTATGAGAGGGATATACATTATTCAAGGAAATTATTGCCTCTTCTGGGGAAGGAGTTTGTGTGATTTTGGTTGTTATCAACATAGCTGTATCATGTTAGGCAGAATTATGGCTTTATTATTGTCTCTATGTGGAGATTAACTGTGATTTAAGGTGATGTGTGTGAGTATCAAGTTGACAAGGTATGGACTCATGCTGGTTAACTCTATGTGTCAACATGACTCCGCTAAACAACATCCAGATAACTAATGAGACATTATTTTGGGGAGTGTCTGTGTGGAAGGGTATTCCTAGAAGCTTTGATCAGTACACTCTGTAAAGAAATGTGCCCTCACCAATGGGGGCAGGCAACATCTAGTCAACTGAGGGCCTGAAGAGAAGATAAAGATGAAGAAAGGCCAATCCCCTCTTCTTTCTTTTTCGTTTTTTTTTGGGGGGGGCTGGTATGCGGGCCTCTCACTGTTGCGGCCCCTCCTGTTGTGGAGAACAGGCTCTGGACATGCAAACTCAGTGGCAATGGCTCACGGGCCCAGCCACTCCGCGGCATGTAGGATCTTCCCGGACTGGGGCACAAATCCGTGTCCCCTGCATCAGCAGGCGGACCCTCAACCACTGCATCACCAGGGAAGCCCCCCCCCCTTCTTTCTTGATCTGGGATATCCATCTTTTCTTGTTCTCTCACAACAGAATTTCTGGTCTGTCGACCTGGGGACAATACAACTTAACCAGCAGCCTCCTGGTTCTCAGGCCTTTGTACTGTGACTATGATTTACACCATGGGTGCCCTGCTTCTCAGTCTTTAAGACTTAGACTAAATTACTCAACAGGATTTTCTTGTTCTCTAGCTTACAGATGTCAGATTGTGGGACTTCTTGACTTCTATAAATGCCTGATCCAATTCCTATAATAAATATCTTCATATGCCTATCTATCTGTCTATCATCTATCTATCTATCATTTGTCTATCTACTTCTCTTATTTGTTCAGTTTTTTTGGAGAGCTTTTATAGAATTTGACACTGAGAGAGGTTGTAGTTGAACAGAATTTTAAGGATGTGTTTTCTAAATTACTTCTGGGGTTTCTCAAATTGTCTATGTAATTCTACTAGATTAAAGGATGTTGTTTACTCTATTTCCAGTAATAAGTACAGCACTGATACTTTATGGTAAAAGCTTTTCTTAAAGATACACAAAATATATGCATTGGATATTTGTAATTAACCACTTATAAGAAGCGGGGAGCAAAGTAACACTGCTTATGACACATTCAAATATTTTTTAAAAAAAACTAAGGAGCTTAATGATGTTGGTTGGGTCTTCCATATGTTGCTGGAAAAGTTGCAAAAGAAAAGGATGCACTCTGGCTTTTAAATTGTCAGCTAAAGGGTTGCATAAGTGACCTAAGAGCTTCTAAGAGTGCGCTGAGGGAGAGCTTTATCTCCTGTCAGAGCTGACACTTTTGAAAATCAAACTGTGATTTTCTAAATTTTAATGCAAGTTGAACTCCAAAGTTCCTAGAATTCCTACTTTCAAAGTGATGGGATTGATTGAGAAAGAACTGTAAACTGTAATGTGGAATGGGGATGTGTGGGAAGACCCTGATGAAACAGGGGGCATCAGACCTCTAACATCTTTTGAGTCTTTGTAAGTGGAAGTGGTCTCCCCAACCCCTATAGCAATGAATTCCCCATCCAAGTGGTAGCAGCCACCCAATCCGCAGGGGTATCAACCTTTACACCTCCATCTCAGGGTACTAACCCTTCATTGTTTTAGGAAACAGTTATGGACTCCCCTGAGGCAGTTACTACGTGTGACTCAATTCCTATCAGACCCCTAAATGTGAGGTACAAAGTGTGACCCATGAGAAGGTGCCCTATACTCCTAAATAACTGCTTGAATTTTTAAGTTATACAAGCAGAAACCTGGGAATATGTATGGGTATGGATATTAAGGGTGTGGGCTTATGGTATGCAAATATAAAGTTGGAACATGACAATTTTTAAAATATTGGCACACTAAGCAGAAACTGTACATTTAATGTGCAGCATGGGAAGTTAGAAAGGGGTCTAAAGTTTATTGGGTTGATTGACTGAAACATTGATCAAAGGGTGGTTCATCATGAGTGGTGGAAATGCTAGATCTCCCTTGGTTTAATGTAAGGAAAAGGATTCAAAAGCACAGGGACAGTGGAATGGTAGAGTGGATTTATCACTTAAGATCTATTCAACCGAACTGGAAGTGTCCAATATACACTTGCTATACTGCTTTCTCCCTCCCAACCTGAACTTATGACTTCATGGATAACTCTCTTAAATGAATTGAAAAGGGAAGAAAAAAAGATAGCTTGGCTTACAGATAGTTTTGTATGATATGCAATTGCTACCCAAAATTGGAGAGCTGCAGCACTACAGTCCCTCTACAAAGGGGAGTGGTGAAGAGCAATCTTCTTAGTAGGCAGAACTTTGGGCATTGCACTTGGTTGTTCACTTTGGAAGGAGAAATGGACAGATGTTGTTTATATACTGATTCATAGGCTGTGGCCAATGCTTTGGCTTGATGACCAGGGACTTGAAAGGAACATGATTGGAAAATTGGTGACAATGAAATTTGGGGAATAGATATGTATATGAATATTCATGTATATGAATAAAAGAGGATACACCTATTTTAAAAGGCATAAAAACAAGAATATATGTGTATCCCATGTAAATGCTCATCACAGGGGACCTCTGGGGGAATGAGTGTATTGACAAATTTCTATGAACTTCTTATGATTTATGTAAAATCTATATTAGTAAATATATCCACATACATACAGCCTATGAAGTTTTGTCATCATTTCCTGTTTGAAAATTCTCTTATGTATTTTAATATATCAAATGAATATAATTAGTTTATCTTCTCCCTTTTACAAGGTAAAAGACAAATCCTTTGAGACTTTCTAGAAACCCTTTGGGAAATCTTGATGTTAATTGGAGTTCAAAAGATTCCTGTTCCAATTTGTTTGGGAAAATTGACAAAAATGTCAAAAGGGTTAGACATATGACTAAATAGGATTATTGTGAAAACAACCCTTGGTTATCCATTTTACCAAAGTGACAAATTATTTTAAGGACAAATACATAAAATTACACAGTTGTAAAAAAAAATTTGGCTTATTGAGAAGACTCAGTTTTTAAGCAACCAAAGACCTCTGAATCACAGGACATTATTTACAGTGCAATATCTTGGTTTCCTAGGCAGAATATTTAAAAGAGAAAGAAGATTTTTTAAATAGTTTCTTCTTAATAGCAGTATATTAACCTAAGAAAACTTTGTTGTTTTAGTAGAGAGAAAATCAAATTCTGAATATGCATCAGTGAACTGTTTATTCTAAGGCTATTTTTTTTACAGCCTTATAAATAAATTCATCTACTCTCCACTAGCTTGAGCACACAAAATAATATTCCCTTTCCAAGATCCTTTCCTGAACATTCTAAAACTTCTTTTTAAATATCTGTTTAGTTTTTGTCTTACTGTTTTCCACTTTATCATTCTAGAGCAACCAATTGTTCTGGTTTAGGACAAAGTTACAATCTTGGGCCCTTAACAAAAACACATCCTTTATATCTTTCTTTATAAAAAATACATCTTATTTCCTTGCATACTGAGTTTTTTCTTTACTCTTGTTAGTCACAGTGGTGTTATTTGCAAAATTGATACAAAATTTTAACCATTATTTCTGTCTATTACAGAAAATAAAAACAGAACTGAGCAATTTTTAACTGACTACCACACAGTATCCTTCTGTAGCAAATTATGAATACATCATTTTATAACTTTATAGAGGCATATGGTTTTTTATAGAACAAATATCATGTTATTGACAGGCACAAATATATTTACTTTCTCTATGCTGTGTTTATAAAAATAAGATGCCTAAAATCGATTAACTTGGGGTTTCCCTGGTGGCACAGAGGTTGAGAGTCTGCCTGCCGATGCAGGGGACATGGGTTCGTGCCCTGGTCCAGGAAGATCCCACATGCCACGGAGTGGCTGGGCCCGTAAGCCATGGCCGCTGAGCCTGCGCGTCCGGAGCCTGTGTTCCACAATGGGAGAGGCCACAACAGTGAGAGGCCCGCGTACTGCCAAAAAAAAAAAAAATTCGATAAACTTATATTCAGCAGTTAATATTTCAATATTTTACCTTATTTGGAAATTCAACAAATATCTATTATTTATCCTAACTTAGCATAGCTTTAAGTTTTCAAGTTACAAAAAATCCTTGTGGAATAATTATTAAGTTCACATTTGGTAAAACATAATAATTGTTAGCAAATTTATAAAAATTTTATCCCACTTACAGTCACTTGTTCTTAACAATTACAATTATGTTTGGGTTGATCATGAACATTTCATGAGTCTAAAAAATCAAATCTAGACATTATCCTAGGATATTTTTCTAGTTAAAAATTGATCAAGTTTTTTTTTTTAAGTCTAAGAGCAAAGAACATAAAAGGTTAAACACATGGGTCTTCCTTTTCTCCTCCCCTCTTCCTCCTCCTCTTCCTCCTCCTCTCCCTCCTCCTCCTCCTCTTCTTCCTCCTCCTCCTCCTCCTCCTCTTCTTCCTCCTCCTCCTCCTCCTCCTCCTCCTCCTCCTTCTTCTTCTTCTTCTTCTTCTTCTTCTTCTCCTTCTTCTCCTTCTCCTTCTTCTTAATTTACTGAAGTACTTGACCTGCGTCATGCAACCCAATTTTTAAAAAATATTTATATATTTATTTATTTGGTTGCCTTGGGTCTTTGCTGTGGCAGGCAAGATCCTTAGTTGCAGCTTGAGGGTTCCTTAGTTGCGGCTCACCAGCTCCTTAGTTGCAGCATGTGGGCTCCTTAGTTGTGGCATGCAAACTCTTAGTTGTGTCATGCATGTGGGATCTAGTTCCCTGACCAGGGATCAAACCCAGGCCCCCTGCATTGGGAGCACATAGTCTTAACCACTGCACCACCAGTGCAGTCCCGCAACTCACTTTTAAATTAAATTTTACCACCTATTGTATTTTTAGTTTGTTATCTTAAACATCCATTAAAGATACCATAAGCTTGCTTGATTACTAAATCTAGGTAAAATATACATATACATATATATATATATGCATTATATTTAATGCTGACAACTCTGAAGACATGTCAGTTTCCATGTACTAAGAGTTTTTAAAACTAGTTTTATTTAACAAATGTAATCCCAGTTAAATTTTTTAAAATTAGATTTATATCTGTATTTCTAAAGTTTTAGGAATGCTTAATTTTAGGGACACATTTATCTCTAAGCCAATTTGGATAGATTTCCTTTAAGAGACTTAAAAATTAATTTAGTAATATTATCCAGGGGTATAAAATGTCTTATATACGTAACATACATGCATTTTTACATACATAAAGACACACAAAAACTTACAGAGGCATATAGATGTTTTAGAGATTTTATTTAAAAATTTCAGCTGTAAATCCGTGAAGCATAGTAATAAATTTTCACTTGTTTACCACCACCTTATATTTATAACTAAATTGTGTTTCTGGCAAATGGACAAGTCAAAGTTAACTGTTTACCAATATTTGTGGAGGTGACTTAAGCTTTTCTTTTGCCCTAATATGTAATTTGATGGAAGCTGTGGACTAAATTTTAGGTCAGTGACCAATGAAACACATAGCAGCTCTCTGGATGTATCCTAACTCATACGAGTATACAAGGCATAAAGTTATGTTTCCAAATAGCTTTTTTTTCCTAATTTCAACTATAGGTATTTGCTTTTGGGGATCTATTAGTCCCTGGATAAGACTTGATTTAGATTAGGAGAGCTATAGTTAAATAGACTATGGAGCTGTGGGGCTGAAGTAAAATGGGAAAAGTGTGGCAGGGTGAACAGAGAGATGGAGGAATCATGGTTATGAAGTGGGACATATGAAAGGACTCAAGGAAACTGGAGGGGATATCCAAGCAGTAAATGGAGCATCTCTGATGGGAAGAGGAAGAGGTTTTAGAGGAACCCATTTGGGAACCATAAATTTCCCAAAGAGGCCACTGAAGTGCCAAATTATTCCTAGTAAAATCACACCAGCAAGGAAGAAAGCAGACAGAGTTAAGCATATAGTCAACAGGGGTTCAAGAGGTCGGTTTTCAGTTCACTGAGATGCTCCAATGTTTGGAACTAGTGGTACTATATATATATATATACCTATGAATAGAGAAATTTGGGACTCTAACACAGCTTGTGCTTGCCTGGGCCTCTAACCAAACTTCTTAGACAGAAACCTAAGAATCTAACCTGACTTTGTTTTTGTTTGTTTTCTGGTACTATAACCAAAATTCTAGCGTGTACTCAAAATCTTATGAATAAAAATCTGTCTCTACAAGATTCAAATGACATTTGTCTGGACCAATGGTTTAGTAATCAGGCTCACCCAAGGATCTCCAATCAAACAGTTAGGAAAGAAGATGAAGTCTCCATTGGTATATGCTTTGGTTCCTGAGTGAGTTGTCAAGGGCTCCAAAATTAAATCTTATCTATCCAAGTTGCAGATTATTACTGTCAAAGAAGAACCAGAGTTTTGAAAGGATAAAAACTAATTTTACTCAGGACTATTGAAATATGGAAATAGAGAGCTCAGTGCAGAAATAGAATAAAATTCTAATTCAGCATGGACAAGTTGAATTTATAGCAAGAGAACCTGGCTGGGTTGAGTGGATGGAAAATTACTGAGAGGACATATGAAGGGTATGGGGGATTTTGGCTAAATCAACCTAACAGGATCCTTGCTGAAGACAGGCCAGGTTGTGGTGGATGGGGGAGGACAAAAAATCAGGTTAGATATTGAGGGTAATCCCTACTGAAGTATAAGAGACCCTTGGGAAACTGTCTTAGCAACATCATTATGATAAGGCTATCACAAGGATGTGCACAGATGGTCCTAGGGGAAGGTTCAAAGTGTTTGACTAAAGTTTGGTGAAGAAAATAATCTGTGTCACTGTGAAAGGAAAATTGGAAAAATATTGTATAAGGAAGGTAAAGAAGAGTGTGTCTTATATATAGAACAACCTTAGGGTGTCTCTTAGTACAATGATGCTCTGTGATTAACATTAAGATAAATCTACAACAACCCAATCCAAGCAGGACTAGTAATGTCCCAGACCCTTTAGGATTGAAAGCTTTTAATTCACCAAGTAAATAGCCACCACCTGTTGAGGTGTTAGCTGATGAAAAAAGAATACAGAATGAATAGTAGAAAAATATAGTTATATACCTCCTTTATAACATTGCTGACCAACTACAGCAATAAGGACAATAATTGCCATGAGTATTTTCTCCTTTGTTATGAATATATTAGTGTGTATATATACATGTATTAAGCAAATATATTCTTTTCTATCCTCTCTTATTTCCCTATCATGTATTTAGGAGATATACTGTCTTCATATCATGGTATTTAGGTATTGTTAATTTTACATTGTACAATTTTTATGGGATATCTAGAAGAGTAAACAAAACACGAGGATTTTACCTCTTTTGTGGAGAAGGAGTTAGTGTGTTTTGGTAGTATGCAGGATACTTCCATCATGTTAGGCAGAATTTAACTGATTATTTTCTTTATTTGAAATTTAAGTATTGTTGAAGATGATGGGTATAAGTGTTAAGTTGACAAGGGGTGAATTTATGATGGTTAATTTTAGAGTTAACTTTTTTGGGCTAAGTCCAGATAGTGGATAAAACATTATTTTTGGGTGTGACTGTGAGGGCTTTACTTTCTTTTTGTTTTTCTGCGGTACGCGGGCCTTTCACTGTTGTGGCCTCTCCCGTTGTGGAGCACAGGCTCTGGACACACAGGCTCAGCGGCCATGGCTCACAGGCCTAGCCACTCCGCAGCATGTGGGATCTTCCCGGACCGGGCCACGAACCCTTGTTCCCTGCATCAGCAGGTGAACTCTCAACCACTGTGCCACCAGGGAAGCCCCCTGTGAAGGCTTTTCTGCAAAGGATTAGCATTTGATTCAGTCAGTATACTGAGTAAAGAGATCCAGCCCCAGCAATTTTTTGACAGCATTATCTAATCACAATAGAGACCCACAATAGAAAAAAATGGCAAAGGAAGACAAATACCTTCTCCTCTCCTAGAGCTGGAGCATTTATTTTTCCAACTCTCTGACATCAAAACTCTTGGTTCTCAATCTTTGGACTCTGATATTTACACCAGTGGCCCTTCATTCTTACATCTTTAGCATAGGGCTAGAAGTTATTCCATGGGCTCCTCTGCTTTTAGGACTCTGAACCTAGACACAATTTACCACATAATTTTCGGATCATTAAGCTAGTAGATGACAAAGAGTGGGACTTCTGTCCTCTATAACTACCTGAAACAATTGCTATAATAAATATCCTCTTTTGTCTACTTATTGATTATCTATTATCTATCATCTATCTTTATCTCATCATCATCCTCTGTCTTTTCTCTAGCTATATATTATCTACCTATCTAACCCATATATTCTGTTTTTTTCTGGATAACTCTTACTAATATACACTTGGAATGGATGGAGAGTGATTCTAGAGAACATAATTTTATTTTATTTTATTTTTTTATTGAGGGACATTTTTTGGTCTGTTGAAGGATTTTCAATCAAAAGGGGAAATGATGGAAAAATCTGCACATATTTTGAAGTATGGGGAAGTCATTCTGTCTTATATGTGGTTTAACAAACTTTACTGACCAGAGCAGCCTATACTGTGATCTTTTGGACATGCATTGTAATTGTACATCCACTTTGGCCATTGAGGAGGGGAATGCATTTGAAAGTCAAAATGGAATAGCTGTGGTCCAGACATCCAGGGTAAAACTAGATGGCCATGATGGGCATGATTTTAGACGTTTCTGTATTGCTGAGAAGTTGAGTTTTCTGAGCTGTATTAGATATGGGACACCACTAGCCATTGTCAAAGTAGTGTCTGCTGGCAGATGGTAGCTACAACTTTATGACCTCAAGGTCTCCTCTTATAACTATTAAATTTTTAGACAATAAAAGTGCTCTAGATCATATGTTAGCAGAAAAAAATGGGAGACATATAGTGGCCAATAGCTTCTGTTATGTATATGTTAATACCATATGTCAGTTGAGTTTTACCTAAGGTCATCTTAAAGTGGTATTCCCTTAACTCATCTGTAGTTATTTCCCCAGATCTATATTGCATGATTGGAATAGAGATACTAATAGCTGGCAGAATCTCCTTACAGGTTTCTGTCTGCGAAATGATGGATATTAACATGCAAAAAGTCATATGAAAGTCATTTGAACTGCCTCCACCTTGTAAAATAGTAAACCAAAAGCAATACCACACTCCTGGTAGAAGTGCAGAGATGCGTGCCACAATCAAGATGCAACAATGTAGATTCCCACCACATCTCCAAAAATTATTAGGCCTTGTAGAAGATATGACTATTAGAGAATAACAGCAGATTAAGGAAATCTTAATCATTGGTGATACTAACTTCAGCTGTTGTACCAGATGTGGTTTTATTGCTTGAGCAAATTTACATATCTCCTGGAATTCATTTACCAACTATTACCCTGGCACAACATTTTCCTCCATACATGTTCATAAGGCCCACTAGAAGCAGTTTCCATCCAGGCAAGAACAAAAATACACCTTTACTTTCTCCCTCAGGAGTACATCAATTCTCCAGCTCTACGTCACAGTTTAATTTACAGAGAACTTGATTGTCATTTCCTTCCACAAGATATCTTACTGGCCCTTTATATTGATAACATTATGCTTTATGGACCTATTGAGTGGGAATATCAAATTATGTAGAGTTACTTTTGTCATTTATATGTAAAATGGTGTGGAATACATCCGAATAATTCAAGGACCTTCTACCTCTATGAAATTTCTATGAGTCCAGTGGCTTAGGGCATATCCAGATATCCCTTTTAAGATAAACAATTAGTTGTTGCATCTGACCCCTCCTACCACCGAGAGAGAGGCACAGCCACTTTTATATAACAAAGTACTGGCAGCATTAGCCAGTCAGGCAATAAAAATCATTAGTTATTGTGGAAACACAAATAAAAATTACAATGATATATCACCTCACAACTGTCAGTATGGCTATCATCAAAAAGTCAAAAAATAAAGTGCTAATGTATATATATATATATATAATATAAAATATATAATAATCATATATAATATATATACATACATATATATAAGTATATATATTATATATATATTTAATCACACACACAAATAAGTAGATAAGTTTTTGCATCTAGTTCCTCTTACAACCAAGAAAAAAGGACAATGAACATCTTTGGATTTCTGAGGCTATATATTTCTAATTTGAGTGTGTTACTCTTGGCCCATTTATCCAGTGACATGGAAAACTGCTCGTTTTGAGTGGGGCTCACAAAAAGAGAAGGCTTTGCAACAAGTCTAGCCTGCTATGCAAGATGCTCTGCAACTTGGGCCATGTATTCCAGCAGACCCAATGCTCTAGAAGTTTCAGGGGCAGAAAAAGATCTTGCTTGGGTCCTTTGGCAACCCCTATAAGTGAAGCACAAGGCTGATTTTTAGGATTTTGGAACAAGGTCATGATATCATCCACAGATACTTACTCTACTTTTGAGAAACAGCTCTTGGCCTGCTACTGGACCTACAAGAGACTGAATGCTTGACCATGGGCTGCCAAGTTACCATGTGACCAGCACTGCTCCTCCTGAATTGAGTGTTATCTGACCAGGTAAGGCATAGCATTTGGAATGCACTGAAGTACCACACCTTGAAAAAAAAGTGATATATGCATGATAGAGTCAGGGCAAACTCTGAAGGCAAAAACAATTAGATAAAAAGCCCTAAGCCCATGGAACCTACTCCTGAAGCACTGCCTTCTCTCTCCTAACCTCCACTTATGACCTTATGAGGAACACTCGTAGTAGTTGACAAAGGAAAGAGAAACGCAGGCCTGGTTTAATAATATTTCTGCACAATATGTAGTCATTACCCAAAAGAGGAGAGTTGCAGCCATAAAGTCCCTTTCTGGAAAGGGAATCATCCCAGTGGCACGATATCAGGCAGTTTACCCAGTTGTTCACTTTGTTTGCAAGAAGAAATGTCCAGAAGTGCTGCTATGTATCATTATGTAACATTTTTGAACTGGGGACAATGCTTTGGATTGATAGTCAGAACCTTGAAAGGAACATGGTTGGAAAATTAATGACAATGAGATTTTGGTAAAGGTCTCAATGGGTAAGAAAACCCATGAAGATATTTCTCCTTTCATGGAACGTTTGCAAAAGGTAGACTTCAGCAGAAAAGGATTTCAATGATTAAGTGGATAGGATGATGCATTCTATGGGTACTAGTTAGCCTCTTTGCCCAGCTGTCACTGCCATAGCCCAAAGGGCTCATGAACAAATTCATGAACAAAGTATCTATGGTTGCATGAATGGAAGTTATGCAAGAGTTAGCAACATTAACTTTCACTCACCAAGGCTGAGTGCTCAATAAACCAGGAGCTGAGAGCAACACTGATCCTCTCATATGGAACCACTTCATAGGGTGATCAGCCAGCTACCTAGTTACAGGTTGATTACAGTAGATCCTTTATATAATGGAAGGAGATGGACTTTTCATTACTGGAATAGACACAACCTTAGCACACTTTGCTTTGCCTCTATGCAATGATACTGCCAAAACTATCACCTGTGGACTTAAAGAATGCCTTATCCACTCTTCTGGTATTTTACTCAGGATTGCTTCAGATTAAGAAACTTACTTTACACAGAAGATTTGTGGTAATAGGACCATGTTCATTCAATTTACTGTCTTACCATGTGACCCACAATCCTGAAGCAGATGATTTGATATCATGGTGGAAGGACATTTTGGTGGCTCATTTACAATGCCAAGAGGTAACAACATAAGTGTTCTAACAAGGTTTTCCAAGGAGCTGTATATGCTTTGAATAAGGGTACTCTTTCTTTGATATCCAGTATTCATGGGTTCAGGAATCAGGGGTGAAAGTGGGAGGGACACCACTCATTATTTCTCCTAGTGCCCAATAGCAACATTTTTTAAAAAATCATTAACGAATAATTTAATAATGAATATTATCTTTCTTTTCCATTGGGAGATGAAGGGAAGGAAATTCTCTAGTGAAATTTGTTACAAAAATCAGAGATGCACTCACTGCAGAAGAATTGTTTCCAGTTAGTACTAACTACAAGGCCCAGATTCAACAAAAGCAAGTCACTTTTGGAATTCAACTATAAATGTCTAAAGTGGATATGATGAAAGCACTACGTTTGTTTTTGTTTTTTTTTTGCGGTACGCGGGCCTCTCACTGTTGTGGCCTCTCCCGTTGTGGAGCACAGGCTCCGGATGCGCAGGCTCAGCGGCCATGGCTTACGGGCCCAGCCGCTCCGTGGCATGCGGGATCTTCCCGGACTGGGGCACGAACCTGCGTCCCCTGCATCAGCAGGAGGACTCTCAACCACTGCGCCACCAGGGAAGCCCCAAAGCACTACGTTTATTAAAACCTCATTGATTTGGAGTATCTTTAACTTTTTTTTTCCACACACACTGTATTTTATTTTTATAAGAGATAAATAAACTGACACCAAGCATTGTAAATGGATGATCACAACAAAAGCAACAATGATTTCAATTACCAAACAAGAAACACACTCATACTATGTCATAATATTGACATTCAGTCCAGCAATCTTCCACTATAACAGCTCCTTTACTTTGCAGTGAAAATTGATTTGTATATTTTTGGCCTCTGAGTACTTGTGGGATTTATTTTTTATTCAAACAGGAAGTGACAAAAATTATAATCATCCTCATCAGTTCACTCAGTCCCATGTAATTAATTTTTTTTTACCATCTCCCCTTTTCAATTTATTAGGCTAATTTCACAACCTCATTGAAATGCCAGAGCACATCAGATAACTTTTGAAGAAGCCATAAAGTGTAATACTGTATTGATTAACCATTTCTTCTTTTACCTGTTTTTGGAGGGGGTTGTTTAATTTGTGCTTGAAATAAATAGTACATGTTGCAAAATATGCGGCATGTGGGATCCTCCCAGACCGGGGCACGAACCCGTGTCCCCTGCATCGGCAGGCGGACTCCCAACCACTGTGCCACCAGGGAAGCCCTAGTATCTTTTTAAGAGTAAAGAAGCGTTATCTTTCCCTAAAAGGATAGTAGAGTATTAAGTTGTTTATTGAATAATTTTCAAAACCATCTAAGAAAACGTTTTGTTTGTTTTTAGGACACAAGATGATGAAACAGCCCAGCCCAAAGAAGTCCAGCAGAAGCAGGGCTCAGCCCACCAGGAATGGTTTACCAAATATTTTTCTTTCTAAACTTATCCTTAAACTGATCATAAAGTGGACATTTGAAACACATTTCTTTTGAAGCATCTGATTGAAGGAATGAACTAAAAAGCCAACCAACCAAATAACTTGCTTGTAATATGATTTACATACATAGCTAAAACAAATTCTTGCATTAACATTTCATACTGTTTCATTGTGACATTAAGATAAAACAAGCCAGTGTTATCAGAAAGTGCCCATAGGGAAATATTATTAATGTTACTGATGACCTACCCATGGTATTTCTAGTGTCCATAAGACTGCAATCCGCATTGTGGAATATCAGACTTTGTGATTTCCATGGTCTACTTTTAAAGCGGTTTCATTTTCCTAGGACACTGGTCATCTTCACTTGAAAAGTGTTTCTATGTAAATGATATAATTCCAAAATACACATGTAACCTCAATAGGTAGAGAAATAAAACAAAGCTCAAAATAACCAGGAAAGCCAATTTTAAAAAACCAAAGAAAACAAAACTGCTAGGAATGGACTATAGCAGACCTTGGCATACTTGGATCAAATATTTTGACTTCCTAGGTCCAGGACATGAAGATTATAGAGGGAATAACAGCTACCTCTAAGGGGCTTTTTGAAGTTTAAGCAAAATATGGGTAATAATACTAATCGTGAATTGGAATTAAGCCTTGCCAGGATTTTTCTGTGAATAACTGAGCCTCACCCCATCATACATCTCAACTTCAATGACTGTAGCATCAACTTGGTCATTTGTGATGGTTTCTAGATTATTCTTTGAAGTGAAAGATCTACTGAACCTCTAGTCTTGCCTCATGGTGCATTGCTTCCCCATTGCATGGATGCTCAGGAGATTAAAGGGAACTGGGAATGGCCATTCACAATGCTGACCTCGCTGTCAGTCCACGCTGAGCTGTCTGACCCTCTGATGGAGCAGTGCAATTTGACAAGAGCCAGTACAACTTTTAGTGGTCAAAATATGTTCTCAATCCTTTGGTGCTGGCCCAGTAAGTGGCCTATAAACAGTTGTCTCTTCTATGCACCATCAAATCTTTGCTCTTTGAATAAAACTTTATAAACAACTGGGCAATAAAAATGGTTGTGATTTGTACTGATTTTCCAAAGAAAGGTGAAATTAGATGAAGGCTGAACTTGGAAATAGGAAGCTCACATTAACCTCAGTCAGATCATCAATAAAACGTAGCTGCGGTGCTTTGTGACCACCTAGAGGAGCGGGACAGGGAGGGTGGGAGACGCAAGAGGGAAGAGACATGGGGACACATGCACATGCACAGCTGACTCACCCTGCTACAAAGCAGAAACCAACACACCACTGCAAAGCAACCACACTGCAATACAGATGTCAAAAATAATTAATTAGAATAAAATAAAAAAATAAAACGTAGCTGCTCATGCACTTATGTCATTTTGAGAGAAATGCAATTACAACTCAGACTCACAATTTAAAACTAAATTTACTACCTAATCAAAACATATGGCCTAATAACATAAATTTTTAAATATCACTTCTCCTACCCTCCCCCAAAAGTAAATGAACACTACACAAAATATAAACTCACCCCAAATAAAAGTCAACATTAAGGGGGCTTCCCTGGTGGTGCAGTGGTCGAGAGTCCGCCTGCCGATGTAGGGGACACGGGCCTGCGCCCCAGTCTGGGAAGATTCCACACGCCGCAGAGCGGCTGGGTCCGTGGCCTATGGCCGCTAAGCCTGCGCGTCCGGAGCCCGCGTTCCACAGCAGGAGAGGCCACAGCAGTGAGAGGGCCACGTACCACACACACACACAAAAAGTCAACATTAAGGATACTGCTGGATTCCTATAGCACTAGTTACTGCAGTACAGTAACAGCTACTACACTAACCTATGAAATTATAATCCTCTTCCAACCTATTTACAAAATATCCTCATTCTGAGGTTCTGGAAGTGTTACATCGTTGCATTAGACTCCTCTTCTTTAGGTAGTTCAGTCTTGAAAAACAGCAAATTTACATATTTTTATATACTGCCACTGATGTGTAAATTATCATAAAAGGCCTTACAACCAAAATCCTCATCCTTTGATATGCAGATCAGATCATACAAGCTTTTCCCCTCAGATCATACAAAATAATCCAAAACTGGAAACAGAGAGACAAACACTCATACAAAAATAAAAATAATAAAAACAAGAAGCAAAAAACAAAAACTTAAAAAGGAATCTGTAAACGGCATCATATTAACAGTCTTAAATTTTGCTAAAGACAATATACTTGGTTTACCAAAGCAATAAGCATTTTATAAAGTATTCCAGAAATAATGCTTATAAAAATAAGGGGAAATTTTTAGATGAGAGCGCAAAACTAAATCATCTCACTCTCTGGCAAAGAGTTCTCCCAAAATGTCATGTCTACAAGAAGTGATGTTTGGCAAAACTGTGTCTGGGCTGACTCAGCCACCAGCTCATGTTCAGGTGGCTTTTCCTCAGGTTTGCTTCATCGGTGCAGGGATATTTGCAGATGCCTGCTCGAGGTAGGCCAGGGAACCCTGAAGGATGTCGGCTGGCTTTTTGTGCTGCATGTTGATGTCCTCCAGCTGCCAATGTCTCAGTTTTGTTAAGTGCTTCTGGACCAGAGCATCCTTTCTCTGTAATTCGTTCCTCAGTTCCGAGACGTCCAGTTCGAATTTCTTCCTGATCTGTACCATTGACATAATCCTGACTCACCAGAGAAGCAAAACAAGCCTCGAATGATGACTCCAACTTGTCCACCAAGGTACTGTTAGAAGTCCTCGGAACGCCTGGTGTGGCCTGAAGAAGCGAAGCCTGGGCCAAGAGGCCCGGCGGGAGTGGCGGCGGTCCCGGTGGCTGCCCGGAGAACATGCCTCCTAGCGAAGCCGCCATTTCTAAAAAATCTAACTTTTTTATTTTGATCTTTTGTTAGCACTTTTATGAATTCATCAGTTTTCCATTAGAGTTCTGAAAATGCTTATTCATTCAGTTCAGCAGTATAGTCAGTTACCAGAAACCTGTACTTGTCAGAGTCTTTTCCATGAATTCCTTGAAGATGAAACAGTTTTGCAAAAGCATCAGAGTACACCCAGAACTGTCTGTAAATGACAAAAGACTTAAAAATGACCACGGTTAAAGATTTGATGAAAGTTCATAATAATGCAATTGACAAGGAAATTTAGTTATTTCTGAGATATACATTTTAAAGTAATAACTAGAATTATGACTTATAACATTATACCAGAACATATAAGATTTTTAGAAATTTCATGTAATGTCTGAAACATTTATATTAACATATTTCCATACAAATAACCCACAGAAAGTTGAGTATTAGTTGTTTTTTGTTCCCACTAGCAACATTTTTGCTTACTGTTTCCATGACATTATGCTCTCTGACCTAGAGAACCTAATTTATGAGGATGGAATGCTTCCATGAGGAGAAAAAACTGATATTCCCCTGAACTAGAAGTTAAGACTGCCACCTGGACACATTGGTCTCTTCATGACTCTTAATTAGGCAAGGAAGGGATTTGCTGTGCTGAATAGAGTGATTGATTTTAAGGTCAGAGAACTCATAGCTGAACATTAGTTAAAGCAGTAAAAACAGATTTATTCAATAATATTCTTATAAGGGAAAAGAGACCTCACTATAAAGCCTTGTTCAATCTCAAAAACAGCATGAGCAAGTGGGACTTTATATCCAAGGAGCCTGGTAGGGGTCGCTGTCTGGAAAATTACTAATAGGAAACATAAAACATAAAGGGGTATCTGGGTAAATCAAATGAACAGGATTCTTTCTGAAGACAGGCCACACTTATCGGTCATCACTTGGTAGATAATAGAAAATTAGAGAGCAAATTTGGTATCAAGACTGATTATACAAAGACAATGAGTGACTATTGTCAAACTGAATTAGCATAGTTCTTGCTAAGAATTTATAAGAGAATGCACAGATGAACCTAGGAGAGAGTTTAGGATGACTAGTTTTATCAAATAAAGAATTGTCAGTCCCCCACATTTTCAAGAAAATAAGAGACATTCTTTTTTCCTTTGGATAATACAAGTTCATTTCTTTCAGTCTTCTTTTGTTTGTTAAGGAACAGCTGAATCATCTGTTGAGACTAGGTGGTAGAAGATATGTGCTTGGTGGTGTTACCTATCAGGCATTTAATGAAGGAAAGTTTCTATGAAAGTAAAGAAAACAAAATATTAATGTTACAAACCAAGTTTTTGATTCCAGAGTGCAGAAAGTCAAGAATATTTCTAAATGATTGGCTCAAAACAACTTTGGATAGTGGAGTGGAGAAAGCAGTGGCAATCCAATGGATTTCCTTGTTTTCAGTTTAAATGTCAGTGGTGATGGCAGCAGCTGTTATGGTGAAATTTCTGAGTGGCCCACACAAGTGTGGAAAAAGTAGTTGCCCGTACATAATCTGTTGTGATTATGTTCTTGATGTTCGTATCAAGTCATCTAGTGTCTACCTGCAGGGATTTAGGAAAAGTAAAAATTCAGTTGCAATAATTTCATGTCAGACAGGGGAAAAATTGGGAATATCAATTTGGAAAACTTTAGCCAGATATTGGAGGATCTGGAAAAAATTCAGAATTTGTGAAAAACTGGCAAAGCATGAAAGGAGGAACACACAAGTGGATACCACAGTCTCATATTGAAACAATTTTTCTCTCTAGATTCCACCATTTCTATCAAAAATAATCAAATGAGACAAATTTGTTTGCAAAATAGTCATGTCATTAAATTTGACTTCATTATTTACATAATGCAACAAGTTTAGTGACAGGCCTCATAATTCCTTGAAATTTTTTTGCTGAAACTTTTGATAAGTAATCTCAGATTGGTCTTTTCAAAGCCTCTTGAAGTTAAAAGGCACACCAAGCCCTTGTCACCGAATTTTTATTGCAGTGCCTATGGATTTGGGTGATTTCCCGTTATTAAGGTCCCCAAAATATCCTGAGGTTCCTGGGTGTGCCAATAAGTTACCTTTCTTAGTGCATTGGAAGACAGGTGAAGGAGATCAGAATACATGACCCCAAAATATGCTGCATTGGCTAATGGATTATTCTGAGCTAAAGACGATCAAGGCCCAGGAGACTCAAGAAAAACTTTTACTTCTCCCTTAACTGTCTAAAAGAATTTAGATACGGGACCTGACTCGGAGAACTATTACCAGAGATAACTTTTATTTGAATGACCTATCTGTATGGCATGGAAAACATCTGATTATCAAACATCTGCTCTTACTGTCCAGTGAATTACCCTCCTCTACATTGAGTCTCCAGGTTCCTATCTCATTCCTTAGCTCACCATAGCATATAAGCCTCAATTTCCCAACTTATCCCTGGGTCTCATATTTTTATGAGGCTCTCATTGGTACAAAATTAAATTTGTTTTTCGGAGAGGAAGTCAAGATGGCAGAGGAGTAGGAGGTCATCTCCCCCCATAAACGCATCAAGAATACATCTAAAAATGGATACTTACCTGGTGACACAGTGGTTAAGACTCCACACTCCTTATGCACAGGTCCCAGCTTTGATCCCTGGTCAGGGAACTAGATCCCACATGCATGCCACAACTAACAGTTTGTATGCCACAACTAAGGAGCCCACGTGCCACAACTAAGACCTGGTGCAACCAAATGAATAAATAAATAAAAATTGAAAAATAATACATCTAAAAATGGAATAATTATCACAGAACCCTGGTTGAACACTAGCTGAGGACCTCAGAAATCTGAAAGGACAAGAAAGATTCCTGCATAACAAGGTAGGATAAAAGAAAGAAGAAGGGAAAAGGAAGAGGAGAGGAGCAGGACAGGACCCTGGGGGGCAAGCGGGGAGCTGAAAGGGAAGAGAGGTTCCCGCATCCGGGGAAACCCCCTCACCAGTGAGATCAGTTGGGACAGAAGGGGAGCTTGGGAGGCTATTGGCAGAGAGTTCAGTAACCAGTCTGTGACAGGCAGGACAGAGTGAGACCTACACAGATGGTCCATGCTACAGCCCTGTGTGCCCCAGCCTGAGATATGTGTCCCCTGGTGTGGACGGGGGTGGGTGCTGGAAAGTGGGGTTTAGAAAGCAAACCCAAGGAGGGGACTGTTATTTGTGGGACTGCTATTGCACAGAGACAGCATAAGGGGATGGGAGCGAGGAAATCCACAGCTGGGAATGCTTGTGGAGAAAACCTGGACAGCCATAGAAAGGAAGCACCATTGTTGAGTGATGTACGAGGGGCAGGGCCATCATTGCAGCCTCTCACCCCACATGTTGTCCTCTGCCTCCCTGGGCACTAGGAAGGCTCCTGCTGGGGCCAGCTCTCTGGCGCAGCTGGCCGCCAGTTTCCCCCCATGAACCATCCCCACCAGGGCTCCCACAACACTGGCAGCTGCTGCCTTCTCCTCTGCACCCTGTCCTGGACTTGGTGGGCACTCTCGTGACCCAGTCTGCTGCCACCTTCACATGACCTCCTCACCAAGGCAGACTCCAGTGCTCCAGGACAGCCTTGGGAGCAGACCCTTGTGGGTGGCCCACACCCAGATGTGGGGCTGAAACTACTGCTGAGCCCCAGGGGCCGTGCAACTAAGGAAGAAAATCTGAAATCTATCCTTTCAGCTGTGCAAACTGCAAATTGACACCCTCATGATTGGCTTTGTAAACTCAGCTCCTACAGAACATCTGAATGGACAGTGAGTGCTCCTGTAGCCAACACAAGACATCTTCAGTGGTTGAAGACTCTGTGGACACATACACGTGGGGTTGGGCCAGGCCAGAGTCTGGGTTGGCCCCATAGCACCCACAGTGGGTCCAGATCCATGATTACTGCAATTCTGGGACCTGGCTTCAGTGGATCTATGCTGGTGGCCTGGTGAACACAACATCGGAGAGACACCAGGGCCAATTGTCAACATACCCACAGTTAAGGTGGGGCCAAGAGCAGTTCCAACAGCAGTGGAATCTGAGAGCTCACACAATGGGTGAAAGATGACACAACAGAGCACATCCACAGGTGAACAGCTCCAGAGGAAGAATACTCAGTGGCTTCCCTCCCAGTGGGAGTACTACAATCCTGCTTACCTCACACTGCAGATCAGAAACATAGCTAAGAAACAGATCTGAGGGCCTGTATTACAACAACTAGGGGACCCCACCTCTGATAGGGTGGTGACAACCACAGAGCAAAGGGGAGGCCCTGCTCAATATCCAGTGCAAGCTCTTGTGGCCACAACATCAGTCATACCTCCTATCAAGAGGATAATGGCCAGTATACACTGAGGAAAGAGGTGGCAAACATCTATACTAAACACAGCCCTATGCTAAAAAATATTAAACCCATGCAGGCTACACAAGAATGTTCCCACATAAAAGTAGCCCTCCAAGACAGTCTGAGAGTGTGGCATCAGGAGGAAGGACCTGCAGAGCATTTAGCCTTGAAGATCAGTGGTGCTTGAGTGCAGGAGCTCCACAGGACTGGGGAAAACAGAGACTCCACTTGTGGAGGGTGCACATAAGGTCACATGTGCACTGGGACACAGCACAAGGCAGTACATCCATAGGAACCTGTGCTACATGTACCAAGGGGTCTACATCTATGAAGGGAAGGTGAAGGTGGATTATAGTTAACTGTGGGGGCAAGGACACTGGTAGCAAAAGCCCCAGGGAATATTGATTGGAGTGAGCTCTCCTGGAGGTACACATTTTGGAACCAAGGCTTAGTCCCACACAACACCTGCAGGCTCCAGTACTGGAAAGCCACAGACCAAACAACCAACAAGATAGGAACACAACCCCATCCATCAGAACATAGGCTGTCTAAAGTTGTACTGAGCTCACAGCCACCTCAAAACACACACCTTGACATGACTCTGCCCATCAGAGGGACAAGACACAACTCCACCCACTAGCGGGCAGGCACCAGTCTCTTCCACCAGAAAGCCTGCATAAGACCTTGGACCTAGCTCACCCACCAGAGGGCAGACACCAGAAGCAAGATAAACTACTATCCTGCAGCCTGTGGAAAGTAGACCACAAACACAGAAAGTTAGAAAAAAATGAGACAACGAGAAATATGTTGTAAATGAAGGAACAAGATAAAAATCACAAGAACAAATAAATGAAGAGGAGATAGGCAATATCTCTAAAAAAAAATTCAGAGTAATGATAGTAAAGATGATCCAAAATCTCAGGAAAAGAATGGAGGTACAGACAGAGAAGGTAAAAGAAATGTTTAATAAGGAGCTAGAAATTTCAAAGAACAAACAGAGATAAACAATATAATAACTGAAATGGAAAATACACTAGAAGGAATCAGTAACAGAATAACTGAGGCAGAAGAAGGAACTTGTGAGCTGGAAGACGGAGTGGTGGAAATCACTGCCACAAAATAGAATAAAGAAAAAAGAATGAAAAGAAATGAGGACAGGGCTTCCCTGGTGGCGCAGTGGTTGAGAGTCCACCTGCTGATGCAGGGGACACGGGTTCGTACCCCGGTCTGGGAAGATCCCACATGCCGCGGAGCGGCTGGGCCCGTGAGCCATGGCCACTGAGCCTGCGCGTCCAGAGCCTGTGCTCCGCAACGGCAGAGGCCACAACGGTGAGAGGCCCGCATACAGCAAAAAGAAAAAAAAAAAGAAAAAAAAAAGAAAGAAAGAAATGAGGACAGTCTCAGAGACCACTGGGACAGCTTTAAATGCACCAACATTCACATTTTAGGGGTCCCAGAAAGAGAAGAGAAAGAGAAAGGGCCTGAAAAAAATATTTGTAGATATAGCTGAAAACTTCCCCTAACATGAGAAAGGAAACACTCACAAGTCCAGGAAACACAGAGAGTCCCATATAGGACGAACCCATGGAGGAACACACTGAGACAAATATTAATCAAACTAACAAAAATCAAAGATAAAAAATATATAAAACAACAAGGGAAAAACAACAAATAAAATTCAAGGGAATCCCCATAAAGTTATCAGAAGATTTTTCAGGAGAAACTCTGCAGTCCAGATGGCAGTGGCATGATATATTTAAAGTGATGAAAAGGAAGAACCTACAACCAAGAACACTCTACCTAGCAAGGCTCTCATTCAGATTCTACAGAGAAATCAAAAGATTTACAGACAAGCAAAAGCTAAGAGAATTGAGCACCACCAAACCAACTTTACTACAAATGCTAAAGGAACTTCTCTAGGCAGGAAGTAGACCAGCAAATTGAAACAGCCTTGTGCATACATAGATTACTAAATCAATACCTCATGGGAGAAGCAAAACCAAAAACTACAATAGATACCCACCCAAAATGGAAAAGCAACCCAAACACAACACTAAAGATGGTAATCTAACGTCAGAAGAGAAAAAAAGAGAAAGGGAAGAACAAAGACCTACAAAAACAAAGCCAAAACAATTAAGAAAATTGAAATAAGAAAATGCATATTGATAATTACCTTAAATGTAAATGAATTAAATATTCCAACCAAAAGACAAACTGGCTGAATGGATAAAAAAACAAGACCAATATATATGCTGTCTACAAGTGACCCATTTCAAATCTAGGGACACATACAGACTAAAAGTAAGGGGATGGAAAAATATATTCCATGCAAATGGAAAATTAAAAGAAAGCTGGAGTAGCAATACTCATATCAGACAAAATAGACTTTAAAATAAAGACTATGACAAGAGACAAGGAAGGACACTGCATAATGATCAAAGGATCATTCCAAAAAAGAAGATATAACCATTATAAATATATATGCACCCAATATAGGAGCCCCTTAATATATAAGGCAAATGCTAACAGACAAAAAAGGGGAAATAGACAGTAACACAATAAGAATGAGGGATGTTAGCACCACACTTACACCAATGGAAAGATAGATCATCAATATGGAAGAATTAATAAGGAAAAAAATCCCTAAATGACACATTAGACCAGACAGACTTAATTGATATCTAGAGGATATTCCATCTGAAAGCAACAAAATATGCTTCTTCTCAAGTGCATGTGGAATATTCTCCAGGATATATCACATCTTGGGTCACAAATCAAGCCTCAGTAAATTTAAGAAAATTGAAATCATATCAAGCATCTTTTCAGACTACATTGCTATGAGATTGGAAATCAATTACAAAAAAAACCTGTAAAAAACAAAAGCACAGGGAGGCTAAATGATATATTATTAAATGACCAATGGATCATGGAAGAAATCAAAGAGGAAATTTTAAAATACCTAGAGAAAAGTGACAACAAAAACATGATGATCCAAAACCTATGGGATGCAGCAAAAGCACTTCTAAGAAGGAAGTTTATAGCAATACAATTTTACCTCAGGAAACAAGAGAAATCTCAAATAAACAACTTAACCTTACACCTAAAGCAACTGGAAAAAGAAGAGCAAACAAAACCTAAAGTTAGTAGAAGGAAAGAAATCATAAATATCAGAGAAGAAATAAATTAAATAGACTAAGAAAATAACAGAATAGATCAATGAAACTAAAAGCTGGTTCTTTGAGAAGATAAACAAAATTGACAAACCTTTAGCCAGATGCATCAAGAAAAAAAGGGAGAGGACTCAAATCAATAAAATTAGTAATGAAAAAGGAAAAGTTACAATGGAAACCACAGAAATACAAATGATCACACAGACTACTATAAGCCATTATATGCCAATAAAATGGACAACCTAGAAAAAATAGACAAATTCTTAGAAAGGTACAACCTTCCAAGACTGAACCAGGAAGAAAGAGAAAATATGAACAGATCAATCATAAGTACTGAAATTAAAATTGTAATTAAACTATTTCCAACAAACTGAAGTCCAGGACCAGGTGGATTCACAGGCGAATTCTACCAAACATTTAGAGAAGAGTTTACACCTATACTTCTCAAACTATTCCAAAAAACTGCAGAGGAAGGAACATTCCCCAGCTAATTCTATGAGGCCACCATTGCCCTGATACCAAAACCAAAGATATCACAAAAAAAGAAAATTAGAGGCCAATATCACTGATAATCATAGATGCAAAACTTCTCAACAAAATACAGGCAAACCAAATCCAAGAACACATTAAAAGGATCATACCCTATGATCAACTGGAATTTATCCGAGGGATTCAAGGATTATTCAACATATGCAAATCAATCAATGTGATGCATCACATTAACAAACTGAAGGATACAAACCATATGATCATCTCAATAAATGCAGAAAATAATTTTACAATATTCAACAACACTTTTGACAGAAACTCTCCAGAAAGTGGGCATCAAGGGAACATACCTCAAGATAATAAAGGCCATATATGACAAAGCCACAGCAAACATCATTCTCAAAGGTGAAAAACTGAAAGCATTTCCTCTAAGATCAGGAACAAGACAAGGATGTTCACTATTGCCACGTTTATTCAACATAGTTTTGGAAGTCCTAGCCATGGCAATCAGAGAAGAAAAAGAAGTAAAAGGAATTCAACTTGGAATAGAAGAAGTAAAACTGTCACTATCTGCACATAACATGATACTATACATAGAAAACCCTAAAGATACTACCAGAAAACTACTAGAGCTCATCTATGAACTCAGTAAAGTTGCAGGATACAAAATGAATGCACAGAAATCTCTTGCATTTCTATACACTGACAATGAAAGTTCAGAAAGAGTAATTGAGGAAACAATCCTATTTATCACTGCAAAAAAAGAATAAAATACCTAGGAATAAACCTACTTAAGGGAGCAGAAAACCTATACACAGAAGACTATAAAATGCTGATGAAAGAAATCAAAGATAACACAAATAGATGGAGAGATATACCATGCATTGGATTGGAAGAATCAATATTGTCAAAATGACTGTACTATCCCAGGTAATCTACAGATGCAATGCATTCCCTGTCAAATTACCAATGGCATTTTTCAGAGAATTAGAACAAAACTTTTACAATTTGTATGGAAACACAAAAGACCACAAATAGCCAAAGCAATCTTGAGAAAGAAAAATGGAGTTGGAGGAATCAGGCTCCCTGACTTCAGGGTATACTACAACCAATATGATACCATCACAGAAACAGAAATATAAGTCAATAGAACAGTATAGAAAATCCAGAAATAAACCCACACTTCTATGGTCACCTAATCTATGACAAAGGAGACAAGAATACACAATGGAGAAAAGACAGTCTCTTCAATAAGTGGTGCTGGGAAAGCTGGAGAGCTACATGAATGAAATTAGAATATTCTCTAACACCATACACAAAATAATAAACTCAAAATGGGTTAAAGACCTAAATGTAACACCAGTTTCCATAAAACTCTTAAAGGAAAACATAGAACACTCTTTGGCATAAATTGCAGCAAGATATTTTTTGATTCAACTCTTAGACTAATGAAAATAAAAAGAAAAATAAACAAATGAGACCTAATTAAAGTTAAAAGCTTTTGCACAGAAAAGTAAACCATAAGCAAAATGAAAAGACAACCATCAGAACGGGAGAAAATATTTGCCAATGAAGTAATCTACAAGGGATTAATTTCCAAAATGTACAAACAGCTCATGCAGCTCAATATCAAAAAAACAAACAACCCAATCAAAAAATGGGCAGAAGACCTAAACAGACATTTCTCCAAAGAAGACATGCAGATGGTCAAAAGCAAGTGAAAAAATGCTCAACATCACTACTGATTAGTGAAATACAAATCAAAACTTCAGTGAGGTATCACCTCACATTTTTCAAAATGCCCATCATCGAAAATCTACAAACAATAAATGATAGAGAGGATGTGGAGAAAAGGGAACCCTCCTACACTGTTGGTGGGAATGTAAATTGGTAGAGCCACTATGGAGAACAGTGTTTAGGTTCCTTAAAAAACTAAAAATAGAGCTACCATACGATCCAGCAATTCCATTCCTGGGCATATATCCCAGGATACCTATATGTATAACTAATTTTCTTTGTTATACAGCAGAAACTCATACAACATTGTAAATCAACTGTACTCCAATAAAAATTAATTTAAAAAACAAATAAATAAATTAGTTTTTCACATGTTACACTGCCTTACATGAATTTAATTATTAGGCCAGCCAAAGAACCTAAAAAGGCAGAAGGAAAATTTTCCTCCCCAACACAGAGAACCATATTAGATAGTTATAGGCCAGTTGTTTCATGAGGGCCTTTATAAGCATTGGCTTCCTAAAGTCATTACTTTCTTAAAGCTGTCTGATCATACATGATTTGAGCAGCACATTAGTTTCAAATACAACATTCACAATATGCCATAATGAAAGCTTTGATAATACAACCAGTGTTTCAATAGTGTCCTGTTACAAGGTGAACAGATTCTTATTGAACTTATAAAAATAACTATATTGTCCCTGTACCATACTGTTTTGATTACTGTAGTTTTGCAGTATAGTGTGAAATCAGGGAGTCTGATGCCTCCAACTCCATTTTTCTTTCTCAAGAATGCTTCAGTTATTTGGGGTCTTTTGTGTTTCCCTATACATTTAAAAATTTTTTGTTCTATGAAAAATTACATTGCTAATTTGATAGGGATTGCATTGAATCTGTAGGTTGCCTTTGATACTATGTTCATTTTGACAATATTGATTCTTTCAATCCAAGAAGATGGTATTTCTTTCCATTTGTCTGTGTTATCTTTGATTTCTTTCATCAGCATCATATAGTTTTCTGAGTACAGAAGTTTTTCCTCCATAGGTAGGTTATTCCTAGGTAAAAAGAAATATAGATCAACGGAACAGGATAGAAAGCCCAGAAATAAACCCATACCTCTATGGTCAATTAATCTACAACAAAGGAAGCAAGAATATACAGTGGAGAAAAGGCAGTCTCTTAAGTAAGTGGTACTGGGAAAATTGGACAGCTACACATAAAAGAATGAAATTAGAACATTTTCTAATACCATAAACAAAAATAAACTCAAAATGGATTAAAGACCTAAGTAAACTGGATACTATAAAACTAGAGGAAAACGTAGGCATTATACACTTTGACATAAATTGCAGCAATATATTTTTGGATCCATCTCCTAGAGTAACAGAAATACAAACAAAAATAAACAAACGGAACCTGATTAAATTTAAAAGCTTTTGCACAGGAAAGAAAACCATAAACAAAATGAAATGACAACCTACAGAATTGGAGAAAATATTTGTAAACAATGTGACAAACAAGGGATTAATCTTTAAAATATACGAAGAGCTCATACAGCTCATATAAAAAAATAAAATAAACAACCCAGTCAAAAATAGGCAAAAGATCTGAATAGACATTTCTCCAAAGATATACAGATGGCCAAAAGGCACATCCCACTCCTGGCCATATATCTGGAGAAAACCTTAATTAAAAAAAATAATGAACCCCAGTGTTCATTGCAGCACTGCTTACAACAGGCAAGACATGAAAGCAACCTAAATATCCATTGGCAGATGAATGGATAAAGAAGATGTATATATATACACACTGGAATATTACTCAACCATAAGAAAGAATGAAATAATGCCGTTTGCAGCAACGTGGATGGACCTAGAAATTATTATACTAAGTGAAGTAAGCCAGACAGAGAAAGACAAATATCATATGATATCACTTACATGTGGAATCTAAAAAAACTGATACAAATGAACTTATAGAAAAAGCAGAAATAGGCCCACAGTCATAGAAAACAAACTTATGGTACCAAAGGGGAAAGGGGTGGGATAAATTAGGAGTTTGGGATTAACATATACACATTACTATATTAAAATAGATAACCAAGAAGGACTTCCTGTATAGCACAGGGAACTAGACTCAATATTTTGTAATAACTTATATGGGAAAAGAATCTGAAAAAAATATATATATTCAGAATATATATATATAGATATATAACTGAATATATATATAATCTGAATATGTATGTATAATCTGAATATATATATATATATGAACCACTTTGCTGTACACTTGAAACTAACACAACATTGTAAATCAACTATACTTCAATACAAAATTTTAAAGAATTTAAAAAATAACTATAACTGTAAGTTACATGGAGTTCAAGATATAAAGATTACCTTAATTATGAAAAACTAATTTTAAAAACAGTAATGTTTCAAACAGAAAGTCACAAAAACCATAATCAACCTTATCAGTTTATTCATCCCTATGGATTTAATTCTTATTCTGCTTGATCTTGGGTTATCAGTTTTATAAATCCATCAGCTTTTTCATTTCTTCTGGAAACTCTTTTTCAGGTCAGAGTCACATTTAAATTTCAAGTGATGTGGCATTTATCTTTCGAGCTTTTAGCTGATTGTAAACACTTTCAGACAAGTATCAAAGTCTAATGATAACTATCAATGAATGACAAATGACTTAAAGCTGCCATGGTTAAAGTCTGGTGAGAGTTTATTTGAAAAGAATAATTAGTTATTTTTGCAGCATGCAACATCTTACTATAATAATCAGACAATGGAGGTATAGATGAATTTCTATGAATTTCATACTATTTCTGCAATACCAATATTAGTAACATATACTCCCACACATATAACCTACAAAGTTTGATCTCAGAGTGGGACAAAATGGCAAAGTAGGAATATCCTGGGCTTACCTCCTCTCATAGATATACCAAAACTATAACTACCCATAGAGGAACTATTTTTGAGAATGACCTGAAAACTAACAGAACTAAGGATAAAAAGGGAAAAACACATTGAGATTGGCAACAGCGGCTGAGATTCAATATGGTCAGGACTCACTCCCCCAGTGTGGTGACCCACAGGCAGGAAAGGATATCACAGCTTCAGTGATCCTCCCTGAGGAGCAAGGGAGTCTAATCTCACACTGGGCTCAGCCCAGAGGACTTCACCCCTATAATGTTTAGCTTTGAAAAACAACAGGACTTATGTCCAGGAGAGCCGGAGTGCTGCAGGAAATTGAGACTCTGCTCTTTAAAGGGCACAGGCAAAAACTCACTCACTGTGAGTCCCAGAAAAGAAGTTTAAATACTGCCAGGGTTGGGCTTCCCTGGTGGCGCAGTGGTTGAGAGTCCGCCTGCCGATGCAGGGAACACGGGTTCCTGCCCCGGTCCGGGAAGATCCCACATGCCGCGGAGCGGCTGAGCCTGTGAGCCATGGCCGCTGAGTCTGTGCGTCCGGAGCCTGTGCTCCACAATGGGAGAGGCCACAACAGTGAGAGGCCCGTATACAGCAAAAAAAAAAAAAAAAAAAATACTGCCAGGGTCATACATGAAGGAAATTCATTGACTAATTTTAAGGTGTGTGTCAAAGAAGCAGATATTTTTTGGGACTATTTCTGACTCTGCACATCTACCTTACTAACACCTATCTCCTTGCCCAGGGTTCATCTGCAGACCTGCCCAGCCAGAGTCCCTGCAAAGTCCCACCCCACCAGTCCCAGAAAGTACCCTTGACCAGAACTAGAGGTGCTCCAAAGAATGCCCTGCCATGCCATACCTGAGTGGTGCCCATGGATGGCACCAGAGTCCCTCCAAAGCAACTCCTACTATAGCAGTAGGCTGTGCACACAAGAGAGCTGAAAATGGTCTTGACCAGGCCTTAATAGATTCAATGCAATCCCTATCAAACTACCACTGGCATTTTTCACAGAACTAGAACAAAAAATTTCACAATTTGTATGGAAACACAAAAGACCCCGAATAGCCAAAGCAATCTTGAGAACGAAAGAAGGAACTGGAGGAATCAGGCTCCCTGACTTCAGACTATACTACAAAGCTACAGTTATCAAGACGGTATGGTACTGGCACAAAAACAGAAAGATCAATGGAACAGGATAGAAAGCCCAGAGATAAACCCATGCACATATGGACACCTTATCTTTGATAAAGGTGGCAGTAATGTACAGTGGAGAAAGGACAGCCTCTTCAATAAGTGGCGCTGGGAAAACTGGACAGGTACATGTAAAAGTATGAGATTAGATCACTCCCTAACACCATACCCAAAAATAAGCTCAAAATGGATTAAAGACCTGAATGTAAGGCCAGAAATTATCAAACTCTTAGAGGAAAACATAGGCAGAACACTCTATGACATAAATCACAGCAAGATCCTTTCTGACCCACCTCCTAGAGTAATGGAAATAAAAACAAAAATAAACAAATGGGACCTAATGAAACTTCAAAGCTTTTGCACAGCAAAGGAAACCATAAACAAGACCAAAAGACAACCCTCAGAATGGGAGAAAATATTTGCAAATGAAGCAACCGACAAAGGATTAATCTCCAAAATTTACAAGCAGCTCATGCAGCTCAATAACAAGAAAACAAACAACCCAATCCAAAAATGGGCAGAAAACCTAAATAGACATTTCTCCAAAGAAGATATACAGACTGCCAACAAACACATGAAAGAATGTTCAACATCATTAATCATTAGAGAAATGCAAATCAAAACTACAATGAGATATCATCTCACACCAGTCAGAATGGCCATCATCAAAAAATCTAGAAACAATAAATGCTGGAGAGGGTGTGGAGAAAAGGGAACACTCTTGCACTGCTGGTGGGAATGTGAATTGGTTCAGCCACTATGGAGAACAGTATGGAGGTTCCTTAAAAAACTACAAATAGAACTACCATATGACCCAGCAATCCCACTACTGGGCATATACCCTGAGAAAACCATAATTCAAAAAGAGTCATGTACCAAAATGTTCATTGCAGCTCTATTTACAATAGCCCGGACATGGAAACAACCTAAGTGCCTGTCATCGGATGAATGGATAAAGAAGATGTGGCACATATATACAATGGAATATTACTCAGCTATAAAAAGAAACGAAATTGAGCTATTTGTAATGAGGTGGGTAGACCTAGAGTCTGTCATACAGAGTGAAGTAAGTCAGAAAGAAAAAGACAAATACCGTATGCTAACACATATATATGGAATTTAAGGAAAAAAATGTCATGAAGAACCTAGGGGTAAAGCAGGAATAAAGACGCAGACCTCCTAGAGAACGGACTTGAGGTTATGGGGAGGGGGAAGGGTGAGCTGTGACAGGGCGAGAGAGAGTCATGGACATATACACACTAACAAACATAGTAAGGTAGATAGCTAGTGGGAAGCAGCCGCATGGCACAGGGATATTGGCTCGGTGCTTTGTGACAGCCTGGAGGGGTGGGATAGGGAGGGTGGGAGGGAGGGAGACGCAACAGGGAAGACATGTGGGAACATATGTTTATGTATGACTGATTCACTTTGTTATAAAGCAGAAACTAACACACCATTGTAAAGCAATTATACCCCAATAAAGATGTTAAAAAATAAATAAATAAAAAAATAAAAATACTCTAGAAGGGATCAACAGCAGAAGAACTGAGGCAGAAGAACAATAAGTGACCTGGAAGATAAAATGGTGGAAATAAAAACTGCAGAGAAGAATAAAGAAAAAAGAATGAAAAGAACTGATGACAGTCTCAGAGATCTCTGGGACAACATTAAACTCACCATCATTTGAAATATAGGGGTCCCAGAAGAAGAAGAGAAAAAGAAAAGGACTGAGAAAATATTTCAATATATTATAATTGAAAACTTCACTAATAAGGGAAAGGAAATAGTTAATCAAGTTCAGGAAGCACACAGAGTCCCATACAGTATAAATCCAAGGAGAAACATGCCAAGACACATATTAATCAAAAAAAACATATTAAAGCGGCAAGGGAAAAACAACAAGTAACACACAAGGGAATCACCATAAGGATAACAGCTCATCTTTCAGCAAAAACTCTACAAGCCAGAAGGGACTGGCAGGACATATTTAAACTGATGAAAGAGAAAAAGCTGAAACCAAGATTACTCTACCCAGGAAGGATCTCATTCAGATTTGATGGAGAAATTAAAACCTTTACAGACAAGCAAAATCTGAGAGAGTTCAGCACCACCAAACCAGCTTTACAACAAATGCTAAAGGAACTTCTCTAGGCAAGAAACACAATAGAAGGAAAAGACCTACAATAACGAACCCAAAACAATTAAGAAAATGGAAATAGGAACATACATATCGATAATTACCTTAAATGTAAATGGACTAAATGCTCCCAACAAAACACACAGACTGGCTGAATGGATACAAAAACAAGACCCATATATTTGCTGTCTACAAGAGACCGCTTCAGACCTACAGACACATACAGACTGAAAGAAAGGAGATGGAAAAAGATATTTCATGCAAATGGAAACCAAAAGAAAGCTGGAGTAGCAATTCTCATGTCAGAAAAAATTGACTTTAAAACAAAGACTATTAGAAGGGACAAAGAAGGACGCTACATAAAGATCAAGCGATCGATCCAAGAAGAACATATAACAATTGTAAATATTTATGCACCCAGCATAGGAGCACCTCAATACATAAGGCAAATACTAATAGCCATAAAACGGGTAATTGACAGTAACACATTCCGAGTAGGAGAATTTAACACCCCACTTTCACCAATGGACAGATCATTCAAAATGAAAATAAATAAGGAAACACAAGCTTTAAATGATACGCTAAACAAAATGGACTTAATTGATATTTATAGGACATTCCATCCAAAAACAACAGAATACACATTTTTCTCAAGAGCTCATGGAACATTCTCCAGGATACATCATATCTTGGGTCACAAATCAACCCTTGGTAAATTTAAGGGAATTGAAACTTTATCAAGTATCATTTCGACCACAGCGCTATGAGACTAGATATCAATTACGGGAAAAGATCTGTAAAAAAATACAAACATATGGAGGCTAAACAATACACTACTTAATAACGAAGTGATCACTGAAGGAATCAAAGAGGAAATCAAAAAATACCTAGAAACAAATGACAATGGAGACACAACGACCCAAAATCTGTGTGATGCAGCAAAAGCAGTTCTAAGAGGGAAGTTTATAGCAATACAATCCTACCTTAAGAAACAGGAAATATCTCGAAAAAACAACCTAACCTTGCACCTAAAGCAATTAGAGAAAGAAGAACTAAAAATCCCCAAAGTTAGCAGAGAGATAGAAATCATAAAAATCAGATCAGAAATAAATGAAAAAGAAATGAAGGAAACAATAGCAAAGATCAATAAAACTAAAAGCTGGTTCTTTGAGAAGATAAACAAAATTGATAAACCATTAGCCAGACCCATCAAGAAAAATAAGGGAGAAGACTCAATAGAATTAGAAATGAAAAAGGAGAAGTAACAACTGACACTGCAGAAATACAAAAGATCATGAGAGATTACTACGAGCAACTCTATGCCAATAAAATGGACAACCTGGAAGAAATGGACAACTTCTTAGAAATGCACAACCTGCCAAGACTGAATCAGGAAGAAATAGAAAATATGAACAGACCAATCGCAAGCACTGAAATTGAAACTGTGATTAAAAATCTTCCAACAAACAAAAGCCCAGGACCAGATGGCTTCACAGTCTAATCCTATCAAACATTTAGAGAAGAGATAACACCTATCCTTCTCAATCTCTTCCAAAATATAGCAGATGGAGGAACACTCCCAAACTCATTCTACGAAGCCACCAACACCCTGATACCAAAACCAGACAAGGATGTCACAAAGAAACAAAACTACAGGCCAGTATCACTGATGAACATAGATGCAAAAGTCCTCAACAAAATACTAGCAAATAGAATCCAACAGCACATTAAAAGGATCATACACCATGATCAAGTGTGGTTTATACCAGGAATGCAAGGATTCTTCAATATATGCAAATCAATCAACGTGATACAGCATATTAACAAATTGAAGGAGAAAAACCATTTGACCATCTCAATATATTCAGAGAAACCTTTCAAAAAAATTCAACACCATTTACTAAAAAAAAATTCTCCAGAAAGTAGGCACAGAGGGAAAGTTCCTCAACATAATAAAGGACATATATTACAATCCCACTGCCAACATCATCCTAAATGGTGTAAATATGAAACCATTTCCACTAAGATCAGGAGCAAGACAAGGTTGCCCACTCTCACCACTCTGATTCAACACAGTTTTGGAAGTTTTAGCCACAGCATTCAGAGCAGATAAGGAAATAAAAGGAATCCAAATCAGAAAAGAAGAAGTAAAGCTGTCACTGTTTGCAGATGACATGATACTATACATAGAGAATCCTAAAGATGCTACCAGAATACTACTAGAGCTAATCAATGAATTTGGTAACGTAGCAGGATACAAAATTAATGCACAGAAATCTCTGGCAATTCTATACACTAATGATGAAAAATCTGAAAGTGAAATTAAGAAAACACTCCCATTTACCATTGCAACAAATAGAATAAAATATCTAGGAATAAACCTCCCTAAGTAGACCAAAAAAACCTGTATGTAGAAAATTATAAGACACTGATGAAAGAAATTAAAAATGATACAAATAGATGGAGAGATATACCATGTTCTTGGATTGGAAGAATGAACATTGTGAAAATGGCTCTACTACCCAAAGCATTCTATAGATTCAATGCAATCCCTATCAAACTACCACTGGCATTTTTCACAGAACTAGAACAAAAAAATTCACAACTTGTATGGAGACACAAAAGACCCCGAATAGCCAAAGCAATCTTGAGAACGAAAGAAGGAACTGGAGGAATCAGGCTCCCTGACTTCAGACTATACTACAAAGCTACAGTAATCAAGACAGTATGGTACTGGCACAAAAACAGAAAGATAGATCAATGGAACAGGATAGAAAGCCCAGAGATAAACCCACGCACATAGGGTCACCTTACCTTTGATAAAGGAGGCAGGAATGTACAGTGGAGAAAGGACAGCCTCTTCAATAAGTGGTGCTGGGAAAACTGGACAGGTACATGTAAAAGTATGAGATTAGATCACTCCCTAACACCATACCCAAAAATAAGCTCAAAATGGATTAAAGACCTAAATGTAAGGCCAGAAACTATCAAACTCTTAGAAGAAAACATAGGCACAACACACTGTGACATAATCACAGCAAGATCCTTTTTGACCCACCTCCTAGAGAAATGGAAATAAAACAAAAATAAAGTAATGGGACCTAATGAAACTTCAAAGCTTTCGCACAGCATAGGAAACCGTAAACAAGACCAAAAGACAACCCTCAGAATGGGAGAAAATATTTGCAAATGAAGCAACTGACAAAAGATTAATCTCCAAACTTTACAAGCAGCTCATGCAGCTCAATAACAAAAAACCCAATCCAAAAATGGGTAGAAGACCTAAATAGACATTTCTCCAAAGAAGATATACATATTGCCAACAAACACATGAAAGAATGCTCCACATCATTAATCATTAGAGAAATGCAAATCAAAACTACAATGAGATATCATCTCACACCAGTCAGAATGGCCATCATCAAAAAATCTAGAAACAATAAATGCTGGAGAGGGTGTGGAGAAAAGGGAACACTCTTGCACTGCTGGTGGGAATGTGAATTGGTACAGCCTCTATGGAGAACAGTACGGAGGTTCCTTAAAAAACTACAGATAGAACTACCATATGACCCAGCAATTGCACTACTGGGCATATATCCTTAGGAAACCATAATTCAAAAATAGTCATGTACCGAAAATGTTCATTGCAGCTCTATTTACTATAGCCAGGAGATGGAAGCAACCTAAGTGTCCACCATCGGATGAATGGGTAAAGAAGATGTGACACATATATACAATGGAATATTACTCAGCCATAAAAAGAAACAAAATTAAGTTATTTGTAGTGAGGTGGATGGACCTAGAGTCTGGCATACAGAGTGAAGTAAGTCAGAAAGAGAAAGACAAATACCATATCCTAACACATATATATGGAATCTAAGGGGGAAAAGTGTCCTTAAGAACCTAGGTGTAAGATGGGAATAAAGACACAGACCTACTAGAGAATGGACTTGAGCATATGAGGAGGGGGAAGGGTAAGCTGTGACAAAGTGAGAGAGTGGCATGGACATATATACAGTACCAAATGTAAAATAGATAGCTAGTGGGAAGCAGCCTCATAGCACAGGGAGATCAGCTCGGTGCTTTGTGACCACCTAGAGGGGTGGGATGGGGAGGGTGGGAGGGAGGGAGATGCAAGAGGGAAGAGATATGGGAACATATGTATATGTATAACTGATTCACTTTGTTATAAAGCAGAAACTAACACACCATTGTAAAGCAATTATACTCCAATAAAGATGAGAAGAAAAAAGCTGAAGAATACAATGATTGAAGTGAAAACTACACTAGAAGGAATTAACTGCAGATTAGAGGATGCAGACCAGATCAGCAATATGAATCTAGAATAACAGAAATCACCCAATAAAAACAAAAAGAAAAGAAAAAAATAACCAAAAATGAGGATTGTTTAAGAAACTTCTGGGGCAACATCATGCATACTAACCTTCGCATTACAGGGGTCCTGGAAGAAGAAGAGAGAAGGGGAGAGAAAATCTATTTGAAGAAATAATGGCTGAAAACGTTTTTAACTTGGCAAAGGAAACATCAAAGTTCAGAAATCACAGAGTCCCAAACAATAGGAAACCAAAGAAACCCACACTAAGAGACATTATAAATAAAATGTCAAAAGTTAAAGACAAAGAGAGGATCTTAAAAGTAGCCACACAGAGGAAAGTTACATTTTGGGAAGCCTCCTTAACACTATCAGCTGACAGGGAAAATTTTATAGGCCTGAGGGGATTGGCATGATATATTCAAAGGGCTGAAAAGAACACATTAGCAACCAAGAATACTCTGTCTGGAAAGATTGTCATTCAGAATTGAAAGAGAGGGTTTCCTGAATAAGCAAAAGCAAGAGTAATGAACCACCAGTAAAGTGACTTACAAGAAATATGAAAGATTTCTTTAAAGGGAAAAGAAATGGTTATAGCTATAGAAAAAAGAATTATGAAAGAAAAACATCTCACTAATAAAGGAAACATGAAGTAAAAGTAGTAAATAACCACCTATATAGCTAGTATGAAGGTTAAAAAACAGAACACTAGTGATAAAATCTTCTATGTCTAAAACAGTTAAGTGGCACACAAAACTTTTAAATACAAAATATGATGTCAAAGTCATAAAATGTGGAGGGGGGAAGAAAAATGTAGTGGTTTTAGAACACAAACCTAAGTGACAATCAACCTAAAATAGATTACTATATACGTAGCTTGTTATATAAGAAATTTATGGTAACCACAACCAAAAACCGACAATTGATACACACACACAAGAAAACAAAACAGAGTGTGAGGGAGAAAAGAATACAAATTAAGATTTTTAAATCTATTGAATCATAAGGCTAGAGAGCAAAAAAAGAAGGAAAGAAAGAGCAACAACAACAAAACAGAAAACAATTAGCAAAATGGCAATAAGTGTCACTAACCACTTTAAACATAATTGGACCAAAAATGTTCCAAGTAAAGAACATAAGGTGGCTGAATGGATATATATATAGCTTTAAGAGACTCACTTCTGATCTAAAGACACACACAGACTGAAAGTTAGATGATGGAATATATATTCTATGCACATGGAAATGAAAAGAAAGCTGGGGTAGCAATAGTTATATCAGACAAAAATGATTTTAAAACAAAGACTGTGACAAGAGACAAAGAAAAGCATTAAATAATAATTTTTAAAGAAAACCTTCAACAAGAAGATGTAAAACTTGTAAGTATATATGCAGCCAACATAGAGTCACCTATATACTTAAAGCAAATATGAACAGGCAATAAGGGAGAAATCAACAGTAATGATATTAGGGAAACAACATTCCACTGACATCAATAGATAGATAATCTACACAGAAAATCAATAATAAAGCACTGGCCTTAAACGACACTTTAGATCAGATAGCTTTAACAGCTATATATTGGGTTGGCCAAAAAGTTCATTCAGTTTTAAGTAAAAATAAAAGATACATTTTTCATTTTCACCAAGAATTTAATTGAACAATGTATTCACTAACACAATGAACATTTTGGCCAACCCATTACAAAACATTTGATCCAAAA
Source organism: Stenella coeruleoalba (assembly GCF_951394435.1). NCBI lineage: Eukaryota > Metazoa > Chordata > Mammalia > Artiodactyla > Delphinidae > Stenella > Stenella coeruleoalba. The sequence continues at coordinate 128,315,569 of NC_137147.1, forward strand.
ACAGCAAAATATAAGTGTTTTTTTTTTCCAAATGCACATAGAATATGCTCCAGGATAGGTCACATATTAAGCCACAAAACAAGTTTTGATAAGACTAAGAAAATTGAAATTATATCAAACATTTTTGTTTTGGTCACAATAGTACAAGACTTGAAATCAACTTCAAAAAGACAAAAAACCCACAAACGTGGAGTCTAAACAATATGCTAACCAAAAACCAATGATTCATTGAAGAAATCAAAGAGGAAATCAAAAAATACGCTGATACAAGTAACATGGAAACACAGCATTCCAAAATCTATGGGACACAGCAAAAGCATTTCTAAGAGGAACGTTATAGCAATACAGGCCTACCTCAAGAGACAAAAAAATAATAATAATACAAAACAAACAAACAAAGAAACCCCACAATCTAACCTGAGACCTAAAGGAACTAAAGTAAGAAGAAGAAACAAAATGCAAAGTTAGTAGAAGGAAGGAAAAAGAAAATTAGAGGCTGATATCCCCAATAAATATAGATGCAAAAATCCTTAACAAAATATTTACAAATAATACTTTAAAACAGTCATACAACATGATCAAATGTGATTTGTTCCAGGAGTTCAAGAATAGTTTAATATCTGTAAACAAATCAACAAGATACACTATATTTTTTAAAAAAATGGATAAAATCATCACAATAACTGCAGAAAAGTTTAGACACAAACATTCATTTATAATAAAATACTCTCAACAAAGAGGGCATAGAAGGAACATACTTCACAAAATAAAGACATTATATTACAAACCCACAGTTAACATCACTGTGGTTAAAAGTTGAAAGCATTTACTCTAAGGACATGAACAAGACTAGAATACCCACTCTCACCCCTTCTATTCAATGTAGTACTGGATGTCCTAGTCAAATTAATCAGACGAGAAAAAAAAAAAGATAAAATAAAATGCAAATTTGGAAGAAACAAGTAAAATTATCACTCTTTGCGAACTTTGCAGACATGATACTATATACAGAAAACACTAAAGACTCCACCTAAAAACTATTACAACTAATAAATGAAGTCACTAAAGTTGTAAGATACAAAATTAATATACAGAAATCTGTTGCATTTCTACACACTAATAACAATCAACCAGAAAAAGATTTTAAGAAAGCAATCCTACTTACAATGACATCAAAAGGAAGTAAATACCTAGGAATATACAAGTTGGTGAAAGACCTGTACTCTAAAAAGTATAAGACTTTGATTAAAATAAAAAGAAGAAGAAGACAAAGTGAAGATAGCCCAAATCAATGGAAAGATATTAAATTCTCATGAAATGGAAGAATTAATATCAATAAAATGTTGATACTATCCAAAGCAATTTCCATATTCAATGCAATCCTTATCAAATATCAATGGTATTTTTCACAGAACTAGAACAAGTAATTATAAACTTAGTATAGATTCACAAAAGACCCAGAATAGCCACAGCAATCTTAAGAAAGCAGGAGGGGGGGGCTTCCGTGGTGGCACAGTGGTTGAGAGTCCGCCTGCCGATGCAGGGGATACGGGTTCGTGCCCCGGTCCGGGAGGATCCCACGTGCCATGGAGCAGCTGGGCCTGTGGGCCGTGGCCACTGGGCCTGCGCGTCCGGAGCCTGTGCTCCACAGCGGGAGAGGCCACAGCAGTGAGAGGCCCGCGTACAGCAAAAAAAAAAAAAAAAAAAGAAAGCAGGAGATATCACGTTCCCTGTTTTCAGAGTATACTATAAGCTATAGTAATCAGAAGTGTATTGTACTGGCACAAAAACAGATGTATAGATCAATGGAGAGAGCTCAAGAATAAACCCATACATATATGGTCAATTAGCCTACAACAAAGGAGGTCCCATTAAGCAAGAGCAACAGCAGCAAAAACAAACAACTCGGATTACACTAAACTAAAAAGATTTTGCACAGCAGAGGAAACTATCAACAAAATAAAAAGGCAAATGGGAGAATATATTTGCAAATGAAATATCCAATAAGGGGTTAATATCCAAAATTTATAAAGAACTCATACAACTCAATATCAAGAAAAAACAAATAATGTGATTAAAAATTGGACAGAAAACCTGAATAAACTTTTTGCCAAAGAAGATGTATAGATGACCAACAAATCAATGAAAAGATATACGTCACTAATCATCAGGGAAATGCAAATAAAAACCACAACAAGATGGCACTTCACACCTGTCAGAAAGACTATCATTAAAAAGTGTTCATAACAAGTGTAGGTGAAGATGTAGAGATAAGGTAACACTTGTGCATTGTTGGTGGGAGTGTATATTTGTGCAGCCATGATGGAAAATGATATGGAGGTTCCTCAAGAAATTAAAAATAGAACTAGAGTACAACCCAGGAATTCCACGTCTGGTTATTTATCCAAAGAAAACAAAAACACTAATTTGAAAAGATATATGCATGCTTATGCTCATTGCAGCATTATTTGCAATGGCCAAGATATGGAAACAACCTAAGTGTTTATCAATAGATGAATGGATGAAGAAGTGAAATAAGTCAGACAGAGAGAGACAAGTATCGTATGATTTCATATATATGTAGAATTTTTGAAAAACAACCATCAAAATAAAACAGGAAGATACTCATACATACAGAAAACTGGTGGTAGCTAGAGGGGAGGGGTTTGGGGGACTTGGCAAAATAAATAAAATGGATTTAAATGTACAACACTTCAGTTATAAAATAAATAAATCACAGGGAGATAATAACAACGTAAGGAATATAGTCAGTAATACTGTAATAACTGTACAATGATGGTTGCTTACTAGATTTATTGTGGTGACCATTTTGTCATGTATTTAAATGTCACATCACTATATCGTACACCTGAAGCTAACAATATTGTACATCCACTATGCTTCAATAAAATAAAAGAAAATCAGAAATTCCCTGGTGGTCCAGTGGAAAGGGCTCCATGGTTTCACTGCAGGGGGCACAAATTTGATCCCTGATTGGGGAACTAAGATCCCGCAAGCTGCACTGCATGGCCAAAATACTCAACCCAGCCTATATGGGAACACTTGCAAAATAATAAAACAAAAATAAAAGAAAATCTTAAAAATTAAAAAAGTAACTTACAGAAGTTTATTATCACTTCTTAGTTGCCAGTGCTCACACATTATTTAACATGCTGAATAAATCTAATTATCTCCCTTTTACAAAGTGAGAGACAAATCCTTGTGATTTCTTAGGGACCCTCTGGGAAATCTCAATATTAACTTGAGGTCAAAAAGACTTCAGTCCCTGTTTGACTTAGGGAAATTGTCAAAAATGTCAAAGGGTTTGAACACAAGTAAATAAGATCACTGTGGAACAACACTAAGTTATCCATTTAACCAAGGACACAATTAAGATTTCAAAGGCAGGCTTCTGGGGAGATGGCGGAAGAGTAAGATGAGATCACCTTCCTCCCCACAGATACACCAGAAATACATCTACACGTGGAACAACTCCTACAGAACACCTACTGAATGCTGACAGAAGACCTCAGACCTCCCAAAAGGCAAGAAAGTCCCCACGTACCTGAGTAGGGCAAAAGAAAAAAGAATAAACAGAGACAAAAGGATAAGGACGGGACCTGCACCAGTGAGAGGGAGCTGTGAAGGAGGAAAGGTTTCCACACACTAGGAAGCCCCTTCGTGGGCAGAGACTGTGGGTGGCGGAGCGGGAGAGCTTCGGAGCCATGGAGGAGAGCACAGCAACAGGGGTGCAGACGGCAAAGTGAAGAGATTCCCGCACAGAGGATCAGGGTCGACCGGCACTCACCAGCCCGAGAGGCTTGTCTGCTCACCCGCCGGGGAGGGCAGGGCTCAGAGTTGAGGCTCGGGCTTCAGTCGCAGCGCCGGGAGAGGACTGGGGTTGGCAGCATGAACACTGCCTGCAGGGGGTTAGTGCGCCACAGCTAGCCGGGAGGGAGTCCAGGGAAATGTCTGGACCTGCCGAAGAGGCAAGGGACTTTTTCTTCTTTGTTTCCTGGTGGGCGAGGACAGGGGATTAAGACTGCTGCTTAAAGGAGCTCCAGAGACGGGCGCGAGCCATGGCTAAAAGCGCGGACCCCAGAGACGGGCATGAGATGCTAAGGCTGCTGCTGCCACCACCAAGAAGCCTGTGTGTGAGCACAGGTCACTATCCACACCCCCCTTCCGGGCAACCTGTGCAGCCCGCCTCTGCCAGGGTCCCGGGATCCAGGGACAACTCCCCAGGGAGAATGCACGGCACGTCCCAGGCTGGTACAACGTCATGTTGGCCACTGACGCCACAGGCTCGCCCCGCACTCCTTTCCCCTCCCTCCCCCCGGCCTGAGTGAACCAGAGCCCCCGAATCATCAGCTCCTTAAACCCCGTCCTGTCTGAGCGAAGAACATATGCCCTCTGGCGACCTACACGCAGAGGCGGGGCCAAATCCAAAGCTGAGCCCCTGGGAGCTGTGAGAACAAAGAAGAGAAAGGGAAATCTCTCCCAGCAGCCTCAGAAGCAGGGGATTAAAGCTCCACAATCAACTTGATGTACTCTGCATCTGTGGAATACATTAATAGACAACAAATCACCCCAAATTAAGGGGGTGGATTTTGAGAGCAAGATTCATGATTTTTTTGCCTTTTCCTCTTTTTGTCAGTGTGTATGTATATGCTTCTGTGTGAGAGTTTGTCTGTATAGCTTTGCTTCCGCCATTTGTCCTAGGGTTGTATCAGTCCGTTTTTTAAAAATTTTTTTTTCTCTTAGTAATTATTTTTTATTTTAATAACTTTATTATATTTTATCTTACTTTATTTTATTTTACTTTATCTTCTTTCTCTCTTTTTTCCTTCTTTCCCTCCTTCCTTCCTTCCACGATCCCTCCCTACCTCCCTCCCTCCTTTCTTTCTTTCTTTTTTCTTTCCTTCTTTCTTTCTATTTCTACTAATTCTTTCTTACTACCTTTTCCCACTATTATTCTGAGCTGTGTGGATGAAAGACTCTTGGTGCTGCAGCCAGCAGTCAGTGCTGTGCCTCTGAGATGGGAGAGCCAACTTCAGGACACTGGTCCACAAGAGACCTCCCAGCTCCACATAATATCAAATGGTGAAACTCTCCCAGATATCTCCATCTCAACACCAGCACCCAGTTTCACTCAACGACCAGCAAGCTACAGTGCTGGACATCCTATGCCAAACAACTAGCAAGAGAGGAACACAACCCCACCCATTAGCAGAGAGGCTGCCTAAAATCATAAGAAGTCCACAGACACCCCAAAACACACCACCAGACGTGGACTTGCCCACCAGAAAGACAAGATCCAGCCTCATCCACCAGAACACAGGCACTAGTCCCTTCCACCAGGAAGCCTACACAACCCACTGAACCAACCTTAGCCACTGGGGACAGACACCAAAAACCACGGGAGCTACAAACCTGCAGCCTGCAAAAAGAAGACCCCAAACACAGTAAGATAAGCAAAATGAGAAGACAGAAAAACACACAGCAGATGAAGGAGCAAGATAAAAACGCACCAGACCTAACAAATGAAGAGGAAAGAGGCAGTCTACCTGAAAAAAATTCAGAATAATGATAGTAAAGATGATACAAAATCTTGGAAATAGAATAGACAAAATGCAGGAAACATTTAACAAGGACCTAGAAGAACTAAAGATGAAACAAACAATGATGAACAACACAGTAAATGAAATGAAAAATACTCTAGATGGGATCAATAGCAGAAAAACTGAGGCAGAGGAACGGATAAGTGACCTGGAAGATAAAATAGTGGAAATGACTACTGAAGAGCAGAATAAAGAAAAAAGAATGAAAACAACTGAGGACAGTCTCAGAGACCTCTGGGACAACATTAAATGCACCAGCATTAGGATTATAGGGCTTCCAGAAGAAGAAGAGAAAAAGAAAGTGACTGAGAAAATATTTGAAGAGATTATAGTTGAAAACTTCCCTAATAGGGGAAAGGAAATAGTAAATTAAGTCCAGGAAGCACAGAGAGTCCCATACAGGATAAACCCAAGGAGAAATACACCAAGGCACATATTAATCAAACTGTCAAAAATTAAATAAAAAGAAAACATATTAAAAGCAGCAAGAAAAAAACAACAAATAACACACAAGGGAATCCCCATAAGGTTAACAGTTGACCTTTCAGCAGAAACTCTGCAAGCCAGAAGGGACTGGCAGGACATATTTAAAGTGATGAAGGAGAAAAAGCTGCAACCAAGATTACTCTACCCAGGAAGGATCTCATTCAGATTTGATGGAGAAATTAAAACCTTTACAGACAAGCAAAATCTGAGAGAGTTCAGCACCACCAAACCAGCTTTACAACAAATGCTAAAGGAACTTCTCTAGGCAAGAAACACAATAGAAGGAAAAGACTTACAATAACGAACCCAAAACAATTAAGAAAATGGAAATAGGAACATACATATCGATAATTACCTTAAATGTAAATGGACTAAATGCTCCCACCAAAACACACAGACTGGCTGAATGGATACAAAAACAAGACCCATATATTTGCTGTCTACAAGAGACCCACTTCAGACCTAGAGACACATACAGACTGAAAGAAAGGAGATGGAAAAAGATATTTCATGCAAATGGAAACCAAAAGAAAGCTGGAGTAGCAATCCTCATGTCAGAAAAAATTGACTTTAAAACAAAGACTATTAGAAGGGACAAAGAAGGACACTACATAAAGATCAAGGGATCGATCCAAGAAGAACATATAACAATTGTAAATATTTATGCACCCAATATAGGAGCACCTCAATACATAAGGCAAATACTAACAGCCACAAAAGGGGTAATTGACAGTAACACATTCCGAGTAGGAGAATTTAACACCCCACTTTCACCAATGGACAGATCATCCAAAATGAAAATAAATAAGGAAACACAAGCTTTAAATGATACATTAAACAAGGTGGACTTAATTGATATTTATAGGACACTCCATCCAAAAACTACAGAATACACATTTTTCTCAAGAGCTCATGGAACGTTCTCCAGGATACATCATATCTTGGGTCACAAATTAACCCTTGGTAAATTTAAGGGAATTGAAACTTTATCAAGTATCATTTCGACCACAGCGCTATGAGACTAGATATCAATTACAGGAAAAGATCTGTAAAGAAATACAAACACATGGGGGCTAAACAATACACTACTTAATAACGAAGTGATCACTGAAGAAATCAAAAAATACCTAGAAACAAATGACAATGGAGACACGACAACCCAAAATCTGTGTGATGCAGCAAAAGCAGTTCTAAGAGGGAAGTTTATAGCAATACAATCCTACCTTAAGAAACAGGAAACATCTCGAAAAAACAACCTAACCTTGCACCTAAAGCAATTAGAGAAAGAAGAACAAAAAATCCCCAAAGTTAGCAGAGGGAAAGAAATCCTAAAAATCAGATCAGAAATAAATGAAAAAGAAATGAAGGAAATGATAACAAAGATCAATAAAACTAAAAGCTGGTTCTTTGAGAAGATAAACAAAATAGATAAACCACTAGCCAGACCCATCAAGAAAAATCAGGGAGAAGACTCAATAGAATTAGAAATGAAAAAGGAGAAGTAACAACTGACACTGCAGAAATACAAAAGATCATGAGAGATTACTACAAGCAACTCTATGCCAATAAAATGCACAACCTGGAAGAAATGGACAAATTCTTAGAAATGCACAACCTGCCAAGACTGAATCAGGAAGAAATAGAAAATATGAACAGACCAATCACAGGCACTGAAATTGAAACTGTGATTAAAAAACTTCCAACAAACAAAAGCCCAGGACCAGATGGCTTCACAGATGAATTCTATCAAACATTTAGGAAGAGCTAACACTTACCCTTCTCAAACTGTTCCAAAATATAGCCGAAGCAGGAACACTCCCAAACTCATTCTACGAGGCCACCATCACCCTGATACCAAAACCAGACAAGGATGTCTCAAATAAGAAAACTAAAGGCCAATATCACTGATGAACATAGATGCAAAAATCCTCAACAAAATACTAGCAAACAGAATCTAACAGCACATTAAAAGGATCATACACCATGATCAAGTGGGGTTTATTCCAGGAATGCAAGGATTCTTCAATATATGCAAATCAATCAGTGTGATAAACCATATTAATAAACTGAAGGAGAAAAACCATATGATCATCTCAATAGATGCAGAGAAAGCTTTCGACATAATTCAACACACATTTATATAAAGAACCCTTCAGAAAGTAGCTATAGAGGTAACTTTTGTCAGCATAATAAAGGCCATATATTACAATCCCACAGCCAACATCATTCTCAATGGTTAAAAACTGAAAGCATTTCCACTAATATCAGGAACAAGACAAGGTTGCCCACTCTCACCACTCTTATTCAAGATGGTTTTGGAAGTTTTATTCCCAGCAATCAGAGAAGAAAAGTAAATAAAAGGAATCAAAATCGGAAAAGAAGAAGTAAAGCTGTCACTGTTTGCAGATTACATGATACTACACATCGAAAATCCTAAAGATGCTACCAGAAAACTACTAGAGCCAATCAATGAATTTGGTAAAGTAGCCAGATACAAAATTAATGCACAGAAACCTCTGGCATTCCTATACACTACTGATGAAAAATCTGAAAGGGAAATCAAGAGAACACTCCCATTTACCATTGCAACAGAAAGAATAAAATATCTAGGAATAAACCTACCTAAGGAGACAAAAGACCTGTATGCAGAAAATTATAAAACACTGATGAAAGAAAGTAAAGATGATACAAATAGACGGAGAGATATACCATGTTCTTGGATTGGAAGAATCAAGATTGTGAACATGACTCTACCACCCAAAGCCTCTACAGATTCAATGCAATGCCTATCAAACTACCACTGACATTTTTCACGTAACTAGAACAAAAAATTTCACAATTTCTATGGAAACACAAAAGACCCTGAATAGCCAAAGCAATCTTGAGAACGAAAAACGCAGCTGGAGCAGTCAGGCTCCCTGACTTCAGACTATACTACAAAGCTACAGTAATCAAGACAGTATTGTATTGGCACACAAACAGAAAAATAGATCAATGGAACAGGATAGAAAGCCCAGAGATTAAGCCACGCCCATATGGTCGCCTTATCTTTGATAAAGGAGGCAGGAATGTACAGTGGAGAAAGGACAGCCTCTTCAGTAAGTGGTGCTGGGAAAACTGGGCAGGTACATGTAAAAGTATGAGATTAGAGCACTCCCTAACACCATACACAAAAATAAGCTCAAAATGGATTAAAGACCTAAATGTAAGGCCAGAAACTATCAAACTCATAGAGGAAAACATAGGCAGAACAATCTATGACATAAATCACAGCAAGATCCTTTTTGACCCACCTCCTAGAGAAATGGAAATAAAAATAAACAAATGGGACCTAACGAAACCTCAAAGCTTTTGCACAGCAAAGGAAACCATAAACAAGACCAAAAGACAACCCTCAGTATGGGAAGAAATGTTTGCAAATGAAGCAACTGACAAAGGATTAATATCCAAAATTTATAAGCAGCTCATACAGCTCAATAACAAAAAAATCAAACAACCCATTCCAAAAATGGGCAGAAGTCTTAAATAGACATTTCTCCAAAGAGGATATATAGACTGTCAACAAACACATGAAAGAATGCTCCACATCATTAATTATTAGAGAAATGCAAATCAAAACTACAATGAGATATCATCTCACACCAGTCAGAATGGCCACCATCAAAAAATCTAGAAACAATAAATGCTGGAGAGGGTGTGGATAAAAGGAACACTCTTGCACTGCTGGTGGGAATGTGAATTGGTACAGCCACTATGGGGAACAGTATGGAGATTCCTTAAAAAACTATAAATAAAAGTACCATATAACCCATCAATCCCACTACTGGGCATATACCCTGAGAAAACTATAATTCAAAAAGAGTCATGTACCAAAATGTTCACTGCTGCTCTATTTACTATAGCCAGTACATGGAAGCAATCTAAGTGTCCAACATCAGATGAATGGATAAAGAAGATGTTGCACATATATACAATGGAATATTACTCAGCCATAAAAAGAAACGAAATTGAGCTATTTGTAATGTGGTGGATTGACCTAGAGTCTGTCATACAGAGTGAAGTAAGTCAAAAAAAGTAAGACAAATACCGTATGCTAACACATATATATGGAATTTAAGATAAAAAAATGTCATGAAGAACCTAGTTGTAAGACAGGAGTAAAGACACAGACCTACTAGAGGATGGACTTGATGATATGGGGAGGGGGAAGGGTAAGCTATGACAAAGTAAGAGAGAGGCATGGACATATATACACTACCAAACGTAAAATAGATAGCTAGTGGGAAGCAGCCGCATAGCACAGGGAGATCAGCTCGGTGCCTTGTGACCACCTAGAGGGGTGGGATAGGGAGGGTTGGAGGGAGGGAGGGAGACGCAAGAGGGAAGAGATATGGGAACATATGTATATGTATAACTGATTCACTTTGTTATAAAGCAGAAACTAACACAGCATTGTAAAGCAATTATACTCCAATAAAGATTTTAAAAAAATGATCGAAGCTTCAGCGAAGATTATTAGATGTACATCCTTGGAAAGAAAACACTTCATTTCTCTAATGTTTACCTGACAAATAAGACAAACCCCTTCATTGAACTTGCTTATAATAAAGTGATGGAAATATCAAAGAAAAGAAAAAAAAAGAAAAAACAAGGAAGATTTTGACTGGTGCATGCTAACACATATATATGGAATCTAAAAAAAAAATGATTCTGAGTTACCCAGGGGCAGGACAGGAATAAAGATACAGATGTAGAGAATTGACTTGAGGACATGGGGCGGGGGAATAGTAAGCTGGGATTAAATGAGAAAGTGGCATGGACATATATACGCTACCAAATATAAAATAGATAGCTAGTGGGAAGCAGCTGCATAACACAAGGAGATCAACTAGGTGCTTTGTGACTACCTTGAGGGGTGGGATAGGGAGGGTGGGAGGGAGGTGCGAGAGGGAGGCGATATGGGGATATATGTATATGTATAGCTGATTCACTTTGTTATACAGCAGAAAGTAACGCAACATTGTAAAGCAATTATACTCCAATGAAGATATTAAAAAAAAAGAAAAAGGGAAACAGGAACAACCATATATTTACCCTTTTCGGTTCTTTGTGAGATTTTTTTGATAAGTTACATAATGTGTGAATTAAGAAAATCATTTAGAATTATGGGTACATTTGTTTATCTCATAAAAATGTTGTGATCAATTAGAACATAAATATTAAGAACAAGGAAATTAAATAGATATAAGTGGGATAAAAGTTTGTAAATTAACTTTTCAACAATTATTATGTTTTATAGTATGTGTCTTTAAAAGAGGTCCACAAACCTTTTTAGTAGCTTGAAACCTTAAACCTATACTAAGTTAAAGTAAATAAGGAAGATTCATTGTATAGCTAGATTATTTCCAAATAAAATAAAATAATTAAATAGTAATTGCTGAACATAAGGTTATGTACTTTGGCATCTTGTTTTTGTACAGCATAAATATATTTGGATCTGTTAAAAAAATATGAGCTTTGTACTATTAAATGCATATGCCTCTAGAAAATTATGAACCGATGTATTCAGAAATCTGATACAGAATGATATATGAGGCAGTCAGTTAAAATTGCTTGTTCCCTAGTTTTCTCTGTCAAAGACAGGTGATTAATGGTTAAAAATTGTAATCAATATTTGTAAATGACACACTACCATGATTAACAAGGGTAAAGAAAAAATGAAACCTCTGTGTGAAGGCAAAGTAAGATGTATTTTTGATAAGGAGCTGTTAAGGATTAAGAAGAATATCTTTGTCCTAAGGCAGAATGATTGATTTTTCCAGCGTGAGAAAGAGAAAATGAGTTATACAACAACAAAATGAATATATATATATATATAATATATATAACATATATATATAACATATATTATATATATACACATATATATTTTTTAAGTTGGAGAATATTTGTGGGAGAGCATATTGTATGAAATTCATACAAATTGGTCCATAAACTTGTCTGTTTTTTATGTTAAAATGTGTGTGCCACAGAAATAAATAATTGTCCTTCTCAAACAAACTCTCATCAGACATAAACATAGCGAATTTAATTTCTGCATTCACAGCCAGTGTCATTGTTTGACACTGATTGTTCTCTTGAGGGTGTTTATAATCAGCAATAGACAGAAATGCCTAGGCACTTATGTAAATAATCAAAGTACAATGAAACGAGATTATTTTGCAAACAAATTTGTCTTACTTTGTTTCTGGTTTAATGTTGGTGTCCTGAGAGAGAAAAAAAATCCTTTCAGTGGAAAACTACAACCTATCCTTTTGGATTCCATCTTGCACATTTTGCCACTCAGTGCAAAAACCTGAGTTCTTCTAGTTTCCTCCAGTATCTGCCTACAACTGTCCAAATTAATGTTTCCAATTTTTCTCCCATCTGACTTGGAATCATGGAAAACTAAAACTTTCCTTTTCCTGAATCTGTGCAAGTTGAAGCTGCAGGATTAGATATACACCTCAAGTAAATCACCTCAAATGATCATGTGTGGGCAGGCTTCATGTCTACTGCTGTGTGTGCCATTCAGAAAGTTGAACAAAAAAACCCAATGCCATCACTAAAGACATTCAAACTGCAAACCAAGAAATCCACTGGATTATCACTGCTGTCTGTATTCACCATCTAAAGATGTTGAGTGCAATGTCAAGAAATTTCTCAACAGGCTTCCCTCTTGGGATCAGAAACTGGGGTTTTTATATTAATATTTGTTTTTCTGTTATTTTCATAGAAACTCCACTTCATTAAATGCCTGGTGGCTAGCACCAAAAAGCATACCTTCTACTACCAAATGTCAACAGATAATTTAGCAGGTCTTTAATGAATGAAAGGTGACTGACAAGAAACGGACTATATTGTTCTCAGGAAAGAAGAATGTCTCTTCATTCCTTTGAACAATAGGGTGGACTGACTTCAGAATTGACCCTGGTTCAATACTGGGGGCTCTTTTACCCTACTCCAGTAGTCCTGAATAAATTTGCTTTTATCATTTTAACTATTGTGCAACTATGGGTTTTCTCCAACAGTAGTCAGAATCAATCACCCTAGCCAGCACCCAAACTCCCTGCCTTGCATGTTGATTCACAGGCACTAGGAGCCCAGTGTGGCCAGGTCTAGGTGTTAACTTCCATTTGGGGGAATCAATGTTTTGTCTCCTAGGAGAAGAAGTCCTTCCTCTGTATCTAAGACTTATAGGTCAACAGAGCATAAAGTTAGGGGAAGAGGAAGCAAAAATGGTGCCATTCCCTTTTCCACCCCTTGATTCTTGGATCCATGAATCCTGGATAGAAGAAAATAGCACCATAGTGGATGCTGATTCAGAGCATACATAGCCTACTGGAAAATATTGTTATAGCCCTGTAACAAATATCTTCCCAACTGGCTTCGTAAATGAGTCTTGTAAAGGCTCTTCTACCATTCTATCAAACTAGCTGCTTCAGGTGGTGGGAGATGTGGTATGACCAGTGAATATCATGTGCATGGGCCCATTGCTGAACTTCTTTTGCTATGAAGTGAGTTCACTGATCTGAAACAATGTTGTGTAAGATACCATAATAGTGGACAAGACATTCTTTAAGTCCATGAATGATTGTTTTGGCAGTAGTTTTGCATGCAGGTAAGGCAAATCTGTACCAAGTTTAGTGTCTATTCCAGTGAAGAGAAAAACGTTGCAGTTTCCATGATAGAGGGATCCAGTGTAATCACCCTGGCACAAGGAAACTGCTTTATCTCCGTACTCAACACACAACTTTGTCTACCAGTGCTTACTCTACATACTACTGGAAATAGAGTCATTATCATCTTTAAATCTAATAAGATTAGAAAGCAGATTCCAGAAAACCCAGAAACAATCAAAATAATCATCCTTAAAATTCTTTTCCTCAAGAACCATTCTTGGAACCAAAATCTATATTAGCCAGAGTTCTGCAGCAAACCAAATCCAATAGGAGATGATGATAATGATAGATAGATAGATACAAGAGGATATTTATTAAAAGAATTATCTCAGATGTTTATAAAGGCTGAGTAGCCCCACGATCTACCATCTGCTATCTGGAGAATGAGGAATGATTATGGAATAATTTAGCGAAGTATATAGGCCTAAGAAGGAAGGAAGTTGATAGTGTATCAAAGGACTCAGAACAAGTTAGCAGCTGGTGTAAATCTCAGAATCCAAAGGCACAGGCCAGGAACACATGTCCAAAGGCAGGAAAGGTTGGATGCCTCAGCTCTAATAGAGGAGAGGAAATTCATCCTTCCTTTTTTTTTTTTCCATTGGTCACCTCTATCTGGATTGGGTGATGCCTGCCCTCATTGAAGAGGGTGAATCTCTTTATAAAGAATACTGAAATAAATGCTACTACCCTCAGAAACACTCTCACAGACACACTCAGAAATAATGTTCTACCACATACCCAACTCCCTTAGCCCAATCAAGTTGACAGAACATTAACCATCACAAGTCCACCCTTCTCAACTTGACACCTATACCCAATGTCTTCAACCATACTTAATCATCAAATAAAGACAATGAGGTCCTGATTCTGCCTAACATGATAAGACATCCTGTGTACAACCAAAAACAGTCACTCTTCCCCAGAAGAGGAAGTATGTCCTTGAATGAGGTTTACTATTCTCCTAGATATCCCATAAAAATTAGTATGTTGTTAAATTAACAACACTTAAATACTATGATATAAAGTTAAAACATCTCGTGTTGAATGATAAGAAAATAAATGAGGATAGAAAACAAATATATATATATTTAATATATGCATATATACATACAAAAGTGTCTTAACACAATAAGGAAGAAATACCTATGACAATTACAGTCCTCCTTTCAGTAACAAGTCACAAGTTCAAAGCCAGTATTTATAATTACTTCTTCTACTGCAAATTCTGTATTCCCTTTGCCTCTGTAAGCACCTGAGGAATGAAAAGTTTTGGGTCACTAAAAGTACTGTTTGGATTGAGTTCTTATCATTTTTCTATTGACCTTAATCACAGGGTATGGTAACACTAAGAGAAACCCTAAGGGACACCCTGAATTCCAGACGTATTACTTCTAACCTCCATTGTTGAGTAGTTGTCCACTTTTTATTTGGTAGTGACACAGATTCTTCCTTCACCAGACTTTATTCTGGCCCTTCACACAGGCCTCACTTTTTTTCTTCTAATGTAAACATTTAAAAAACACTATGAAGGAGAGATGTGGATTCAAAAAACACAGATCATATAAAAAAATAAAACCTATGAGGAAAAAAAAAACAGAAGGGAGAATAGAGGAAAACTATTACATATCATTTGTAAAACATCAAGTCTATAAAAGAGTGTAATACCAATATATAAAGGCAAGATACAATGGTACATCATGTGAACAAAAAGAAGAGACCAGTACCTCATAGAGACAGGCAGTCAAAGGAACCTGGGTGAAGTTTGTTGGCCTTCGTCTCCAAGTCAGCTGGCCATGTTCTAACACTTCCCTTGGTCTGAGTAACACAGCAGTCGGTGGGGGTAGGGTGGGGAGCAAAGAGTAGATGAGTTGTGAAAACAGCATAAGTTGATCCAGAGGAAACAATCTGTACCAGAGAAATACAATACAAATTGAGGTGATTAGTGTAAAAATAGGGCCTGCATGAGAAATCGTGGGGAATGGGAAGGTGATTTTCTCTTGGTTCTTCCAAGTGTTGTTCCTGAGCTTGCATCAGGCCCAGGCAGTTGCCTGCTTACTCTTTTGTACCTTCTCTAGGTCAAGGTCAAGGAGAAGTTCCCCTGCCCCATAAGTCTCTGCACCTTGGCCTGGTCTTGGGCAGCCCAGGTAAGAATACACCAAGGCCTTCTCTCTTTTTTTAATTTGAATTTTATTTTATTTATTTCTTTTTATACACCAGGTTCTTATTAGTTATCTATTTTATATGTATTAGTGAAGGCCTTCTCTTTGAAACAGTTTCTGAGCTCATTTGTTTGTGGTTTTCTCAATCACTGATGACCCCAACAGAAACATTAGGGTAGTGTTGCTCATGGTAATTAAACACCTTTACCCATCAGGGCTGCAGACAACACTGGTTAGGGCTTTGGTGCCAAGAGTCCTTTCCTCCTGTTTGTGTCCTGGTGTCCAAAGGCAGCTCCATTCTGCATGGGAGGTGGCTGTGCTGAGGGAAGAACACTGAAATGCTTCAAGAACTCCAAAAACTGAACACTGGCTTGTAACAAAGGAGTTGGGTGTTTCCTTAGGCCCATCTGTGCACTTCCTTGCAAAATCCTGAGCAAGAACCCTGCTAAGTCAGTTAAGCAAGAGTCTCTCAATCATCCATGTCTGATCACCCTTCATATTCATCAGGTTTCTCATCCTCTACCGTCTGCCAAGTGATTTCTGATCACACTGCCCTGTCTTCAGCAAAAATCCTGTTAGTTAATTAGCCAGAAATTCCTATACCCACTAATGTTTCCTCTTAGTAATTTTCCATCCACTGACTCCCACAAGGCCCCTTGGCTATAAATTCCCACTTGCCCCTGCTGTATTTGGAATAGAACCAGTTCTATACTGAGGTCTATTTTCCCCTATTTCAACAGTCCTGAATAAAATCTGTTTTGACCACTTTAATATCCAGCTATACTTTTTCTTTGACAGAGACAGTACTGTAACTCGGATAGGATCAGTTACATCATTGGAGCCCAGATAACTCACCCAGGACCCTAAGTGCATATCTTTGAAGACTTGGTCTTCACTCCTGACTGAATGATCAGGGATCCATCGGTGAGTTTGACTTCTAAACCAGAAAAATGTTCCCTGTAGCTTGTAGGCGCAGATGTTGGTTCTTAAGAATGAAGTGTACTTTCGAAGGTAGGTTAGAGTCCCAGGCAAAGAGAGGCTGGGATAGAGAGCTGGGCTTCTTTGCTTCTAGAAGGCAGGTAGGTGCAAATTGGGTTGGAGTTCCAAGCTCTCTGTTCATAAGTATCAAGGTAGCATTAGTTAAGAACATGGGACCTTCTCCTTGGACTGAAAACTCCCTACTGGGACTCCTGCTGAAATTGTGTTGTGCCAGTTCTGTTCTTCCTTTCTTGTTGGCATGATTTTACTAAGGATAACTTGAAACTCCAGTGGTGTCTTTGGGAAATTTAAGGTCTTCCCACACTGGCTTCTCTAAAACCTGTCCCTTCCCATCACAGCTGCTCCTGCTTCCTCCTTTTACTGCTTTGGATCTTCCCTCCAGTTCCCTTGATCCTTTGACATGTCTCCCTCAAATCCCTATCTCCTCCAACCTTCTCTCCACGCTGACAGACTTTTCCCATCTCAGCCCCTCTGTTCCCTGGACTCACTTGAACTTTAGCCCCGCGGCCCTCCATGGAGGGCTCTCAAGGGACAATGGGACTCCCTTAAGGAACCACCTGAGGTTGACTAGAGAGAAAAAGCCTATTTGAAAACAGAACTAAATGTTTTACCCCTTTCAGATGGGGTCTGGAAACATCCAGAGAGCTGCCAGATGTCTCCTCAGTCACTGACCTTAATTGAATCCATTCTGCCATCAGACTATATGTCAGGGCAAAAGAACATCTTAAAAGTCTCCTCCAAGAGCTCCCATGGTTGCACAGTGGTTAAGAATCAGCCTGCAAATGTAGGGGATACAATTTCAAGCCCTGGTCTGGGAAGATTCCACATGCTGCAGAGCAACTAAGCCCATGCACCACAACTACTGAACCTGTGCTCTAGAGCTTGCAAGTCACAACTACTGAGCCCATGTGCCACAACTACTTAAGCCCATGCATCCTAGAGCCCATGCTCCACAACAAGAGAAGCCACCGCAATGAGAAGCCTGTGCACCACAATGAAGAGTAGCCCCAGCTCACCACAACTAGAGAAAGCCTGTACACAGCAATGAAGACCCAATGCAGCCAAAAATAAGTAAATTAAATAAATAATTTAAAAAAAATTTTAAAAGTCTCCTCTATGACAATTCAGATGAAAATAATAAGTAGAGATAAACCAGCTTGATTATATCACCATGTTTTCCTGACCCATGGCTAAGATTTATAATGAAAACTGTAAGGTTTCTGTTGGCATGTCTGTATGTTGATCTATGTTTATGTACGTATGCATATATGCATGTCAATATATAGTCGATATTTTTCTACCTATCGATGCTATTACTAAATTAATTTATAAAGTTCCATAAAGGAATTCTACTTAAATAAACTCAGAGATAAATGAGAACTTCTATAAATTAGGCATTTCTAAAACTATATGAAATATATGAACATATTCAATTTTTAAGTTTTCATGGCCTGGGATAATCTTTGGTAGATAAAGCTAGATTTAAAAATTGTTGGTAAAATAAAACAGGCATAACTTCTAAGTTGTCAGTGTTAAATATAATGCAGACATGTTATTTTTTCTACCTACTTTTACTAGTCAAACTTAAGCCTAAATTGTCTTCACTAGATGTTTAGGATTATAGAACTATAAAGCCATCCTAAGAAAAACATGTAAAATAAAAATGAATTGTTTGAAGCATGTCAAAAACAGTAGATACAAAAAAAGATACAAAAAGAAGAAAAGACAATGTGTTTAAATATTTACATTGATTGCTTCTGATATTTGGTTACTTGCCTAATATGTCACCCCAAACAATTTAGGATAATGGCTAGATATGTTGTTTAGCTCATGAAATTTTCATGATTAAATCAAACATAATTGTTAACCAGAAGAGAATTAAATAGATGCAAATCATATAAAATGTATAACTGAAAATTTTAGTGTGTTTTATGTTTCATATGATTTATAACATGTTGTATAATAATGTTTTTCATACTTAGTTTTATAATAATTATGGTCATAAATGTCCACATGAAAATAGTTTCACAAACTAATTTGGTAACTTGAACTTTAAAGCTCTATGACCTTTGGTAAAAAATGGATATTCATTGAATACCTATATTTCCCAAATCAGATAAAATATGGAAGTTTACCTGCTGAACATAAGTTTATCTCTTTGGCATCTTGTTTCTATAAGGGTTAGAAAATCTAAATATATTTGGGTCTGTTAATAACATCAGAAATGGTACTTTGAAAAGATACATGCACCCCAATGTTCATTGCAGCACTATTTACAATAGCCAGGACATGGAAGCAACTTAACATCCATCAACAGAGGACTGGATAAAGAAGATTCGGTACATATAAAAAATGGAATATTATTCAGCCATAAAAGAGGACAAAATAATGCCATTTGTAGCAACATGGATGGACCTAGAGATCGCCATACCGAGTGAAGTAAAGTCAGGCACAGAAAAACAAATATCATATGATATTGCTTATATGTGGAATCTAAAAAAAAGGGCACAAATGAACTTATTTATGAAACAGAAGTAGAGTCATGTATGTAGAAAACAAACATGGTTACCGGGAGATGGGGGGGATAAATGGGGAGATTGGGATTGACATATACACACTACTATATATAAAATAGATAACTAATACGAATCTGCTGTATAGCACAGGGAACTCTACTCAATATTCTGTAATGGCCTATATGGAAAAAGAATCTAAACAAAAAGAATAGTGGATATATATATATATATATATATATATATATATATATATATATATATATATATATAACTGACTCACTTTGCTGTTCACCTGAAACTAACACAACATTGTAAATCAACTCTACTCCAATAAAAAATTTTTAAAAATCTTAAAAAACCCCACTGATATGGAAAGCATATCAGTGGTTGCCTGGGGATGAGATGTCAGAGAAGGGCAAAGAGTAGGGACTGCCAAGGGTCATGATGAAACTTTGGGAGGGGCTTAGCATGGTCACTGTCTTGAGAGCAGGGATGGTTTCCTGAGTATGTAAGTCAAACCTTTAAAATTAAGAATTAATTACATGCAAAAAGGGTATATGCCTCTAGAAAATTATGAAATGATATATTCATAAATTGCTACAGAATGATATTATTTGGCCAAAGTTAACAACTGCTTATTTCCTAGTTTTCTCTGGAAAAGAAAGTTGACCAATATTGAGAAAGTATCATCATATACGTACATGAAACTATAGGACTAAGAGGGTAAAGAAAAACTAAAACTCTGTAGGCAAGGAAAGTAAGATGTATTTTTTACAAGGAGAGGGATGAAAGATGTGTTTTTGTGAAGGGTAACAATGAGTAATTTTATCGTAAAGCAAAATAACTACTTAATATTCCAGAATATGAAAGAGGAAAACATAAGACAAAAATGGAATGGATATTAACAAAAAAAAGTTGTAGAAAGTTTTGGGGAAAAGAATCCTGAAAAGGAATCTTATAATGTATGATCAAATCCAGCTAATTTAAATGGATCTATTTATAAGGATATTTAAAAAAAAAATAGCCTTAAGAGAGGACCTTCAAGATTCAGGAGGAGTAGGATGTGGAGATCACCTTCCTCCCCATAAATACATAAAAAATATATCTACATGTGGAAAACTCCTATAGAACACCTACTGAATGCTGGCAGAAGACCTCAGGCTTCCCAAAATGCAAGAAAATCCCCACGTACCTGGGTAGGACAAAAGAAAAAAGAATAAACAGAGACAAAAGAATAGGGATGGGACCTGCACCTCTGGGAGGGAGCTGTGAAGGAGGAAAACTTTGCACACACTAGGAAGCCCCTTCACTGGTGGAGACGGTGGGGTGGCCAGGGGGAAGCTTCAGAGCCACGGAGGAGAGTGCAGCTACAGCGGTGCAGATGGCAAAGCAGAGACATTCCCACACAGAGGATCAGTGCCGACCAGCGACAAGCACTCATCAGCCTGAGAGGCTTGTCGCTTACCGGCTGGGGTGGGTGGGGGCTAGGAGCTGAGACTTGGGCTTCAGAGGTCAAATCCCAGGGAAAGGACTGGGGTTGGCCATGTGAACACAACCTGAAGGGGGCTAGTGTGCCACAGCTAGCTGGGAGGGAGTCCAGCCAATAAAATGGACAACGTGGAAGAAACAGACAATTTCTTAGAAAAGCACAACCTTCCAAGACTGAACCAGAAGAAATAGAAAATATAAACAAACCAATCACAAGCACTAAAATTGAAACTGTGATTAAAAATCTTCCAACAAACAAAAGCCCAGGACCAAAAGGATGCACAGGCGAATTCTATCAAACATTTAGAGAAGAGCTAGCACCAATCCTTCTCAGACTCTTCCAAAATATAGCAGAGGGAAGAACATTGCTAAACTCATTCTACAAGGCCACCATCACTCTGATACCAAAATCAGACAAAGATGTCACAAAAAAAGAAAACTACAAAGCCAATATCACTGATGAACATAGATGGAAATATCCTCAACAAAATACTAGCAAACAGAATCCAACAGCACATTAAAAGGATCATATATCATGATCAGGTGGAGTTTGTCCCAGGAATGCAAGGATTTTTCAATATATGCAAATCAATCAATGTGATAAACCATATCAACAAACTGAAAGATAAAAACCATATGATAATCTCAATAGATGCAATAAAAGCTTTTGACAAAATTCAACACCCATTTATGAAAGAAACTCTTCAGAAAGTAGGCATAGAGGAAACTTACCTTAACATAATAAAGGTCATATATGACAAACACGCAGCCAACATTGTTCTCAATGGTGAAAAACTGAAACCCTTTCCACTAAGATCAAGAACAAGACAAGGTTGTCCACTCTCACCACTATTACTCAAAATAGTTTTGGAAGTTTTAGTCACAGCAATCAGAGAAGAAAAAGAAATGAAAGAATAAAAATTAGAAAAGAAGAAGTAAAGCTGTCACTGCTTGCAGATGACATGAAACTATACATAGAGAATCCTAAAGATGCTACCAGAAAACTACTAGAGCTAATCAATGAATTTGGTAAAGTAGCAGGATACAAAATTAATGAACAGAAATCACTTGCACTCCTATACACTAATGATGAAAAATCTGAAAGATAAATAAGGAAACACTCTCATTTACCATTGCAAAAATACCTAGGAATAAAACTACTCAAGGAGACAAAAGACCTGTATGCAGAAAACTATAAGACACTGATGAAAGAAATCAAAGCTGATACAAACAGATGGAGAGATATACCATGTTCTTGCATTGGAAGAATCAACATTGTGAAAATGACTATAGTACCCAAAGCAATCTACAGATTCAATGCAATCCCTATCAAACTACCAATGGCATTTTTCACAGAACTAGAACAAAAAATTTCACAATTTGTTTGGAAACACAAAAGACCCCGAAGAGTCAAAGAAATCTTAAGAAAGAGAAACAGAGGTGGAGGAATCAGGCTCCTGGACTTCAGACTATACTACAAAGCTACAGTAATCAAGACAGTATGGTAGTGGCACAAAAACAGAAATATAGATCAATGGAACAGGATAGAAAGCCAGAGATAAACCCGTGCACATATGGTCACCTTATCTTTGATAAAGCAGGCAAGAACATACAATGGAGAAAAGACAGACTTTTCAATAAGTGGTGCTGGGAAAACTGAACAGCTACATGTAAAAGAATGAAATTAGAACACTCCCTAACACCATACACAAAAATAAACTCAAAATGGATTAATGACCTAAATGTAAGGCCAGACACTATAAAACTTAGAGGAAAACACAGGCAAAACACTCTATGACATAAATCACAGCAAGATCCTTTTTGACCCACCTCCTACAGAAAAGGAAATAAAAACAAATATAAACAAATGGGACCTCATGAAACCTAAAAGCTTTTGCACAGCAAAGGATACGATAAACAAGATGAAAAGACAACCCTCAGAATGGGAGAAAATATTTACAGATGAAGCAACTGACAAAGAATTAATCTCCAAAATATACAAGCAGCTCGTGCAGCTCAATATCAAAAACACAAACAACCCAATCCAAAAACGGGCAGAAGACCTAAATAGACATTTCTCCAAAGAAGATATACAGATTGCCAACAAACCCATGAAAGGATGCTCAACGGTGCTAATCATTAGAGAAATGCAAATGAAAACTACAATGAGGTATCACCTCACACCAGTCAGAGTAGTCATCACCAAAAAATCTACAAACCATAAATGCTGGAGAGGGTGGGGAGAAAAGGGAACCCTCTTGCACTGTTGGTGGGAATATAAATTGATACAGCCACTATGGAGAACAGTATGGAGGTTCCTAAAAAACTAAAAACAGAACTACCATATGACCCAGCAATCCTACTACTGGGCATATACCCTGAGAAAACCATAATTCAAAGAGAGTTATGTACCACAATATTCATTGCAGCACTATTTACAATAGCCAAGACATGGAAGCAACCTAAGTGTCCATCGACAGATGAATTGATGAAGAAGATGAGGCACATATATACAATGGAATATTACTCAGCCATAAATAGAAATGAAATTGAGTTATTTTTATTGAGGTGCATGGACTTAGAGGCTGTCATAGAGTATGAAGTAAGTCAGAAGGAGAAAAACCATATACTAGCATATATATATGGAATCTAAAAAAAAAAAAGGTTCTGAAGAGCCTAGGGGCATGACAGGAATAAAGATGCAGATGTAGAGAATGTACTTGAGGACACAGGGAGGGGGAAGGGTAAGCTGAGACGAAGTGAGAGAGTGGCATTGACATATATACACTATCAAATGTAAAATAGATAGCTAGTTGGAAGCAGCCACATAGCACAGAGAGATCAGGTCCTGCTTTGTGACCACCTAGAGGGTTGGGATAGGGAGGGTGGGAGGGAGACAAAAGAAGGAGGGGATATGGCGATATATGTATATGTATAGCTGATTCACTTTGTTATACAGCAGCAACCCTCACAACAATATAAAGCAATTATACTCCAATAAAGATGTTAAAAAAAAAGAAGGCTGCACAAAAAGGAAAAAAAAAGAATGTGTTTCAATAACTTAAGTACAATTTCAATTCAAACAACAACAAAAAATTAGCCTTAAAATAATATTACCCTGATGCAAAATCAGAATTCAATTCTGCTACAGAAATGAAGTTTTCTTAGATTGTAGGTCTGCATTAAGGAGAAATTGAAAAATGTTTTTCCTTTACCTTTTAAGTAGTCAGCCTGGGAAACCAAGATTTTTGTGTCTTAAAATTACTTCTTCTCCTTCATATTGTCTTTATCATTCCTTTGATTGCTTAAGAAAATAGAGTTTTCTCAATATTAAAAGAGATACATTTTTTTACTAGATCATTTTCTGCATTTCCTTTTGGTTATTTGTCACTTTGGTTAAATACATAACTAATTGTGGTTTCATAGTTACTTGTGATCTTATTTATTGAAGTGTTCAAAACTTTTGAAATTATTGACATCTCAAAATCAATATTTAACTGGACTCTTTACCTCAAACTGATATGAGATTTCCCAGAGTGCCCATGGCAAGTCTGAAAGAATTTGTCTCTCACCTTGTAAAAGGGAGATGTTAAAATAATTTGGTTATTTGGTATGTTAAATTATGTGGGAAACGCTGTCAAATAATAGTGATGATAAAGCTTCTTAGGTTATATGAGGTGGATAAATGTCATCGATACAGGTATTCCAAAAATTGTATGAAGTTCATAGAAATCTGCCAATACCCTCATTGTCCAGTTATGTTAAAATGTTGCATGCCACATAAATAACTAGTTTTCTTTATACAATGAGCTATCAAAAGAACTTTACCCATGATAATTTTAAGTTTTATACCAGTCACAGACAGTTAATGTTTTGCTTTGATTCTTTTGTGAAAGTTTTTACAGTTAGCTACAGGCTAGAATGCTCCATGTTGGCCTACTGTGAATAAATCTGAATCCATGTCACTGGACTGAGTAAGAATACCCAGAAGGAATGAAGAAGTTGATGAGTTATTAAAACTGCAAGCCACCGATCATGAGAATAAGAGTTAATTCCATGTGAATGAATGAACTGATGAGGCAAATTATTGTGTTTTGGACATTTCTGGGGGAAACTTCTCTAGTTTTTTTTTAAAGTATTCCTTTCCAGATTGAAAAAATTGTTTTCTCTTAAGCTAAGTGTAACTTACTGCAATTTGGTAAATTATAGCTTTGCATACAAAGATAGAATGCTTACTTTTTATCCCTACCTGAACCTCCAGAATTCTAAAATCTCAATGAGTATTCTTATATTTATGGTAATATAGTTATTTGCATAAGTTCAACGACAATTTCTTCTCTTTGCAATAGGACACAATTGGAAACACAGGTTATAACACCAAGGCTTTGACTGGAATGTGTATCCAAATCAGATATCGCCTGAGAGCTTTAAGGAACTAAGGTTGACTTTAAGGACCGAATTTTGACAAAGTCCCCCTTGGAAAAACTGCTCTGTGCTTGGTTTATGGGGTTCTCCAACTTAGAAATCAGTAAAAAGGGTCAATTTCCAGCAGGCCTGGGAACATCAGAATATTTGGGGAATGTATAGAAGAAAGGAATTCACCTAAATCTATAGGTATTACAGGCAAAAATCTAGTGGCAAATTCTTGGCTTGGCTTCATAGTCTCCAAAGGCTTTTAAAAGTCTAGTCTGAGATTCCTTTATCAAAAGTTCCAGCAAACTCAAGAGACCTTGTGGTCAAGCACTATTCTTGCTGTACTTATATAAATAATCAGACCAAGTTTAATGAGGCTGGATTTATTTTGCAAACAAATTAGTCTATGATTCTCTCTAATAGAAGAGGTGGTGACTAGTGGTAAAAATTATGTTTCAATGGAAAACTATAATATACACTTGTGGGTTCCACCTTGCACATTTTGGCAGTCCTTGACAAATCCCAAATTATTCTAGTTTCCTCCAATATCTGACTAAAACGCTCCAAATTAGCGTTCCCAATTTTTCTCCCTTATGACTTGGAATCATTGTGAAGTAAAATTGCCCTTTGCCCAAAGACTTGCAAGATGAAGCTACACAATGTATTATTAACTTCAAAGAAGTGAATTCCTGTGAAAACAGACCATGAATAGGCAGTCTTTGTGCCTGCTGCTATGTGAGCCACTGAGAGAGCTCACTTGAATCAGCACAGACATCCAAACTGAAACCTGGGAAATCCATTAAATTGTTACTTCTGCCTTCACTCCACTGTCTAAAGATGCTTTGTTCATGGCCACCTTGTTCTAAAGACACAGAACAAGAGTTGTTTCTCAAAAAGAGAGTATTAATCTGAGGATGATAGCAGGACCTTGCTCTAAAATCCTAAAGACCTGTGCTGTGATTCACCTGTGGGGGCTGTCAAAGCCTTCAAATAGCATCGCTGTGAACCAATGAAACTTCAAGAACCATTGGATCTGCTGGATTATGTGGTCCAACTGGCAGAGTGGCTTGCACTGGATCCTTGACCTATTACAGTGCCTTCCCTTGTCTAAGCCTCAGTCAAAACTAGTATCTTTCTGGTCACTTGATGCATGGGACAGACTAACACACACAAACGAGGCGTATTTTGCCTCTAAAATCCAAAATAACAACTAGGTGTTGTGCCTCTTAGTTTAGGATGGACTAGATACAACAATTTACCGTTCACCTTTAAAAAAGGATTTCTGGACATGCCCCACACCCTTCAACCCCTAGAAATGTCACTGAAATAGAAGATCCCTGAATTTTATTTGAATTTATTCTCCACCCTCTGACATGCAAATGTCTTACCATCAAGTCTAATTACTATTCCCCCTCTCTAGGTCCAGTCAGCATAATGTCATAACATAATTCATTGATGGAATGGGCCACTGTGATATATTGTGGAAGGGAGAGGTGATGAACATCTCTGTGAACTGTGACACAGGAATGGAGAGTTGATATATCCCTGAGGTAGGACAGTGAAGGTGTATTGCTGGCCTTGCCACCTGCAAGGAAACTGCTCCTAGTGGGCTCTATGGTTAGGTAGGCATTTGCCAGATCAACAGCTGTATGCTGGATATCAGGGTATGTGTGAATTTACTATATCAATAAAACCACATCTGGTATAGCAGCCGCATCACTATCTTAATCTCACAATCATCAGCTGTCATTCTTAAAACATATTTGTCTTTTGCCCAAGCCAAATAGAAGGGCTGAAAGGGGGACTTTTAAATATTGGGTCATTAAAGTCAATCTTAGTTCCTTAAAGCTCTCAGGCCATATCTGATTCGATGCACATCATCCTCAAATATAAAATTCCACCCAAAGCCTTTGTAATATAGCCAGTGTTTCCAATTCCTGTTGCAATTAGAAGATATTTTTATTGAACTTATGCAAATTACTATAGTGCCATAAATATAAGAATTCAAATTCTGGAGGGATCAAGTAGGGAGAAAAAGCAATTGCTGCATATTTGTTCACAAAGGGATACTTTACTAAATTGCTGTACCTTACAGATAGCTTAAGAGAAGTTTCCTTAAGTCCAGAAAACACAACATTATAAAAGCAGTTTCAAATAATACGGCCATGGTTAAAGTTCTGATATAGTTTATTTGATAAGGGATATTAGTTATTTCTGTGGCATGAAACATTTTAACATAGTATACTGACAACAGGGTATTGACAAATTTATCATTTCTGATTTGACAGTGCAGCCCATGGAATTTAACATATAAAAACAAACCAAATTAGTTTAGCATCTGTCTTTTACAAGATAAAATATAAGTACTTTAAGATTTTCCAGGGGCCATCTGGAAATTCTCAAAGTTAGTTAGAGGTCAAAAAGACTCCATTTAAAATTTGATTTGGGGAAATTGTCAAATGTTGAAAACTTCACTAAATAGGATCACCAGTCATTATGAAACAATAAGTAGTTATTCATTTAACCCAATTCACAATTAAAATTCTTCATAGGAAAATATATAAAGTTCTATAGTTGTAAAAAATCTAGCTCTTTTAATAATGAGAATTCAGTTTTCTTAAGTAATCAAAGATCTGATAAAGACAATCTGAAGCACAGGAAATTATTATATGATACAAAATATTGGTTTCCCAGGCAAATACTTAAAAGGTAAGACACAGACTTTTCTTACAATTTCTTATCAAGAACAGACTACAAATCTAAGTAAATTTTATTGTTTTAGCAGAGAAAGAGAACCAAATTCTAGTTTTGCAACATTGTATTATTAATTCTAAGACAGAGTTTTATAAGCCATGTAAATAATTCTTCCAATCTTAACCAGCTCTGACCACACAAGATGATTCATTTTCCAAAATTCCTTCCCCATAAACCTTCTACAACTTAAAAAAAAATCATTTAGTTTTGTCTTACCCTTCTTACATCTCATTCTAAAACAACTAATCATACTCCTTCCAGAAAAAAATTTACTCTCCTTTAACCTCAATAAAACATCTTTCCTATTTTTCACTATCAAAATCATGTCTTACATAGAAAACAAACTTACAGTTACCAAAGGGGAAGGGGGGAAGGGATAAATTAGGAGTATGGGATTAACAGATACACACAACCATATATAAAATAGATAAACAACAAGGATCTACTGTATATTAGAGGGAACTATATTCAGTATCTTGTAATAACCTATAATGAAAAAAATTGAAAAAACAGATTATATAAATACACACACACACACAAATCACTTTGCTGTACATCTGAAACTAATACAGTATTGTAAATCAACTACACTTCAATTTAAAAAAGGCATGTCTTACTTTTCCTGATTTTTTTTTTACCTTATTAGTCATGGTAGTGTCATTTACAAACATTGAATGACATTTTTAACCATCAGTCACCTTACTCTTACAGAGAAAACTAGAAAGTAAGCAATTGTTAACTGTCTGGCACATGCTATCATTCTGTAGCAAATTTATGAATAAATAATTTTATAATTTTCTAGATGCATGTGCTTTTACATAGTACAATTTATCACATTTGAAAATGGACCACAAATATATTTAGCTTCTCTATACTATATTTAAAAATATGCCAAAAGTTGACAAACTTTTGTTCAGCAATTAATGTTTCTATATTTTATTCTATCTGTAAATGATCTAGATGTTAATTAATCTGCATCATTTACTTAACTTACTATTAGCTTTAAGGTTTCAAGTTACCAAAAAAGGTTTGTAAAACTGCTTTAAGTAGATATAAAACATAATTGTTGAAAAGTTCATTTATATATTTTATCACACCTGCATCTATTTAATCCAATTGTGCTTAACAATAATGTATGAATTGATTATGAAAATTTCATGAGGTAAACAAACAAATTTAGCTATCATCCTAAGTTATTTTTCTTGCTGACAAATTAGGCAACAATATATTTTTAAAAAATTTTCTACTGTGCTTGATATGCATCATATAATTCATTTTTACTGTACATTTCATTCTTAGGTTGGATTTATAGTTTTACAATCTTAAGCATCTAGTATAGATATTATAAGCTTATTTGACTACTAAACCTAGGAAGAAAAAAACCTGTATGTCTGCATTATATTTATTTCTGACAACTCTGAAAACATACTAGTTTTTATTTTACCAACAATTTTTTAAACTAGATTTAACAAAGGTTATCTCAGATCATGTGACCTTAAAAAACTAGATTGCCTTCTATATTTCCGAGAATTTCAAGAATATTTAATATATGGATGCACTCATTTATCTCTAAGCCAATTTGAATAAAACTTCTATAAAGGATTTTATAAATTAACTTAGAAATAGTTTTGGAAGATGGAAAATGTCACATATACATTACATACATGCATAGATACATAACCATACAGACAGATGAAAACAGAGTTCTTTTATCTTTCTTTCTAAAATTTTACCATGACTCAGTGAAACACAGTGATACAATCTAATTGATTTATATCTATTTTATATATTTATCTGAACCATGTTTCTGGCAAATGGGACAAATAAAGGTTACCTGTTTACCAATATTTGTGGTGACTTCTAAGATTTTGTTTTGCCCAGACATGTAATCTAATGGAGGCTGTGGATAAAATTTTAGGCCAGTGACTGTGGAGACATCTAGCAACTATCTGGATGTCTCTAAAATCCAACCCAGTGGATAACATACTGAGTATGTTCCCAAACAGCTTGTTGTTCTCTTTTCAGCCCCAGGTAGTTACTTACTGCCAACTAAAAATTGTCAGTTACCACTGCAGCTGCTGACTTTAACACATCCTGAAAGGAGATCAGGAATGAGACACTCTGTGCTCTGTGAAAAACTGGCAGAACGGGCCTTAAGATAGTTAGATATTTTCAGGAGAAGATTTTATGAGCCCAAATTGTTGCATCTTCTCATATCTAGAAAAGCACTAAAATCATTAACGGAACTATCTGCTCCTCCTGACTAGCAGCAACCTTCTGGTGACTAGAAGTAACCTTCTGCCAAAATGTGTGCTTGATTGCACGTACCCCCTTCATCAAAATCACATATATACTGGTCTCCCTACATTGCCACTTTGGAGAAGTTCCTCAGAGCTATCTGACAGGCTGTCTCCTATGCTATAGTCCTCATCTTGCTCCCCCGAAAACTTAACTCACAGCTCTCATGTTGTGCATTTTTTTTCAGTCAACAGTTTTGCAACCAATGAAGGGACCCAGAGCAGACTTCTCTCCTCCACCTGAACCTTACAAGGAACCAGAGCTTGGTACTAGCAGAGGCTTCTTGTGCTCAACTGCCTCCTCACAGAGTCCAGAAGAATTTGGTTAAGTCTCTCCTGGTTCTCAGATCTCCTGTATTTGTTGATGATCCTAAGTTTTATTTGGCAGTATATAACGGGTACCTGGCCTCCCAGTTAAAAAATAGTAGGGGGTGCTCACCCAGTTGAAACGTACTGGGAGGGCTGGTTGAAAGAAACTGGGATTTGCTCAGTTGAAAGATACTGAGCAGTGTGGGCTGGGTGGTTAGGTAGGGAGGATGATCTGATGTCTTTCCTCAATTAAGCTGCCTTATTAGAATTTGTCAGAATAAAAGTGAAGATATTATATGTGAGTTTGTTCTGAAGAAGACGGACAAGACTCATCTCAGTCAGTTATGGCTTAGCCAGGAAACTGATAAATTTATGGGAGTGGTGGAGACAGAGTCCTCATACTGTGCAGTGGTCCACTCATTAATTAAAGACTTTCTCATCCAGAGGTCATGCATAAGAAATGGCCATTCAGTGATCGAAGCATCCATGGTGGTCTTAGAAGGGAGAAACTGAGCAATGTAAGGGGCTGAAAGGACCCTAGGGTGATGCCTAGAGGAGTCAAGCTCAAAATCAGCACACTGGCCCACCACACAATTTCATTAGTAAATTTTATCCCCAACAATTTCAACTTTAAAATGGGAAATAGAGCCTCTCAAGCACAGAAACAAGGGGTGTCAGAAAGTCAGCCTCCAACTAACACTCCAGCCAGGTTTACATACATACAAAACTTATACTTACAAGTACATACTTAATTGGGGGTCAAAGAACAATCTTGCCATGACAATGGCCAGTATGGGCTCTTTTATTGCATACACAGTTGTTAGAGAAAGCTGGCTTGATAAAAGCTCTTTTCAGAATTCTGACCCTGAGAGAACAAGTCCTTCTAGGAGAACTTGCTTTACTCTACCTGTGCCTTGAGATGCAAATATTCTACCAGGGCTCTCAGGAACATTTAATTTAACTAGACAATCTCTAGATCCTGAGACTGAGGGGAAAAAGGGGCAGGGGTAAGAGGCCTTTTAAATTAAACTTATTTCAACTGTTACTTATAAACTAATGAGTTTTACATTGTAGTACCTGATTCATGACTAAGTTTTAAAATGAAGCTATGAGACCTCTGGTTGCATCTTGTCTACATGTCTATGTGTGCAAAAATGTCTTTGGCTTTGGATGGTATTATAAAAATTAATTTGCAAATGAGCTCTACTTAATTGGCTTAAAGGAAGTTAAGCACTTATATAAATTATCAGAAGTATAAAAGAAAATTGGCCAGAATGAATTTCAAGTTTATATGAACTGGAAAATATTAAATATTAAGTTAATACCTGGTATTAAAGTTAAACTTGTTACCCGCCACCAGTCCCTCCCATTAAGCCTCTTAGATAGCCTCATCCAACAGAGGGCAGAGAGCAGAATCAAGGGTTTCACAACCCTGCAGCCTGTGAAACAAAAACCACATTCACAGAAAGATAGACAAGATGAAAAGGCAGAGAGCTATGTACAAGATGAAGGAAAAAGATAAAACCCCAGAAAAACAACTAAATGAAGTGGAGATAGGCAACCTTCCAGAAAAAGAATTCAGAATAATGATAGTTAAGATGATCCAGGACCTCAGAAAAGCAATGGAGGCAAAGATGGAGAAGATGCAAGAAATGTTTAACAAAGACCTAGAAGAATTAAAGAACAAACAAACAGAGATGAACAATACAATAACTGAAATGAAAATTACACTAGAAGGAATCAATAGCAGAATAACTGAGGCAGAAGAACAGATAAGTGACCTGGAATTCAGAATGGTGGAATTCACTGCTGCAGAACAGAATAAAGAAAAAGAATGAAAAGAAATGAGGACAGCCTAAGAGACCTCTGGGACAACATTAAACACAACATTCACATTATAGGGGTTCCAGAAGGAGAAGAGAGAAAGAAAGACTAGAGAAAATATTTGAAGAGATTATAGTCAAAAACTTCCCTAACCTGGGAAAGGAAATAGCCACCCAAGTCCAGGAAGTGCAGCGAGTCCCATACGGGATAAACCCAGGGAGAAACACGCCGAGACATATATTAATCAAATAGGCAAAAATTAAAGATAAAGAAAAATTATTGAAAGTATCAAGGTAAAAATGACAAATAACATACAATGGAACTCCCATAAGGTTAACAGCTGATTTCTCAGCAGAAACTCTACAAGCCAGAGGGAAGTGGCCTGATATACTTAAAGTGATGAAAGGGAAGAACCTACAACCAAGATTACTCTACCTGGCAAGGATCTCATTCAGATTCGATGAAGAAACTAAAAGCTTTACAGACAAGCAAAAGCTAAGAGAATTCAGCACCACCAAACCAGCTCTACAACAAATACTAAAGGAACTTCTCTAAGTGGGAAACACAAAAGAAGAAAAGTATCTACAAAAACAAACCCAAAACAAATAAGAAAATGGTCATAGGAATATACATATTGATAATTACCTTAAACGTGAATGCATTAAAGGCTCCAACCAAAAGACACAGGAGTGCTGAATGGATACGAAAACAAGACCCATCTATATGCTGTCTACAAGAGACCCACTTCAGACCTAGGGACACATACAGACTGAAAGTGAGGGGATGGAAAAAGATATTCCATGCAAATGGAAATCAAAAGAAAGCTGGAGTAGCTATACTCATATTGGATAAAATAGACTTTAAAATAAAGAATGTTACAAGAGACAAGGAAGGACACTACATAACAATCAAGGGATCAATCCAAGAAGAAGATATAACAATTATAAATATATACGCACCCAACATAGGAGCACCTCAATACATAAGGCAACAGCTAACAGCTATAAAAGAGGAAATCGACAGTAACACAATAATAGTGCGGGACTTTAACACCTCACTTACACCAATAGACAGATCATCCAAAATGAAAATACATAAGGAAACAGAAGCTTTAAATGACACAATAGACCAGATAGATTTAATTGATATTTATAGGACATTCTATCCAAAAACAGCAGATTACACTTTATTCTCAAGTGCGCATGGAACATTCTCCAGGATAGATCACATCTTGGGTCACAAATCAAACCTCAGTAAATTTAAGAAAATTGAACTCATATCAAGCATCTTTTCTGACCACAACGCTATGAGATTAGAAATCAGTCACAGGGAAAAAACGTTACAAAACACAAACACTTGGAGGCTAAACAGTACGTTATAAAATAACAAAGAAATCACTGAAAAAATCAAAGAGGAAATCAAAAAATACCTAGAGAAAAATGACAATGAAAACACGATGATCCAAAACCTATGGGATGCAGCAAAAGCAGTTCTAAGAGGAAAGTTTATAGCTGTAAAAGCCTACCTCAAGAAACAAGAAAAATCTCAAGTAAACAATCTAACCTTACACCTAAAGGAACTAGAGAAAGAAGAACAAACAAAACCCAAACATAGCAGAAGGAAAGAAATCGTAAAGATCAGAGTAGAAATAAATGAAATAGAAACAAAGAAAACAATAGCAAAGGTCAATGAAACTAAAAGCTGGTTCTTTGAGAAGATATACAAATTGATAAACCATTAGCCAGACTCATCAAGAAAAAGAGGGAGAAAACTCAAATCAATAAAATTAGAAATGAAAAAGGAGAAGTTACAACAGACATCGCAGAAACACAAAGCATCCTAAAGAGACTACTACAAGCAACTCTATGCCAATAAAGTGAACAACCTGGAAGAAATGGACAAATTCTTAGAAAGGTATAACCTTCCAAGACTGAACCAGGAAGAAACAGAAAATATGAACAGGCCAATGGAAAGTAATGAAATTGAAACTGTGATTAAAAATCGTCCAGCAAACAAAAGCCCAGGAAAAGATGGCTCACAGGTGAATTCTATCAAAACATTTAGAGAACAGCTAACACCCATCCTTCTCAAACTCTTCCAAAAATTTCAGAGGAACTGAAACTCCCAAACTCATTCTATGAGGCCACCATCACCCTGATACCAAAACCAGACAAAGATACTACAAAAAAAAAAAAAAAAGAAAATTACAGACCAATATCACTGATGAATATAGATGCAAAAATCCTCAACAAAATACTAGCAAGCACAATACAACAACACATTAAAAGAATCATACACCATGATCAAGTGGGATTTATCCCAGGAATTCAAGGATTCTTCAATATAAGCAAATCAATCAATGTGATATACCATATTAACAAATTGAAGAATAAAAACCATATGATCATCTCAAAAGATGCAGAAAAAGCTTTTGACAAAATTCAACACCCTTTATGATAAAAACTCTCCAGAAAGTGGGCAAAGAAAGAACCTATGTCAACAAAATAAAGGCCATATACAACAAGCCCACAGCAAACATCATTCTCAATTGTGAAAAATGGAAATCATTTCCTCTAAGATCAGGAAAGAGAAAAGGATGTCCACTCTCACCACTCTTATTCAACATAGTTTTGGAAGTCCTAGCACAAAAATCAGAGAAGAAAAAGAAATAAAAGGAATACAGATTGGAAAAGAAGAAGTAAAACTCTCACTGTTTGCATGTGACATGATACTATACATAGAGAATCCTAAAAATGCCACCAGAAAACTACTAGAGCTAATCAATGAATTTGGTAAAGTTGAAGGATACAAAATTAATGCACAGAAATCTCTTGCATTTCTATACACTAATGATGAAAAATCTGAAAGAGAAGTTATGGAAACACTCCCATTTACCATTGCAACAAACAGAATAAAATACCTAGGAATAAACCTACCTAAGGAAACAAAAGACCTGTATGCAGAAAACTATAAGACACTGATGAAAGAAATTAAAGATGATACCAACAGATGGAGAGATATACCATGTTCTTGGATTGGAAGAATCAATATTGTGAAAATGACTATAATACCCAAAGCAATCTACAGATTTAATGCAATCCCTATCAAATTACCAATGGCATTTTTTACAGAACTAGGTCAAACCATCTTAAAATTTGTATGGAGACACAGAAGACCCCGAATAGCCAAAGCAGTCTTGAGGGAAAAAACGGAGCTGGAGGAATCAGACTCCCTGACTTCAGACTATACTACAAAGCTACAGTAATCAAGACAATATGGTACTGGCACAAAAACAGAAAGATAGATCAATGGAACAGATAGAAAGCCCAGAGATAAACCCATGCACCTATGGTCAACTAATCTATGACAAAGGAGGCAAAGATATACAATGGAGAAAAGACAGTCCCTTCAATAAGTGGTGCTGGGAAAACTGGACAGCTACATATAAGAGAATGAAATTAGAACACTCTCTAACACCATACACAAAAATAAACTCAAAATGGATTCCAGACCTAAATTTAAGAGCAGACACTGTAAAACTCTCAGAGGAAAACAGGAAAAACACTCTTTGACAGAAATCACAGCAAGATCTTTTTTGATCCACCTCTAGAGTAATGGAAATAAAAACAAAAATAAACAAATGGGACCTCATGAAACTTCAAAGCTTTTGCACAGCAAAGGAAACTATAAACAACATGAAAAGACAACCCTCAGAATGGGAGATAATATTTGCAAATGAATCAAAGGACAAAGGATTAATCTCCAAAACATATAAACAGCTCATGCAGCTCAATATTTAAAGAAACAAACAATCCAATCCAAAAATTGGCAGAAGGCCTAAATAGGCATTTCTCCAAAGAAGACCTACAGATGGCCAAGAAGCACATGAAAAGCTGCTTAACATCACTAATTATTAGAGAAATGCAAATCAAAACTACAGTGAGGTATCACCTCACACCAATTAGAATGGGCCTCATCAGAAAATCTACAAACAACAAATTCTGGAGAGGGTGTGGAGAAAAGGAAACCCTCCTGCACTGTTGGTGGGAATGTAACTTGATACAGCCACTATGGCGAACAGTATGGAGGTTCTTTAAAAAACTAAAAATAGAATTACCATATGATCCAGCAATTCCACTACTGGGCATATACCCAGAGAAAATCATAATTCAAAAAGACACATGCACCCCAATGTTCATTGCAGCACTATTTACAATAGCCAGGTCATGGAAGCAACCTAAATGCCCATCGACTGATGAATGGATAAAGAAGTTGTGGTACATATATACAATAGAATATTACTCAGCCATATAAAGAATGAAATTGAGTCATTTGTTGAGACATGGATGGATCTAGAGTCCGTCATACAGAGTGAAGTAAGTCAGAAAGAGTAAAACGTATATCATATATTAACGCATGTATGTGGCACCTAGAAAAATGGTACAGATGAACCAGTTTGCGGGGCAGAATATGAGACACAGAGGTAGAGAAGAAACATATGGACACCAACGGAGGACAACCGCGGTGTCGTGGGGATGGTGGTGTGCTGAATTGGGCGGTTGGTATGGACATGTATACACTGATGTGTATAAAATTGATGACTAATAAGAACCTGTAGTATAAAAAAAGAAACAAACAAACAAAAACAACTAATACTAAACTTTCTTTGGGTTATTTGTATGGAAATATGTTAATATAAATGTTTCAGACATTACATGAAATTTCTAAAAATCTTATATGTTCTGGTATTATGTTATAAGTCATAATTCTAGTTATTACTTTAAAATGTATATCTCAGAAATAACTAAATCTCCTTGGCAATTTTATTATTATGAACTTTCATCAAATCTTTTACCGTGATCATTTTTAAGTCTGTTTTCACTTACAGACAGTTCTGGGTGTACTCTGATGTTTTTGCAAAAATGTTCCTATAAAAGCGTTTCATCTTCAAGGAATTCATGGAAAAGACCCTGACAAGTACAGGTTTCTGGTAACTGACTATACTGCTGAACTGAATGAATAAGCATTTTCAGAACTCTAATGGTAAACTGATGAACTCATAAAAGTGGTAATAAAAGATCAAGATGAAAAAAAACTAATTACATGGGACTGAGTGAACTGATGAGGATGATTATAATTTTTTGTGACTTTGTGTTTGAATAAAAAAAAATCCCACAAGGACTCAGAGGCAAAAAATATACAAGTCAATTTTCACTGCAAGGTAAAGGAGCTGTTATAGTGGAGGATTACTGGACTGAATGTCAATATTATGACATAGTATGAGTGTATTTCGTGTTTGGTAATTGCAATCGTTGTTGCTTTTGTTGTAGTCATCCGTTTACAATGCTTGGTGTCAGTTTATTTATCTCTTGTAAAAATAAAATACAGTGTGTGTGTGAAAAAAATGTTAAGCTTGTTGATATAATTAATATAGGCATGTCTTTAGAGTCATCAACATTAAGTATAACACTTTTAATGTACCCTGGTTTAACAGAAATCAAATTAGATCTTATTATATCTGTTGCAAATTTGTCCACAGGAAAAATAACTTGGTATGATGGAATTTTTTGTAAATAAGTTAAATGTAAATGAGATAAGAGCTTTTGGGTGAGCTCTTTTGGAATAATTATGTTTTAGGAATGTCTACCTAAAATAATCTCTCCAGATATTTGGTAACTTTAAATTTTAGAGTTGTGCTAAATTAAATTAAATGATAGAAGTTTATTGAATAGTTAGGTCATTGTCAAACAAAATAAGATACTTAATCATTAATTACTGAATATTGGCTTCCTTTTATAGAGAAACTAAAGGTACTTAGGACTATTAATAAATATGTTTGGTGTCACAATGAAATATTTTCTATAAGAAAGCACATGTTTTTTTAGAAATTATTATTGGTATTTATGTTTGCCAATCTAAAAAAATGCTCATGTAAAAGAGAGCTCATAATTGCTTACTTACTGGTTTTCACTAGAAATTAAGGTTTTTAAGAGTTGAGGATTCTAACTTAAATATGTAATTAAAGATACTAGATATAATAAGGGAACTATTTCAGTACACAGTAGCAAAGTAGGATGTATGCTTTCAATAAAAGAAGTTATGAGGAATGGAATTGCATTTTTTTAAAGGAAAAGAAAAATAATGTTTTCCTAGAGCTGGTTGTTTCTGGAGGGGACAGATAAGGGACAAACTAATATGGATACCAAAAGTTATGGAAGGTTTGTGGAAAAGGAACCCTGAGAAGAGTTTTGTGCATGGTCAGGATTGGCTAAATTTAGATTGAATTAACTTGAGTAAATGAATTTTGTTAGTAAAAGTAAGCTGATGCAAGACTGGAGTTTGGTTTTCTGTTTTTGTTAAGAAAACAAACTTTTCTTGGACTATGAAGCTACTTTTGATAACAGATTTTGGTTGGGTGTGTTTTTTGTTTGTTTGTTTTGCCTTTCAAATGATGTATTCTGTATT
The DNA here is from genome assembly GCF_951394435.1 of Stenella coeruleoalba. Classification (NCBI taxonomy): domain Eukaryota; kingdom Metazoa; phylum Chordata; class Mammalia; order Artiodactyla; family Delphinidae; genus Stenella; species Stenella coeruleoalba. Next base: position 128,354,621 of record NC_137147.1, read on the forward strand.
TGCCTTTGAAATCTTTTATTGTCACTTTGGTTAAATGAAAAAGTATTGTACTACCTTTTTGATATTTTTTGAGAAACTTCCCAAATTATAATGAATTTCCTTTGACCTCTAGCTAACTTTGGGATGCTTCAAAGGGCTCCTGAAACATACCAAAGAGAGCTATTAAACTGATTAGGTTCATCTGTTACGGTAAATTACATGGGAAGCATTGTCCAATGAATAACAAATCTTCTTCGGTTATATTATATGGGTAAATATTATTAATCTAGATAGTGTAGAAATTATATAGAGTTTCTAAAAATCTGGCATGGCCTGGTAAAAAATTGTCAATCATAATTCTAGCTATTATCTTAAGATGTTCTATGTCACAACAGTAACCAGTCTCTTTTTCAATTGCATTGTAATCAGGTCTTTAACCATGCCTTCTTAAATGTTTTGTCATTCATAGACAGTTATTGTTTTACTCTGATACCTTTGCAAAAATGCTTCCTCTTCAAGAAGTTTCTTAGCAAGGATTTTGCAAGTACAGCTTTATGATAACTTTCAGATCATACGACTGAAATGGGTAAGAAATTACAGAATTCTAATGGAAAACCTTACTGATCCATAAAAATGTTAACAAAAAGGATTAGTTTCATAAGCCTGAGTGAACTGGTGAATACAGTTATAATTGTTATGGCTTCTGCCTGAAATATTACTAGCTTTTAATCTGTGTTTTCCAGATATAAGGATATCCTTCCCCTGAAGCTAATTATGACTTATAGCAATTTAGTAAATTATAACTTTATAAGCAAAATTGAAACATTTATCTTTTCTTTCCATCTGATCCCTCCAGATATTGGAATCTCTTCGGTTCCCAGCAGCTTTATCAGATAAATTAGGAAGGGCACCTCCTAACAGGTGCAAGAATCTCAAGGTATTTTGGGGACTGTGGAAAGGGAGGAATTCATCCAAATCTACAGATGCTGCAGATGAAATCTGTGACAAGTTCTTGGAATGGTTTTCCTGGCCTTGAGGGGCCTTTTAAAAATTTAATCTGAGATTCCTTATAAGAAGTTCCAGCAAAGCCAATTTTAAAACAGCCTGTATGATCAATTACACTTATGTAAATCATCAGGTCAAGTTCATTGAAACCAGACTTATTTTGCAAACAGATTACTCTTAATTTGGCTATATTTGGTAGAAATGAGGGTAGTTTTAGAGAGAAAAAGATTATGTTTCAGTAGATATTAAATTTTAGTTTTGTTAATTAAGGTCAAAATTTACTAAGACAGCTCCTAGTTGTTATATTATTGTAAAGTTTAATTGAATTGTTAAAAGGACACTCTAATTTTCTTTCTGAAGCTTATCTCAGTAATCTGTCTTTGGATGAAGATCAGATGCCTCATGATGTGCAAACAGAGGATTATGCATACTGGAAAATACATAAATTAAAGGACTGTTAACAACCTAGGTGGAAGGACACTTATCAGGTACTCTTAACTAGCTCATGCACAGCAAAACTGAAGGGAATTCACTCTTGGATTAATGTTTCCACTCAGAAAGGGCCTCTGCACTAGACTGGCCTACTCAGGACTGCTGACCTCAAAATCACCTTAAAACAGTGCTCAAGAAGGAGAACCTCCCAGATAAGGATGAGAAGAAGACAACATTGTAAATGGACAGCTGACCAAGATGACAGACCAGGCCTGTATACCAATTACATTGATAATTGACCACAACTTTGCTTACAAACCAAATGTATTTCTTTCTTTGGTACAGTCTTATACATAAGAGTTTAAAATTAATCCAATTGTTAGATTTATGGTGAATTACCTATGTTCAATACTTCTGGGTTACCTTGGTAGATTTCTTCACTCCAAGGCTCTTATTGTATGCCCTTAGGAAATTATTCTAGCAGAAAGAAATTATAGTTCAGTTTGGGCCACTATTGACATTACTGGATGGCACTCCCTCACTTGGCCAATAAATCATACTTGTTCTGACCATCACCATAAATGTAAATTTTCTTTTAAAGTTACCCAAGCTTAATCAGAGCAACAAGCAAAATTTCAGCCAAAGAATATAATTTCTCTGTTGTGGGATGGATTAACATGGCTAATAACAGACTATGATTGTTTAAGGCCCCCCTTATGTTGAGAAAAGTTAAACCATACCAAGGATAACAAGCTTGATAACACTAGGAAATTGGACTGGGTGCTTTATGAACAATGCTGTATGTCACTTTCTTTGCTGTACAGAATTGGTATAGAACAGACTAACCTAGGGATATACTGGTCCATACCTAATGGAGGTCCTTGGATTATATTCTTTCTTATGACCTTAGTGATACTATTGGCTATATTACTTGTATTCTGCCTATTTTACAAGATTGTTGTTTCTTGCATTACCAAATGTGTGACTGTGCTTTGATGAAATGATGACTAAGCAACTTGAAGCAGTTGACCAGCTATATAGTTCTACATGAGATCTGTGACTGTAATAGTGTAACTCTAGACATGGGAAGAAGAAACAAGATGGAAACATTTCCTGGACCATAATAGACTACTAATACAGGTGGTCCAGAGACTTTTGACTACTGTTAATAAGGCCTAGTCTATCAATAGCACATTGAGTGACCTATCAACAAAATCCTTGCCTGAACTAGGAATGAACATTCCTAGCATCAAGAGACAAAATGGTAACAAATTTATGACTAAAAATTGTCACTTGCCTTCTGTTTCTACAAGAATGAAGTCAGTAGCCACTATAGTCACTGATCATCAACACTCCCTGAAAGGAGTTCAGGGTGGAGATCAGGAATGAGGCACTCTGTGTTCTGGGAAAAACTGGCAAAACAGGCCTTCAGATAGATATTTTCTGGAGAAGTTTTATGATCCAAATTCTTTCATCTTCTCATGTCTAGAAAAGTGCTAAAATCATTAAAGGAGACAGACATCTGCTCCTCATGACTAAAAGCAAACTTCTTGTGACTAACAACAACCTTCTGCCAAAATGTGTGCTTGATTTTATGTATCCCCCTTCACCAAAATCACATATGTACTGACCTGCCCCTTACCTCTTGGGAGCAGTTCCTCAGAGCTATCTGAGAGGCTGTCTCCCAGACTATAGTCCCAAATAAAATTTAACTCACAATTCTCACCTTGTGCATTTTTTCAGTGGACATTATTTGGGAGTCCCTTAATCCCTTGCGAGCTCTCCATGGAGGGCAGGGTGGGGGCTAAAGTTCAAGCGACTACAGGGAGAAGAGGGGCTGAGGTGGGAAAAGTCTTTCAGCATGGAAAGAGGGTTGGAGGAGGTAGGGGGTTGAAGGGGAACATGTCAAAGAATCAAGGGAACTGGAGGGAAGATCCAAAGCAGTAAAAGGAGGAAGCAGGAGCAGCTGTGATGGGAAGGGACAGGTTTTAGAGAAGCCAGTGTGGGAAGACCTTAAATTTCCCAAAGACACCGCTGAAGTTTCAAGTTATCCTTAGTAAAATCATGCCAACAAGAAAGGAAGAACAGAACTGGCATAACACAATTTCAGCAGGAGTCCCAGTAGGGAGTTTTCAGTCCAAGGAGAAGGTCCCATGTTCTTAACTAATGCTACCTTGATACTTATGAACAGAGAGCTTGGAACTCCAACCCAATTCGCACCTTCCTGCCTTCTAGAAACAGAGAAGCCCAGCTCTCTATCCCAGCCTCTCTTTGCCTGGGACTCTAACCTACCTTCGAAAGTACACTTCATTCTTAAGAACCAACATCTGTACCTACAAGCTACAGGGAACATTTTTCTGGTTTAGAAGTCAAACTCACTGATGGATCCCTGATCATTCAGTCAGGAGTGAAGACCAAGTCTTCAAAGGTATGCACTTAGGGTCCTGGGTGAGTTATCTGGGCTCCAATGATGTAACTGATCCTATCCGAGTTACAGTACTGTCTCTGTCAAAGAAAAAGTATAGCTGGATATTAAAGTGGTCAAAACAGATTTTATTCAGGACTGTTGAAATAGGGGAAAATAGACCTCAGTATAGAACTGGTTCTATTCCAAATACAGCAGGGGCAAGTGGGAATTTATAGCCAAGGGGCCTTGTGGGAGTCAGTGGATGGAAAATTACTAAGATGAAACATTAGAAGGTATAGAGGTTTCTGGCTAATTGATCTAACAGGATTCTTGCTGAAGATCAGATATCACCTGGTAAATGAAGGAAGATGAGAAACCCGATAGATATCAAGAGTGATCCGACAAGAATCGGAGACTCTTGCTAAACTGACACAGCACGATTCTTGTTGAGGTTGTTTTTACAAGCAAGTGTCCATATGGGCCTAGGAGAAGTTTCAGGAACCCGATTAAAGTTTGGTCAAACAAAGAATCTTTGTCAGTATCAAAGGGAAATTGGAAAATTCCTGCACAATGGAGGTAAGGAAGAGTATGTCTGGAATACAGAATATCCCTAAGAGTTTCTCTTGCTATCACCCTGCACTGTGATTAAGATCAATGGAAAACTGCAACAATGCAATCCAAGTAACACTAGCAATGGCCCAGACCCTTCAGAAATGAACTTATGTCCCCCCACCAGGTAAAGATCAATAAGCAGTTAAGAGCCTGCTGAAGCAAAAGGAATATAGAATTTTAGTAGAAAAATGTAGTCATAAATACCAGCTACTACTAAATAACCAGATATAGAAACAAGGAGTATAACTTTCATGAGCAGTTCCTCCTTATACTGTTATGAGTACAGCCGTGTGCATATATACATATCTTTGTTTCCTATCCTCTTATTTACTTATCATGTAACATAAAATATACTAAACTTACATCATTAGTATTTAAGTATTGTTAATTTTACATCATACTATTTGTTCCCAGATATCAAGGAGAATAGTTATTTTTTTTTTTTTTGCCGTACGCGGGCCTCTCACTGTTGTGGCCTCTCCCGTTGCGGAGCACAGGCTCCGGACGCGCAGGCTCAGTAGCCATGGCTCACGAGCCCAGCCGCTCCGCGGCATGTGGGATCTTCCCAGACCGGGGCACGAACCCGTGTCCCCTGCATCGGCAGGCGGACTCTCAACCACTGCGCCACCAGGGAAGCCCAGAATAGTTATTTTTACTCAAGCACAATACCTCCTCTTCTGAGGAAGGGGTAGGTGTGTTTTTGATTGTATGCAGGGTAGTTTTATCATGTCAGGCAGAATTATGACCTTGTTCTTGTCTCTATTTGGAGATTAAGTATGCTTTAAGGTGTCACCTATAGATGTAAAGTTGGCAAGGGGAGATCTGGGATGACGAATTTTATGTGTCAATTTGACTGAGCTAAGGGAAGTGCAGACAGTTCATACATCTTTAATTCTGGGTGTGTCTGTGAGGACGTTTCTGGAAGGGATTGGCATTTGATCCAGTAGACTGAGCAACAAAACCCATCTAATTGAATAGAGGGCCTGAATAGAACAAAAAGGCAAAGAAAGGGCAAATTCCCTCTTTCTCTTCTTGAGCTGGGTGTCCATCTTTCCTTAACCTGAGACATCACAGTTATCAGCCTTCAGACATTGGACTTTCATGAGTGGTCCCCTGGTTCTCAGGTCTTTGGTCTTGGACAAAATTATACGACCCCCTTTCCTGGTTCTGTAGCTGACAGATTGCAGATTGTGGAACTTCTGGACCTCCGTAACTGCATGAGCAAATTCCTAAAAATAATATCCTGTCATACACACACGTGCGTGCACGTGCAAAAACACACACACGCACACACACACACACATACTATTGGTCCTGTGGTCCTGTTTCTTGGAGAAATCTAACATTGTATTTCATTGTGATATTTAGTTGTCCATTTAACAAAAGTGACAATATATCTTTGATAAAGGAGGCAGGAATGTACAGTGGAGAAAGGACAGCCTCTTTAATAAGTGGTGCTGGGAAAACTGGACAGCTACATGTAAAAGTATGAGAATAGATCACTCCCTAACACCATACACAAAAATAAGCTCAAAATGGATTAAAGATCTAAATGTAAGGGCAGAAACTATCAAACTCTTAGAGGAAAACATAGGCAGAACACTCTATGACATAAATCACAAGATCCTTTTTGACCCACCTCCTAGAGAAATGGAAATAAAAATAAACAAATGGGACCCAATGAAACTTCAAAGCTTTTGCACAGCAAAGGAAACCATAAACAAGACCAAAAGACAACCCTCAGAATGGGAGAAAATATTTGCAAATGAAGCAACTGACAAAGGATTAATTTCCAAAATTTACAAGCAGCTCATGCAGCTCAATAACAAAAAAACAAACAACCGAATCCAAAAATGGGCAGAAGACCTAAATAAACATTTCTCCAAAGAAGATATACAGGCTGTCAACAAACACATGAAAGAATGCTCAACATTATTAATCATTAGGGAAATGCAAATCAAAACTACAATGAGATATCATCTCACACCAGTCAGAATGGCCATCATCAAAAAATCTAGAAACAATAAATGCTGGAGAGGGTGTGGAGAAAAGGGAACACTCCTGCACTGCTGGTGGGAATGTGAATTGGTACAGCCACTATGGAGAACAGTATGGAGGTTCCTTAAAAAACTACAAATAAAACTACCATATGACCCAGCAATCCCACTACTAGGCATATACCCTGAGAAAACCATAATTCAAAAAGAGTCATGTACCAAAATATTCATTGCAGCTCTATTTACAATAGCCCGGAGATGGAAACAACCTAAGTGCCCATCATCGGATGAATGGATAAAGATGTGGCACATATATACAATGGAATATTACTCAGCTGTAAAAAGAAATGAAATTGAGCTATTTGTAATGAGGTGGATAGACCTAGAGTCTGTTATACAGAGTGAAGTAAGTCAGAAAGAGGACAAATACCGTATGCTAACACATATATATGGAATTTACGAAAAAAAATGTTATGAAGAACCTAGGGGTAAGACAGGAATAAAGACACAGACCTACTGGAGAATGGACTTGAGGATATGGGGAGGGGGAAGGGTGAGCTTTGATAAAGCGAGAGAGAGGCATGGACATATATACACTACAAAACGTAAGGCAGATAGCTAGTGGGAAGCAGCCGCATAGCACAGGGATATCAGCTCGGTGCTTTGTGACCGTCTGGAGGGGTGGGATAGGGAGGGTGGGAGGGAGGAAGATGCAAGAGGGAAGAGATATGGGAACATATGTATATGTATAACTGATTCACTTTGTTATAAAGCGGAAACTAACACACCATTGTAAAGCAATTATACCCCAATAAAGATGTTAAAAAAAAGTGACAATAAAAGATTTCAAATGTAAATATAAATCTGGATAAAATTTATCTCTTTTAACAATAGTACTCTATTCTCTTAAGAAATCAAGGGTGTGATAAAGGCAACCTGAAACATGGGATATTATTTTGAATAAGCCACATAATCTTTGTTTAAGATTACTCAAAAAGTAATGAAATTTTTACAATCTCCTATTAAAAACAGACCTGTAGTCTAAGAAACTTTGTCACTTTAACAGAGAGAAAATCAAACTCTCAATTTGTATCAATACATTATTGGGCTCATTTAAAAATGAGGCTTATAAACATACACATTTAATTTTAGCTAGCTTTGATCTCACAACATAATATTCCTTTCAAGAACTGTTTGTTAACAGATCCAATTATTTTTAGCCTCTCTGCACCATATAAAATTAAGAAGCCAAAATTATATAAAATTAAGCATATGCTTAATGAATGTTTCAATACCTTATCTTATTTTGAAATTATTTAGATATTAAATGGATATATATTACTTAACTTTGCATAAATGTAAATTTACAAGTTTCCAAATATATTTTGGAAAGTATTTTCAGGAAGACATATTACAAAACACAATTATTATTGAAATAAAGTTTGTCCAAACAATGACTCAATTTTATTTAATTTAAATTTATCATTTGTGTAATCTTAAACATCTACTGCATATAATATTAACTTATTTGACTAGTAAACCCAAGTAGAATAGAAATGTATGCTTGCATTATATTTAATGTTTCCAACTCTGAAGATATATCTGCATTATTAAGTCAACAATATCAAAATAGTCTTATTTACCAAAAACTTAGCCATCCCATGTAAATTTGGACAACCTTTGAGTTGGCTCTTATATTTCTGGGAATTTAGGAGGATTTAATATATAAATGCTTATTTCTTTCTAAACCAATTAGGATAGAATTCCTTTAAGGGATTTTTAGATTAATGAGTTAATACCATCAGGAGATAGGGGAAAAATACACACACACACACACACACACACACACACACACACACACACACATTCACAAAGACACAAGTCGAGACCTTATGGTTTTATTTTTAAAACTTTAGTCATGAGTCAGGCATAAATATAATAATAAAAAACTCACGAATTTATAGAATTGGTTTCTTTTTTTTCCTCCATTTTATATCTTTTATTGGCAATGAACTTACGGCAAATGGTTTAAAGTTAAACTGTTCAATATGAGGGCTAAAGCTTTTTTACCAATATTTATCTAGGGAATTTTGAGATTTTCTTTGCTTTGATGTGTAATCTTATAGAGGCTGTGTACTACATTTTAGGTAAGAGACTGTGGTGACATCAAGTAGTTCTCTGGATATCTCCAAAGCCTCATCTAAGTGGATAAAATATCTAGTCCGTTTCCAATTAGTCTTTTTGTTTTCTTTTCAGCCCCAGGAAGTTGCTTTTGGGGGTCTCTGAATCATTGAGAGCCCCCAGTGGGGCAGGGGCCTAAAGTTCCAGTGAATATAGAGAATTGAGGAGCTGGAGTTAGAAAGGTCTGGACAGAGTAAACGGAAGTGTGGCAGAGGTAAGTCTTGAAGGAAGATGTGGCAGGATACCAAGGAGCTGAAGGGAAAGTGGAAGATGGTAAAAGGGGGTCATGGGAAGCCAGGCCTTTGAGAAGTCAAAGAAACCATTAAGGTTCCGAATTATCATTAGTAAGTTAATGACACCAGGAGAAGTAGTAGAGAGAGTTAGTGATGTGGTGGCATATTGCCAGCTGGAGTCTGAGACAGGAGATTTGTCAACCAAGAAGTTCCCATTGGATTAAGAGATACACAACACACTATTATATAAAAACTAGATAAACAACAAGGACCTACTACTACTATATAGCATAGAGCACAGGGAACTATATTCAATATCTTGTAATAACCTATGATGGAAAACACTCTGAAAAAGAATATATGTATACATTCATTGTAATAACATTGTAAATGTTGTTTGTAAACATTGTAAATTAACTATACTTCAATTTTTAAAAAGTTCCCATTAGAGGACCAGGATCAAATAGAGAGAAAAAAGATGCCTTAAAAAGAGCCAGAATTAAATAGCCAATGGCCATTATCAAAAAGACAAGAAATGACAAATGCTGGAGGGGGTGTGGAGAAAAGGGTGCCCTTGTGCACTGTTGGTGGCAATGTAAATTGGCTATGGAGAACATATGGAGTTTTCCACTATGGAGAACTGTATGGCAGCTCCTCAAAGAAACTAAAAATCTGACTGCCATATGATCTGGCAATTACACTTCTGGGTATGTATCTGAAGAAAATGAAATGAGTATCTCAAAAAAAAAAAAACTCTGCACCCCCATGTTCACCACAGCATTATTTACGATGTCCAAGACACAGAAACAACCTAAGTATCCACTGTCAGATAAACAGATAAGGAAAGTGTGAGATATAGATATACATACACACAAAGGAATATTATTCAGCCATAAAAATGAGGAAATCCTACCATTTGTGACAACATGGATTGACCTTGAGGACATTATGCTAAGTTAAATAAGTCAGAGAAAGACAAATAATGTATGATGTCACTTTTGGAATACAAAACAAAAGCAAAGGAACTCATAGATCAGAGAAAAAAATGGTGGTTGTCAGAAGTGGGTGGTGGGAATGGGTGAAATGAGTGAAAGTAGTCAAAAGGTACAAACTTCCAGTTATAAGATAAATAAGTCCTGGGGATGTAACATACAGCATGATGACTATAGTTAACAATAACTGTCTTGAATATCTGAAAGTGGCTAAGAGAGTAAACCTTAAAAGTTCTCATCACAATAAAAAAATAATTGTAACTACTTGTGGTGATGGATGTTAACAAAGCATGTGATGGTATATATATCTTATTATGCTGTACATATAAGACTAATACAATATTATATGTCAATTATATCTCAGTTTTAAAAAGAGCCAGGGAAATCTTTTTTTTCCTATCACAGGATTCTGGGAATGACCCCTACTCAAAACAAGGAGCCAGCAAGGACTTCCATTCCAGCACACACAATAAGTCTGATACTCTAACCTCACCCCAGAGAGTGTGAGTGTACTCAGAATTGTCAGAATCAAAACCATGATTCAACAGACATCTGTCTGGAGCACTGGGTCAGGAGCTGGACTCACCACCAGATACCGAAACAGGCAAGAGGAATGGAGATCAAAGGTTTCTACAGAGATAAGAGGTCTGTCATGTTGGACCATCTAGTGGTGCCTCTGATCCAGATTCCAGCCATGGAGCCAGATTAGCTGTCAAAGATAAACAAACCTGACTCCAGTTAAAGGGGTAAGCACAGATTTTCGTCAGAAGCATACTGTTGTCACAGGGAAAAGGCGCAGTGTGAACTGAACTCCACTTCTGTTTGCTCGGAGGTGACTGAGCATTGGAGAACAAGGGAAAAGGGAGAGTGGGTGCAGGGAGGGGGCACTCAGTAGAGTCAGGAAAATGGAGAGTTACAGAAAGTGGGGAAGGAGTGCTGTTCCCTGTAACCCATCTGAGTTTTTTAACCAGCACTTATCAAACTTAGGCTCCCACAGAGATAGGGGCCTATCTCCAGGAGTGGGATGCAACAAACAGTAAATTCCTTTAGCTGAGTTTTCTCAGACCAGCACTTTAATGGGAGTGGGAAGGGTCCAGGGTTAACCTAGAGAGGCAGCCTGGGCTGTTAGAAACCGTTTTTTTTCAAGTCTTTATAGGCCTAGGCTGAGGCTTAGTCTAGAGGAGAGCTCAGAGGGGCCTGGCTAGAGTTCTGTCAGAGAGAATCTTTGTTAGCAATATGCCAACAAAGAAGGGTGTGGGGGGAGGGACTGAGGAAGGGCGGGAGGAAGGAAGAAAAAAACCTGAAACTGAGAATGATTAAACAAAGCTAAAGTAAATACTGTTTACCCTTGATAGACAAAGTATTAATAATCTACCAGTATTAGATTTGGCGAACTATTGCTACATCGCCCCATCAAAGAGCTGATGAAAAGAACGCAGCCGGGAAACGCTCTGCAAGAAAATCACAAGGCTTGTGTCTGGAAATCAAAGAGCCTCTAAGAGAACAGACGCACAGTGCGATCCAGGAGCCAGTGAGAAGGGGCCTGTAAAAGCCCGTCCACCGCCAGACTGGGGCACCTGCGCGTCCCCTGCCAACCTCACCTGTCTCGCTCCCAGTTAGGTCCCTCCAGTGCGCGGCTGTGGACCAGCTTCGGCCTCAGTTTCCTGTCAAGGCTGCTCTCGGGTCCCGCGTGTGGACGCCAGATGGCGCTGTGAGCAGTCAGCTCCGAACCTTAGAACCAATGCATCCATCCCGCTTACACGCAAAATGACCTAGGGGACAGCAGCCTGCACTCGGGTGGGTCGGGGAGGGCGTGAGGGTGGAGACAGACAGGTGAACAGGGCACTCAAGGTCCCTGCCGGTCCGTGAAACTGAGAACTCACTCTCTCCCCTCCACTCTTGCTCCTCTTCAGGCTCAGAACCCCTCCTGGTAACATCCAGGGGTCTCCCCAGGGGACAGGGACCATCCACATTTCTTATGATTGCCTTTCCTACAGGCAGACTTCATGGGCTGGGGTAACTGTCAAGGAACAAGATCCAGACCTTCAAAATTCCTCAACACGCAGGTGTTCCTCAGTGGGCTGCACCTGCCTCACTTCCTGACCTTCCTCCCTCTCTCACCTGCCCGGTCCCACCAAGCTATGCCTTTCCTGCCCCTGACATCTTCACAAGTAACTGTGCCCAGCGTGCCCTCAGATGCATTGGCCTCCTTACCTGCCCTTGCCTGTGGCAAAGACACAGTTTTTTCTCTCTCCTCCCTGCCCCCAGTGTGCCTCACTGCTCCTCACAAGAGCACTTCCTCAGATGTGCTCTCCTAGACGCCTTCCTGTGCATCCCATTCCAGGTCTGATTCCTGGCCTCGGATTTCCCAAGCACAGCTCACTACCCACAGTTTAGTTTTCTGAATCCCCAATGGAATGAAATCTCAGAGAACAGGGAATTTATCTGTTAATCCCCCAAGACCCCCTCACATGTAGTGGACACAAAGTGACAGAGAAGAGTCTCATTTCATTGAAATTCAAAACCAAATAAGCCTATTTCAGTCTCACATCTCTCACCTCTAGTCTTGCTGCATTCTCTAAAACATAGCCCCAGTTTCTGCAAGTATGAACAGGATTTGAATCTGAGTATGCTCCCTGGGGAGTCAGCACTGCAGGGTGAGATTCCTGCTCCTTCCCAAGCCACCACCCTATTAATAAATCACTGTGACACACAGGGCTCCTTTTCACCCCCTTTACACCCATTCTTTCTTTCTGGGTGGAGAATCTCACCTTGCTGAATCCAAGTTAACTATACATTCTCCAAGAACCAGATCAGAAATTGGTGCTCCTTTTATAAACCATTACAAACATCAATTTTGTTTCATTCATTTTGATATGCACATCTTCTTACATTTTCCATCCTAGAGGGAAAAAAAACTATATAATTAATGGTATCTGACAGAGCATACTGTCATTTCATATACACACATAAACTTGTCTGAAAACCTTCTGTTGACATTTTCTGGTAAGATCACCAGCATAACGTTTAGCAGAGCTGGTTCCAGTGTCTTGGAGGGAAGTCTTACAGGGAAAGAAGGCATGTTTTTCATTAAGAAATGTCACATTACCATCTCAGGTAACAATATTACATGGAACATCATGGATATTGATAGTTCTGAGTTTAAACTTGATTCTGAAGATTTGGATGCAGACTGTGAAGATACTTATGGGACCCTAACTAATTAGTTTCTTTTGTATATATAAGTAAGTATAATAGGATATTTATATATCTTATATATAGATAAGTATTAGGACTCATTTCTGTATAATTTGCAAAGGATTCTTTCAACAAGTACAAGCTAAGGATTATAAGCATTAAGCTATAATGCAATTCGGCACTTTTCTTTCATTAAGCTGCATCTTAAATTGATGATTCTTTGATTTGATGACATATGCTAAGTCCCATCCTTTTGCACTCAAAGGGAAACAGTGAAAATTCTAACTTTGACATTCCTCTTTGTATTACAACTGCCTCTTTGTATTACAACTTTGTATTACAACAACAACTCTTTGTATTACAACTGTCTGTCTTATTTTGTGGATTTTATTTGAATTATTTTTTACCTAAATACTATCAATAACAAACCTAAAGTTTGGTGTACAAAAATCTTTCAGTCAAGGTTTGCAGAAGAATCATAAAATTTGGGGGAAATTAATTTTAAAAAGATGGAAAATTCTAAGGAGCTTCTACCTGAAATCTTGGAATATGTTAGCATGTTGTGGGTGACTGTGCTCCTGAGTACTCAACACAATGGAAAGAACATGGCCACTTAAGCACTCCATGAAGGAAAATAACAAAGGGTAATGGCTCCTAAAACTTCCAAGTACTGGAAAATGTTAAATTAGAATCCCAGGGAAAACTGTTTAATATATCAATACCAATTTTGACTAGATCAGGTGAAGCAGGAACACATTATCATTCTTGGTGATAACAAAATTTCATAAATTTCAATAATTCATATTAAGAAAATTACATAAAAGTAAGAAAATGATTATAATCTTTTAGTCTTTTATGAAGGAGTGAAATAGATAATTATTCTAGTAATGCTTCAAACACCAAAAGCCTATTCTTGTGCCACAAACTTGGTGATAAATGTGATTTAAATCTTGAATTCATAGATTGTTGAATCTGAGCTACCGCATCAGCTCTACCCACATTAAAACAATTGTTTCGGGCTTCCCTGGTGGCACAGTGGTTGAGAGTCTGCCTGCCCATGCAGGGGACACGGGTTCATGCCCCGGTCCGGGAAGATTCCACATGCCGTGGAGCGGCTGGGCCTGTGAGCCATGGCCGCTGAGCCTGCGCGTCTGGAGCCTGTGCTCCGCAATGGGAGAAGCCACAACAGTGAGAGGCCCACGTACCACAAAAAACAAAACAAAAAACCCCGAAAAAACCCCACAATTTTTCTATAATCATTATATGTATGCATATATATATGCATATGTATATATGTATATTTTAAAATAGTTCCGGACTCTGCTGTAGGACATAGCGACAAAGTTGTGACCAAAAAAGAATTACCTGTAGTCGAATCTGTTCTAATACATATTCAGTGTCTACTGTTTTTCCAGGTGCTTGTGCATAGCTGTGTAAATCCTCTACTCTTGGTGTTTCTGTCGAAAAATGTGTCCACTCAGAGATAAGTCAGACAGAGAATGACAAATACTGATGATACCACTTGTATGTGGAATCTTAAAAAAAAGCCAGAACTCATAGAAACAGGGAGTAGAGTAGTGCTTCCCAGGTGCTGGAGGGTGGGGGGAATAGGGAGATGTTGGTCAAAGGACACAAACTTACAGTAAGAAGATGAATAAGTTCTGAGGATATAATATGCAACACAGTGATTAACAATACTGTATTGTATACTTAAAAGTTGCTAAGAAACTAGATCTTAAATGTTCTCACAACGAAAAAGAAATGATAATTATGTGATGTGATGGAGGTGTTAACTAAAACTATGATTATAATCATACTGCAGTCTATAAATATATTAAGTCAACAGTTGTACACCTTAAGCTTATGCAGTGTGATATTTCGATTATATCTCAATTAAAAATTAAGATTAATTTTACACCCCCCTCTACAAACTGTTTGGAAGTAAGTTTGAAAGAGATGCTCCTGTGCCTCTTAAATCCACAGTCAGCCAAAGTCAGGCACCAAGTTGCAGGTACATCCTCTGTGCTTCCTGGCACCAAACAGGACTCTAAGCAGACCTGCAGGAGTTTCTGTAATTGCTTCTTTGCCCTCTTCCAATTTTACTAAGGATGCACCCAGAGTTCTGTGGGCCATTAAAACCTACCTAGACCATTCCTCCTCCCAATGGAATGGAGCATGGCCTTTATGAGGTACAAATTTCCTCGATTCAAGGTCAGGGTGAAAACACTGTTTTTGCTGCCAACATCTTGACTTTTTGTCCTCGATAAGCTGAGGTCTCGTTTTTATCTTAGAGGATTCTGGCCTCCCAGTAAGCACCATATGGGACATTCTTTTCTGTGTTTAGAGTCTACCAAAGGAGATTCTTGCCTATGGTTCAATGCAAGCCCTAACTACAGGACCTATTATAGTATGTGGACTGACCCTCAGGGTCAGAGCCAAAGTTAGAGTTAACATAAAACCTCAGTATGTGCCCATGGAATGCATCCAGGGATCAAAGGAGAAGGTAAACCAGAGAAAAGACTTTTAAAGGGCCAGTAGCCATCTCAAGTGCTTTGGGATGGCAATGATACTTAACGCTTAAAAGTGGGTTTGGGGGCTTCCCTGGTGGCGCAGTTGTTGAGAGTCCGCCTGCCAATTCAGGGGACACGGGTTCGTGCCCCGGTCCGGGAAAATCCCACATGCGGTGGAGTGGCTAGGCCTGTGAGCCATGGCCACTGAGCCTGCACGTCAGGAGCCTGTGCCCCACAACGGGAGAGGCCACAACAGTGAGAGGCCCACGTACCACAAAAAAAAAAAAAAAAAAAAAGTGGGTTTGATGATTTGATTGCGTCACTTCATATTTCTGTCCTGCAAGTTAGGGCAGGGTCCCCAGCAAGAGATGTGGCCACATGTGGTCTCAGTTTAATCGTCTCTAACATGTAGAAAATAATTGTACTGTAGGGATATTTTGAGATCCAAAACAATAAATGCATGTGAGAAATAACTAAAATTATTGCTAACATTCACAGAGCTCCTTTTAGGTATCCAATCTGTTCAAAGCTGTTCTTATAAACTCTGTCAGGGTACAGTTAATGTGTGCCATGGCTTTGACTGAACATCACTGGCTCTCTCTTGAAGAAAACACTAAACCCCTTTATGGAAGCCACAATTCAACTTTCAGGAATGAGAGTGGGGCAGGGCCAATTCTTACCTTGATAAGTTGCCCCACATGACTGACACCCATGTGTGCATTTGACTGGAATCCCAATTCCCTTCATCAAAGCACCCTCCAGAATTGGAGTAAGAGGATAAACGCTAGCCACCGAGGAGGCAGAAATGGAAATCAGATGGATGCAGGGTCCATGAAGACATTCTTAAGCTTCCTGAGAGTCCTGGCCTGCTTGCCCTGGGATTTTACCATGCATATGAAAAATAAACTCATTGCTTCTGTATGCACCTGTAGTAAGGTATTATTTATACCTTGATACTTAAAGCATAACCATGTAATACCTGGGCAACACTCTTAAAGCAATAATCCACAAGAAGTATCCTCAAAGTATTTCCCCATCATTGTCTCCTCTCCTCAGCCTCCGCTCTCTCCTCTGGTTACTTGTCCACCTCTGGATGAGGTGGGGAACTGACCCAATGTTGCAGACAGGTGAAAGAGGCTCAGGTAAGAAAAACAGAGGGTAAAAAAAATAGCTAATAAAAGCAAAATGGTTAAATTATTCAAAAGTTATAAATCAGGTAATACATGTTTTATAATTATGAAAATGTTTCTGAGTCTATCTAGTAAAATGAGTCAAAGATAATTATGCCATATTGTGCTATTAGAAGATTTTAAAAGCAATTTGGCAGTATCTAGTAATATTTTAAAAGAACATCTCTGACCCTCTACCCTCTATTAATTTGCTCTACAAAAATATAAACCCATATATATATGGGTTTAGTTATATGTCTAGGGTTGTTTATTTCAACATTGTTTTTTACAGCAAAATACAATAACAACAACAACAATAAACAAACAAAAACATAAATATTGAAATATCAAGGAAAAAAATAGTAAACTGGAAAGTCATTGTGGTCCACCGATAAAATGAAATATATGGAAACATTTATGAGAACAAAATTTAAAAGCATCCAAAAGTTGTCTACACAATTAGGGGCTACAGAACCTCATGGAACGTATATCCCAGCACAGTGGTGAGGAAGGATGGGCTTTGTGTCATGACCTTAGCACTCTTGTTTCTGTGAATTTGCACCCAACCCTTCCTTTCCTCTTTGTACACGTTGTATACTATGTAATGCATACATTTACCATGAATATTAATTAAATAATGAAAGACAGTTATAATCAGTACCTGGAACACACAAAGTTCTTGACAAATACTAGCAGTAATTAATGTTATTACAATTGTTCAGTATATATCTGTACAATATACCTGTGGTGTATATCTATACAGTCATGAGAAAGAAGGAAATCCTGCCACTTGCAACAACATGGATAAAACTTGAAGGAATATATATGTATATGTATATAGGTACATATGCTTATATTTATACACCATATATATATATATATATATATATATATATATCGGAGATAGATAGATGTCTTCCTCTTCATATAAAGACACCAATACTAATTCCATCATGAAGGTCTCATCCTCAAGACCTAATCTAAACCTAGTTACCTCCCAAATATCCCACCTCCAAGTACCATTACATTGGGCGATAGGGCTTCAATGTATGTATTGGGGGGCGGACACAACCATTCAGTGCATAACAATATACTTTACCATGACTTTTTATACACCATGACTTTTTATACTTTTCAAGGCAATGGAAAGCACTTCTTGACTGCTGTATCTGAGCCAGCAGGATCTTCTTCTGCTCAGAACATCTGTGTATCCTCCACACAGAGAAGAACAGATACCATGTGGGTGGCTCAATATTTCAGTTTGCAAAAGCGAGTGAATTGCTGCATCAACCTTCCTTTCCTTATTCAAATCAGAGACACAAGTATACAAAACATGGTTTGGTCTTTTTGCAGATTAAAGTTCTTTAGTAGCACCCTGATTTAATGAATCCTGCCTATTGATTTATCCCAATCTCTTTGCTTATTCTATTCACAAATCCATAAATATGACATACAACTTCTTTGCAATTCACCAACATATGTGATCCCTTGTTAGCTTAGGTATGTGTGCCTTTGTGTGGGTGGTCAAGGAGTTTTAAGGAAATCCCAATTTCCTTGCCTATAATGAACATCCAAAATTAAGTGTTTAGTGATAACTAGTAGTCTGATGAACAATAATGCATATTGTTCTCTGTGTGTGTGGCTTTTTTTATTCTTAGCCCACTCATCACTCTAGATAGAAAAATAAGAGGTCAGGGAAAAATAACCAATATTTATTTAGCCTGTAGTTTGCTTCATTAACATGAAGAAGAAATTAAACACTGTCTCTCTAACCGTTTCCTAAAGCAGACCTTCTACATCATTGATGTTTTAAAACATTTCAGGGCTCAATATTTATGAATTTCAGAGGTTTATGGTATTTTGTTTTGTTTTGTTTTAGCATGAGGGAAAGACAATTACAAAGTATCACTTGAATTGACTAACTTTGTGCAATATCCCGAATCCAGGAGAGGGAATACATACTGGGTGAATCCTAGGAAATCCAGGTCTTCCCGGGAAGCAAGGACTCTGGGTTGCAGATGTGGAGAAGACCCTCTGTCTAAACCCTGGTCTCTATATCATGTTTAATAACCATGCAGTACACCAGGATAAAACAGTCAGATAAATAATAAACAACAGACCTAAAGGTCTTCCCTCCACCATATCTCTTGGGGCCTCAGGTTCATGAAGCTGTGTTCTGAATAGGTACCTGTTTCTAGGCTTTTCCATGAAGGAGAGAGAGTGAGACAGGAGGACAGCTTTGTCAACTACAACAAATATCCACAATAGACCCATCATGCTAATGGGTCTGAGAAAACTGTGCAGATTTAAGGAGTTTATCCATCAACATGATGCAGAGCATTGTCTCTGCATTTAGAAAGATGGCTTTCAGTGTTCTGACTATACCTCTTAAGGTCTTTATGAGCCTGCGCCAGTTATTCTAAGAAGTATATGCTTAATGACCTCACTTCTTTAATGGGTAAAATAATAGTACATGATGTAAATTAAAGAAAAGCCTTAAAAGCAGAGTTCTGACACACACTATCACAACAGAGTTCGGGCTACAATCATTGTCTGTACCATTATTATGATCACATGTGTATTTACATAAACATAAACACGTGCATACATGCACACACACACATGCTCATGCATAGTTATACCCTCAGACAAAGACTCCACATACTTTTTTAAAAGCAGAGTACATTTTTATAAAAGAAACACACTACAATTTTTATAGTGGTCACCATGGAAAAGTGAAATCTGAAGAGAATTGGGATATATGCAGATTTTCACTGTCTACACTTGAGACTTCTACAATTCATAACATGAAATGAAAATCAATGAAACAAAATATATATTCGTGCATCTATGAGTAAGTTGTTGAAATTTTAAGTATTATAGAAGTAAATCAGAAAATATTTCTAAATTTGATTCCTGATATTCTATGTCTTTTTGATTATATTCTGCTTGTTCCTTCTTTTCTACACTTTTCCTACACATTTATAAAAATTCAAGGAATTCCAGCTACCTTCCAAAAACAATGAAAGAAAACATATATTATGTCCTGTGTGATTTGGAGAACTGATTAGAGAGAAGAAAAATTACATTTTTGAAGACCATATAGTAATCACAATGATAGTCAAATTTATAGGGTATTGATGAATAGGCTTCAGGAGTACCTTAGTGAGACTACTAGCCTGATCAGTGACAACACTGCCAGGACGCTGGGGTAGGAACAACTCCAAAGGCATGTGGAGGAATAGAACACCTAACTGTCACTGTCAGTCTGGGGGAAGAGAAGGAAAAAAGGGCAAGGAGCACATATAAGGGGCTCAATGAGAAGATGTTACACTTTGCTAATCAACTGACTAGTGTGGAATAGCCCAGTCAGGCACAAATATATGCTCAGGAAGTTCTGAATTTTAAATTTAGCTCCATAAAAACTGACCTTGCAGTGCAAAGGGTCTGTTTTACAACTGGTTTAAACACATCCATTATATTTATTTCAAAATTTTGCTGGATCAAACAACACATTTTAAGTTTAGAATAAAGAAAGCCATATCATGTAAAATTCATGGAAATTTAAAACATAACATGAGACTCAGAGCAAGGTTCCCTGCCCATCTTGATACCCTCTAGGTGTACTGCAGTGGAAAATTATAGAAATCCTAAAACAGGAAACACTTACTAAAATCTGTATTTCATATTAAAAGTGGCACTCTAACTAAAAAGTGATACTCAACATTATTTAATTGATAACTATTTGAAAATTCGCTAAGAATACAAATAGATTTAAACAAAATTGAAAGGCATAAATACTAAAATGACGAACTTGGGTTTCACATAATGTTTTATGAGAAGTATGAATCTGTAAACGTTAAGTTAAATGTTCTTTTGGCCAAAATTAAAAATGTGGAACAAGTCTCCTTCAGGGTTGCTTTCGCAGGTAGATGGGGTAAACACACTTCACCCTGTCTCTCCCACTGAATGTGGCTATAAAAATTTAGTAAACTGTATGGAACAGCTCTTTGAAGATGCTGAAAGTAAATAGTAATGGGGGAATCAAGGAAGAACACTGTATTGTGAAGTATTTCTAAATTGATGATGAGTTTTCTTTTTTTTTCCCTTTTGTGTTATCTCCTGGCATGAACTTAACACATCTAGAAACCTAGAACTGAGCACTGCAGTGAAGATAGAGAGCTGCAGGAGAAGCTCTCTAGTTCTAGTCTGCGGATTGAAAAGGGAACTCATAATATTCAGAGAGTGCTCCCCTCCCTCTTTTTTTCTCCAATCTCTCCTTCCCAAACCCTGAGGCTGCCCTGTTGTCATGGTGACAGTGGCAGCTAAGGGAGCTCATAACAAAAAAAACTAAGATTAGGGGGGCATTCCTCTCCTTGGGAATAGCTGCAGTTCCAAGACTGTGGAGCCAACCATCACTATATTTATTCTCTCTCTCTCTGGCCTCTGACCACTTCTATTCAAACATGGTCAAAATCATGGCCAGAGGACTGAAAAGGGAGTCAACAGGAGGCAAATAGTACTGGAAGTTTGTGGAGAGGGAGGAGCTTGGGAAGGGGACTCCCTGAAGTCCTTTAAGAATTCACAGGCTCAAACACGTGGAGGTTAAACAATACACTACTTAATAACGAAGTGATCACTGAAGAAATCAAAGAGGAAATAAAAAAATACCTAGAAAAAAATGACAATGGAGGGGCTTCCCTGGTGGCACAGTGGTTGAGAGTCCGCCTGCCGATGCAGGGGACACGGGTTCGTGCCCTGGTCCAGGAAGATCCCACATGCCGTGGAGCGGCTGGGCCCGTGAGCCATGGCCGCTGAGCCTGCACGTCCGGAGCCTGTGCTCCACAACGGGAGAGGCCACAACATTGACAGGCCTGCGTACCGCAAAAAAAAAAAAAAATGACAATGGAGACACGACGACCCAAAACCTATGGGATGCAGCAAAAGCAGTTCTAAGAGGGAATTTTATAGCAATACAATCCTACCTTAAGAAACAGGAAACATCTTGAATAAACAACTAAACCTTGCACCTAAAGCAATTAGAGAAAGAAGAACAAAACAACCCCAAAGTTAGCAGAAGGAAAGAAATCATAAAAATCAGATCAGAAATAAATGAAAAAGAAATGAAGGAAATGATAGCAAAGATCAATAAAACTAAAAGCTGGTTCTTTGAGAAGATAAACAAAATTGATAAACCATTAGCCACACTCATCAGAAAAAAAGGGAGAAGAATCAAATAAATAGAATTAGAAAAAAAGAAGGAGAAGTAACAACTGACACGGCAGAAATACAAAAGATCATGAGAGATTACTACAAGGAACTCTATGCCAATAAAATGGACAACCTGGAAGAAATGGACAAATTCTTAGAAATGCACAATCTGCCAAGACTGAATCAGGAAGAAATAGAAAATATGAACACACCAATCACAAGCACTGAACTTGAAACTGTGATTAAAAATCTTCCAACAAAAAAAAGCCCAACACCAGATGGCTTCACAGATGAATTCTATCAAACATTTAGAGAAGAGCTAACACCTATCCTTCTCAAACTCTTCCAAAAAATAGCAGAGGGAGGAAAAATCCCAAATTCATTCTACGAGGCCACCATCACCCTGATACCAAAACCAGACAAGGATGTCACAAAGAAAGAAAACTACAGGCTAATATCACTGATGAATATAGATGCAAAAATCCTCAACAAAATACTAGCAAACAGAATCCAACAGTACATTAAAAGGATCATACACCATGATCAAGTGGGGTTTATTCCAGGAATGCAAGGATTCTTCAATATATGCAAATTAACGTGATACACCATATTAACAAATTGAAGGAGAAAAACCATATGATCATCTCAATAGATGGAGAGAAAGCTTTTGACAAAATTCAACACCCATTTATGATAAAAGCCCTGCAGAAAGTAGGCAGAGAGGGAACTTTCCTCAACATAATAAAGGCCATATATGACAAACTCACAGCCAACATCGTCCTCAATGGTGAAAAATGGAAAACATTTCCACTAAGATCAGGAACAAGACAAGGTTGCCCACTCTCAACACTCTTATTCAACATAGTTTTGGAAGATTTAGACACAGCAATCAGATAAGAAAAGGAAATAAAAGGAATCCAAATCGGAAAAGAAGAAGTAAAGCTGTCACTGTTTGCAGATGACATGATACAATACATAGAGAATCCTGAAGATGCTACCAGAAAACTACTGCAACAAAAAGAATAAAATATCTAGGAATAAAGCTACCTAAGGAGACAAAAGACCTGTATGCAGAAAATTATAAGACACTGATGAAAGAAATTAAAGATGATACAAATAGATGGAGAGATATACAATGTTCTTGGATTGGAAGAATCCACATTGTGAACATGACTCTATTACCCAAAGCAATCTACAGATTCAATGCAATCCCTATCAAACTTCCACTGGCATTTTTCACAGAACTAGAACAAAAAATTTCACAATTTGAATGGAAACACAAAAGACCCCGAATAGCCAAAGCAACCTTGAGAACAAAAAATGCAGCTGGAGGAATCAGGCTCCCTGACTTCAGACTATACTATAAAGCTACAGTAATCAAGACAGTATGGTACTGGCACAAAAACAGAAAGATAGATCAATGGAACAGGATAGAACGCCCAGAGATAAACCCACGCACATATGGTCACCTTATCTTTGATAAAGGAAGCCTGAATATACAGTGGAGAAAGGACAGCCTCTTCAATAAGTGGTGCTGGGAAAACTGGACAGCTACATGTAAAAGTATGAGATTAGATCACTCCCTAACACCATACACAAAAATAAGCTCAAAATGGATTAAAGACCTAAAGGTAAGGCCAGAAACTATCAAACTCTTAGAGGAAAACATAGGCAGAACACACTATGACATAAATCACAGCAAGATCCTTTTTGACCCACCTCCTAGAGAAATGGAAATAAAAACAAAAATAAACAAATGGGACCTCATGAAACTCCAAAGCTTTTGCACAGCAAAGGAAACCATAAACAAGACCAAAAGACAACCCTCAGAATGGGAGAAAATATTTGCAAATGCAGCAACTGACAGAGGATTAACCTCCAAAATTTATAAGCAGCTTAATAACAAAAAAACAAACAACCCAATCCAAAAATGGGCAGAAGACCTAAATAGACATTTCTCCAAAGAATATATACAGACTGCTAACAAACACATGAAAGAATGCTCAACATCATTAATCATTAGAGAAATGCAAATCAAAACTACAATGAGATATCATCTCACACCAGTCAGAACGGCCATCATCAAAAAATCTAGAAACAATAAATGCTGGAGAGGGTGAAAGGGAACACTCTTGCACTGCTGGTGGGAATGTGTATTGGTACAGCCACTATGGAGAACAGTATGGAGGTTCCTTAAAAAACTACAAATAGAACTACCATATGACCCAGCAATCCCACTACTGGGCATATACCCTGAGAAAACCATAATTCAAAAAGAGTCATGTACCAAAATTTTCATTGCACCTCTATTTATAGCCCTAGATGGAAACAACCTAAGTGTCCATCATCGGATGAATGGATAAAGAAGATGTGGCACATACATACAATGGAATATTACTCAGCCATAAAAAGAAATGAAATTGAGCTATTTGTAATGAGGTGGATGGACCTAGAGTCTGTCATACAGAGTGAAGTAAGTCAGAAAGAGAAAGACAAATACCATATGCTAACACATGTATATGGAATTTAAGAAAAAAAATGTCATGAAGAAACTAGGGGTAAGACGGGAATAAAGACACAGACCTACTAGATAATGGACTTGAGGATATGGGGAGGGGGAAGTGTAAGCTGTGACAAAGCGAGAGAGTAGCATGGACATACGTACACTACCAAACGTAAAATAGATAGCTAGTGGGAAGCAGACGCATAGCACAGGGAGATCAGCTCGGTGCTTTGTGGTCGCCTGGAGGGGTGGGATAGGGAGGGTGGGAGGGAGGAAGATGCAAGAGGGAAGAGATATGGGAACATATGTATATGTATAAGTGATTCATTTTGTTATAAAGCATAATCTAACACACCATTGTAAAGGAATTATACTCCAATAAAGATGTAAAAAAAAAAACAAAAATGAATTAACAGACTCCGTGGCCCCCTCTAACTGCTCTAGTGTTGGTCTCATTCTAATTAGCATGCCGAGTAACTGAACTGCCCAGCTCAGGGCTGAACTCTGGGTAATGTAAAGGCCAGATAGTAAATATTTTTGTCTTCATGGGCTATACTTTTTCTCTCAAAAATGACTGAAATTTGCCATTGAAGAATGAAGGCAGCCATAAACAATTAAATTAATGGGCATAGCTGTTCCAATAAAATTTTATCTACAAAAACAAGTTTTAGTTCTTAGGCCATAAGTCAACAGAAATATGTGACAGTGTTCACCCCAATCAAGGGTGAATAACATGGTGTCTGCAGACAGAAGAATGGTTTGGTATTCTCACTCCCCCAATAATTGTTGCTTTTAAATTGAAAATGCATTCTACCTTTGTTTTCTCATCTATACAAAGGTTAAATAATGGAACAAACTCCACCTATATTTTCTGTGCATTAATTTCAGAACAGTGTGTGACACAATAGCACTTCTGAATAGGTATTAGCTTATAATAATATTATCTTTATATATTGTGTATAATATATTTAAACACAGAGAAACATAGTTTAATGTATTTTATAAACATATGTTTTAAAAAGGACACTGAAGTCTTAATAGTGGTAGTGCACTGCAATGATCAATTTCTGGAATCAGGGGTATAAGGCAGAATTTCCTTAATTGTAAAAAAAATTACATTTTCTTCCTTTACACTTTATTTTTTGTTACTGACAAAGATTCTTTGTTTGCCCAAACCCAGGCTCCTGAATCTTTTCCTAGGCCCATTTGTGCACTTGCTCATAAAATCTAGTTTTAGCAAGAGGCCTGCTAAGTTACTTTAGCCAGAACCTCTCACCCTGGATATCCAATCATCCTCAATGTCTAATCAGGTTCTGCATCCTTCACCATCCCCTAGTTTGTGTCTAATGAGCCTGGCTTATCTTCAGAAAGAAGCCTTTTAGTTAGGTTGATTTAGCCAGAACCCCTCTTATCCCTAATACTTCCCCTTAGTAATTTTTTATCCATTGATCTCCCACTCTACTCCTTGGCTATAAATTCCCACTTGCCTATGATAGTTTCAGAGTTGAGCCTAACCTCTCTCCCCTACCGTAAAATCCCATTGCAGTGGCCCCTATACTTATGATAATGAAACTCTGTCTTACCATCTTTAACAAGCATCACTGAATATGTTTTCTTTTACATTACCATTAGCACATATTCCTCTTTCAAAACAAACAATAGAATTATCAACAGTTTTCTCTAACATTACCATCAGCGTGTATTTCTCTTTCAAAAAATCAATAAGATAGTCAACACAGCAAAAACCAATAAAGATTACAGAACAATAATAGAATCAACTAATAAAATATAGCAGACCATAGGGTCGTTATGTTGGGATCCCCTCCCTTTCCCTAATCGTCTCTAATATTACTTAAACATTCCATCATAAATCACAAAATGGAGGCGAATCAAAATAATTAACAACAAAAATAAATTATACATGACTTCTAAGGTTGTATAAACTACAGTGTTGTTTACCATGAGCAAGGTGCTAATTAAGCTGTAAGGTCAGAAATTAGGTTCCTTGGTCAAATCATACATTTGTAAGTAAACCTTTGCTGGAATACAACCATGATCATTCATTTATGTTGGTCTATGGCTGCTTTCATGCTACAACTACAGAGGTAAATAACTGTCAGAGAGACCATTTGGTCCTCCAAGCTTAGAATACTTAATATATGGACCTTTACAGAAAAAAAATAATAAATGCTGACCTCTGAATTACAGAGTTTGAGGAATATTTTCTAAGAAAAAAGAAAAAAAAAGTCACATCTGGGAGAATAACATAGGTGAACCAGAGGCAGTGTCAACTGAAAAAACAATCTGGGAAATGAATGATTAGTTATTAGGTGATAACTAGAGTAATGGAATAAGTCAGGATACACAGAAAAGCAAAGTCCAGTAGCTATTTTAAAAGTTGTGAAACTTTTTCCAACTTTGCACAGAAATGTTTTAAATAATTTTAAAAGGATTTTATAATATTAATATTGAGACTTTCGGGGAAAACATTGAGGCTTTGAAGCCCTTAAATATTCTCTCATATTAAAGGTATTTTGTTGGAAAATTAGGAAAAACATTAGTGAGACAATAGAGAATCTTAAGGACAATATCGAAATTATTAAAGTAGTATACTATTTTAAAAAAACGATTATCACGTTCAGTATTATTGAAAAATATTTAAAATTTCACATGAATACAATAAGCAAAACAAAAAGGTTAATATTTTAAAAGGAAGGGTATAAAAGTATGCTTTTAGGCAATGTTTATATGACGAAAGAAAAGGGAAGAGCTGGCTGGGGAAACATCACAGTACGTACTTTTCTTGGAAAAAATAAAAAGAGGTTGATACAAAGTTAAAGAGTAAAACCCATAATAATGATACGAAGCCTAGAGAGGAGAACTTTTACGGGAAGCTTACTCCCACGCTTTGTTCATCTTTGCGGCGCAAACGACCAATGGGAAATTCCCAGAGGGCGCCTTAAAGCTGACGGACCCGGAGGAGAGCGCGGAAAGGGAAGCCCGGAGGGGAAGCGGCGCTGCACCTGCTTCCGCCCCGCCCACGCCGTGCAGCCGCGTAAAATATCCGCTCCCTGGGTCGCGCGCTAGCGGACGAGCCATGTGACCTGCCCACAAAGCACTGCGAACGAGCCGGTGGCGCCGTACAATGGCGCATTTCCGGCTGGCTGTCGTGCTGGGCCGGAAGCGGGGATAGCGGTCGGTGCCGCTTGGGTCGGACCGGCGGGGAAGCAAGTGTGTGGCTCTACCGGCGGCCTCGAATAAATACATCAGGCCTCTCTATGAGATTGGGAAACGTTTTAAAGAATAATGACCTATTAAGCATTTAGCCTATGAAAATTACACTCATGAACTATGAAAACTGAACCGGAAAAGGATGTGTTTGTAAACACACAGATACACAGTTCCGCAGGCATGACCGTGATGCAATGCAACGTCAACTGAATTGGTTTTATAACCAAATATGAACTATATATGTGTCCACGGCAACAAGTCCCTGTACATCCATGTTTGTAAATGAAATCAGTCTAATAGGATTCACACCAACCTTTACCCCATAGGTTACACGTAGAAGAGGTGATGCGGATATTGGCCAGGCTTCCCTATTTATTTACCGGGAATAATAATGAATCACCTCCCCACCCCGAAATTATACATTATGTTACACTTTTGCAATATATATATTTTAAAAATACTGCTCAAAAGAACACAGGCATTTCTGGTGCCTGTATCCTTTTTTTTATTATTATTTTTTATCTTTTCATTCAGCTTGCCATTGGCCTCCCATTTTTGTTGATGCTAGATGGCGCTGTGAGCCCAGGGGGGTCCCTGATTCCCGCCAAACAGGCCAGCTCGTACTCCTGAAACATGAGAAGGCGAGTTTAAGGCTTGAAAGTAACCTGTGTTTGGAGCTGAGTTGCCTCCAGAGGAGCGGTCCTGACCTGACTCTGCGTCTTTCATGTGGAAGTCTGTAACTCATTTGAAAGAAGGTTGTACCCTGAAAAATACTAACTTTTTCTGTGCCCATTTTTCTTGGACCTTAGGCTCTGTCTCATTTTTCCTACCCCATACTTTTCCCTTGCCTATTACAGAGTCTGAATCTAAAACCCATATTTTTTCTTCAAGTTTAAAGGACTCCCAAATTCTCATTTTACATTTAAACCAGATGCATTCCTGGTAAGCAGACCCAGAGTAGCCTGATGAAACACAAAAAACTACAAAATCAGAACACATTAACATGGAATAAAATCCCTCAAATATCTAGCCCAGGCATATTATTCCAGCGTTTCTCAATTGTACTGAAATTGCTACTTTCCATAAGATATCTCAAATCTTGACTTCTAGACATGCCCTCGTTTCTACCAGAATACAATCCCTTTTTTGTCTTCCCTAGTTCTAATTTACAAGGCTTTCTGCTACTTATTCCTTATGTATTCAATCATAAATTGTTTCTTCTAGGAAATCTCCAATGATGATTTAAATTCAAGTTGCATGCTAAAACATCTTGTGGATTGCAATAGAAAAATGCACATTCCCCACTACAGCACATCTAATCTGAAGTTACATTGCCTATTCAAATCTCTGCTTGACTGATGTCTCAGGTAAAGGAGAAACTTTATCTTTGTTGTTCATTTGTCCATTCCTCACAAATAGCAAAGTACACATCACGTGGTTGCTTCTCAATTTTCTTAGTTTTCAAAAATGAATGGGTCAAAATCAGTTTCCTATATACCAATAAGATATAATTGGATATTGAAGTTAGATATATTTTACAGTAGCATCCAAAACATGGTATACTAAAGAGAAATGTCTGGCAAAATACGTGCAAAATTTGTACTCTGAATATTATAGAGTACTGATGAGGTTAATTAAAGGATATTTAAATAGATGTAGAGATACACCAATTCTATGGACTGGAAGGCTCAATATTTTTAACATTTCAATTCTCACAAATTTATCTAAAACTTTTAGCACAGTCTCCTATCAACATCCCATTATGAATTTTTGCAGAAGTTGACAAGAGGATTCTAAAATTTATGTAGGAAAATAAAGGACTTAGAATAGTCATCCAAATCAGAAGATGAGGAGCAACGTTGGAAGACTCTCACAACTTATTTCAAAGCTTTAATATAAAGCAACATTAACCAACATAGTGTGGTATTGGTGTAAAGATAGACATTTAGATAAATGGAACAGCATAGCATTCAGAAATAAATCTACACATATATGGTCAGTGGATTTTTGACTAATGTGCTAAGGAAATTCAATGGAGAAAGGATAGTATTTGCAACAAATGAGACTAGGACAATTGGGCAGCCATATACCACCACCACCACCATCACCACCACCACCACCAACAACAACAAAAAACCCAAACAGTCCATCCTTGTTTTGCACTACGTACAAAAATTAACTCAGAATTTATCATAGATATAAATATAAAATCTTAACATATAAAACCTCTAAAGAAAACATAGCAAGTAATCTTTGTGAATTTGGGATAAGCAAAGATTTCATGTATAGAAAATAAATATTATAAACCACAAAATGGAAAACTGGATAAATTGTTCTTAACCAATATTAAAAATAAATTTTGCTCTTTGAAAGACACTGTTATGAAAATGAGATGCCATAGACTTAGAGAAAATATTTTCATTACATAAACTAAAACAAATCTTATATCAAGAATTATATATATATATAATTTTAATAATAATCAAACAAGAAACACAATTTTTTAAGTATAAAAAGTGATACTTAACCAAAGAAGAGTTGGCAGGTAAGCCCATGAAATATGCTCAATACCATTGTCATTAGAAAGATGTGAACTGAAATCACCATGAGATACCACTACATATCTACTGGAATAATTTTTAAAAAGTTAAAAATATACTGCCAATATAAAATGCTAAGGAAGCTGTGGAGCAATGGGAATTCTCATAGTTTGCTTTGAAAATGTGAAATGGTATAACCACTTTGGAAAACAGTTTGGCAGTTTCTTGTGAAGCAAACCATACATTTATTATATGATCCAGCAACCTTGCAATTAGGTGTTTTCCCTAGAAAAATGAAGCTATATGTCCACAAAAATGCTGTATCTAAGTGCTTATAGAAACTGTATTTATAATAGCCCAAACCTGGAAACAACCCAAATATCCATCAAGTGGTAAAAAGATGAACAAATTCTAGTACATTTATTCAAGAACATATGATTCAGAATTTAAAAGGAACAAATTACTGACACATGCAAAAATACGAATGACTCTCAAAAGCATTATTCTAAATGGGAAAAACTAGACAGAGAAAAGACTGCATACAGAATGATTTCATTTATATGACCTGGAAAAGTCTAAACAATCCAGATAGATATAATTAATAATTTCCAATGCTGGGTGTAGGATTACTACAAAGGTGCACAACAGAAATTTGAGGGATGGGTGATGAAAAATATTCTTAATTATAACCTTAATTATGCTGGTGGTTACCAGCTATATGTAATTTTTGAAATACATTTAACTGTCTACTGGAAAAGGATGGATTTCAACTTAATAAACCCAACTTAAAAATAAGTGGATTATTGCATCAATCTCCTTATTTTCAATCTTTCCTTCATTAATTTGTAGCCCCCCCTCAAATGTTAAAATACAATTATCCATTTTTCATAGTAGATTTTTCAATTTACATCTCCTGCATAGAGATGAAATTGTAAGAGTCCTGCCTGCAGGATCAGACTTATCTCTTGTCCCAATGCCCACTGACAGTTCTATGAACAGGTCACTCTTCTTGCCTTTGAACATCTTTACCTCTGGGTAGTAATTTTCTTACTTCTGTAGCCTTAAAATCTACATTTGTACTTGTTATGGACTGAACTGTGTCTCCCCCAAAATCATATGTTGAAGATCTAACCCCCCCACCTCAGAATGTGAATGTGCTTGGGGAAAAGGCCTTTAAAGAGGTGATTATGTTAAAATAAGACTACTAGGTATACCCTAATCCAATTTTACTGGTCCTTATAAGTAAAGAAAATTTGTACACACAAAGAGACATCAGGGATGCTAACACAAAGTGGAAAGAGGACATGCAAACACACAAAGAAAAAAGACCATGTGAGGACACAGCAAGAATGCAAGTCAAAGGAGAGACCTCAGAAGAAACCAAACCTCCCAACAATTTGATCCTGGCCTTCTAGACTCCAGAACTGTGAGAAAATAAATTTCTGTTGTTTAGCCACCCGATCTATGGCATTCTATTATGACATCCTTAGCAAACTAATATAACACTCTAATAATTAACTTAGTCAACGTCTCACATAAGGAACTTGCCCCCTGAGAACTCAGGTCGTTCTTAAATACTTTTCCCTTGGATTAATAAAATTCTCTGAGCTTAGTTTCTGCTTTTCTCTTCCCCATTATAATTTTTTAATTGTAAATATTTCTCAGTGGTTCTGCCCCCATTTAATAGTCTTCATTTTAAAAGAGTCAATGATTAGCAAATAGGCAGGAAGAGTATAAACAGTCATTATAGGTATGACACAAATTTGTGATGGAGAAACGAAGAATAGTCAATGCTGATGGGCTGTGATTTTAAATCTTTGGTAATTCCTAAGCACATCAGAATGCTCCTACGGAGA
Organism: Stenella coeruleoalba; assembly: GCF_951394435.1. Taxonomy (NCBI): domain Eukaryota; kingdom Metazoa; phylum Chordata; class Mammalia; order Artiodactyla; family Delphinidae; genus Stenella; species Stenella coeruleoalba. Next base: position 128,386,677 of record NC_137147.1, read on the forward strand.
CAAATTCTAGTGGAGGGCAACTTAGCCTCAGGAAGGCCAGAAACAACAGTAACAAGGATAAATATTCAACTTGTAAGTAAGTAAAACATTTAAAATAACAAGCTCCATTTTGCTTCTATGAAAATAAGATAATTTAAAATTTTTATTACTCATTTTATTAAAGGTTTGAGTGAAACATGAAAATGCTGGAACCAGTAATGCTATTTTGGAAAGCCTAAATTAATATATTCATATATAAGAAGAAGAATAGCATACTTGTACGTGTTACTTGTGACTTTTACACAGAAACTGAAACAGAGTTTTAATTGATGCTTTCAATATAAATAACCTATTTTCACACTGCATATGTGGCAACATATGAAAATGAAAATTGTAGTTATTAATGATGGATTTTCTGTCTGAGCTATAAGCTCTATTATTTATACTCAAATCAATGTATTTCATCTATGTATTAATTCAACATCTAGGTATTTTCACCAGTGAGGTCAGAGGAAATATCCTAGGCTCTGCGGATATATAAGTAAAAGGTCAAGTAGAATTCAATATCTCCAAATGGCTTGTATTCTAGTTTTTTTTAAATTTATTTTTTATTTTTTTGATGTGGACTATTTTTAAAGTCTTTATTGAATTTGTTACAATATTGCTTCTGTTTTATGTCTTGGATTTTTGGCCACAAGTCATGCCAGATCTTAGCTGCCCGACCAAGGATCAAATCTGCACTCTCTGCATTGGAAGGTGAAGTCTTAACCACTGGACCGCCAAGGAAATCCCTACATTATAGTTCTTGTTTTCCAGGTGCTACAAGTACAAAACTCATGAACATGGTGCTCAGAGTCCAACTGGCATCTACTGATAACAGGATATATGGAAATAAAATTTCAAGAATCTGCTCTGCGACCACTTAACACCATGGTGGAGTCAACAGTCAGGAATCATCCCCATCATATCTGCTTTTGTTTTTGGTACATTTTGAGTTTTTCTTGTTACTCATCTGTAGCAAGAGTCTGCAACGTTCTATGTGGTTTTTTTTCACCTAACTACCTGCTTACTCTACCAATTTTGACTACTGAACCTAGACTCTTAGTAGCTGAGACTTATCTATCATCTATTGATCAATCTATCTCAATAGGTGGCAATATTATGATAATTCTATATTTAATTTTTGAGGAAATACCTACTTTATTTTCATAGCAGCTGCCCCATTTTATGTTCCCACTAACAGTACACAAGGATTCTCATTTCCCCACATCTCACCAACACTTGTCATTTTCTGTTTGTTTGTTTGTTTATAGTAGCCTTTCTAATAGATATGAGGTGGTATCTCTAACCGTGTTTTGATTTGCATTTCCCTAATGATTACTGATGTGCACATCTTTTCATGTACTTGTTGGCCATTTGCATATTTTCTTGGGATAAATATTCATTCAAGTCCTTTGCACATTTCTTAATTAGGTTGTTTGTTTTGTTGTTGTTGAATTGCAGGAGTTCTTTGTACTCTGGATTAATGCCTTATCAGATATAATTTGAACATATGTGATCCCATTTCATAAGTCTCCTTTTCAGTCTCTCAGCTGTGTTCATTAATGCACAGAGTTTTAAATTTTGGTGTACTCCAATTTATCTATTTTTATTTTTGTTGCCTGTGCTTCTGGGGATCATATCCAATAACTAACTGCCAAATCAAACATCATTAAGCTTTCCCCCTACATTTTCTTCAAGGAGTTTTATAGTTTTAGACATTACATTTAGGTCTTCGATCCATTTGGAATTGCTTTTGTATATGGCATAAGATCAGGGTCCAACTTTGTACTTTTGCATGTGGATAACCAGTTTTTCCAACAACTTTTTTTTGTATTTTAAATTTTTTATTAATTTTTATTGGAGTATAGTTGCTTTACAATGTTGTATTAGTTTCTGCTGTGACACCATTTTTTGGAAAAGGCTGCCTTTCCCCCATTAGAAATGATTTTGGAACCCTTGTCAAAAATCATTTGACCATATATGCAAGGGTTTATTTCTGAGCACTCTATTCTATTCCATTGGTCCATACAGCTGTCTTTATGCTAGTACCACACTCTTTTAAGTACTGTATATTTGGAATAAGTTTTGAAATCAGGAAGTATAAGACTTTCAACTTTGTCCTTTTTGAGATCATTTTAACTATTTAGGATCTGTTGAGATTCCATATGAATTCTAGAATGTAATGTTATCTGTTATACTGATAAAAGTTCTTTGACCAAACTTTAGCCAGGTTCCTCTGAGCCTTCTCAACTAGACCTCATCTTGGCCTATGAAAACTACAGAGCTTCAGTACAAATGATTTTTTTCCATTTTCTACCCCACTGTATTAAAAGACTTAAACAAATATTGTCATAGTTTCTAATAGCTGAATCCCTAGGATGACTCAAGGCTGCCAAGAAATTTACTGTACGTTCTAGCCAATACCTGATCCCTTTTTCTTAGAGTACTTAATAAAATGAGCTTACAATTTTGAATCCTTTCTCTGTCCCTTTGAGATGTGTATGTATCTCTTTCAACTCAGGGGAGTCTTTCTTAAGGACTGAAAGCCATTCCTTTGAAATGAAATTAGGAAGGATAGGGCCTCCATCTCCAAGTCTCTGTGAGAAGATAACATCTCAGCTTCTATAACTGTCAGCTAGCAGACACAGCTGACCTAATCAGATTTACAGGAACCAAACCTTTGATTTTCCCATCCCAATTCTACTGAGCCCCTACTCACCACCCTCCCTTTCCCCTCATTCTCTCTTTCCAATGCCTATTCACCTCTGCGCAAATAGAAGTTGAGTTCAGTTTACAGTGGATCCCCTTCCTTATTGCAATAGTATATTATTGATTAAAATCTCTTTACCACTGCTTTGTATTTTTTGATGGGAGGGATACTTGGATCTCATATTTTACTTTTAAAATCTTGGCATTTCAGGGCTTCCCTAGTGGCGCAGTGGTTGAGAGTCCGCCTGCCAATGCAGGGGACACGGGTTTGTGCCCCAGTCTGGAAAGATCCTACATGCTGCGGAGCGGCTGGGCCCGTGAGCCATGGCCGCTGAGCCTGCGCATCAGGAGCCTGTGCTCCACAACGGGAGAGGCCACAACAGTGAGAGGCCTGCGTACAGCAAAAAAAAAAAAAAAAAAAAAACTTGGCATTTCAATAAATAGCATATAGTAGTAGGTTATTTGACTTTGCAGGCTGCCTCTTATTATTATGGGTCACAGCTTGAGGCCATCTTCTGTATAGAGGTTATTTTGAGAGCTATATTGTCACCAGGCCAAAGGTAAGATATCAGGGCAGTTTTCACTGTGGTGTTCAAATAATGTGCTGCTGAAGGACAGGAGAATGAAACCAAGAGCCTTAGAGAAAGATAGACATATAAAAACCATTTAAAATTCCAGATTATTTTTCTTTTTTTTCCACTTACATGCTCTCGTCAGTGGGTTTTCATACTGAGGAATAAGACTTGTGAAGTACGGCTGCCTGGGATGATTTCCCAATCTTGCCATTTTCTGTGTGGCTTTGGGCAAGTTTCTTAACCTGGCTGTACCTCCAATTTCTGATCTGTAAAATAGTAATGAGAATCCTGATATGATATTTTGAAATTCAGAGGTGATAGTCCATTGGGCTATTAATTCTATGGTTAATATATACTGGTATCTGTATTGCCAGGCATGTTTCTAGGAACTCTCTGTGAATGTTCTCACTGCAGGGCTGCTGAGTGTGGGAACGAGGTCTTAGCACAGGTTCTGTCTCCCAGCGGTACTCCACAACCACACCTTGTCACACCAGTTTTCTGTGTGGGCAGTCACAAACCGAATTCCCATGCCTGTCTGTCCAGATGACTATTCAAAATTCCCTCTTGACTCTACATCCAGAATCAAGCAGTAAGTTTTAGCCAGTTGGGAGATGCATAAAGAAGGTACATTGTTTGTTCTGTATGGCTTTTTCTTTCTGCACTGATGCTGAACAACTTAAGAAACATCTCCACTCAGAAAATAACAATAGGTATTCATTGAGCATAATTGAGTACTAGCTACTGTTATTAACATATTTAATTCCCGCAAATCTCTATGAGGTGGTTATAGCTGTTATGGCAATGGGACATATAATGACATCAGATATTTAATAACTGACTGGCAGTCTTTTATCTAACACGTGGTAGAATTGTCTCACAGTCAATTCCCCACGTTTCTCTTACCAGTTTTTTACTACTGGCCACATTTTAGGCTCATGTAAAGATGAAAAACACACGTGAGATGTGGCACTGCCTTCTGCCTATGGTAGCCCAGAACAATCCTCATCAAACTGTCCTCCAAGTCCAGTGATAAGAAGAATAGGGGGTAATCATGCCACTTCCATGCAGACAGGGTTGCTATGTGCATAATTGTTCCACTGAGCTGTGGATCACAGAACTACAGAAGCAGTGCAGAAGAAAAAGGTAAAGACACAGGAAAAGTCATTCAAACTTTGCCCTCAACCCTTTCATCTTTCTGACTGCAAAAAAAAAGAGGTCTCTACATGTCACAGCCATCTTGCAACAAGCCCAAGGATAAAAGAACTACCCATTAGAGATGAAGGAAACGATATGCTTAAACGGGTTGAACCTCTCGTAGGGACCCTAATCTGCCTTTTAATGATTTCTTACCAGCCACATATATTACCAGTTATATGTAGCTGGTAAACTTACAACATTACAAACTAATTCAAGAAGAGTTTTCTATTTATAAAAGCAAAATAAAATGATCATCTTTTTTCTCTTTTAAAGAGAAACCAGTAAGGTTTATTGCCTTTGTTTCCAAAAAACTCTCCAGTTTCCTTTAAATTGGGGAAACATCTCTGCCCTTTGCTACATAATAATGTCACGTTCTATGTAGTTTGCATGGGGCACAGGGTTGCTATTCACATGCAGGAAAATTAAGGTTAATGGTGACAGTCTTTAATAGTGTGACGATGAAGGTAATTTTTTTGACTAAGATCTATTTAAATTCTCTCTTTAGAGTATTGACCCTCAGAGCCCCTGAATGAAACCATACAATTTGTAGTAAAAAATGTCCATAAAGCATCAATCCTTTTGCTCTGTTGGTTGCTCACAACTCATAAACTGAAATCAAATGTTCCCCCCAGAATAATTTTTAGAACATTAGGTCAAGGTTTTCATTACTTGCATAGCAGACATATGCTACTGAGTCTCAGAGATGCACCCTGTGAGGACGCTTCCTTCAAAAGAGAATGTGCTCCTTTCAACACAGTCGTGCTGTCATTCATGCCCTCCACACTGTTGGAGCCTTGGATTTTTTTTCTACCCTCTTCTTGCTTTTACGTCTTTTGGTGGTTTCGGGTGAGGAAATCCCTGTTCAGCCTAGGCTGAGGAATCCTATCTTCACTCTCAAGGACACTCAGCAGCCTATTCACAAACAAACTATGTCATACTGGTGTCAAGGGTTCAGCCTGAAATAATGGACATTGATGAATCAGTTAAATCATAGAAAGGTGGACAAATAACTGACTAAGTCAACAAAAATGATAATCTTAAACGTCACAAGCATGAAAGTCTTTTAAACATTATGGTAACTGACAAAGAGAAATAAATAAAAGATTAAAATTCCATTTCTACATGACCAGATTACAAAAGTATGTTTTGCCTGGGACAGATGTATGAACACATGTTCTGAGCAGCATTTTTTATTTCACTGTAAACAATTTTGCTATCCACTTGACAAAGAGTAAGAAAATAATAAATATATATACTATGCACCATCTGTACAAGGAAAATCACACATACATTTTAAAAATGAGGTGGAAATAATCAGAGGCTCCAACCAATGTCTACAGCCCTTGGGTAAGGATAAACACAAACAGTATAACAAAATTTATACTAGCAAAATAAAGTGTCTGGTCTCTGCATTCAGAGTGGGAATCTTAGTGCTCTGTTTACACAAATGAATGTCTTTGTGAGTCTTTCACAATTAAAACAAATTAAGCCATATAATACCATATTCACAGCACTTTTAAAGCATGAGTCTCTGAGTACATTTTACTTTGTTGCTCTTGGAAAGGTCTCTGTCCCTCTCTTTTCCCACCAGAAGTATGTCAGAGGAAACTTCTGGAAAACACTAAAAGAGGGAAAGCACAACATCCGCCTTTCCTAAACAAATTTCCATTCAATTTAGTAACAAGTGATGCTTGAATAGATTAAAATAATTGAAAAGACTCTTCGAAAAATGATTATGAATGCATTTTTAAAAACAGTAATGAAAGGTTTATACACAATATAAAATATGAATCTGGTTGTAGATGATGTTTATGTGACTTAAATGAGAATGTATGCACATGTTAAATACATTTGCATGCCAAAACAAAAAGCAAGAACAAATACTACACAAGGCAAATCCTGAAGCAGTAACACAGAGCAAGCAGTATGATTTCTGAACAAACTTGTTCTTTATACAAACTCTCCAGCCGGCCCCAGATGGAGAGCAGGGAGCAGCTGGCCTCGCCTCTGCATCCAACGCCGCAAAAAGGCACTCAGCTCCGTGGCCCCTGATGAGTCCCTTGGAGCTCGAGCTCCGGACAGTGTCCGGAGGGTCGGCTGCGCATGCGCAGGGGGCGCTTTGGGCAGGCTTCTCGGGCTGCTACTGGCTGTTGCTGGCGCGAAGAGTGGAAATTCCCGAAGGTTCGAGAAAGCAGGGAAGGAAAAAGGGGAGGCGTGCCATGGAATAAAAGTCACTGAGAACGTACTAAAACAAAATTAAAGGGGAGACTGGTGTTGAGAGATTGCTTAAATTCCCAAGGACTTTAGAGACAGAAACATCAACAGCGATGAGGAATCTTCTGTCACACCCTGGTTGGGGGCAGGGGTCAGCTGTAAAGGTTTTGGGGGAAATTTTAACACGGAACAGGAATCATGAGCTTAGGGAAATATCCCCCTCATTTTGTTTAAAGTGGTCTAGGTGTATGGTTATAGAAGAATATCTTTATCTTGTGAAAATGAAGGCAGAGATGTTTCTATTTACTCCACAGTCGTCTACTTCACATATATGTATATAGATGAGTTACTATAGCAATATGTAGCAATTTTAAATCTAGGTGCGTGGATATACCTGTTCGTTTTACTATTCTTTTTGCTTTTCTAAAGAAAATTTCCATTTTCATTATAAAATTTTTAAATTTAATAGAGAAGTTATCTGTCAAATTATACACGAAAATGGTGAAGGTACGAGAACACCACATATAGTAATGACTACGTAATTCCCCTACATATTTTCCAAATTTATGTAAAATAAATCATTTTGTAACAGGTCCCTCCTGTGCGCGGCTGTGGACGAACTTGGTCCGCGGTTTCCTGTCAAGGCTGCTCTCGGGTCCCGCGTGTGGACGCCAGATGGCGCTGTGAGCGGTCAGCTCCGAACCTTAGGACCAATGCATCCATCCCGCTTACACGCAAAATAACCTAGGGGACAGCAGCCTGCACTCGGGTGGGTCGGGGAGGGCGTGAGGGTGGAGACAGACAGGTGAACAGGGCACTCAAGGTCCCTGCCGGTCCGTGAAACTGAGAACTCACTCTCTCCCCTCCACTCTTGCTCCTCTTCAGGCTCAGAACCCCTCCTGGTAACATCCAGGGGTCTCCCCAGGGGACAGGGACCATCCACATTTCTTATGATTGCCTTTCCTACAGGCAGACTTCATGGGCCTGGGGTAACTGTCGAGGAACAAGACCCAGACCTTCAAAATTCCTCAACACTCAGGCGTTCCTCTGTGGGCTGCACTGGCCTCACTTCCTGACCTTCCTCCCTCTCTCACCTGCCCGGTCCCACCAAGCTATGCCTTTCCTGCCTCTGACATCTTCACAAGTAACTGTGCCCAGCGTGCCCTCAGATGCATTGGCCTCCTTACCTGCCCTTGCCTGTGGCAAAGACACAGTTTTTTTCTCTCTCCTCCCTGCCCCCAGTGTGCCTCACTGCTCCTCACAAGAGCACTTCCTCAGATGTGCTCTCCTAGACTCCTTCTTGTGCATCCCATTCCAGGTCTGATTCCTGGCCTCGGAGTTCCCAAGCACAGCTCTCTACCCTCAGTTTAGTTTTCTGAATCCCCACTGGACTGAAATTTCAGAGAATGTGGAAACTTTTCTGTATGAATCCTCCAGGACCCCCCTCAGATGTAGTGGACACAGTGACAGAGAAGAGTCTCTTTTCATTGAAATTCAAAACCAAATAAGGCTATTTCAGTCTCTCACATCTCTCACCTCTAGTCTTGCTACCTTCCCTACAATCCCGTGATTTCTGCAAATATGAACAGGATTTGAATCTGAATACTCTTCCCTAGGGAATCAGCACTGCAGGGTGAGAGTCCTGTTCCTTCTCAAACCACCACCCTACTAAAAAATCACTGTGACACACTGGGCTCCTTCCTATACCTTTGTATTCCATCACACAAATGAATGGATCTCTCAGATATCCTCACCTATATTCTTGCCTACTTCACAATAAACCTCAACTTTCATTTAATTTGAAGAAGATTTGAACTTGAAGATTAATGTGTTTCAGTTGTTCCCTTCTGTTCTCATGGCAGGCTATGAGCCCTGATTTCCACCTCAGCCTCTTTTATAGCCTCCCCATTCACACACCACTATTTAAGACCCCCTAATGTACCATGCTGCTTCATACCTCGTCTGCACCTCTTTTTTCCTTTTGGGCAGTTTTGCCCTCTTAGACCAAGTAAAATCTTAGTCACAAGAGGCAGTTCTATTATGGTAGCTCCTCTGATAAATATTTCCAACTCCTTATTAGTTACTATAGTTTACCAGTTTTAGTTTGTGGGGTTTTTTCTCTTCGAAATTTTCCAAAATCTCTGTTAGTCTGGGGGCATTCATGACATGGTTTTCATTGTCTGCACGTGGATGAACTTGGCGAGAAATTTTTTATTGTCACTTTCTGGTACAATCACCTGAGTAAAAACGCGCAGAATGGGTGTGCACAGGAAAGGTGGAAATCTCGCATACAATATTGCAGCCCCTTTTACTAATACATGTTTCATGGTCATCACTCTTAATGCTACAGAGGGTGATGATAAATATTCATGACTCTGGATCAAAATCTTATTCAGAACAATCAGAAACAGAATGTCAAGATATTTGTAAATTCATTTAAGAATTAATTTCAATTTTGTCTTCATTTTTGTGAACAAAATTTATGCCTTTATAATTCTTGAAGACCTTTTAACATAAGTATAAAATAAGGTGATTAGGTGTATAATAGTTTAGTTGGCAGAGATGTTATCTTTTCTTTTGATCCATCTTAAACCTTTGTTTCATTAGCATAAGGTGGATGCTCCCCATTGAGATGCCTATAGACTGTACATATACCATTTCTGACTTCCCTTCACTGTTGCAAATGAGAGTTCACTTATCTTTTTTTATTTCGCTCACATTTTTTTCTTATTCACCATAACATTGCCAGGTAGAAGCATACACCCAGGGGTTCAGTCATCATTGATTAATTACAGGAGGAATAGACCAATATGTTGTGTAAAAACTAACAGGAATTAGATATGCCTTACCACATGTAAAAACAAACCAACAAAAAAGGGACAAAATATATGAAGGAATGGTTTTCAAGTTACTGTATATCAGACAATGAAGACAGTGATCCCTGAGAGATGTGAAATAACGCCATTAGCCTACTATTTCCCCAGCTTATTATTTCAAGACATTTCCCAGGTTGTAGCATGGCAAGGATCTCAGTAGGATTTCTGAATTGAGAATATGGAACTAGGTGTCTGGAAAAGCAAGGTGGCCTGATTTCCCAGACCCAAGTTCTGAGGAGAAGAGAGAAGAGAACTAAACACAGAGAAAATCCTGGAGAATGGCAAAAGATCCAGCAGTGCCTGTGAGTTAGGAAATTTGCACACAGCCAGGAAAAAAAAACAACCTGAAAGCATCAGAGGTGCCTCTTGCTTACAAAAGGTTGAGAATAACAGCTGTTTCCATCAGCCAGACTGGTGAACGTCAGGATTCATGGGACATTAGAAAGAGGACACGGAAGTGAAGAATAATTTGTCTTAGATTAAATACAGCTCTGGATCCAACAAATATTACAGGCAAGATGTGGAACAATGAAGCTGTTCCCAAGTAATGGCCCAAAACAAAGCTCCAGAATATTTATCAGAATACAAAAATATAAAGCACCCAATAAAGTATAATTCATAATATACTGACGTCTAAAAAATGTTAACAGGCATGCAAAGAAACATAAAAATATGACCCATAATGGGGATATAAATTAATCAATTGAAAATGATCATGAAGTGGCACAGATGTTAAAATTAACGTTAAAATGGTTACTATAATTGTATCCATACATTGAAACAGTTTTTATAACTGCATTCTCTAATACAATCGTTAGAGGTGTCATAAATATAAAAGGTCAAAATAAAATTCCTAGAGAGGAAAGCTCAACAAACATTTGAGTTATGTTTTAAAAATATACCAAATTGAATTAACAGGAGATTAGACTTTGCAGAAGAAATAAGACATGACAATAGAAACCACCCAAAGTAAAAGAGAGAAAGAATTAACAGAAATGAAAAGGACATCAGTAAGCTGTGGGACCATGTCAAGTAGCATAATTTATAAGCGATGGAGTAGAACGTTGACAAAAATGTATAAACCCTCAGATTCAGAAGCTCAGTAAACTTCAAGCACAAGAAAAATGAAGGAATCTATAAAGGAACGTCAAAATCAAGTTACTCTAAGTTAGTAATAAAGAAAGTAACTATAGAACAAAGTACAAGTTAGTACAGAGACATAGAGATAAGAAAAACAGCAGGTTTCTTATCAGAAACAACACAAGCAAGATGAGGATGTTGTGATACTGTTAAAATACTAAAAGAAAAGAATGTCAATCTGGTATTCTGTATAAAGCAAAAATGTCTTTCAAAAACAAAGGAAAGGGCTTCCCTGGTGGCGCAGTGGTTGAGAGTCCTCCTGCCTATGCAGGGGACACGGGTTCATGCCCCGGTCTGGGAAGATCTCACATGACGCGGAGCGGCTGGCCCCATGAGCCATGGCCGCTGAACCTGCACATCCGGAGCCTGTGCTCCGCAACGGGAGAGGCCACAACAGTAAGAGGCCTGCATACCGCAAAAAAAAAAAAAAAAAAGAAAAAAGAGGAAAAATAAAAACCTTTTAATGTATACATAAGCTGAAAGAATTAATCACTAACAGACCCTCACTACAATAATTGTTAAATTTCAGGCAGAAGGAACACAATACTGTATGTATATTTAAAAAAATAGATAGGTACTTTATTTTACTATATATATATTTTTTTCTCTCCTGTCATTTATTTATTTATTTACTTACTTATTTTGGCTACGCTGGGTTTTAGTTGTGGCATGCAGGATCTTTAGTTGCGACATGCGGACTTCTTAATTGCAGCATGCGAACTCTTAGTTGTGGCATGCATGTGGGATCTACTTCCAGGGATTGAACCCAGGCCCCCTGCATTGGGAGCACGGAGTCTTACCCACTGAACTACCAGGGAAGTCCCTGTATGGATATTTGGATCTACACCGAGGAATGAAGAGCACAGGGATTGCAAGAGTAAACTGCATGAGTAAATATATAAGGTATATTTTATTATTATTTAAATGTCATTAGATATAATTTACTTTTTATACAAAATAATTATAGTGTGTATTACTCATGTAAAAGTAAAAAGGTACTATGACAATTTCACAAAGGTTGGAAAGGGAGAAATGGGATTATACTATTTAATGGATTTTCCACATTATATGAAGTGGTAGAATATCACTTGAAGCTTAACCTTGGTAGGTTAAACATGTACATAATAAACCCTAAATCAACCACAACAGTAATTTAAAAGAGTTGTAGACAATAAGCCAATAAAGGACACAAAATGGAATCATTAGACATACTATATTATTCCAAACAAGGCAGATAAAGAAGAGAAAGGGATCAAAGTATATATGTGCCAAATAGAAAAAAAAAGATTTAAACTTAATCATATTAATAATAATTTTAAATGTAAAACATCTAAATATAAAACTCAAAGACAGATTATCAGGTTGGACATAAAAGCAAGAGCCAACTATATGTTTCCTGAACAAATGTATTTTAAATATAAAAGTATAAATAGGGCAAAAGTAAGAGGATAGACAAGTATATGTCATTCTAAAAAAAATCAGAAGAAAGCTTTAAAGGAAATATTAATATCATTTAAAGTAAATGTTATACTGAAATAGTATCAGGGATAAGGAAGGTTATTTCATAATGATATATGTCAATTTATCAAGAGGACCTAATAATCCTAATCCTTTATACACCAAATAACAGCTCTTCAAAATGTATGCCAACTGGAAAAAAACTGTTAGAATCTTAAAGAGAAATAGACAAACCCAAAATTATAGTTGAAAATTCCAATACCCCACAATATTTAGTAGAACAAGTAGAGAAAAAAGTATTAGTAAATACAGAGAATATTTGGACAACACTGTCAACTAAATTGATGTAATTGACATTTACGGATTTATATGCTCCACCTGTCAGCGGCAGAATACACACCTTTTCAAGCGCACATGGAACATTTAGCATGATAGACCATATTCTGGGATTTAAAAAGGCCTAAATAAATTTAGAGAGATTAAAGGCATACAAACTCTAACATCCATTATGGATCAAATCTATCAGAAGAGTAGGAGTAGCCCAAAATCCAAAGTAGGGATTTTCCTAAAACTGATAAAGAACATTTAGAAAACCTACAGCTGACATTATACATAATGGCAAAAGACTGATGTTTTATTTTTAGGATTGAAACAAGGTAAAGATGTCCACCCTCACCACTTCTTTAACGTAGTACTAGATGATTTAGCTAATGCAATAAGAGAAAAAGAAACTAAATAATAGTCATACAGGAAGAAAAAGAATAATAAATAAAAATGATGTGATATCGCAAGGAATCTACCAAAGAGCTCCTAGAACCAATAAGTAAATTTAGCTAGGTTACAAGTATAATGTCATCACAGTGTATGCATGTGCACATACACAGTGAACAGAACTACTGTAAATTCAAATTTAAAACACAACACTAGATAAGACTCCACGCTTCTGGTGCAAGGGGCACAGGTTCGATCCCTGGTTGGAGAACTAAGATCCCACATGCTGCGTGACACAGCAAAAAACCAAACCAAAACAAAACATAAAACAACACATACACACACACCACAACAAAACCACAACACCATAAACAATAACCAAAAATAGCTATACTCTAATAAAACATATGCTAGATCTTTATGCTGAAAATTACAGAATGCTAATTAAAAAAAATCAAACAAGGCCAAAATAAGTGGGAAAACATATCTTGTTCATAGAATGGAAGACTCAATATAGCAAAGACCAGTTCTTTCCAAAACTATTTATAGGTATAAAGAAATTCCTATGAAAATACAAGCAAACCTTTTGGTAGACATTAACAAGCATATTCTAAAATTTACACAGAAAGGAAAATTAACTAAGGTAGCTAAAACAATTTTGAAAAAGAATGAAAAAATTGGAGGAATCACACTACTTGATTTTGTGTAGCTACAGTAATCAAGACACTGTAAATTTTGGTGGAAGGATAGAGACATATATCAATGGAACAGAACAGAGTTTACAAGTAGACCCACAAAATTATAGCCAAAACATAAAGTACAAAAGGAGTTCAGTAGAGAAATATTTTTTCAGACAGATGGTGTTGGTTGTATATCTAACACACACACACACAAAATGAACCTCAACTCATACCTTACACCTTAAGAAAAATAAACTCAAATAGACCATTTAAATTTAAAATGTTAAACTGCATAACTTTTACAGGAAAAATAGGAGAAAATTCGTTGACTTATGGTTAGGAGAAGAGACATTAGATTCGACTCCAGAAGCATGATCTAAAAGAAAAAAAGTCAGAAAATTGGACTTCTAAATTAATAACTTTTGTTCTGTGAAAGATATGGTTAAGAGACTGAAAAGTCAATGTGCAGAATAGGTGACAATATTTGCAAATTGTATGTCTGACAAAGGGCTCATATTCAGAATACATAAAGAACTCTCTAAAGTAAATAGTAAAAAAAAATCTAATTATATAATGGGAAAGTCTTGAGCAGACTTTTCATCAAGGAGAAGATATGTACAGCATAAAAGGATGTGAAAGATACTCAACATCCTTAGCTATTAAGGAAATTTAAGCCACTATGAGATAATACTGTACATGCTAAAATGGCTAAAATATTAATAAAATGACAAAAAACAAGTGATGAGGGAATATACAATGGTACAGCCACTCTGGAAAGCAGTTTTGCAGTTTCTTATAAGGTTAAAAATACACTTACCATATGACTCAGAAATGTCAGCAATGGGAATGTATCCTAGAGAAATGAAAACTATGTTCACACAAAAACCTGTACAAGAACAATCATAACAGCCTTCTCTGTAATTTCCCCAAACAGGAAATAACCCAACTGTCTTTCACTGGGTGAAGGGAAAATCCAACAATGGTATATCTATGCAATGGAATACTTCTCAGCAATATAAAGGAGTACACTATTGATACATGCATAGACTGGATGTATTTCAAAACATTAGCGTGAGTGAAAGAAGTTAATCTCAAAAAGTTACTTTCCATAGGATTTAATTTGAATAAATTTGAATTTATAAAATTGTAGTTACAGAAAACAGATCAGTGGAGGAGAGGGGTTAGCAGTAGGAGAGGATGTTATTATCACAGAGTAGCAAGTGAGAGATTTTTCAGGGAGGTGGTGATGGAAAAATTCTGTATCCTGAATGTGATGGTTGTTACACAAATCTATACATGTGATAAAATTTTATAGAATTATAAACAAAAAAGTGTGCATATTAAAATGGGTGAAATTCAAAGAAGCTATGTAGTTTTGTTAATAGTATTGTACCAAGGTCAATTTTTTGGTTTTGATAACTGTACTCTAGGTATATAAGATGTTATTGGGGGACCCAGATGAAGGGGCCATGTAAACTCTCTTTCTTCGTGATCTCTCAGGTATGTCATATTAAAGACACTTTACAGTTCTGTTTTGTTAAGCAGGTTCTCAGCAAGAACCAACCTGTTCTTCGTGTGCTCTTTAATTCCCTGGTACCTTCTCTCAAGTGAACTAAAAATATACATTGAACAGGATAGAGTTTTTCACTTTAAGATTTCAATTGGCAAAATGGCCTTTAATACAACATTTTGCATCTTTGGTTTGGCAAAACTGAGGTTTCTTGTTTTACTCTTGAGAACTTTGCATCCCCGCAGACGTGATATTATGAGTTAACTAATTTTGTAGGCTTCCTCTCCCCATTTATGAACATGCTTAAGGATTTTCCCAGACAGCGGCTATTGAGATGTGTCTGTTCACCCAGGGCCAGGGCCGAAGTCAGAGGTAAAGGCAATGCATCATAGAAGGAAGGGAAATGTTGCAATAAGAAATAGAGCATAGCAAGGCACATAAAGAGTTTACATCAAATGCTTCACAATGACACTCTTTTTTTTTAACATCTTTATTGGAGTATAATTGCTTTACAATGGTGTGTTAGTTTCTGCTTTATAACAAAGTGAATCAGTTATACATATACATATGTTCCCATATCTCTTCCCTCTTGCACACAATGACACTCTTTTTTTTTTTTACGGTACACGGGCCTCTCACTGTTGTTGCCTCTCCCGTTGCTGAGCACAGGCTCCGAACTCGCAGGCTCAGCGGCCATGGCTCACGGGCCTAGCCGCTCTGCGGCATGTGGGATCTTCCCGGAACGGGGCACGAACCTGTGTCCCCTGCATCAGCAGGCAGACTCCCAACCACTGCGCCACCAGGGAAGCTCACAATGACACTCTTTAAAGCACAAAATTTGAGTTTGGCTGGACTATATTCTTTATGCTAATATCATAGTCCTATTGCCAAAAAAAAAGTGTGACCTTAAGAACTATGCTCTCGGTCTTAGTCTTGCATCTCTCTTTTTTTTTTTCATTTTTTCCCAAGAATATTTTTTGAGAAGTTTTAGGTTCACAGCAAAATTGAGAGGGAGGTACAGAGATTTCCTACATATTCCCTGCCCCACTCATGTACAGCCTCCCCCATCATCATCATCACTCCCCAGAGTGGTACATTTGTTACAACTGATGAACCTATATTGAAACATAATCATCTGAAGTGCACAGTTTACATTAGGGTTCACTTGATACTGTTCATTCAATGGGTTTGGACAATATAATGACATGTATCCATCATTATAATATCATACAGAGTATTTTCACTGCCCTAGAAATCCTCTGTGCTTCACATATTGGACTCTTCTCCCCTCCCTCAACTCCCGGCAACCACTGGTCTTCTTACTTTTTAGTTTTACCTTTTCTAGAATGTCATATATTTGGAGTTGTATAGTATGTAGCTTTTTCAGATTCTCATCTTTCACTTAACTATATGCATTTATGTTTCTTCCACATGTTTTTTCATGGTTTGATAGCTCATTTCTTTTTAGTGCTAGATAATATTCCATTGCCTGAAGTAACAGAGTTTGTTTGTCCATTCACCTACTAACCAAAGGACATCTAAGTTGCTTCTGAGTTTTTGCAACTATAAATAAAGTTGCTATGTCATCTTTGTGCAGGTGGTTGTGTGAATCTAAGTTTCCAATTCCTTTGTATAAATACCAAGAGGCATAGCACCAGCAATCTATGAGAGTTCCTGTTGCTTTACATCCTTACCAGCATTTAGTGTTGTCAGGATTCCAGATTTGGCCATTCTAATATGTTTGTAACTGTTTCTCATTGTTGTCTTAATTTGCACTTCTCTGATTGCATCTCTTAAAGTGGTCTCCTGGAATGCTTATATATTTTCTGTTTTTTTCTTTAAGACAAGAGGTATAATTATATGTGACTATTAAGATAATGGTTAAATAATAATTAAATTAGTTCTGTGTTTCAAAAACTGTTCAAAGCCTTTTCCATGAATTATGTCATGCCACAACTAGCAATTGTTACAGCTCTAATTCAACATAAAATGATTCTCTCCACAAGAAAACCCTAAGCCCCACAACTCAACTAGCAAGCGTGCAAGTGAAGCAAGCACGTTTCACAACTGCACAAGTGACCACGTACATGCCATCTGGCAAGAGATGCAACGGTAATCCCCATTGCCTTCCTCATTTCTTTCTCCAGAATTGGAGGAATATGAAGGTCTACATATTGAGGATAATGGGAAAAAAAACAGGAGGTTGAGATTACCAGGACATTCCTGAGCTTCCATAATAGTCCAAGTTTGTTTACCATTACTTGAATTTTTGATGCAATAAAAATAAATCCTCACTGCATCTCTAAGAAACTAGTTTTTTTCCCCCTAAAACAAGCTCATTTAGCTTGTGTTACCCGCGGGCAGCACTTACACCAAAAACCCACACAGAAGTCTCTCAGAACGCCTTGCCCAGTGGTTCTCCCTAAACAGCACCTTTGTGCTTTGCTTTCTGCTTTCTTTTCTGGTTTATTGTCCCTCTGTGATCAGCCCACCAATCATATCATTCTCACACAAACTTTATCCAAGCAGTGTGAAAGGTTAGCTAGAGGCAACAGACAGTATTGAAATAGCTGTTAAAGCAAAATGAAAGAATTACGTACTCTGATTTGTGAATGAGATACTTTTTCAATATAAAAAATATTTCCCATATTACATCATATATAACATAGCTCTACAAGATGCTGTATACTATAGTTGGAAATAATGCAACTTGGGGAATGAGTTGCTATTATGCAGTAAGATTGCAGAGATGCACACTTTGTTGCCTTGGAAGTTATAATTCTACAAATATATTCTATATGTATAATAGGTCTCTAGCACAGATAAATGTACAGAGTATGCATACTCCAAAACTGTTTCTTTTGGCAAAAAACAAAAATACAAATGAAAAAATGGAAAACAAACTAAATACTGTATATAGCCATCAAAGACTAATGGGATGATTGGGTGAGCAAATTATGGCACATCTTCATAAGATTACCATTACTGATTTACTAACTGGAGGTAAATCAGTAATTACTAAATGTTAACACACCCACAGTAAGGGACAACAGGACAATGAGAAGAGTTTATGCTTACAGAGCTGTAAAGAGGATGATGGTGTAGAGAACAAAGGTGACTGTGTTCTGATTACATCACTTAATACCTATATAACCTTTCACCACTTACACTACCTACCCCATCCTTAGTGTACTCACATAGGCAGTGGGTGTAACGCATACCTGTATTTTTAATGAGCAATAATGTTCTTATCAAATAAAATACTAATTATGATTTGTGGTAACACTATGACATGGTATATAGAGCCAAAAAGAAAACAATTATCATTGTGTGGTCTCTACGTAAGTCTACGTGTGAAAACATACAGAGAAATACATATGTATGTATTTTACAAGCATATGTCAGAAAAAAAGAGATATCAAAGTATGGATGTTGGTGGTTACAAACTGGAGGAGTCATAAGGTAGATAATGGCCTTTCATTATGCAACTTTTGTCCAGGTATAATTTGAACTTTTATCAACAAAATTTCTTCCTTCAAAACTTGGAACGTTAACACAGCAAAATAAGTATGCATACAGTTCTGAATATTCCATATAGGAAAAGTATAGGGCTATCAAAACAAGAGTTGAACATCAGTACCAAATGTCATATTAAGAGTTTCATGTTATTGCATTTTTCCCTGTTTTGCTTCTCCTTTATCTTTTTATGTCATTATGTAATAAGTTTTAGACTACAGAAGGCCAGAGAGGTGAATTCCAAATAATTTACAACACACAGGAAGGAAGAGACCTAGACTTCTTTTGTGTGGTGCACTATAGAAGAGATTTCTGCAACAGACACAGAAGCTCGAGCTAGGATACAGCACAGGAGGAACAAGGGTGGGGTATATGTGAAACAAAATTCCCCTACCAAGGATCAAACCTGTGCCCTCACAGTGAAAGGGCAGAGTACCAACCACTGGACCGCCATGGAATTCCCCAAATTCTTAAATCCAGCAGGTTCAAGTTGAGATTAAAGGGTACTGGGTAAGAGAGGAGGAGTTGTATAGAGAAGAGGGTCAAAAGGAAAGTCCATCAGCTGTTTTGAAATTAATACAACAAAAAACTTTAAATTGTTATAATTTAAATTAAAATTGAATTTAAAAGACAGGATAAAATCACAAAAGTTTAAAAATCGAAGCGTAGTTTTAAATTGGCAATAATCACAGAATTCTTAAGATGTGTGAAACTCTGTAAATTCCTCCTCCCCCTTCCCCCAGCTATTGGGGTGGATGAAAAAGTCTGCAAAACACTAAAATAAATAATCAGTATCCAAATCTAAAATGATCTTAAGTAATATTGGCTTCCCATTAAACAAAAAACACTTCAACATCCATCTAAACTAAAACATTTGAACAAATCCTGACCAATGGAATTAAGCTAAAGTAAAAACAGAAAGCACAAATATTAAAAAGGAATACTGTAAATTTTATTTATGGACTTTTATCTAAATATAAAAAGCAATGGATATTACAAACACACTTGCACACTTTCTAGAAAAATCCAACTCCTGTATATGCTGAAAATCAGATATCAAAATCTGGGGGTCCCAACTCCCCAGAAGAAACCAGTTGCACAGGTAACTAGCCACATCTAGCGTCTCCAACTCCATCTCCGCGGTGCAAAAGACCCATGGGAAATTCCCAGCGAGCGCCTAAAGCCTGGACGGACTGGCAGAGGTCCAAGAGATGGAACCCCGGAGGGGTAAAAATACTTCAACTAGTTCCACCGGCCAATGCAGAACAGACATTAATAGAATTGGCCCTTACGGGCCGCCGTCCTTCCCGCCAGTCACGTGACCTTCACTCGGCCCTCAGCTAGTGAGCCGACCTGCGGACCCAGTCATCTCTCCGGTGGCCGGGCCTTGCGGGGCGCGCTGACACTGGGTATCCCGGCACGGAGGGGGCCAGTGTCCGGAGACCAGAGGCTTATGTAGTGTTCACTCTGGGATACGTATAAGTCAAGAAAAAGCAGTTTCCGGAAGGCTCTGTCCCGCCATGATCAATTCCCACAACCTCGCTGTTTTTCAGCATAGTATACGATACTTGTAAAATATACTCCCTTTGGCAGGTCACTTTGTCAAGAAAAATTTACAGTTTGTAGATTCTGTAGCTGCATTCTTACAGGTTAAATATGAAATGCTGAATTTAAAACGTTGAGAGAACAGGATACAAAGTAGCACATGCCTTACGATACTTAGGCAAATGTACCGGAATCAACAAAAGGACAGTAAGAAGTCCTTCAAAATGGTAAAAAAAAAAAAAAAAAAAAAAAAAAAAAAGCACTGTTCCACATCTTTCAGGTTCCCGTCTTTCACTGAATATAGTTTCTATAAAATAAAGAAATTGGCTTAATAAAAATGAATTTATGTATATATATATATTTACTGAAGTTGATTTACAATGTGGTGTTAGTTTCAGATGTACAGCAAAGTGATTCAGTTATACACACACTATAATTTTCCATTATAGATTATTACAAGATATTGAATATAGTTCAATAGGTGTGCAGTAGGTCCTTGTTTTTTATCTATTATCTGTTGCTCATCTAAAAATGAACTTTTAATTAAAATTCACAATCTAGAGCGGATGGATAATTCAAAGACTTTTAACATTAGCATTCATTCATTAAATAACCTTAGATTCTTTTGCCGTACATATACATAATCCAAGATGTAGAAAAACATGTTTAAGATGAAAAAACTACAATAAAATATTTTCCTAATGTTTTTCGTAATAGTAATGTTCACATGAAATCCAAGAATAATAAAAAAGATTTACATTTTTTCTTTAAAACTAATAATAATGTTTATATATATTAAGGTGAATAAGATTACAAACAGACAAACATTTGGAAAACATTTGCTATATGTGTAGGGTAGTATTCAGTGTAATACTCAGAATACAAATTGGCCTAAAATTAAGGAGGAAAAACAAAAGCAACTACTTTAACATGTATTAAGTCATATGAACAGGTTGTTTTTAGAAGAGAACACAAATAAATAAAAACAATACAAAACTGTATCCCCCACAAAACTAAAGTAACCTAACAAGAGAAGCCTTGTTAACCCGATTGGAGACAAAAGTGAATTGCTAATATTCAGGTTTGAGAACTGAATATTTGTTACTTACACATTTTAAGGTAGCTTTTTTGACCCATCAATTCTATTTTTACCAAAGTGTGAAATTTACAAGAATGTTCTCTGCAGAATTTTCTGCAAAAGTGAAAAATAAGAAATAAAGTAAATATTTATCATTGAGGCATAGACAAATGATATAGATAGAAGATTCTGTCGAATATATTGTAAATGTCCCCAAAAATCTGAATGTATACACAAGTTTAAAAGGTAGTATGGAATGAAAGAGAAAAGATATACTGTGTATAATTAAAGTTTTTTTTAACTTGTAAGCTTCTGTAATTTTTTTAATGTTTACAGTGATATTCTATAATTTAAAAGGTATTCTAATCCTCTATTCATTGAAGTCCTTCACCAGTGGTTCCTTGGACTCTGCCCTTTACGGGACTCTGATCTCTCTCCTCACAATAATCATTAACATCTTCAGCAGCTGCTGGGAGCTTGGGTTCTCGGCAATTTAATTTTATCCTGTCCCCGTACTTCCATTTCTGGATGACAGATGGCGCTACAACATGGGTCTTTGATAATTGTAACACTGACAACACATATGAATGAGGCGAATTTTCACTAGGAAAATGGAGTTGTTCTTGGGCCTCACACATTTCCTTTGAGGATAGTATACTGATGTAAATTTTCACAGGCAGATTTCAAGGGTTTTAGCGACAGAGTAGTATATGGCACTCTCTACGTGCTGAGAAAAGGCTGCAAAATAAACTCTCCAGAGGGTGGTTCTTCTTGTAAGACAACAATTTTTCTGGGCTCAGGAGTTCTCAAAAACCCCGAAGCCCCAGGAACATTAATTTAATAAACAGTGAGTCTTGGAGGAAAAAGTTTTTGTGGCACATCTTTGTCGGAATATGCAGGAAAAGGCCAGACAAGGCATTAGAAGATGTACTAGAAAATTGTGAGTAGTAATAAAACAAAAACTTAGATTTTAAAGTGAAAGACTTGAAATGAGAAGATCAATCACTAACGAAATACAATTTTTTTGGAGTCCAAGAAAATTTTCTTAGCCTTGCAATTTTTAAGCAATGAAAAAAATCTTCCATAAGCCACTGTATTTTAGGATCCTTGCAAGGGCTTATGGGTTTACAGAAGCCCCTGCCGCATGATTTTACTAATGCATTTCTCACTTCTGGATGGCCCAAAGTGCTGGTGAAAAGGGATGATAAAAAAATGTCATAAAACTGAATCTGACCCATGTATATATGAAAAATTAATACATTATAAATAGGATATTTCAAATCAAAGAAGCAAGAACTGAAGAATTTATTTTTGAAGAAAAATAATGTTGGAGTAAGGAAGTGCTTGAAAAAAAAACAAACATGGGAACATGTCAAAGGGTACAGAAGCCAGCCTGAAGGAGGCAGGTTTGGGAAAATATGTGCATCAAAATAAATAAAGCAGTGTTCAATTATATCCCTAAACATAACATAAAAATCTGTGAGTCCAGTGTCATGCAGTGTGGTCAAAAAAAAAAAAATCCATTAGTCCAGACTTACGTACATAAATAATTTAATAAATTAACAAATGGGGAAATAAGACAATATTTCATGCAGAATAACCCTGAATAATTTATGTAGATACTCTCCCCACAAGCCAGTAGAACATAACTCCTCACTTCTTAAGTGTGGGCAGCTCATAGAGACTTACTTTCAAAGAGTGTAGTATGGAAAGGGGAAAAAAAAATAACTTTACCATGGAAAAACCCGACAAATATTACCTCAGCCAGGTGTTCAAGTGCTAAGTCAGACGGATAGAATGTATCATTGATGTGATGGAAATGATGCTTTTCCTCTGTGATTCTTCTTCCCCAAATCTACAGATCCTGTCTAATCATGAGGAAAACATCAAATAAAGCCCAGCTGAGGGACACTGTACAAAATACTTGCCTGGTAGTTCTCAAAAAGTGTCAAAGTCATCAAAAACAAGAACATGTTGAGAAAGTTTCACAGTCCAGAGGAGCCTAAGGAGACATGATAAGTAAATGTAATGTGGTATCCTGGGCAGGATCCTGGAACAGATAATGCACATTAGGTAAACACTAAGGAAATCGAGTATAGTATGATTTTTATTACTGATAATGTATCAATATTGGTATATTAATTGTAATAAATATAGCATACTTATGCAAAACATTAAAAGTAGCAGAACTGGGTATCAGACTGTAGGAACTCTGAATAAGAACATAGGGGCTGTACTATCTTCTCAGTTTTTCAGTAAATTTAGAACTATTTTTTTTAAAGAAATAAAGGTAGTAATGGATTTGAGCCCAATGAGTAAAAGGAAAATCCATGAGTCCACACCGATAAAAACAATGAATGACTGAGTGAGGATGAAATGAAAACTCTTCCTGACATTAGGTTACCGACTAATAACTAAAGAAGGAATGATAAGAAGGAATTAGAAAATCATCAGTTTGTGCTAAAACAGTGAGTGAAAGTACCATTAGGAACAGACTATTTACATAGTCTCAAAGTATCTCCCCACAAGTTATTTTTATTAATTAAAAAGAGGAGAAACAGAACTATCGATCTGAACTATATTAATCAAAGTTACCATCACCAATATTGGTAAGTACCAATATTACATGTCTCCTGAAACGATGCTTTGAGAAGGATCCAGCATCCATTCAATACCATTCTTGCTAAAAATGCATAATATAAATCTGACCACAGGGCAACATCATCCTAACACAAGTTAAATGATATTTTACAAAACAGTTGACCTGTACACTTCAAAGCCATAAAAGTCAAGAATCTCAAAGAAACACCAAGGAATTACTCTAAATAAAATGATACTAAAAAGACATGAAAATGAAATGCAGATGCTCATTTTGTATATCAATTATACTTGAATAAGAAGAATAGATTGTAGACTAGATAATGACATTTAACCAATCCTAACTTTCCTGAACTGTAGTTGTGTAAGAAAATGTCAGTGTTATTGGAAATGCACACCAAAGTATTAAGGTTTGCTTTATCTAACTTATTTTCAAATGGTTTTGAAATATTGTGTGTGTCTGTGCATGTGTGTGTGGTACATGGGTATGTCTACATCTATCCATGTCTATACAGAGAATGATGAGAACAATAAATGAAATAGCAGCAAAATGTGAACAAACATATGATGAATCTGGTTAGAGAACATAGGAGTCACTTGTCCTATTCTTGCAACTTTCTTTAAGTATATAATTATATCATAATAAAAAGTTACCAAAATAGTTTTGGTACAATTTATTATATCATCCTCTCTCACAGTGTTTACAAAAGTGATTTTAAATTAACATAGAATGACTGCCTAAAAATAGTTGAGGATATCTATCAACTGGGAAGAAATATTTGTAGCATGTGTGACTGACAAAAATTTGGTCTCTAGAACATATAAATGTCTTCCAAAATGATGAAGATTAACCAATATCCACCCAGTGGGGGAAAATGAGCAATTTATATCTGACAGGAAATTCACAGAAGATAATTAAAACAAATTACCAAGAAACATGACAAAATGCTTAATCTTATGTAGAAATCAGGAAAATTAAAATATACTATTTTTCACTTATTGAAATGGAAATTTACAAAATGTTACTTTATATGGTGTGGTCAAAGGAGTGAAGAAACAGGATTTCTTTATATTGGTACTAGGAGTGCAAATGCCTTAAGTTCTGGTGTTGCACATGATGGCTATGATAACTATTCAGAGAAGGAAGGACTACCTGAAATTCTGGAATAAATAAAAAGGAAGGAAGGGGAAATATCCATCTATCTATA
Organism: Stenella coeruleoalba; assembly: GCF_951394435.1. Taxonomy (NCBI): domain Eukaryota; kingdom Metazoa; phylum Chordata; class Mammalia; order Artiodactyla; family Delphinidae; genus Stenella; species Stenella coeruleoalba. The sequence continues at coordinate 128,411,713 of NC_137147.1, forward strand.
TAATGAGTACTTTCATTTTTCTAATTATTTTATATACATTTTAAGATAGTTTCTGCATTATAAAATCATAAATATTTGAAGGGAATACTCAAGAAGTTGGAAATAATGCCAACATGGATGATAGATTAAGTTACCACTGTCATTAAATGGTATGGCTGACTAATTCTCATTATGTCTGATGAAATTTTTATTTTTATTTTTCTCTTTGCTTCAATATCTCAATGTTGAACAAAATTAAAAGAAAATACTTTGAAGAGTCATTATATTATTCACGGTTTCCCATTCTAAACATAGATATCTACTTCAGGTGCTTGATGTTGGAGCTTACAGCTGGACCCATCCATCTACCAACTGTATCACCAGGGTTCTGGCCAGGACAGGAATAGAGCCTGGCATGTTTTTCAAAGCCATAGAAATTCATTGGAGATTATCATGTGCCCTCTGACTGCCATGAATCACGAATAGATACTGTGATTATTTTCCATGTGGTTGGTAATATTTAGAGCGATTTTGAGTTAGAAAATTTAAAATTATCTATCCTACATAGGAAAGGCTATAGCATAATGAGCAGTAATGGGTCATTTCACAGACACTAACTATTCACATCTGAACCTTCATCCTACCCTGGGTGGGTTTTCTCCCTCGTTCCATCAAAACAAATCTTTCAAAAAATGTTGTGGTACTTCATGCTGTTAAACCTGGTGGATAGTTCCCACTGCTCATCTTATCTAACCACTCATTGATTAAACTGTTCAATGGACTCCTCCTTTCTAAATAGCCTCCTCTCTCTTTTTGGGCTTCCATTTTCCTTCTTGTCCACTGAACTCTCTGACTAGTCTAATTTTGTCTCATTTATTGGCTCCCTCTCCTCTGTTCCTGATGCCCAAATGCTGGAGTACTTAAGCCATGGTGGTAACCCCACCATATTATCAATTTCTACGTGTGCAAAATGGCTGCAATAATTCCACTCCCTACATCCAAATCACTGGGTAGCCCCCAGCCACACTGACTCTGGGCTGGGCTCCATATATTGCTTTTGCCAACAGGACAATTGCAAATGTGACACAACCAGAGATGCAGAAAAAGTACTTGCACACAGGGCTTGCCTTCTCCTGCATTCTTAAGAGTGCCATAACTATATGAAGGAGGCTGCTCAACGATGAGAGACATATCACTAACTCATCCCTGTCACCTAACCTGCCACCAAACCAACCTTTGCATATGTAAATGAGGCCACCCTAGACCATCCAGGCCCAGTTGAGCTGACTCAGATCAGAAGAACCATGAAGCTCATCCACAGAATCATTATAAATAATAAATACTATTGTTTTAAGCCTCAAATTTTGGGGGATAGTTTGATACAAACCAAAGTTAATGATACATACATAGGTACTTACAAGCGTGGTGGTGCTGTAACAAAAACGTAAAGAATCTGGCCAAAAAACCAAACAACCTGATTAAAAGTTGGGTGAGGAGGGCTTCCCTGGTGGCACAGTGGTTAAGAATCCGCCTGCCAATGCAGGTGACATGGGTTCGAGCCCTGGTCTGGGAAGGTCCCACATGCCGTGGAGCAACTAAGCCTGTGTGCCACAACTACTGAGCCCTTGTGCAATAACTATGGAAGCCCGTGTGCCTAGAGCCTGTGCTCTGCAATGAGAGAAGCCACCACAATGAGAAGCCCGTTCACCACAATGAAGAGCGGCCCCTGCTCACCGCAACTAGAGAAAGCCCACGCACGGCAATGAAGACCCAATGCAGTCAATAAATAAATAAATAGGTAGATAAATAAATAGAAAAATAAAAGATAAGTGAGGAGCTGAATAGACATTTTTCCAAAGAAGGCATATAGATGGCCAACAGGCAAGTGAAAAGATGCTCAACATCACTAATTATTAGGGAAGTGCAAATCAAAACTAAACGAAATACCACCTCTCACCTGTCAGAATGGCTATTATCAAAAAGGCAAGAAATAACAAGTATTGGGGAGGATGTAAAAAAAAGAGAACACTTGTGCACTGTTGGTGGGATGTAAATTGGTGTAGCCACTATGGAAAACACTATGGATATTCCTCAAAAAATTCAGAATATAACTATCATATGATTCAACAATTCCACTTCTGGGTGGAAATCCAAAGAATATGAAAACACTAATTTGAAAAGACATACGCACACCTGTGTTCATCACAGCATTATTTATAACAGCCAAGATATGGAAATATAGAAATAACCTAAGTACTCATCAACAGACGAATGGATAAAGAAGATGTGATAGATGTCACACACACTCACACACACACGCGCGCGCGCACACACACACACACACACATATGCGCAATGGAATACTACTTAGTCATAAAAAAGATGAAACCTCTCCATTTGTGACTACATGGACGGACCTTGAGGGTATTGTGTTAAGTGAAATAAGTCAGATGGAGAAAGACAAATACCGTATGATTTCACTCATGTGGAATACAAAGAAACCAAACAAACAAACAAAAAACAAAATAAATGAACAAACCAAAGATGAATGGGAGAGGAAAACACCACTGCACCTGGAAAGCAGAGGGGACATGGGCTCATTGTTCTGTCTGTTCACCAGAGAGAGGACAACACCTTATGGAGAAAGACTAGTGATTGGAGGTGAGAACCTCAGGGCAGAGTGCTGTCAGATCCAAGGTCCATGCAAGCCAGGATCATGTCTTCATCATGATGACCCTTTGTGTTGACGTGTGCCCTAATGGGCAAACAAGAGGCTATCCCCAAATCATGTTAGCATGGAAATGGGCAAAGGCATGGAAACAAAACAAATCAGTGCAACAGCACAAAAACAATCCCTATGCTTGGGAAGACCCCTCTGAGCACTTACGACTGCTGCATTTCTTCTCACGTATTTATGCCCATTGGCACCAGCTTGCATAGACCACAGCTCTGGACAAGAGAGTTCCCAGGACAACATAAGTAACTGTTGTACTCTCCAGGGAAGAAAAATCTCTAGTTCTCATTCTTGCCTGTATGCAAGAGCAGGGTACAAAAGATTTGAGGCCAAGTTTGAGAAATGTGTCTGACTTTTTACAACACTTTCACCCAAATTTAGTGTGCATGGAGTCTTTACAGTCCCTCAAGCTCATCACTCACTCCTTGTCACATCATTGCTTATTTCTCAGTGCAACTTTAACCAAAGACTCCCCTGCAACCCAACATAAGGTTTGGACAGTCATCTGGTGGGCAAATTCAAACGAAATGTTTGGAACTGGATTTAAGCCCGTTTCTCAGATATATGACCAGAAAATGGGTTTTCACCATTAGTAGCTTGGAGGGCAGAATCAGTAGTCTGTGACAGGCCTTAAAAAAATCATCATTGTCCTTAAAAGCTTCCCCCCAAATTCTCACCTATGACACAGCCATGAGGGACACAGGGTGCAGTGTCGATGCCATATTGCACCCATAACACAGGCTTCAGGAAGACCCATTTCAGTTCAGAATTTGGCAGCCTGTCTCTCTCTTCTCTCCCACCATTACGTCCCAGAAACGGCAGACACCAGCTTAGTTCAAGCAGGCAGGAAATGGAGGCTTTTCCAGTAGATCCTGGAAACCAGTTTTGGATGCAATGAAAAGTTCCTGGATTTCCTTGGACTGTTTCTACCACAAGCTCTCAGCACCCTGACACAGATTCTACCTTAGGGCATGTATTAAAGTCGGCAGGAGGGCTTTTTAAACATCTGTGTGCCCACTCCCAGAGTTTCAGCTTGATAGACTGAGGTGGCCTGAGAATCTGTGGTTCTAACAAGTTTGCAGCGATGGTGCTGCTGTTCTTGAGAACACACTTTGAGAACCGCCGTGCAATCACCCATGGCCAAAGTGAGAGAGTGGCTCGTAGGAAGCGGGGCTCTGATGCTGAGGTGATATTTACTCGGGGCCAGTTCACCTCCAGGTTGTCAATCTGCCCAGATATCCTTCATGCAGCTGCTCTCTTTCCAAAATTAGGGTTTGTTATTTGACTCTAATCCTACTCTGGTGGCCCACACAGCTAATTTCCCAGTCCCAACACCGCAGTTAGATGTTGTCAGACAAAAAACCAAAAGGGGTTATGCTTGTGCAGTTAGGCTGCGGTCTATTGATGCGGTACAATGTCACAAAACGAACACTTGGGGGCTGTGAGCTCCAGCGGCGGGAGGAGCAAGAAGAGAGAATGACGACCAACTTTCCCCCACTATCCCTCCGCCCAGCCCTCGAGCTTTCTGGAAGGTGCCAAACTGGCGCAGCCGCAAAGCAGGCTCCGCAATGCTGTAAGAAGAGTGCGCAAGCGCCAGGAAGCCCCCTCCCTGCGCGAAACCTTCCCTGCAGTGCATCTAGACTGCGCATGCGCCACGGAACCCCCTTCCTGCTTGAAGTCGACCCCTGCAGTGCAGTGAAGAGTGCGCAGGCGGTGGGAGGACCCCTCCCTTGCAGGGCTGTGAGCTGGTCTCCACCCCTCCCCTCCCATCACCCCTTCCAGGTGATTGACGCTAAATGTGGCCTAAGGGATGAAGTGCTGCAGAATGGTGGTCCTAGGAGACTGTTTTCTAGATACAAATGCTCCACAAACGTTCTCTGTTACTGCAGCATAACCTAAACACCTACCCCTGTCCCGGAGCGGACAGTTTGGAATGGGGAAGTGAGCTAACAGAGGGCTGAGGTTAGATTTCTGAAATCAGAGCGCTCTTAGACTGCAATGCTCAATTCACTCTGATTTCTTCAAAATTCTTCACCCTTGCAGCTTTCAGATGGCATGTTAGGAGCCTGCACCTGGCCTTCTTGCTGCTTCTACTTAAGTCATGGGTTATCATTATCAGTTTTTTAACCTCTACACACCTACACCAATGAGGCGCAGAGCTTCTTCCAAATTCCACTATCTCACAGGTACAGGAAGTCAGGATAGTAACAGAGCAGAGCACCTAGCTACTCTGTGGTCCTGTCGAGGGGAGAAGAGTCATTTTGGAACCAGAGATTTGGGGCAGGCAAAGGAGAGGTAGAGAGAGCCCCTCCCCCATGTCTGCCCTCCAGTTTTCACCTTGCCCTTCACTATGCCATTGTTTTCGGGCTAAGAACCACATTTCCCCAGCAGGCATATGTTTAAACATTCTGGTTTCATTCTGGCCACATTACAAACCATCTGCATCCTGCCCCAGAGTCCCAACTGAACAAGATTTCTTTGGGGAGCAGAGATAACAGGATAGCACAGCAAAGACGTTACTCACATTAGTTCAACACTTCCTAAGGCACAGCGTTTTTTCTTACTCAAGTATTGCAGAAGCCCTCCATAGATTACCCCTTCACACTCTACCAGGGCCTCACATAACCTCACAGTTACATCAGACAGAAGAGCAGGTGGACAGAACCTGACCCATAGGTTAAACCTGGTCAGAGTCCATTCATCTCTCACTTATGTGACTGTCATAGTCTCTGAACATGTTTTCCTGTTTCTTTCCTTGTCCCTCTCCCAGCCCGTAATCATCAGTACTGCAGAATGAGTCAGACTGTGTCCAGCCTCTGTTCAAACCCCTGCAATGGCTGTTTATTGCAGTCTTTGGAAGCAGAGTCCTCACCATGCCCTGAATGCTGTGAATGGCTGTGACGACCCCTGACTTCAGCTGCACATCAGTCACACTGCCCCCCTTGCCATTTCACTGACAAATGAGCTCTCCTGTAGGGCCTTTGCTCTCTGCCTTGAACAACCCTCATTCTGCTCCTGCTTGATTAACTCTTTCCCTTCCTTCAGCTCTTTGCTTAAAATTCAAAACTGAGTCCTTTCCCAACCACCCTATTCACTTTTGAAAGCTGCCCTCCCCCAACCAGCCCTTTTCTAGTCACCTTACCATGACACATTTGTCTTTTTGCCCACTGTCCTCTTCTCCTCACCCACTAGAAAATTTTTTAAAAATAGTTATAAATATGTAACATACATTATGATTGTAAGCTTATGAGAACAGGGAGTTTTGTACACTAATGTATTTCAAGACTCTAGGAGAGCGCTCAATATACAGTAGGTATTCAATAAATATTTATTAAATAAATAAATATTTAGGTCTCAGGAGTAAGAGACAAAATGAAATGACAGTTTAGGAACAACGAGTTGAGTGGGAGAAATGAGTAGCAAGGGAAAAAAAGAGGCATAGCAAAACTTGTAGGCTCATAAACAGACTTCCCAAACCCTCTTCTGAGTTGTGAGCAAAGAGGATAATGCCAGCCCAGTGAAGACTTATAAGGAAGCAAGAAGCACATTCAGGCACCGAAAGACAGCTCCAGAACAGGGAGGTGTACTCTTATTGCTGCTCTCTTCCTCCTGCCTCAGTAAACCATCCCACACGATTCTCACCATGCATGCTTCCCTGGAACAAATTGTGTACACATTTTGGCATGAAACTTTCTTTCCCTGGAAGGCCTCAATTTCACAACTAGTGGCCTCAGTTTGAATATTTTGGTCCCTGAAGATCTGAATCACATAGTCTGTCCTCAGAAGTTCACCCTTGTCCCACAGCCAGGGAGGACTTCGAGGGATTAGCTGCTGAGAATGAGCTAGGAGACTGGCAGCAGTCACCGTTCCCTGTTTGAGATCAGGGCACGGCTACCCTGGAGCCTCTGTTCCATCCATGTGACCTCAGGGAAGCCTCTTCTGGGGCAGATATTTTTAAATATCTTGAAAAATGTGAAATGTGCCTACATTTAGACCTAACTATCTTATTTTTCCATAAATAGATTAAAAAACAAAAAAGAATAAAAGTCCACTGCAGCATTGTTTGTGGTAGTGGAAAAAACTAGCAGTGATCTAATTAACTATAAATAGATGGTTGACAACAAAATAAGGTGCATATGATACTGGATATCATACAACTGATAAAAAAAAATGAAAGAGCTATATATGGAAAAATGATCTGATAGTTGTAAAACAAGAACAATTTCAAAAATAAGTTAAAAGCAGCATTTGTATTTATGTAGGCACTTTTTAGTATATTTTTATAGGCATCGACTGCATTGTAGATGCTAGTCAACCTGTAACAGTGATTACATTTATTAAGTTAAATGAGGCAGGGGAATTGGGCATTGGACTCAATACATTTATACAATCCTAGATTGTTTGAATGCTTGCAGCAACCATTAATTTTTTTTGTTATTTAAAAATCCCTGTCCCATTGACCTCCTTCATCATTGTCTCCTCAGTCCCTTTCTCAGCACCTTTTCTGAGTCTGTTCTGAACCCCTCTCATCAAGGGAGCACTGTTTTTTTCTGCAGTTCCTGTGGATTTGTTTTTAAAGCAGTTTGCCTCTTAGGCAGCTTTGAATGCCAGATGGCGCTGTAACCTGTTTGGTAAAGACTATCCCAAGCAAAGATACCTCAAATGGGAATGAAGATCATTTTACAGCAGCAAATTTGGACATGTTTGGTATTCACCCCTCTCCTTCATGGGAAGAATGCTGGTGCCTTTGTTCACAGGCAGACATTTGAAGATTCTGGTGGCGGGGAGGATTGGTACCCTCTTGGGGGATGAAAAATCTGCCAGACCTAGGATCTTACCCATCAAACACACACTTGGCAACACGTTAGGTTGGAATCTACAGAATAGCCCCAAAGGGGAAGCCCATGAGGGGTTTGCTGACAAATTTTCCATCCAAAAACAAATGCACAACGCCCCCCCCCAAAAACAACAAATAACAAACCAAAAAGCATTTGAAATAATAGATTTTAAATGACAAGAAAGATCAATTAGAAAAATGTTCTCTCCGATTTTAATTATCCTGAATTTAATTATTTCTAAACTAAGGGGAAAATCTGCCATAAGTGGTTTTTGGGGAGAACTTTTGACTGCTGGTACCTGCGAAGGCTTCAATTTAGAGTTTTTCTAGTTGATAACTTCTGGAAAAACTATAGATATGAATGATGAATTAAGAGGAAAACAGTTTAAATCCGTGTTTAATCTAAGTGTACAGAGAAACATATTCACACTAATTAGAACATTCCAAATTGTATAACACTGAAATGTTAAAAATATTGTTTTGGAACATTTGGAAGAAAGTGAAGCTAAATCTCTATCTTAAATCATTTATAAAAATAAATCCCAGTGGTCTAAAACTAGCAAAAGGTAGAGTAAAAAAAAAAAAAAGTGAAAAGAGAAGCCATAGCCTTGATGGAGATATTTACAACTTTCCTAACTAGATAATAAAAAAGACCTCTACAAACTAGTAAGGGAAAAGGCTAAGAAGACAATGGGAAGGAGGGCTAATTACATGAAAATTCAAATCACAGCAACATGGAATAGAATTAAACATATTTATTGGCGATTTTTATTCCGATGTTGCTGTTCTAAGATAATGTAAAAGCATACATTTTTGCCCTGAAGTCACCAGTGAACATTTGTCAGAGGTCAGGGTCACAGGTAAGTTGAAATTCTGGAAGCAAATAATGTTAATGGAGAATAAGCAAATCATTTTATTTTCTAAACTTTTTATTTTTGTGGTTGTGAAGAAGTTTTATGTTTAAAAATCCCTTGGAAAGCACTGTGGGGAAATTAAGAATAACAAATTAAGTGACAAATATTTTATTCCCTCTACCTGCAGGAAGTTCAAATGGGTCACAAACAAGTTATCAGTATTGGAACATTTATAAAGGGAATATTTCTAAGCAATTAAAATGTCACAGGATCTTCAAAACATATGATACATTCCTCCTATTCAACAATAGAGATGGAAATGCATTTGTTTTCTAATATAGAACAGTTTTATGGACACCCTCACCAATTAACTCTTGACCAAATATTTTACAAATATGAGTTTGAGGTTCATGGTATCATTAGCTGCCCATGGTTCTCTCACGCCTCCAGGCCACCCAAACATAGAGTAATCTACCTCAGGGCTTTGTTGCTATTTAGGCTCCCAGCTGGACCTATCCATCCACGAAGCCCACTTTGGTCCCCCGGCCAAGGCAGGAATAGAGACTGAGATGGTATGTCGTTTAAAGCCACCGGAGTATGTCAGAAGTTACCGATGTGCTCTCTCAGGATCACTGGGAGTTAGCACGAAGATGTTTGCTTGGGGATCATAAATTTCATCGAGGAGTTTGAGTTGGAAATGATGTTCTTGGGTCCCCTCAGGAGAGAGAGAGGGTACCGAGAGGAAAGAGAAAGTGTCTCTCTATATGGTAATGGATTGTTCACTTTCCAGTTTGTTTCTAAGGGATTTCTGTTCTTATCCCTCCACCCAAAGACTCTTACAGAGGTCTCTGTTACCTTTGTGTTTTTTTTTTAGTTTACGGGGCTTGTGTCACAGCTCACAGAACTTGACAGTGCAGCAGCCCTGCCCACCCAGAAGCCTAATCCTCTCCTACCCACAGCCCTGCAGTCTCCTGGTCTTCCAGACCTTTCTGGCTATGCCTTGTTCAGCCTCTTCTTCCTGCACTTTTCACAGCTCTGCTGTTTTAAAAAAAATCTTTCCTGTATGAAGTCATATTGCCCTCTGGGCTCATCATCCACCCGTTGGCAGACCCCTGCTTCTTTTCCTTTTCTCACTGGTAAACCTTCAGCTGAGTCCCCTCTGAGCCCATGTGAAAACCCTAATTCAGTTAAATCCAGGCAGGCTTCTCATGAGCATACTGGGGGTAATTAGCAGGAGCCGCATTTTGTCTGCTGACAGCAAGAACCAGAAAATGAATTAGCCACCATGAGCTCAAAGGAGGGGTAGAAGGCAGGCAGGGGAGAAAACAGCAGACACAACACTCCACCTCTGGACGTCCACTGCTCCCTCCCCACCAGGCCTGGAGCAGGCGAAGAGGATACCCCTGCATTGCACCATGGCAACTGCGCAGGCTCCAGTGGGACAGTTCCCTGCACTGAGGGCGGGGGCCTGGTACCCTCTGCTCCCCTTGGCAACACATTTTCTAGAAGCCTTATATGAGCTTTACTGAAGGGGCAAGGAGCCTAAAAGAAAATGGCTCTGAAAGCCAGAGTTCCTCAGACAGATGCAATTAGAACCTCCTGGATTATACCAGACCGAGTTTGACACCGGACTGCCCTCCATCCCACCCCCAGCCCTGTCCATGGCCCAGCTAATTTGGGCCTCTGGTCAGAGAAAAATGGAGATAGCCAAGTGCAGATATCAGTTTATTTTCTGTTGTTCAGTTAATTCAGCCTCCCAGCACCTTCTCATCATGCAATCATTTTATGAAAGAGACAGCTTCCCTTGCTTTCCATGATTATAGGGGTCCACTTTTTACCCTCTGTGACTACAGTATCCTTTCTGGATGGGATGGTCACTGTGTCCACTGAATGATGACAGGGAAGCTCCTCTCCAGCTATGACAAGGTCTGTCTTTGCTGGTGGCTCGTTAAAAACATTTTATGGCAGGACAGTGGCCTGACAGGGAGGGACCACAAGGAGCTTCCAAGAGGTGCTAGTTTTTCTGACCTGGGTGCTTTTTTTTTCTGGACACACAGGTGTGTTTTTCACCTTGTGAAAAAATTTTGAACTTACACTTGGAGTGTGCAATTTTCTATGGCTTTCTTAAAACCAAAAGCAAATGCGCCAACAAAATACAAACTAAAAGAAGAGACAGACAAAAACTTACTTGGGAGCCATGAGTTTAAGCAGAGGGATGGCCCAGCAAACACACACACACACACACACACACACACACACACACACACACACTCCATCACCCTATACTGCTCTGCCCCGAGATATCAGGATGGAGCCCAGGCAAGGGTACAAGTAATATCCTCAGTGCTGTATCAAGAAAATACATGCTTGACTAAGACCCCTCCCAGCATAGAGAGATGCCTTCTCTCTTTCCCTCAGCCCACACACTGACCACACACCCGGCTTCCACTTAATCACCAGGTAGAGGACTGGACACTAATTTTTTCAGACAGCCTCAGTTTCAAACGTTTTGGTTTCTATCTGGCTGCTTTTTGCAGCATTATGTCTTATTTATCCCATCAGATCCCCGACCTAGGCTAGGCTTCTGGAGATCAATAGCCCTGAATGGGAAGTGGGGCTTACAGCAGCAAAGCTCACACTTCTGCACCCAAAACATCCATACCGGAGGTGATGCTTTGTCTTTCAGGTTACCTGAAGCCAACCTTTATGTCTTTTGGTTATTACTGTGACTATCAGCCTCCTGGTCATTTCAGAAATCATAACCTCAACCAGGGTTTGTTGGGTCTCTGTTTATTGTCTTTGCTTTTGAACATGCATCACATTTTCCTGTTCCTTCATATGTTGAAAAATTTTGGATGCCCTAGACATTTTGAATGATACATTATAAACAATCTTGATTGTGATGTTTTTCTGAATAAATTTTTCAAATCAGGCAGTTAATTTGTTGGAACAACAACTACAAACTCTGTCTCCTCTGTTGCTGGTGGGAACTGAAGTCTCACCAGCTGGGCTGTTTGGAGTCTGCCATCTGTGCCTATGTCAGGGGTCATCCAGGAGTTGGACAGAGTGTATAAGCAGAATTCAGCCCCCATCCTTCTAAGTCTTTTCTTTGTGAGACCTCCTCCTCATATTCTAGCTCATGTGATTGCTGCAAACTCTATCCTCTGGTTTTTCATGCCAGTAAAACTGCTGGTTTTTTAATTTCACTGGAAATTTAGGTGCCCTTCATGAACAAGGACTTGGGACTGCCCTCAGGCTTAAAGTCCTAAAACAATGGGAATCTCACCCAGCACCATATCTCCATAACTAAGAGTCGAATCCTCTTCAGTACCTGCCTGCTCTGATTACTCTCCAGTGATTTCAGAGAGTTAATTTATATTTCATCTTATATTTCTATTTAAATTATTTATTTTATTTATTTTATTTATTTATTTTATTTTATTTTAAATAATATATTTAAAGTATATTATTACAATGCAATATTAGTATTATATTAATAATATACATTATATTATTAGTATAATATATTTGCACTAATATATGTTAATATATAATTAATACAAGTTTTTAAAATATTTGTGTATATATTTATATCTAAATATTTAAAACTAAATATGTTTATTTACTTTTTGTTAACTGCTGGAGACTTGGTCCAATTGGAGATACTTGGCCATGTCCTGAAGCAGAATGCCAAGTTGGTGTACTTGGCACATGCTAGAAGAAGCTCATGAACTGCTCCAAAACTCTGGAGTTATGTATGTTCAGGGCAGTCAGACAGAAGCATTTCTATGAATACATGTCAGGGCATCCTACATAGAGATCCCAGAAAATTGCATGAATTTTGGTGTGGTATATGGGGACAAGGGAGAGAAAGGCTGGTAGGGAGGCAAAAATGCTAATAAAACCAAAATAGTACCTCCCAGTGCAGCCATCTAGAAGAACATAGGATAAATGAATAACCTGGAGAGGACCACGAAGAAGGTGTGGATACAGAGAGTCCTCCCATACAGAGCGAGCCTACTTGCCTTCCCCACTCATACCTTTTCTTTCATCCCTGTGGTCTGAGGAATGAAACCTCAGATTCACATGACTGTCCACACTTGTCAAGAGCAAACTGTATCTTCCTTTGTTTTAATATAGAGGATGATACAGCACATCCTCCAAACTGTATTCCCAGCTTTAGACAGGACCCCTTTCAGGGAGCTGGGGACCTGGAATGAGGAAAGCTACAGACAGGAAATATGGTTCTGTTCTCTTTTGTTTTATTCTGTTTTTTTTCCCCCTTTAGAGATTGCTGTTCTTTCCATTTAGCCTTCATAAAGCATCTAGACTCTCCAAGTGCTGACCTCACCCCTCAGGAAAATGCAACATCAGTTCTATTCAAGGCTAAATTGTGGAAAACTTTGTTTTTTTATTTCATTTAGTATGAATTTTGTTTCCACAATATCTTAGCTCTTGTGATGTCTCATTTCCCTTTTCATTAAACATCTTTCATCATAATGTGCAAAGTGTTTTCCATTCAACTGGCACCTTCCCTAAGGATGCCATCCATATGGGTGCCCTCTCTGGCCAGTTATCACATAAGAACAGGTAAGGGGAAAGAGCTTGATGTGAAGCCATGCTCATATTTGATAAAGTAGTCATTAGACAGGTGGAGACTGAGGATCAGTGAGCCAATTGGTTTCTATGTCCTGAGGGGACAGGAGGGGTCCCACAGTTGTCACCATAAAGGTTCTAGAACAACAGGCCTTGTGTGCAAACTCTAGAAGCATCCTGGGAACATAAAGGACCCTCTTATGTCCAACATCTTTTTAAGAAGCCACATTGTAATAATTTCCCCAAAATCACAACTTAAAATCTACTCTATTTTTTACATCAAATCATGAATTAATATTTGATGATCAAATCACAAATTAATATTACAATTAATATTAATAATTAGTAAGCAATAGTCTGTCATTAATATTGCAATTAATATTAATAATTAGTAAGCAATAGTCTAAGTCTAAAATTATGAATAGAGAAGGATAGATGGCAGGACACACAACTTATAGAAATGTAATATTTTCCTGCCTCCAAAATCATCCTAAAAATCATGTGAAACTTGAGGTGTCATCTCAGCCCAAATCTTATATCATGAGTTGGTCACTCAGTACCTACCCCAGGATCCCCCAACACCTGTGTCCAACCCTAACACCCCAGAGTTTCATGTAGCCAGAGCTGCTGGTTGTTGTGCAAGATAGTTTCTATAGAGCCCTATTAATTCAGTCCCTACAGTGTCAGGACATAAACCAGGAGAAAACCAGCTGACAGGGAGCACTACTCATATTTCTCAGATCTGGGCAAAGCTTCCTAAGATACATCTGTTTTCTTAATTTTGTCTTTATGAAGCCATTATTCACATCCAAGGTCTTAACTCACTCCTAGCCAAATTCCAGACTTCCCCCAACACTTTTTAAGCCATACAAATACTGAGGTCATCTCAAGAACCAAATCACGGAAATCTGCACCCCAATAAAATAAAATAACAATACCCAATAACCCAATAAAATAGCACTGCCACATAATTAAATCTGTAGAGATAATTAGTTGCACAGTGGGCCACATAAATGAAGCTCTAATAAATCTAATCTTGTACTTTTACATAAGAAAAATAGCTTATCAGTCATAATCAATTTGGATGGAGGAATAGGCAGGTTAGTAGGACTCTTCCATACCTCTCAATCCATCTCTCTCCATACTTCCAATGCAACTTCTATCAATAGAGAGATGCAGGTGCTGACAATGCACCCTGATTACTCTGTGAAGATGCACTTGATCCTGGTAGATCCTTCCCAAGTCGTCTATTGCCTCTCTTCTTGTCCCCACCCTGTAAATACCTGGTAACAGTTTTATCCCCAGGAATAAAGCACATACTTGCAGGCATGAGTAACACATTTCTGCTGAAAGCCCCAATATCAAAAGTTCTGTATATTATATGATCAAATCCTATTCTTGTATTCAGCACCCCAACCCTGGCCCTAGACCAGCAAAGCTATTCTGGATCACAGACTTAGATACGGGAATGAAACTAGAAAGGCACACAGCGTATACAGCTGATGACTAAAGGGTACCAGCAGAACCAGGCCTTGCTACTTCCTTCATACTTTCCTGGTGAAGTCTCCTTGTTCCTCCCACCACAGTCTCAGCTCAATTATCTTTACTTTACATCCCTAAATTAAGGATTGCCATATTCCAGTCTAAAATGTCATGTTTTTATATAGATATGGTAACAAGTAGGCAGAGTGGAGGAGTTTACTTTTGTGAAGATATTTCTAAACCAGGGAGAAAACAAACAAAAATGCTGTCTAAGAACTGTAGGCACATAGGGAGACAGTAGTCATCAACTTCTTTTAAAAGATCAACTTTATTTTTATAATTTACATACAATAAAATTAATCCATTTAAAATGTACAGTTCAATGAGCTTTAAAAAATTATGACACCTGTGTAACCACCATAGCAATGAACGTATAGAAATATTCATCACCTCAGAAAGTTCCTTCTTCTCCCTTGCATTCAGTCCTCTCCCATGCCTGAGCCCAAGGCTAATACTGATATTTTTATCACAAAAGAGTAGTTTCAGAACTTCATATGAATTGATCAGACAGTATATAGTCTTGTGCGAGGCATACTATGTTTTAGATTCATTCATATGGTTGTGTTTATCAGTTTATCAATAGTTTGTCACTTTTTTTTTTAGTTTGTCACTTTTTATAGATGACTGGTATTCCCTTTTATGGATATAACATGATTTGTTTACCCACCCAATTGTTGATAGAAATTTCGGTTGTTTCCTCTTTTCAGCCGTTGTGAATAAAGCCACTATGTACATTTCTGTAAACTTCATTGTGTAGACAGATGTTTTTATTCCTTTTTGGTAAATATCTGGGATTAGGATTGCTGGGTCATATGCTAACTATCTGTTTGCCCTTATAAGAAATTACCAAACTCTATTCCAAACTGCCTTACCATTTTACTCCACAGCAATATATAAGAATTTCAATTGTTCCACATCTATGTCAACACTTGGTATTGCCAGTCTTTTAGATTTTAGCCATTCTAGTAGGTGTGTGGTGGTATTTCACTGTGGTTTTACTTTGGATTTCCCTCATGATTAGTGATGTTAAGCATCTTTGTAGGGTCAGTTGACCATTCATATATCTTCTTAGGTAAGGAATTTGGTCAAATCTTTTTCTTATTCTTATTGAGTTGTTTATCTTATTACTGAATTTTAAGAGTTCATGATATAATCTAGACACAAAACTGTTGCTATATAGGCTAAATGTAAATACTTTCACAGAGTCTGTGGCTTGTCTTTTCATTTCATCAAAGATGTATTTCAAAGAGCACAAGTTTTTTGTTTTTTTTTTACGCGGGCCTCTCACTGCCGTGGCCTCTCCCGTTACAGAGCACAGGCTCTGGACGCGCAGACTCAGTGGCCATGGCTCATGGGCCCAGCCGCTCTGTGGCATGTGGGATCTTCCCGGACCGGGACACGAACCCGCGTCTCCTTCATCAGCAGGCAGACTCTCAACCACTGCACCACCAGGGAAGCCCCAAAGAGCACAAGTTTTAAATGTAGTTAAACTTACTAATTTTTTAAACCATGAATCTTTGCATAACCCTAAAGGTCATAGATATTTTCACCAACGTTTTCTTCTAGATGCTTTATAATTTTAGCTTTTATGTTTATGGTCCATATCATTAATTTTCGTGTGTGATGTGATGTGATGTAAATATCTAGGTTCACTTTTTCCCCATATGGATAACCAGTTGTTCCAGCACACGTTGAGAAGATTCTGTTCCTAACTGAATTACCTTGGAAACTTTGTTGAAAACCAATTGGCCATTTATGTATGAAACTATTTTTTGACCCTCCAAACTATTCAACTGAGTTATATGCCTATCCTTATACTAATAACATGCTTTCTTGATTAGTGTAGCTTTATAGTAACTTGAAGTCAGACGGTGTAAATCCTCCAAATTTGACTTTTTTTTTTCAAAATCATTGTGGTTGCCCTAGGTACTTTGCATTTCCAAACATCTTTTAAAATCAGGCTGTGATTTTCTTCAAAAATCCTGCTCTGATTTTGACTGGGTTTGTGTTTTACCTATACGTCCTCTTGAAGAGAACTTGATATTTTAACAATATTGAGTTTTTCTGTCCATGAGCATCCTATAGGTTTCCATTTATTTAGATTCTTCTTTAAATTTTCATGGCAAAGCTTTGTAGTTTTCAGTGCAGATATCTTGCAAATATTTTGTTAAAATATATCCTGATTTCATAGGTGTCTTCGCTATTATAAGTGGTGTTGTTTCTAAAGTTTTATTTTCAAATTGCTTGCTGGTGCTAAATAGAGATACAATTAAATTTTGTATTTTGAACTTGTGCCCTGCAACCTTGCTAAATTCACTGATTAATTCTAATGGATATTTTGTAGATTCCTTAGGAATTTATATATACATTATCATGTCATCTGTGAATAAAAGTTATTAACAGCACTTATAACATTACTTTTAAAATTCTGATCTGCTAATCCCATCGTGTCTGAGTCTGTTTCGACTGGCACATTTTTTCTCCCAGTTATGGGTCATATTTTCCTGCTTCTTAGCATATTTAGTAATTTTTGAGTGAATGGTGAATATTGTAAGTATTTCAGTGTTGATTGCCTGGATTCTGTTGGCCTTTGTTCTGAAAGGCTATTAAGTAACTTGCAAATCAGCTCAATCATTCTGAGGCTTGTTTTGAGACATTTTTAGGACAAGTCTAGAATTACTTTTACTTTAGGGAGTGTTTGGCCTTATTACTAATGAGTGGCCTTTTTTGGTTCACCACTGAATGTTTTGTCATTAAATGAAGTTACTCCACCCTGCCTGTCTGTACTGGAATATTCTCCAGCTCTGCCTGATGTCTAGGAATTGTTCAGTTTACAGTTCTGTGGTTGTTTGTTGTCTACATATCCATGGAATAGTAACAGACTCAATGGGACCACTATGCAGATTTTGGGAGCTTTTTTCTTCATATTTTTCCTTTCTTGGTTACTGTATCCCATAAATCTGATCCACCTCATCCTCTGAGTGCTGATATCTGCCTCTTCTTACCAGAGTGACTGCACTGTTGGTTGGGGTGCCCCTACCTCCATTGCAGTGGGAAAACACTTCCAGGCAGAAAGCGGAACAACCACCTTTTTTTCTTCTATCTGGGATCATGTTTTATGCTGCCTGCTTCCATTGTTTGAAAATAACTGTTTCACAGTTTTTCCAGTTTTCTAGGTATTTTTTTTGTTTGTTTTTTTATTACAGGAAAGTGAGTCCAGCCCAAGCTCTGGTTTAATGGCTAGAATTGGAGATCTTATCATCCTCCTAATTCCCTTCAATCTACCTGAGTAATAATGAGGGCACCTGCTGTACACTATAAACATAACACAGAATCTGGAATCTGGGAAGACCCCTATAAGCTAAGAGAGTGTTACTATTTCTTGCAACCCCTCCATCTCATGGCTTTACCAATTCAAGAACAGCATCTCTTATTGAGCCCTAATTTTAATATTCTGCCTTCTCTCTTGTTGTATCACCCAGCATGTTCTGAGCAATCTTTTTAATTTTATAACCTCTTACCGGCCTAGAATGAGAAGTGTGGGGAGCACGGAGTACAGGTCATATTTATGTGCTTTGGGTAGTGATAGTTGAGGCATAGTTCCCTTTGGTATTCTTGTTCTTCAAAGCCCTCAATAAAGCCCATGCAAACTGAAGAATCCTGTCATTCAAAAATAACATGATGAGATCAACAAAATGTGGTATAGTCATACAAGATAATATTATTTGGTTATAAAAATGAATGAAGTGATACATGCTATAACAGGGCTGACCTTCAGAAACATCATGCTAAGAGAAAGAAGTCAGTCACAAAACACCCTGTATTACATGATTCCATTCGTATGAATTGTCCAGAATAGGCAAATCTAGAGGTAATGAAAGTAGATTAGTGGTTGCTTAGGGTTGGGGGTGATAGCTAAAGCATACAATGATTTTGTGGTGATGAAAATGTTTTAAAATTGACTGCAGTTATGTCTGCCCATATCTGTGACTATACTGAAAACCATGGCATTGTACCTTTTACATGGGTGAATTATATGTCATGTGATCTCAGTGAAGATGTTTAAAAAATATATAACACAATGGGCCATCAAGGGTCAATACCATAGTACCGAACTGAAACTTTAATTCCCCAGATGTAACATGAGCATTGAGCCTAGGCAGGCTTTGTGAGACAACTTTCACAGATGTGTGTGCGTGTGTGTGTGTAAAATCCACAAAATTATCCCTTTAGAAACAAGTGCTTTCAGGGTTGTGTGCATATGGAATTTGTGGTGTGTAATGAGGCAAAAATATATGGGGGAAATATGGCAATTGGCAGTTTAGAGGAGCTCATAGGAAAAGAAAGATGAAACTTTAAGCCTTCCCATGCAGTGATTTCAGAGGAGGAGTAAATATCCTGTAGAGAAGCATGAAGAGACACCCTCCTTGAAGGGGCCGGGTCCCCTTGTTCCATTCACTTCTGCCTTTTTCTTTCCCTAGCCCATCTGAAACTTTATATAAGAATGGGACTTTCTCAGATATTTCACTGGACTCCGTGGCTCCCTGCACAGTATTTCTAGCACTAGTCTGATTTTTTCTTTTCTAGTTTTACACAAGTACAATCACAGTATATAATCTTCTATTCTAGCCTCTTTTATTGAGCACATATCATAGATGACTTTAATAGTCATCTATGCTGTGGCAGATATCAGGCGCATTTCCTTTTTATTGTGGAGCAATACTCTGTTGTATGAACATATCGCCATGTGTTTATTATTTTCCTGTTGAAGGATATTGGAGTTCTGCCTGGATTGGGGCTATTACAAATAAAACTGCTATGAGTATTTGTGAACAAGTCTTTCTGCAGATATATTTCCATCTCTATTAGATAAATGACTGGGAATGGGATTGCAAATTCCTATTGTAAGTATACATTTAACTTTATAAGAAACTGACAATTTTCCAAAATTATTGTACTAGGTGGTTGTTTTAATTCTTAAAGAGAGATATTCTTAACTATCTTAAAAACTCCATAGACTTCCCATGAATGTGCTTCTTATCAGGTCTTTGTACAAGTATCCATACCCACAATTACTTTTGAGAACTTGTCAATTAGCCATTTCCTTGTGTTTTCATCCCCATGACTTTCTCTTCCAACATAAAGGTAGAGGAAAGGGTATCTTTAACCTATAAGGAACACAAAGGAGGAAGATTACAACCTTTGGATATTTCTGATGAGCTATATTAGCACATTGATGTATTTTACTGGCCATTTTTAAATAAAAAACAAAATATCATTCCTATCCCATTTTCTTCCTGCTTTCAAACTGGTCTGTTCTTTTCTTAGCTTATGATATTTCACTCACTGTAGGCAATAACTGCCAACTTCAGAAGTAAGATTTTATTTCCCAAAGACTTCCCCACAAGCTGCTGGTTCAGGAAGCATGTGGTTCACCTCCCAACTTAGTGAAGGCAGCAGAGTAACCCTATATTTTGCCACTGCCAGAGACAGATGATTATCTTACTAGGCTCAGATATCTGTTTCTATAGTGCTTGCTACTAACTGCTAAATTAAAACTGCAAATTTTGGTTTTCATGTTATTTTTTTAACATCTTTATTGGAGTATAATTGCTTTACACTGGTGTGTTAGTTTCTGCTTTATAACAAAGTGAATCAATTATACATATACATATGTTCCCATATCTCTTCCCTCTTGCATCTTCCTCTCTCCCACCCTCCCTATCCCACCCCTCTAGGTGGTCACAAAGCAACGAGCTGATCTCCCTGTGCTATTCGGCTGCTTCCCACTAGCTATCTATTTTACGTTTGGTAGTGTATATATGTCCATGCCACTCTCTCACTTTGTCACAGCTTACCCTTCCCCCTCCCCATATCCTCAAGTCCATTCTCTAGTAGGCCTGGGTCTTTATTCCCATCTTACCCCTAGGTTCTTCATGACCATTTTAGATTAGGCTAGGCTATATTGTGGTAACAAACTTAACCCAAAGTATCTGTGGCTGAACACATTAGTTTGTTACATACTACATAGATGGGTAGGTGTATCTCCTCCACAGTGTCTCTCAGGGACACAGACTGCTAGAACTATCACCTTCACGTAGCCTTTTTGTTGTTCCTTTGGGCTCTTACTTCACATATTGTCAATATAGTTCCTCATATGGGAGGATATATTCCCCCACCCCACTTCATCCTACTTGAAGTTCTGGTCAACAAATAGGCTACCTTTTATTTTTTTTCAAATCAAATTCAGTCCAGGGCTTCCCTGGTGGCGCAGTGGCTGAGAGTCCGCCTGCCGATGCAGGGGACACGGGTTCGTGTCCCAGTCCAGGAAGATCCCACATGCCGCAGAGCGGCTGGGCCCGTGAGCCATGGCTGCTGAGCCTGTGCGTCCGGAGCCTGTGCTCTGCAACGGGAGAGGCCACAACAGTGAGAGGCCCACGTACCACAAAAAAAAAAAAAAAAAAAAAAAATTCAGTCCAAAATTTATTTCAGACCATGTGGACAGGTAAGCAGTAAAGATGAATGGGTATGTGTTTTATAACCATCATTTGTAGAAATTACAAAACAAAAATTGGAGAATGAGGTCAATGAACTTGGGATTCTTCATGTCAAGAGATAATAAGCTGTCCCAGTAAAGTGATGACAATTGAGGACCAATCACAAAAGTCATACAGTACACAATGCGTGCAGTATAGACTATAGGGCTACCCTGCTGAGCATGCATCACCAACTTTAATCTGCTCACAGAGAGACTGGCCTGAACTACAGTATTCTCAAAAGAAACAACAAACAAATCCTAAAATTGTAAACACTCCTACAGTTTTTAGACCAAAACATGAAGCAATAATCCTAGCTCTTGTCTCTATCTCCCAAAAGAAATGTCTTGTTGTGATTAAATGATAAAATAAATTGCAGCCGATACTACCAAAATCAGGAAAAAGCACCAAAATATTCATTTTAGTTTCCTTGAATCTGCACCCTTATTCCAAGAACTTATTTAAAGAACTTGAAAATCTTTGCACAGAGATAATATTTTTATTTATTTATTTATTTATTTTTTCTGTACGTGGGTCACTCACTGTTGTGGCCTCTCCCATTGTGGAGCACAGACTCTGGATGCGCAGGCTCAGCTGTCATGGCTCACGGGCCTAGCCGCTCCGCGGCATGTGGTATCTTCCCGGACCGGGGCATGAACCTGCATCCCCTGCATCAGCAGGCGGACTCTCAACCACTACGCCACCAGGGAAGCCCGGTAATATTTTAAGCTGTGAATCATCAAGGTTTCCCCTTCATTTAGTGTTTCCACTAGAGAAACATTCAGCTTTTCCCAAACTTTTGGTGTTTGTAAAATTTCCCTAATAAATGCTGGAGAGGATGTGGAGAAAAGGGAACCCTCTTACACTGTTGGTGGAAATGTAAATTGGTACAGCCACTATGGAGACAGTATGGAGGTTCCTTAAAAAACTAAAAATAGAGCTACCGTATGATCCAACAATTCTACTCCTGGGCATATGCCTGGTGAAAACTGTAATTCAAAAAGATAAATTCACCCCAATATTCATAGCAGCACTATTTACAATAGTCAAGCCATGGAAGAAACCTAAGTAACCATCAACAGATGAATGGATAAAGAAGATGTGGCATGTGTGTATATATATATATATATATATATATATATATATATATATATGTATGTATATATATACACACACACAGGTATACACACACACACTGTGGAATATTACTCAGCCATAGAAAAGAATGAAATAATGCCATTTGCAGCAACATGAATGGACATAGAGATTATCATATTAAGTGAATTAAGACAGAGAAAGACAAATGTAATATAATATTGCTTATATGTGGAGTTTAAAAAAAATTATACAAGTAAACTTATTTACAAAGCAGAAATAGATCCCCACAGACATAGAAAACAAACTTATGGTCACCAAAGCGGAAAGAGCAAGGAGGGATAAATTAGGATTTTGGGATTAACACATACACACTACTATATATAAAATAGGCAAACAACAAGGACCTACTGAATAGCACAGGGGACTATACCTAATATTTTATAAGGGAAAAGAACCTGAAAAAGAATATATATATATATACACACACACACACACACACACACACACACACACACACACACACACATATACATATATACATTTTGCTGTACACATGAAACTAACACAACATTGGAAGTCAACTACACTTCAATTAAAAAAAGAAAGATAATCCTAAATATCTCTGGGAGGGCTTCCCTAGTGGCGCAGTGGTTGAGAGTCCGCCTGCCGATGCAGGGGACACGGGTTCGTGTCCCGGTCCGGGAAGATCCCACATGCCGCGGAGAGGCTGGGCCCGTGAGCCATGACCGCTGGGCCTGCGTGTCCAGAGCCTGTGCTCTGCAATGGGAGAGGCCACAACAGTGAGAGGCCCGCGTACCACGAAAAACCCCCAAAAACAAAACTTGCCTCTAAATATCTCTGGGAAAATAATTTCACTACAAATGCTTGGACATTACTCCATCAAAAGGCAGAGATTATTCTCTCTCCCCTTGAAACTGGGTGGATTTGGGAGTGCTTTCACTAACATAGGATGGCATGCACGTTCTGTGACTTCTGAGTCAGGATCGCAAAATGAATGCTGCTCTGTCTTGCACACTGGAAAACTGACCCTTTAAATCTAAGCCGCTATGTACGATGCCCAAATAGGTTTCCAGGCTGTGAAGAGTTGAAGCCACATGGAGAGCCCCTGTTGATACTCCTCGCTGAGCACAGCATTTGGGTTATCTCTGCCCCACATCACACATGTGAGTGAAGAAGCCTCTAGACTATTCCAGCCCCCAATAGTTTGAATCACTCTCCAGCCATTTATGTTTTGCCATTTGAGACCCCAGACATTATGAAGCAAAGAAAAGTCTTCATTACTATGCCACAGAATCCATGAGCATAAAAAAATAGTTGTTCTTTAATGCTAATAATTCTGGGATGGTTTGTTACACAGCAGTAGACAATGGTAACGCATCTCATACTTCAGTGTTACATGTGGCCAAGGTGTCATGAGGACGAGCAAGATATTTTATTCATGAGAGACCCCTCTGCAAATGGCCTAGGAAGATAAAGAGAAAAACTTTAATCTAATATGGAATATAGGGAAAATTGCTCATTTTTCTCAGGCCATGGAAGATCTTCCTAAGATGCAACTTTTTCTCATTGTGGTTTTTAGGATGCTTATACCCTCTAGACTTTTAATTCACATCTTAAAAATTCAGGCTTCCTATTTACCCTACTTCTTTAATAAAAGAATATGAAATTTTTCCCGCCTCATTTAAGTTAAGTTAGCCCAACAGAAACCCAAGGCCACCCACTTATTTCTGACACACAGCTGGTGGATGGAGCAATGTTTACATTGGCCACTACATCAATAAGTCAGGTAATGGCTGGTGTAGTTTAGATGGAGGAAGGGGTCGGCAGGAAGAAGATGGTAAGGGAAAATTTCCCCTTACTCTCTAAACCTGACACTGTACCCCCCATACCCCAACTCCCTAAGGGAGATCTGGGTCATGGAGAGACAGACCCTGGAACAAGAACTGCAGTGCTCAGGGAACACTGTCCAGACTTTGCATAGGCATTCCAAACAGAAAGGCTGGTCTGAGGTGTCTCAGAGTCTGCACCTCTCTGTATTTGCCGGCTGTCAGCTTTAATCTGGTGTGGGGCTGACATGCACAAATAGGAGCCTGGAGAGAGATTTCCAACCAAACACATACCTAAAGATTCTAGCTTTGAGCATTCAACTGTACTGAACAGACTTAGTTCCCATCTTTTCCTCCAAATATCTGTAAAATAAGAAAGTGCCTGTCAGATAGCAAAGCTCAAATTTCTGTGGTCATGACTACCACACGTTATTTTACTCTTGATTGAGATTTCCTCATAACTACCATACTTTTATATGTCTCTTGATTGAAATTTCCTCACATCTTCTCATCTCCTTAGATCTTTAATCACCCACTTAATATCTGAGCTGCAACAGATCACCCACATTGATTTATACATTTCGAGTACCTTCTCCTTTCCACTGTATCTACACTATGGATTTCTGCCCATTCTATCTGAGGTGGCCCATAGTTACAGGTGGAAATGTTAGGAGTAGAGACACTTCTTTGAAGCTTTGTGAAAAATTATCTGCAATGAGAGTTATGTGAACAATCCTTTAAGAGTCCTGAGACCAAAAAAAAAAAAAAACCAAAAAAAACCCAAAACATTATAAGCGAAGAATTTGAATAGACATTTCTTTAAAGAAAATATGCAAATGGCCAAAAAACACAACTGAACATCACGAATCACTAGGGAAAGGCAAATCAAAACTGTAATGAGATACCACTTCACATCTATTACAGAAAATAACAAGTGTTGGTAAGGATGTGAAGAAATTGGAACTCTTGCACACTGATGGTAAAAATGTGAAATGGTATAGCCACTATGGAAAACAGTGTGGTGATTCCTGAAGGAACTAAAAATAGAATTACTATATGGTGCTTCACTATCACTTCTACATATATACTCAAAATAATTGAAAGCAGAATCCTGAGCAGATATTTGTATACCCATGTCCATAGCAGCATTATTCACAATAGCCAAAAGATGGCAGCAATGCAAGTGTCCATTGATGGATGAATGGATAAGCAAAATGTACTATTTACATACAATGGAATATTATCCAGTCTTAAGAAGGATGGAACATTTGAAACATGCTCCAATATGGATGAACCTTAAGGACATTATGCTAAGTGAAATAAACCAGTTACAAAAAGACAAATACTGTTGACTCCACTTATATGAGGCATCTAGAGTATTCAAACTCATAGAGACAGAAAGCAAAATGGTGGTTTCTAGGGACTGGGGAAGGGGGAAATGGGAAGTTATTGTTTAATGGGTCTAGAGTTTCAATTTTGTGGGAAGAAAAGAATTCTGGAAGTGAATGTTGATGATGATTACACAAGAATGTGAATGTACTTAATGTTACTGAACTATGCAACTCAAAATGGTTAATGACATTTATGTTAAGTGTGTTTTACCACAATTTAAAAAATCCATTTTAAAAAATACAGTGGGAATGGCATGAGCAAAAATATCAAGTTAGGAATAAACACAGTATGTTATGGGAACAATAAAAAGACCAACTTCTCAAAAACTGTAGATGTGCTGAGAAAAGAGGGAGTAGAGTAATTAGGTAAAGAGGAGCCAAGGCAAAAGAGGATAGATCTCATATAGAAAGGTGTGGGATCAGATACTAATAGCTGTTGAGGAAAATGTGAACAAGACAGAATTCTCATACATCGCTGGTGGGGGTGTAAAATGGTGCAGCCCCTTTGGAAAACAGTTTGAAAGTTCCTCAAAGAGTTAAACGTGGAGTTATCATTTGACCCATCAATTCCACTCTTATATATATACCCAAGAGAAATGAAAACATGGGCCACAGAAAAACTTATACACAAATGTCCACACCATTATTATTCATAATAGCCAAAAGGTGGAAACAACCTAAAGGTCCACCAATTAGATGAGTGGATAAAATGTGGTATATACATGCAATGGAATGTTATTTAGCCATAAAAAGGAGTGAAGTACTGATACATGCTACATGAATGAACTTTGAAAACATTTTTGTAAGTGGAAGAAGCTAGTCACAAAAGCTCATATACTTTATGATCCCATTTATATGAAATGTCCAGAATAGGAAATCCCTAGAGATGGGAATTAAATTAATGGTTGTTTAGGGCTGAGGAGGATGGGGGCTAGGGGGTGAAAGCCAAAGGGTACAGTGCTTTTTGGGTTGTAAATGTTCTATATTTGCTTTGAATTTGATTCCAAATTGATTATTGTGATGATTGCACAATTCTGTGAATATACTAAAACACAGTGAATTGTATGTGGTAAGCGTAAATTGCATGGTATGTGAATTATCTATCAATAAAGATGTTACAGAAATAATAAAGAAAAAAAAAAGAGGGCCAAGGGCTAAGGTAGATGGAAGGGCAAGCAGAGGAAGAAAGCTAGGTCACAGCTCTCCTCCTGCTACTCCCTGCTTTCTGTAGGCACAAAGAGGACTGATTGGTTATCCCCAAGATACATGCAGCCTCCATTCAGACCTTTACCAGTTCAGACAGCAGTTTTCTTCTCTTCCTCTCCTCACCTCTGACATGCTATTGTCTACAAACTATCCCATTACCAAGCTTTATTCTCAGCAAGCAAAGTATGTACAAAAATCCAGTTTTTACCAGAGGCACTCATTTCTTTGACTACTACTCCTATCTTAAAATTTCTGCTGTCTAGTATGAGAAATCATATAGCATGTCTTCAGTAGCCTGCCTTCTCCCTTCATATGAAGAGGCTTCTAGCAAAGAGTAGCCTATCATGGAATGTGAAGCTCAGACCCTTGGGTCCAGAACAGCTCTTTTTGTGCTCCAGATTTCCTGTTCATGACATCCTCAGGTCCTGTTGCTCCTCCAGTACTCATATCAGGGCACAGGTGAGGTCATTTATTATCAGAGTGTGTTTGCTCATACCACTGTCACTTCTATAGAGAATCTCAGAGCCCTGAAGCCAAAAAGAACATATGGAAACAGGAGCATTGTTAGTACTGGAGTGTCACTGCTTGTAGGCTTTTTCAACAAACAGAGAGCTAAGAATATATGTATGTACTCATGTACACCCATACATGAGTGTACATGATTTTGTGCCAGGCTATATTTGGTTCTTTCTCAATACAGTAAGGTGAAAACACTACAAGGAAGCATGAGTTTTGTGGGAGAGCAAGTGGGAAAACTTGGGGAGTCAGTTCTCTCCATGAGAAAATTGAGGGTATGCATACCATGAGGGTATTCAGGTTCCACAACATCTTTCCAAGGGTTCAGACCCTTGAATCAGTCAAGGGTTTAGTCTGTTTTCAGTTTTGTCCTTAGAAGGTAAATCTACACAGTTTGTGGAAATAAGACCACAGTTCACCAGAAATCAGTTTTAACATCTTATGAAATAGGTGTCCCAATAATGTGTACGTACTGGCATCTACCTCTGAGTCCTACACCAAAAGTATTTCTGGGAGACAGAGGGTCAACCCATGGAGGTCACCACAAGCATATCTTAGAACGGACCAAATTGCCTGAATTCTGTTCCTTACATATTTGAGGGTTCATGTAATGTATTCATTTCACTAAGCTATTGGCCCACTCTTTGCCAAATTCCAATCTGCTTTTAATTTCACATCTATAAACATAGATGATCAAGTCCAATGTTTCCTATCACTTTTTCCAGAAACCAAGTATCCCAACCCAAATCACTGTGGCTGAGATTTAGATACCAGCACAAGATAAATAAAGATGGATTTAAATCAGCCTGTGTATGTATAAAGAAAAATATAATAATTGAAAATCTGAGACTCAGGGAAGTTTTGTCCCTGTCAAAGAAAGAAGTTATGATCCAAAATTTCCATTCCTGGGTATATATCCAAAGAAAATAAAAACACTTATTAGAAAACATACATGCACCCTGATGTTCATAGCAGTGCTATTTATAATAGCCAAAATATGGTACCAATCTAAGTATTCATCAACAGATGAATAGATAAGGAAGATGTGACATATACATGCATTGGAACATTACTCAGACACAAAAAAGAAAGAAATCATGCATTTGTGAAAACGTGGATGGACCTGGAGGGTATTATGCTTAGTGAAATAAGTCAGACAGAGAAAGACAAGTACTGTATGTTTTCACTTATATGTAGAATCTGAAAACTAAAACAAATAACCGAATATAATAAAACAGAAACAGACTCACAGATACAGAAAAGAAACTAATTGTTACCAGTGGGGAGAGGAATGGGGGGTGGGGCAAGATAGGGGAAGGGGATTAAGAGGTATAAACTACTAGGTATAAAATAAATAAGATACAAGAATGTAATGTACAGCACAGGGAATATAACTGATATTTTATAATAACTATATATGTAGTATAATCTATAACAATATTAAATCAGTCTGTTGTACATGTGAAACTAATATAATATTGTAAGTCAACAATACTTCAATTAAATAAGGAAGAAAATAAATAGGTTATGAATAACCAAGAGGGAAGTTAAGAATGAATCCCACAGTTCTGGACTAGAGTTGTAGATATCAGCAGTAACTCATGTTAATAACTCATTTTAATATATCTATATATTCAAAAAGATTTAGAAAAATAAATATAGAAATGTGGGTGTACATGAGTACATACATATATTCTTAGCTCTCTGTTTGCTGAAAAAGCTTACAAGCAGTGACACTCCAGTATTAACAAGCACAACTAATTTTGAAATACAATTCTCCAACAAGAACAATGAAAACAAAGCAGAGTTTCTTGAAGAAATGTTTGAGTTTAGGGTTAAGACAGAAAAAATACAAGATGAGTCTGTAGCAAATACTTTAAAAAATTACGGTATTATATACTTGAAAGTTGCTAAGAAAGTATATTCCAAATATTCTCAGCACAAAAAAGAAATATTAAGTAAGTGATTTGAGGCAGGTTGTAGTTAATGCTATTGTAATATCCATTTTGCAATATATAAGTGTATCGATCAACATATTGTACAATTTAAACTTACACAACATTATATGCCAATTATATTTCAATAAATCTAGAAAAATCAATACACCAATATTGGTATAAATAAATAAATAGTTTATAGAATAATTTGAAATAATAAATACAAAATGAATAAAGAAAATGGACCATCATCTTACAGCATCACAATAATAATTACTTCAAACAAGATCCACTGATGAGTGCTAAAATTAGTTTGTGTAACATTAAGAAGAAACAAAATATTTGCAAGACTCAAAGTATCTTTCCCAAAACATTTTTAATTATTGTGGTGGTTTTAACATAAATCTATTAATTTCCTTGACAATTCACTCCTCCTATTGGTTATGGGATAGACTCAGAGAATTGCTTCCAATGCATAAAAGATGGAAAAGAAAAATCAGTAACTTTATAGGGAAAAAAATCTGGCAGCCAGCATCTTAACCAAGTGATCAAGTTCAACATCATCAGTAAAAATTTTGTGGCCATGACGTACTCCTGATATGATGCAATGAGAAGGGTGTTTCACCTCTG
This sequence comes from Stenella coeruleoalba, assembly GCF_951394435.1. Classification (NCBI taxonomy): domain Eukaryota; kingdom Metazoa; phylum Chordata; class Mammalia; order Artiodactyla; family Delphinidae; genus Stenella; species Stenella coeruleoalba. The sequence continues at coordinate 128,441,416 of NC_137147.1, forward strand.
TGTTACTCTTCCTAAATATCCACATCCCATACTCCTGGCATATAAACAACTTGAAGGTTGTCACCCCTATTTTTAACAAGAAAAGGTGGACAAACTGAAAATCAATTACTTACCTTAGATGACCCACAGAGAACTGAGGCCACAGAGCAAGTCTTCACTCTAAACTATGGAGAGACAGACACAGTCAGAGACATATGTCAACCAAGGTCTTCTTACCAGGAGCAGAAGGTGATGGAATCATAAATTAGTAGAAATGTTTAATGATGATTTGATGAATTGATAAAGGCTGAGTGTGGACTAAGGTGAGGGTGGGAGCCTCCTGGGTGCCACAGTCTTAGGAAGGCCTTGTACTTTCATGTTCTTTCCCTCCAGGAACCCTCCCAGTTTCTCATGGTTAGCCTGGACCCTGGTGGCCCTGGCAGGAGAAAAAAAGAGTAGCCATTGTAAAAATATGTCCAGTGCCTTCTCTCCATATATATATATATATATATATACACACACACACACACACACATGTATATATATATATATATATATATATATATATATATATATATCCCTTTTGGGAGGTAAATTCTGCCAGAGGACAATTTGGAAACCTTGCCCCAGGTAGTTGGAAGAGATTTTTCCCCAACGCTGCAGCCACTAGCTTTTCTGTCTCACCTATGGTGGGAAAACTCAGAGTAAACTGAAGACAGGGATTTAAGGTAAAGTGTTTGGAATGCTGTACGAACTTAAAGGAATAGGAAGCCAGCAGGGGGGAAAAGAGTGGGAGTGTCTCACTCTCACAACTGAAAGAGGGACAAAAATATTTGTAAAGATCACAGCCTCAAGACCCAGGCAAATTAAAAGATTGAGATTAACTTGGAATATTGTATAATACTCCATACCCTTCATACCTATCAACACATCAAAATGGTTTCAGTATAATAGAGTAGATTAGAGCTGAAACCACAGCAAGATACAAACTATTTCTAAGTTGCAGCTCATAAAGAATCCCCAAAGCTAAGAGGAGAGGTGGAAAAATGCCACTAAGAAAATTTGAAGCCTCTGGTACGTATAGCTACCACAAATAACAAAGACAACCCAACTCCTAGCCAGATTAACATAAATCCTCACACCAAAGTTCTGTTTACCTCAGTTCCTATTGGCAGGTGTAATGTGTCTAGCTTTCAAAAAGAACAACACAATTCCATGAAAAACAGCAAGAAAAAACAGACTAGAGAGACAAAACAATCTTTGGAAGACTCAGATATGACACTGATGTTGGAATTATCAGAGAGGGAATATAAAATAATATGTTACAGGATGAATGAAGAAAACTAGAAAACATGCAAGAACAGGTTGGTAAGACAGAGAGATGAAAGCTCATATAATAGTCAAATGAAATATGAGAAATTAGAAAAACACGGAGGAACAGAATGAAGAGTGTATTAAGTTAGTCAATTGACTTGATATGGTTGAGGGAAAAATCAGAAGACTCAAGTTAGGTCAATACAAACTTCTGAAATGGAAAGAGGAAAAAGTGAAATAAAAAAGAAGAGAACATTCAAGAACTGTGTGACAATATCATTGTTGGAAGAGCAGAAGAAAGAAAGAATGAGGCAGAGTAAAGATTTTGAGGTAATAATGACCAAGAATGTCCAAAATCACTGAGAAACACCAAACCAAGATAAACAGCAAAAGAAATGGAAGAACATAGAAAACCAAACAAGATAAAGAGCAAAAAAAAAAAAAAGAAAAAAGAAAAGAACACTTATACGTTTCACAGTCAAGCTGCAGGAAACCAAAGACAAAGAGATAACTCTAATGGAAACCTGAGAAAACAAAACTTTACTTATAGAAGAATAAAGATAATTTTATAGTGTACTTGTCTTCAGAAACAATTCAAGCAAGAAATGAAGATCTTTGAAGTGTTAAAAGAAAAAAAACATGGGTCTATAATTCCATATGCAGCTGAATCATCCATCAAAAGTGAAGGAGAGGAAAAATATTCTGTAATCACAGACTAATGACCTCTGAAAAATTGTTCCTTCATAATAGCAATAAGAGCATGGTAAAAAGTATCAAAATGATCCTTTTCAGAACTCTGGAAATTAAACAAAGACTTGCAAAAATTGAAGGACCATTTATTTTTATAAATGATTAATTTCAGTAATAACAGTAATTTTGTGTCATTTTAATTTTCCCTATTCACATTCGCCCCTCCTGATTTCCACAGTAATTTTGAAATCTATCATCTCTGCAACCACTTTATCTGTGAAAACCAGTGTCCTAGCAGTCATTGGAGGGGGAAAAGTGGGTATCAAACTTCCTCCCAAACTCTATTCCTAGGCAATTATCACTATTTTAGTGGACAGCTCCCTGAAAATACCCATCCATAAGGCTTGTCTTTACTGGATGTGACTAAGAGCTTGCTCAGTCAGAATACCCTATTCCCAGGGTTTTTATCAGAAACAGTAAGCAGCATTTGTTTAACATTGCAAGTAGCTGAGGTGGTAATGCCAGTTGAGGTAAATAAGAGGGTGGCAAAATCTTAAAAAGAAAACTGGGGAGGTGAGATATCCATAAGACACTTTTGAAAGGTCTGACATATTCTTAGTGATCTAGAAATACATGTACATGTGATGGCTGTATGCAGGCTCAGAAAAGACTTTAAAATCCTTGCTCTCTCACCTGTGGATATAACTTCTCTTACCTGAGGCTCTGCACAGGCAGGAATTGAAGGGCTAAGGTGGAGTTGTAAATAGTTGAAGAATTAAACTGTCTCCCAACCCTACATAAAGCTCCTTGGCAAAGGCTGAGAAACTTACTGGTTCAAGTCATTTAAGAAAATTTCTGTCCAGTCATTAACTGGACACTTAGTTAAATGAAAGAGAACACAGTAGCCACAATGACAAATAATATATACTTTATGGAGTTAGTTCAGGAAAGTCACTAAATTTAAAAAACAGCAGCAATGGCAACCTGTATTAACAACAATAAACACTGAAAAGGGTTTCCAGAGTTGTCGCAGGTTATTTAAAATGTCTAGTTTCAACAACCAAAATTATGATACACACAAATATAAAGAAAAATATTCCCTGTGCATGGAACAAAAAAGCAGTCAATAAAGACTGTCTCTCCTACAGGAAGCTTAGACCTTGGACTTAAAGGATAAAGGTATAAAATCAGCAATTACAGCTATTTCAAAAAATCAAAGGAAACCATGCTGAAATAATTAAAGTGTAAGAAAGATATCTCATCAACTAGAAAATGCCAATAAAAAGTATTGTTTTAAAAGTGGAAATCATGGAGTTTCAAAATAATAACTGAAATAAAGAATTCACTTGAGAGGTCAACAGCCTATTTAAATAGGCAGAAAAAACAATCAACAAACTTGAATAAAGGACTACTGAGATCATCATATTGTGCAACAGAAAGAAAAAAAGAATAGAGAAAATTGAACAGAGACTTAGACATCTTTGGGACACTATCAAGTGTACAAACATATGCATAACAAGATTCCTAGAATGAGAGGAGATAAAGTGGCAGAAAGAATATTTAGAAAAATAATAGCTAAAATCTTCCCAAATATAATGAAAATCATTACACATTCAAGAGTCAGATAAAATCCAAATAGGGTAAACATAGAGATCCACACCAAGATATAGCATAGTCAAATTATCAAAAGCTATAGATAGAGAATGTTTAAAGCTAGGGAAAAGTGACGTGGATATGGATATGGTTACAAGGGATCCTTTAATTATTAAGAGTTGATTTATAGTCAGAAATCATGAGTCCAGAGGGCAGTGGATTTCAAAATGCTGAAAGAAAAAAAATGTCAAATGAGAATTTTATACCCACAAAGCTACCCTTCAAAAGTGAGGAAGAAATTGACACTCTCAGATAAACAAAAACAGAGGAAATTTGTCATTAATAGTCATGATGTACAAGAAATACTAAAGTGAGTTCTTTGGGGAGGAATGATAAGAAACTGAACAGTAACTTGAATTCACACAAAGAAATAAGAAGTACAAGTTAAGATAATTACATAGGTAAATATAAAAGAGAATGTATTATATTTTGTGTGTAACTCTTCCCTTCTTGTAATTCATTAAGATATAATTCATATAGTGATAATAGCACAAAGGAAGGGGAAGGAATGGTAACATTGGAGTAATTTTTTTAACTTATAGTAATGAAATTAAGTTAGTATTAATGTGAATTAGACTGCTTCAAGTTAAAATGTTAATTGTGATAACCAGGACAACCAATGAGAAAATAATTCCAAAAATATAGCTAAAGAAACAACAAAGGGATTAAAAGAGTGCACTAGAAAATACACAAGAAGACAGTGGTGGTTAAGTGTGGAACAAAAATGAGTTAAGACATATCAGAGGTCAGAGTCAAAATGACAGAGTAGGAGGATGTGGACTTCGAATCTTCTCACTGGTGCAGCAGGGGGGAATTGGAGCAGTTCTTGTGGAGCCCCTACTGGGTGCTACTGGGGGACCTTGGACACCTAAGGGGACAGGAGAAGTTCCTGTGCAACTGGGTGGGGCATGGTAAGGAAGTGGGGGAAGAGGGGTGGAAACAGGATGAGACTGGCACCCCTGGTGGGGGCTGGAGGAGAGGAGAGTTTCTCGCACTCAGGGTGGCTCACCCACAGCAGGGGGATCAGTGGAAACAGATGAGGACCTTCGGGGGTTTGGGAGCCAGAGGGGAGCAGAGACTGGTTTGTGGGGGTTGGGACAGAGTGGGGCCTGTGTGAATGGTACCTGCCATGGCCCTGCGCACCCTGGCCTGGGTTGCATGTCTCCTGGTGTGGAGGAGGGCTAGGTGCTGGAGAGTGGGGTTTGGAGGGTGGATCCTGGGAGGGGATGGCTGATGGGGGTAAGGAGGCAGCCTGAGGTGAAAGGAGGAAGGGCTCTGTAGCAGGGAAAGCTGGCAGGGGAGGCCTGGGCCACCAAGGAAGCAGAAAACTATTGTTGAGTGGCATGCAAAGGGTGGGGCCACCATTGTGGCACCCTTCCCCGCCTGCTGGACTGGGCTCCTTGGGCAGTGGTGGGGGCATACACCTGAGCAGGCTTGCCCATCCCTCAAACCATGGCAAGCCTGCTAGGGGGGCAGGCCTGAGCTCCACCTCACCAGGGCCTCCTCAGCCCTCGTGGGTGCCCTGCCTGGGCCCTGCCCCCACCAAAGCTTCTGGGGGCCACATGGATCCCAGGCCTGAGACCCGCCCCTGTCAAGGCCTCCTCTGGTCCTGGTGAACCAAAGCACCATCACCCCTAAAGCCTCCACAGGCCGACTGGGTCCTGGTGGGCTGAGCACCACCCCCCTCCAAAGCCTCCTCCAGCTGCACTGGCCCCTGCAGACACACCCATATAAGCCTGGGTCCCAGCTAGCCTGCATGGGCAAGTGTGCTCTGGGCCAGCTTCAGGAGCAGATGCTGGTGAAATGAATACATGCAGATGTGGAGCTGACACAGTGGGTCCAGAGACCTACCTAGAGGTCTCGGAGGCCCTCCTCCAAGAGGTAGGAGTCAGATGTAGCTCACCATGGGGCAAGGACACTGATAGCAGAAGCACCAGGGATTTTTTTTCAATTTTTTTTCCTGTTGTGCTTTGTTTTGTGGTTGTTGTTTCATTTTCATTTTTATTTTTTCTAATATATTTTGTAGTTTTCTAATTTTATTTTATTTTTTATTCTTTGTTATTGTTCTTCCATTGTTTGTTGTCTGTCTTTTGGTTTAGTTTTTAGTTTTTTTGGTTTTCTTTTTTGCCACACTGTGTGGCTTGCAGGGTCTTGGTTCCCAGGGTGCGGATAGGGCCTGAGCCCCTGAGGTGGGAACACTGAATCTAAACGGCTGGACTAACAGAGAATTTCAAGCCTCAGGGAATATTAATCAGTGTGAGCTCTCCTGGAGGTCCTCATCTTGGCACCAAGACCTGGATCCACCCAACTGCCTGCAAACTACAGTACTGGACACCTCAGGTCAAACAAGAAAGACAGGAACACAGCCCAAACCATCAGCAAACATGAAATGACAGAGGGATATGTTACAGACAAAATAGCAAGGTAAAAACCTACAAGACCAACTAAATGAAGAGGAAACAGGCAATCTACCCAAAAAAGAATTCAGAGTAATGATAGTAAGGATGATCCAAATCTTGGAAATAGAATGGAGTCACGGACTGAGAAAATACAAGAAATGTTTAATAAGGACCTAGAAGAACTAAAGAACAAACAAACAGTGATGAACAACACAAAAACTGAAATGAAAAATACACTAGAAGGAATCAATAGCAGAATAAATGAGACAGAACAATGGATAAGTGAGCTGGAAGATAGAATGTGGAGAAGAATAAAGAAAAAAAGAATGAAAAGAAATGAGGACAGTCTCAGAGACCTCTGGATAACATTAAATGCACCAACAATTGAGTTATAGGAGTCCCAAAAGAAAAAGAGAAAGAGAAGGGGTCTAAGAAAATATTTGAAGAGATTATAGTCAAAAACTTCAATAGCATGGGAAAAAAAATAGCCACTCAAGTCCAGGAAGCACAGAGAGTCCCATACAAGATAAACCCAAAGAGAAATATGCCAAAACACATATTAATCAAACTAACAAAAATTAAATTCAAAAAATTTTAAATATTAAAAGCAGCAACGGAAATGCAACAAATAATATACAAGGGATTCCCCATAAGGATATCAGCTGATTTTTCAGTAGAAACCCTGCAGGCCAGAGGAGAGTGGCCGGATATATTTAAAGTGATGAAACGGAAAAACCTAAAATGAAGATCACTCTAACCAGCAAGAATATCATTCAGATTTGATGGAGATATCAAAAGGTTTACAGACAAGCAAAAGCTAAGAGAATTCAGCACCACCAAACCAGCTTGACAACAAATGCTAAAGGAACTTCTTTAGGTGGAAAACACAAGAGAAGAAAAGACCTACAAAAACAAACCCAAAACAATTAAGAAAATGGTAATAGGAACATACATATCAATAATTGCCTTAAATGTGAATGGATTAAATGCTCCAACCAAAAGACACAGGCTTGCTGAAGGGATACAAAACCAAGACCCATATATATGCTGTCTCCAATAGACCCACTACAGACCTAGGGACACATACAGGCTGACGTGAGGGGATGGAAAAAGATATTCCATGCAAATGGAAGTCAAAAGAAAGCTGGACTCATAGCAATACTCATATCATACAAAATAGACTTTAAAATGAAGACTTTTACAAGAGACAAGGAAGGACACTACATAATGATCAAAGGATCAATCCAAGAAGAAGATACAACAATTATAAATATTTATGTACCTAACGTAAGAGCACCTCAATACATAAGGCAAGAAAAAGGGGAAATCGACAGTAAAACAATAATAATGGGAGACTTTAAAACTCCACTTACACCAATGAACTCATCATCCAGACAGAAAATTAATAAGCAAACACAAGCTTTAAATGACACATTAGACCAGATATACTTAGTTGATATTTATAGGACATTCCAACTGAAAGCAGCAGAATACACTTTCTTCTCAATGGCACAAAACACATTCTCCAGGATAGATCATATCTTGGGTCAAAAATCAAGCCTTGGTAAATTTAAGAAAATTGAAATTGTACCAAGCATCTTTTCTGACCACAACTCTATGAGATTATAAATCAATTAGAGGAAAACAACTGTAAAAAACACAAGCACACAGAGGTTAAACAACATGCTACTAAATAACTAAGAGATCAATGAAGAAATCAAAGAGGAAATCAAAAAATACATAGAAACAAATGACAACAAAAACACAGTGATCAAAAACCTATGGGATACAGCAAAAGCAGTTCTAAGAGGGAAGTTTATAGCAACACAATCCTGTTTCAAGAAACAAGAAAAATCTCAAATAAACAACCTAACCTTACACCTAAAGCAACTAGAGAAAGAAGAACAAACAAAAAGTAAAGTTAGTAGAGGGAAAGAAATCATTAAATCAGAACAGAAATAAATGAAATAGAAATGAAGAAAACAATAGCAAAGATCAATGAAACTAAAAGCTGATTCTTTGAGAAGATAAACAAAACTAGTAAATATTTAGCCAGACTCATCAAGAAAAAAAGAAGAGGATTCAAATCAATAAAATTAGAAATGGAAAAGGAGAGATTACAATTGATACTGTGGAAATACAAAGTATCATAAGAAACTACTACAAGCAACTATATGCCAATAAAATGGAAAACTTTGAAGAACTGGAAAAACTCTTAGAAAGGTACAACCTTCCAAGACAGAGCCAGGAAGAAATAGAAAATATAAACAGACCAATCATAAGTAATGAAATTGAAACTGTGATTAAAAATCTTCCAAAAAACAGAAGTCCAGGACCAGATGGCTTCACAGGCAAATTCTATCAAACATTTAGAGAAGAGCTAACACCTATCCTTCTCAAACTCTTCCGAAAAATTGCAGAGTGGGGAACACTCCCAAGCTCATTCTATGAGGCCAACATCACTCTGATACCAAAACCAGACAAAGATATCACATAAAAAAGAAAATTACAGACGAATATCACTGATGAACATAGATGCAAAAATTCTCAACAAAATACTCGCAAAAAGAATCCAACAACACATTAAAAGGATCATACACCATGATAAAATGGGATTTATCTCACGGATGCAAGGATTTTTCAATATACTCAAGTCAATCAATGTGATACACCATATGAACAAATTGAAGGAGAATAACCATATGATCATCTCAATAGATGCAGAAAAATCTTTTGACAAAATTCAACACCAATTTATGATAAAAACTCTCCAGAGAGTGGTCATAGAGGAAACCTACCTCAACATAATAAACACCATATACGACAAGCCCACAGCAAACATCATTCTCAATGGTGAAAAAATGAAAGCGTTTCCTCTAAGATCAGGAACAAGACAAGGATGTCCACTCCCACCATTATTATTCAACAGAGTTTTGGAAGCCTTAGCCATGGCAATCAGAGGGAAAAAAAGAAATAAGAGGAATCCAAATTAGAAAAGAAGAAGTAAAACTGTCACTGTTTGCAGATGACATGATACTATACATAGAAAATCCTAAATATGCCACCAGAAAATGATTAGAGCTAATCAATGACTTTGGTAAAGTTGCAGGATGCAAAATTAATGCACAGTAATCTCTTGCATTCCTATACACTAACAACAAATGGTCAGAAAGAGAAATTAAGGAAACAATTCCACTTACCACTGCAATGAAAAGAATAAAATGTCTAGAAATAACCCTACCTAAGGAGGCAAAAACCTATATGCAGAAGACTGTAAGATACTGATGAAAGAAATCAAATATGACACAAAAAAATGGAGAGATGTGCCATGTTATTGGATTGTAAGAATCAACATTGTGAAAATGACTCTACTACCCAAAGCAATCTACAGATTCAGTGCAATCTCTATCAAACTAACAATGGCATTTTTCACAGAATTAGGCCAAAAAAGTTTTACAATTTGTATGGAAACACAAAAGACCCCAAATATCCAAAGCAATCCTGAGAAAGAAAAACGGAGCTGGAAGCATCAGGCTACCTGACTTCAGACTATACTACAAAACTACAGTAATCAAGACAATATGGGACGGGCACAAAAACAGAAGTATAGATCCTTGGAGTAGGATAAGAAGCCCAGAGATAAACACATGCACCTATGGTCAATTAATCTATGACAAAGGAGGCAAGAATATACAATGGAGAAAAGACAGTCTCATCAATAAGTGGTGCTGGGGAAACTGGACAGCTATATGTAAAAGAATGAAATTAGAACACTCCCTAACACCATACACAAAAATAAACTCAAAATGGATTAAAGACCTAAATGTAAAGCTGGACACTATAAAATTCTTAGAGGAAAACATTGGAAAAACACTCTTTGACATAAATCACAGCAAGATCTTTTTGATGCACCTCCTAGAATAATGAAAATAAAAACAAAAATAAACAAATGAGACCTAATTAAACTGAAAAGTTTTGCACAGCAAAGGAAACCATAAACAAGATGAAAAGAAAACACTCAGAATGGAAGAAAATCTTTTCAAATGAAGCAACTGACAAGGGGTTAACCTCCTAAATATACAAGCAGCTCAACATCAGAAAAACAAACAACTCAATCGGAAAATGGGCAGAAGACCTAAATAGACTTTTCTCCAGAGAAGACATAGAGATGGCCAACTGACACATGAAAAGATGCTCAACATCACTAATTATTAGAGAAATGCAAATCAAAACTAAAATTAGGTACCACCTCACACCATTCAGAATGGCCTTCATCAAACAATCTACAAACAATAAATGCTTGAGAGGGTGTGGAGAAAAGGGAACCCTTTTACATTGTTGGTGGAAATGTAAATTGATACAGCCACTATGGAGATCAGTATGGAAGTTCGTTAAAAAACTAAAAATACAACTACTATATAATACAGTAATCCCACTCTTGGGCATGTACCTGGAGAAAACCATAATTCCAAAAAATACATGCACCACAATGTTCATTGTAGCACTATTTACAGTAGCCAGGGCAACCTACATGTCCATCAACAGATAAATGGATAAAGAAGATGTGGTACATATATACAATAGAATATTACTCAGTCATGAAAAGGAATGAAATTGTGCCATTTGCAGAGATGTGGCTGGACCTATAGACTGTCATACAGAGTGAGGTAAGTCAGAAAGAGAAAATAAATATTGTATATAATGCATATATGTGGAATTTAGAAAAATGATACAGATGAACTTATTTGCAAATCAGATATACAGACACAGAGGTAGAGAACAAACGTACGGGCACCAAGGGGGGTGGTGGAATGGATTGGGAGATTGGAATTGAGGTATATGTACACTATTATGTAGGAAGTTAATGGCTGGTGAGTGCCTACTGTATAGCACAGGGGAATAAAACGAAGGTACAATCTGTTTGCAGGACATATATTAAGTTAATCTTAAAAATGCATTCCAATATACATTAGATGCAGTCAAATACTGCTTGATTCCAGTTATATGAGGTACCTAGAATAGTCAAATTCATAGAGTCAGAAAGTACATTGGTAGATGCCAGGGTCTGGGGTGTGGGAAGGGTGGAGAGGGGGAATGAGTAATTAGTGTTTGAAGGGGACAGAGTTTCAGTTTAGGAAGGTGAAAAATTCAGGAGATGGTGAGAGCTGCACAACAATGTGAATATATTTAGTGCCACTGAACTGTACAGTTAAATATGGTTAAAATAGTATGTTTTATATCATGTGACTTACCACAATAAAAAAATTTTTTAAAGACATATCAAAAACAAATAGTAAAATGGAAGACATAAATCCATCAGTAACAGTAATTACATTAAAAGTAAATGGATTAAAAATCATATCAAAAGGCATACATTTTCAAAATTGATGAGAAATATTATCTAAATACGTTTCTAAAAGGGAAACACTTTAGAAACAAAGATATCAATAGATTAAAAGTAAAATGATGAAAAATATATACTAAAAAAACATTATCCAAAGGAGAACTGAGGAGCTATCAGACAAAAATAGATTTTAAGAAAAAAACTGCTACTAAAAAGAAAGACTTTTTATAATGAAATGGCCAATCTATCAAGAAGACATAATTTTAAACTTATATACATCTAACGAAAGAACTCAAACCACACAGAGCAAAACTGACATAATTTATGGGACAAATAGACAATAAAACAGTAATAGTTGGAGACTTTAATGCCCCACTTTTAATAATGGATAGAACAACTAGGAAGAAGATCAACAAGGAAATAGAAGACTTGAACAACACAGTAATTCAAGTAATCTAACAGACATCTATAGATCATTCCACCTAATAACAGAAGAATGCAGATCCTGCTCAAACACACATGGAACTTTGTTCAGGATAGACCATATTTTAGGCTATAATACATGTCTCAGTAAATGTATAAGAACTGAAATCAAGCATAGGATATAATCTGACAATAATGGAATAAAATTAGAAATCAGCTACACATAAAAATTTATAAATGTGTGGCAGTTAAACCACACACTCCTAGATAATCAATGGGTCAAGGAAGAAATAACAAGGAAATCTAAACTTATTGTGGTAATTATTTTGTAATATATGGTATAAAATCATTGTGTTGCACAACTTAAACTTACACAATGTTATATGTCAATTATATTTCAGTAAAACTGGAAGAAGTTTTAAATTTTCAGAAATAGACAATAACTTGAGATGAATGAAAACAAAAATCACAGCATACCAAGTTTTAAGAGATATAGTTAAAATGGTACTTAGAGGAAAATTAATATATTTAAACATCCATATTAAAATAGAAAATATTTCAACTTAAAAAACCTAAACTTATACTTAAAGAAACTAGAGAAAAGATAAATTATACCCACATCAACCAAAGGAAGGGAGTATTAAAGATTAGAGTGGAAATAAATGAAATAGAAAATGGAAAAACAGTAGAGAAAATCAACACAGCTAAGAGATGGTTCTTTGAAATAGCAACTAAATTGATAAAATATGAGAGAGAGAGAGAGAAGAAAGAAGACAGAAAAGAGACTCAATTTATGAAAATCAAATTACTGAAAGAGGGCATTATTACCAACCTTCCACGAATAGATCAGGATTATCAGTGAGTACTAAAAATACTATGAAGAATATGCTAACAAAATAGATGACCTGGATGAAATGGGTAAATACCTACAAAGGAAAAAACTGGTAAGAAAATAAAAAGAAAACCTTAATAGATCTACACAAGTAGCAAAAATAAGTTAGTAATTTAAAAAAATATATCATTAAAAATCTAATCTATGAAGGCTTCACTGTTAATTTATACCAAATGTTTAAGTAAGTAATATAAATCTTTCATAAACTCCTCCAAACAAACAGAAGATAAGAAAATATTTACCAACTCATTCTACAAGGCCAGTTTACCCTAATACCACAGCTAGACATTACAAGAAAATAAAATTACTGACCAATATTCTTCATGAATCTAGATACAAAAATCATCAACAAAATATTAGCAAGCCAAATACAGCAACATATACAAAAGTTAAATGCCATGACCAACTGAGATTTATCTCAGGAATTCAAGTTTGGTTCAAAACACAAAAACAATATAATACGCTATAGCAGTAGAATAAAGGACAAAAACAAAATAATCATCTCAAAAACATGCACAAAAAGCATTTGACAAAACCCAACATTCATTTATGATAAAACACTAAACAAATTAAGCATAGAAGGGAACTTTCTGAATCTAATAAAGGGCATCCATGAAAAAACAAAATGACCTAATATATAATTGTGAAAGCTCAGTACTTTGCCCAAGATGAGAAACAAGACAAGAATGGCCACTCTTGTCACTTCTCTTCAACACTGGAGGTTGTAACCAGCTCAATTATTCAGAAAAACAAATGTAAGACAACCTGATTGGAAAGAAGTCAAACTATCTCTATTTGCAAATGACATGGTTTTGTGTATAAAAATCCTAAGCAATCTACTAAAATACTATTAGAACTAAAACATGAGTTCAGCAAGTTGCAGTGTACAAGGTCAATATACAAAAATCAATTGTATTTCTATACACTAGCAATGGACAAAATGACAATGAAACCAAGAAAACTTTTCAATTCAAAATAACATCAAAAAGGATAAATTATTTAGGCATGACCTTAACAAAATAAGTGTGAGACATGTACATGGAAAACTACAAAATATTGTTGAAAGAAAATAAAGAAGACATAAATAAATGGAAAAAAACACCCCAGGTTCATTGATCAGAAGGCCTAATATTGTTAAGGTAACTATACTTTTCAAATGGAGCAACAGATTCAATGCACTCTGTGTCGAAATTCCAATTGCCTCTTTTTTTCAGTAATTGACAATCTGATACTAAAATTAATTGAAAATGCAAGGAATCCAGGATAATCAAAATAACCTTAAAAAGGAACAAAATTTGGAGTACTCAACTTACCCTTCTTGAGTTCAAAACTCACATACAGCTATGATAATCAAGACATTGTGGCACTGGCATAAGGCTAAACATATAGATCCATGGAATAGAATTTAGTTACCAAATATGAATCCTTACATTTTGGCCAGTTGATTTTACAGGTTTGCCAAGACAACTCAACGTGGATTTTTTCTAACAAATGTTGCTAGGACAAGTGAATATCCACACGCAAGTTGGACTCCAACCTCTCACCATATACCAATTGACTCAGAGTGGAACATAGACTTAAATATAAAAGCTAAAACTTTAGAATAAAACATAGGAGTAAATCTTCATGACCTTCAGTTAAACAATGGTTTCTAGCTTATGACAACAAAAGGACAAGTGACAGAAGAAATAAATTGAACTTCATCAGCATTTAAAACTTTTGTGATCCAAAGCATACTGTCAAGAAAGTGAATAGACAACCCAAAGAATGGGATAAAATATTTGTAAATTATAAAGCTGATAAGAGCATCTTATCCAGAATATATGAAGGACTCCTACAACTCAAAAATTAAAAAATCAAATATTCCAATTAAAAATAGTTAAATAATTTGAATAGATATTTCTCTAAAGAAGATATATACATATAGTAAGCACATAAAAAGATGCTCAAAACCTTTGACCATTAGGGAAATGCAAACTTATGCACAGTGAGGTAAACTTCACAAATCTTAAAGGCATTCAGCTAAAGGAAAGAAGTTTGAAAAGACCATATATTGTGTGATTCCATTTATATGACACTTTGGAAAAGGGGAAACTACAGAGATAGTAAGCAGATTAGTGTTTACCAGGGGCTTGAGAAAGAGGATGGTTAAATAGGAGAAGTGAAAATGTGTGTGGGGTGTATGTATATTTCTGAAATATATCTCTGTACTGTCTTCACAACTGTTTTGTAAATCTAAAACTGTTCTAAATTTTAAAAGTTTATTTTTGAAAAGTCATTTCTGAGCTTAATATAAAGAACATTAGCAATATTGTAATATTCCCTGCATGCATATCCCCAACTTCATCCTCTTCCCTACCCACTGAAGGTGTTATTTAGTATTATTTTGAAGTCTCTATTCATCATTCCTTTATTTCTCCTTATTATTTTTCTCTCTACATTTCTATTGCCAAATAACATACTGTGCAGCTTTGCTCATCTTCAAACTTAGATAAATATGTGTATAAATTAATCCATATCACTAGCATAATCATGAGAAAACATGGGACAAATCCACATTTTGGAACATTCTACAAAATATTTGACAAGTACTTTTCAAAAGGGTAAAGTTCATGAAAAATAAGTGAAGACTGGGAAAGTGTTGCAGATTGGGAGAATACCTGATGTGGCGGGTAGACCCTAAGATGGTACCCGATGATCCCCACCTCTTGGTATACAATTTTGTATTCTAATCCCTGCTCGTGTGTGTGGACAGGAACTGTGACTTGCCCACATGGCAAGGAACTGAATGCAACCTATAGACAATGGCCAGTAAGGAACGGAGGCCCTTGGTCCAACAGACTGCAGGTAATTGAATTCTAACAATCATGTAAGTTTGGAAGGGAATTCTTCCTTGGCTGAGCCTTCTGTTGAAACTTTACCCTTGGACATTATCTACATCTGGATTCTTCACCCACACAAATTTTGAGACACTATGTGTGTAATTTTGAGATGCTAAATTATGTGGTAATTTATTATTAGCAAAAAAAAATTATGTGATACATATGGCAAATAAATGTAATGTTGTGTCCTGGAATATTGGAAAAGAAAAATGACCTTAGTTGGCAAACCTACTGATTAAATATCAAGAAAGTCCAGACTTCCTTTAATAGTTTTAAATCACTGTTAATGTCTCAGTTTTTATAAATAAACTATGGTGATATAAGATGTTAATATTACAGCAACCTGAAGGGTATATGAAACTCTCTGTACTATCTATGCTACTTTCTGCAAATCTAAAATTGTTTCAAAACATTTTTGAAAAAGTATTATTCTTATACAAAAAACTCTCAAAAACATAAACAAAAATACTTGGACTCAGAGGGTAAAAGGACCTGTAGAGAGAAAAGGGCAAAGCAGTTTCCCTAATCTATCCTCCATTCCAAACACAGATGCACTTGCTTCAGGAGAGCCTCTCAAGCTCCAGGGACTCTCCACCTCTTTCTTTTTTTTTTTCTTCATACTTCCCATTATTCTGTCACCAGTTTTTGTCTCAGCAAACACTTCTTTAAAAATAGGTATCTGTGCCTCACATATCCCATTTTCCTTTTTTCCCACAATTTTTATTTTTTTCATGGAAACCCATTTTATTTTAAATATAGCACTGTATATGTCAATCTCAAACTCCCAATATCCCTCCCCCCAACAATACCCCCCTGGTAACCATAAGTTTGTTTTCTAAGTCTGTGAGTCTGTTTCTGTTTTGTAAATAAGTTCATTTTATCATTTTTTTAGATTCCACATATAAGTGGTATCATGTGATATTTGTTTTCCTCTGCCTGACTTACTCCACTTTGTATGACATTCTCTAGATCCAACCAAGTCTCTACAAATGGCACAATTTTGCTGTTTTTTATGGCTGAGTAATATGCCATTGTATATATGTACCACATCTTCTTTATCCATTCATCTGTCAATGGACATTTATGTTTATTCCATGTCTTAGCTATTGTAAACGGTACTGCAATGAATATTGAGGGGCATGTATCCTTTTGAACCATGTTTTTCTCCAGATATATGCCCAGGAGTGGGATTGCTGGATAATAGGGTAGGTCTACGTCTTTTGGCAGTGTATCTGCAGGATACCACTAAATCTTTTTTGAAAGACATGGCTTCTGGATATTAGAAGCCAAGATTGATACATGCAAGTGATAGGGAACATTAATCACATTTCTGCATTCAGGAGATTTTGTTTTGTTTGTTTTGTTTGTTTGTTTGTTTTGGTACAGGGTTTCCTTCTTCAAACTTTCAAAAGATTTTCAAGCCCTTGAGGGAATCTGTGACTAAATTCTTCCCATTCGACAGACTCCATCACCAATTCACTGGGTCCATTTATTCTCTTGACACTCACATTGTGGAATTATATAACCCATTGCCAAGCCTGAAAGCCACAGAATAGATATGGTCATAGCAGCAGGTGAGCTGGGTGTAAACTTTTTTTATGTGTTTCAGGCCAGTCCCTGATTATACATACTTGGATGTGAACCTTTATGTACCAAATTTTTGGCAGATGAAGACAAGTGAATTATTCAGGATGTGTTTTACTTGGGTGGAGAAAGCCTGGCAGAAAAAAGGAAAGAACAAGCACAATACAATATATCTCAACTCTCCATGCTGTGTCTGAGGGATGGACACAGTTGAATGATGACTGCATCTGTGCTGGTTAAACAAATATCCTCCCAGAGAGAGGACCACATGCTCCTCCCTCGCACAGCTCCCTATTCACAGCCACAGCAGTCCTGCCAGCTGGCACCAGGGAATTTTCTAGGAGCTCTGTCTACAAAGCCATAGAACTACATATTATACTCCCATGGATATCTGCAGAAGCAAGGCTCTTGCTTTTATGTTCCATAATCACAGGGTATATTCTCCATATCACATTCATGCCTTCAATGAGAAAACTAACTCCTGGGGCCTGGAGACCTAGAGTAAGAGATACAGCTGACCTGGACCATATTTCTCACTTCTGGAATCAGGATAGCATTTATTTAGGTGCTAGTATTTTGGGCATTTGTTATTCAAGAAACCTTCTCACTCCTCCAAGATCAAAGTTCACACCTTAAGAAAGGACAGTCTCATTTAAATTCCACATCTTAAAACATAGAGGTTTATTCTATTCATTTCATTTTATCTGGAGTTCTTATAATAGCTAAATGACTTGTCAAATCTCCCCTTCATCTTCATTTCAATGCACACATTATAATATATTATGATGTATACTATGAATGTCATCCATCACTAAGCTCTTTACCAAACAAAACCAAAAACCACAATGAAAAAAAAAACAAAAGCTAGAGTGGCAGGCCTTAAACAAGTCACCGTTAGGTCTGGATAAGGAGTGACCTAAACTCAAAAGTGGCAAATAAAATAACAAACCAAAGGGCCCTGAGTGCTTAGAGTTAAGAGAAGACAGTAGATAGACACTATATGACATAATGTCACAGGCACAGAGGACACAGTGCTAAGCTCTGAGTCCTCAAACACTGCTCTCTGATAGCATGGACGATATGATTTCCCACAACCTTCTAAACCACCTGTACCTAGATTTCACAGAAGCTGGCCTGGCCACCAGAATTCTCAGAAAGATGTTCCTACAAACATCCCTAAGTCTTAGACTACACCATGAGACAAGAACCTATCACCCTGTCTTCGTACTCGAGCCTGAATAGAGGATGGAGTCCAGCGGATGCATGCCTCGTATATTTGAGATCAAAATTGGCTGTTCACTTAATTCAGCCTTCTTGGAGCTTGAAACTCTAGGTACAATTTCAGCCAACATCCTAAATTATGAATTATATGAGTTTCTTATTCCCTTAATACATTCATCAGGGAACACCAAAGCTTGTTCCAATTTTAAAAGTGGAATAGGTCAGAGTAGCAAGTAGGCAGAGGAAAACAATTTATGTAGATCATAACACAACTGCTATGCACTGAAAAATTGTAAAGTGATTGTATTATCACCATCCATCTGATTAGAAGAAAGAAAGGGGAAGGAAAAATGATAGATATACAACTGTTATAGACTGAAATATTGAATTTAAAATGACGCAGAGGACATTGCTCATATTTCTACGATTAGGGCAGAAATTTGCAAGATACAGTTTCTTTCTAAGTCTTTAGAAAGCTACTGCTCCAATGCAAACTTTCCACTAACTCAGCCATGTCTATCTTTCGTCTCAGTGGATATCTTGAGGTAATAAAATTACCTCTACATATATAATCTAGGAATTCCAGTCGCTCCCTATAACCTCTAATATCTCCAATGGTCAAATAGAAGGCAAATGGAGTTGGTAAACTTATGTTAAACTACATTTAAGTATGTTTCCTCAATAATGGAACAGAATACAACAGATGGGCCACTATGATTTTACACTAAGAAGTGGGCAGTCACAGAGAAAAATAGTGAATTCACTGATGCTAGAGTGTACATTTCCACATCTTTCAAATAGAGGTTCATCTTAGAATTGATAGTGTACAAGCACTATTATTCAGAAGGCAATAACAAGAGGTTCTTGTGTTTACATGCATGAACTGATCAAAAAATCTTCTGTTGACACCTTCTGGTAATATCGGTATCAAAACTTGTATGGGGGTGTCAGTAAGTTGGAAGATAATTTCACAGAGAGAAGTATAGAGCTCTCTCAAGAAATGTGATGTTCCTAAAGCTCCTGATTAGCACAGATGATGATAATGTGGGGAAAATTATGGTCAAGATAAGTTGAAAAGCTATTCAGAGGAGTTTGACTCTCAATGGGAAAAATGTTAGGAATAACTTTATCAGTACATATTGCTTATATTTTCCATCTTGTGATCATAATTGTGATAGAAGACAAATATACACATTTATACACATTTTAAAGTGTTTTTAATAAACTCTTTCAATAAATAAGATAAAATTCTAAGTGGCAAGAAATAACTGTGCCGTAGTTTTCAGTGATTTTATTCCTTCCTTGTGATATATACACAATAACGATGAATTCTTCAGTTGATATAGTTTTGCAATTACTTAGAAAAAGCTGTCAATATTAGCCCATACTGACTTAGTGGCTACTATAGATCCGATATTAGCCACACACTTTATATATCATGAGTTTGTTCAATCCTTCCATCTCAAAAAGGTAGACACTAATATCATTCCAAGTTTCAGTTCTGAATCTGAGCTATATTACTACCAGAAATGAATGGAAGAATCTTGAGCACGACTCATTCTGTCTCAAGTTTTTCATCAACTATGCTAGAAGATCTTTTCTCTTTTATGGTAAATATTGATACTTTCTGAGTCTAGTTTCTCAGTCTCCCCCAATGTCATGAAATTATTTTCCTAAAGTAGGTTCTAGATACTGTACTAAATTGTTTTCATTTTCCTAACGTACATTCTAGATACTGTATTAAATTGTTTTCATTTTTGTTTTTTATTTTACTTTTAAAAAATTTTATTGGAGTATAGTTGATTTACAATGTTGTGTTAGTTTCAGGTGTTACAGCAAAGTGAATCTGTTATGCATATATCCACTCTTTTTTAGATTCTTTTCCCATATAGGCCATTACAGAGTATTGAGTAGACGTCCCTGTGCTATACAGAATGTCCTTATTAGTTTAAATTGTTTTTATATTTTACGTCTATATTGTACATGGAATTCATTTTGTGTGAAATATAAGGTTAAAGATCAGATTTTATTTCCCTCTGTGGCTATTCAATCTATTAGAAAGTTTACTGAAAAATCCATCTTCCCACATCAATCTTTCTTACAAATGATTTGCTGTTATATGCATGTGTTCATTTTTGAGCTCTCTTTTCTTTTATTCATTGATTTATTTTTCTATCTTTGTGCAAATACCACATTGAGAAAGTCAGACCATATTCTGATTCTTTTCTACTCCCCTTCGTGGAGGAGGCCCAGCTCAGCTATGGCACCAAGGATTCCTCCTAGAGTGAGAAATCCACAGCCCCTCCTGTTATTTCTCCTGCTGCCTGCTACTGAGCCCTGTTCTCAGCAATGAAATCTGTACAGACAGACTCAAAAATCAGTTTTCATCAGAGGCACCAATCTAAAAATTCCTGGTGTGTATTTGAAAGTATTGGTTTGTATCAGACTAAATCACACAGTGTTGCTTTAGCAGTCTGTCCCCTTCCCCATTACTGGAAAAGGTTTCTAGGAAACCACAATCCAGAGCTAGAAATTACATTGGCAGGGAATATGACTCATGTCTCTGAAATCTGAATTATTCTTTATAAGCTGCAACCAGTATGATCGTGGGCCATATGGAAGTCCCTTTATACTCCCAGACCCCTAATTCACCCCTTATCAAGAATTATTACTCATTTCCTGGTAAACTGAAGGATTTCACCACCAGATATTTTTATGAGGGTCCCAAATTCCAATGCTGTGACCTACACATAGAGGGAGAATCTAGGGTCTGAGTACACACGCATTTACGTTGGGCCTTGTTTGATATAATTCCACAGAGGAAGGATAGAAAACAGCCCCCAAGACCCATGAGCTTACTGAAGGGGGAAGGGATCAGCAAGGGCAAGAGAACTAGAGGTTCTGCCTCCTAGACACAGTCATCCAATCTTCTCCTTACACAGTGGAAGTTTGTGCACAAGTGCACAGCTCCCTACATTGTGCTTATGCTACATAAATACTTATGTACCTATAGAAGTACTTATGCTCCATGAAGCCCCCTCTAAGTTCTAAAATCAGAAGTGGGCCCCAAGTGCCACCTCCTAGTTTGCATTCAGCACCTCCATCCCAGGAAGAGAATCTACACAGTTAAGAGCCCAGATACCTCATGCTCTAAGAAAACTCAATTTCACATGGCTGGGACAAGGTGTGGTCACATCTCATGCCTATCCGAGCTTTAATCCTGAGCTTTGCCACAGGATCTCTGGGGACTAGAGATGTGGAGGGAAGGCACCAATTCTGTCTCTAAGCAGAGTGGACTGCCAAAGTCACTGTCAGTGTCACCTCATTTTCATAAGGGCATGGGTACCACCAAGCTTTTATTTAGAATGTGTTGTTTCCCTCCACATCACAACCATGGACCCTTATATTACACCCCACACCCCAAATCATCACAAATATGTATTTCATTAAATCTAAGAGGTCATTGACTTCAAATGCACCATTATTTGATGCAACATTAAGAAAAAACATAGCCAATTAAAAAAATAGCCAATTAAATAAAGACTCAATTCCAAGATGCTATGGATTCAAAGATGTTAAAATGTGCATATTAAAAATAATAAGTATTTCTGAATAAGGCCAGAGTTTGGTGAAGTGGGAAAACAAAATTAGAAAGATGTTTATGTGAGTAACACTGATAAGAGAGTTAACATTGCTGATTAGAAACCAGATGAGATGAATGAATTAATATATAGGAATAAGATGGCAAATCACCTCCCTGAGACCCTAGTCTTCTCTCAGGCCCTGGAAATGCCTTGGTTCACCAGAAGTGTGTGTAGGCATCAGGAACACTCTTCCCAGCCAGCAGTAACACAGGGTCAGAAGTGAGCTGTGGGGTGCTTTTCAGTTCTGGACCAGAAACCACAAATCACATAATGGAGGAGGGGAAGGGCCTGTGTGTCCACAGATCAGAGCATCACTGGACTGCATGCCACTGAAGGGGGGATTCATATGGCCCTTTCTCCCAAGCTCCCAAGTTACAAGCTTCCTCCTTTCCTTTGAGAAATGTTGTGGGTGTAGGTGCCATGGAGAGTCACAGGAGGCCCCGTGAACATCAAGCAGACACCAGAAAGAGCCTTCTCATCAGAAAGGACTGCAGACTTTTCTCCACATTCTCCTATGCCCCTTCCACTTGCCTTATACCAGCTCTTTTTTCCCCATGGGAAAATGTATCAACAAGATTATGAATCTAACAGATTTCCCTGGTAGAGGCCATTCCACAGCGTATTCAGCCTAGGTCCCCACAGCAGCCTCCTAGACAGAGAGGGATTATGAACATCAGAGCCTGAACATGAAGAGCTGGGCTGGCAGGAGAAGGTCTGAGCTGTGCCTCAGGTTTCCTCAGGCACAGTTGTTCTCTTCAGAAATCCTCTGGTCTCCCCTCTGTCCTTGGAAGTCTTTAGCACACACCTATGGCTGATGTTTCTCTTTCACTTATAAATTCATGAGTTATTAGAGAATTTTCTTTAACTTTAAGGCACTGAGGCAACTCTGGAGCCCTTTCCTAATAGCTCCAAGTTACAATGTGGAAGGGTCATAGATGGCAGAAAAGGGATATTTCCAAGAAGTTATCCTGATGATTGTTACCACGATAAAAGGTCAAAACACAGATCTTGAGAAACTGTGGACTCGGAAAAAAAGGAGGGGCAGGTAGGGGGAGAAAATTAAACATACCACATTCAACATCCATTACTCTTTTCTGCAGGGAGCCAAGGCCATGGAGCAGGCATCAAGAAGGTGTCACAAAGAGCCAAGAAAAAAAACCTCCATATGGTCTGTCCCAGCTTAGAGAAGTTCAAGAGTGTTACAGAGACACAGTTTGTACTGAGACACCTGCACACCAGCCATTCCAAAGGTCTCAATTAAAAACAATCTTGGCTCTGGTTTTGAACATTATTCTCCATATGAGGCTCAACATCCACACCATCTTGTCCATACCCCACAACTAAAATGTGCTTCAAGGAAAAAGAAGCCTGGAATCAGGAATTAAGATAGATGGGAAACCAGCTCATATTTGAAGTCAAAAGAGCTCCAGAACAGAAAAACTATCCACACAACCTTCTGGAAACTTCCTTATACTCAAAGACATTTGTTCCCCTACAAACTTATTTCAATACACATGTATCCAAATTTAGTTTTTCACTCATTATACACTATCAATGTGGATCCTCCAGGCCTTCCCCAGACAATATCTGACAAGGACATGTGAGCAAGCAGGGGACCACTGATCTGAGGGTAGAGCCCTAGCCAGCCCTACTTGTTTTCTCTCCCTGGTAATGGTAAAGAAACAGAAGGGGTGAACTTAGGGAGGAGAGGAAGGCAAGGTGGCACATTCTCTACCTTTCTGCTCCTCAAGTCAGCCCCAGAGAGTACAAATGGGAAACACAGAAGCAAAGTGGGTTCTCAGTTAAGATTGCAACAAAACCTTGGCCAGCACAGAAGACTACCAGCTGTCTCTTTCACCTCTCAACTGCCTGCCACTGGCTCAGGAAATGAGTCTATAGAATTATAAAGCTACAGAATTAGTCTATAAATGAATCAAATTAGAATACCAATTTCAAAGGATCTAAATACTCTGGGATCAAATTACAAATATGTCTCAGCACCACCTACCACCTCACAGATGAAGCTTCTAGGGGTCCGAGACCCAGAATTAGAAATGCACAAAGCACGGGCACCAGGTAGTAGTCACAAAGAGAGATGTGCCAGTGAGGTCCTATTCTTTCTCATTCAGTGCTTAGGAAATGTGTTGGCTACACCAGACTCTTAATTAAACCTCTTTACTTTTTAAGCTATGTCTATCATCTATATTGATTGAGAGAGATGAATGGTCAAATAGGGAGAAAATAGCAAAGTGAAAAAAAGAATCTAGCTTCTTTCCATTTTCCTAAACTTCCCACATATGCTATGAGCACAAGCACAGTCACCATGGAAACCAGCATGGGGAAAGATGCAACTTTGCACTGAAAACAGAGAGCAGAAAGACCCCTTGCCCTCACTGAGTAAGAGGACATCATGACTGAGCCTTAGAGAGCTGTATTTTTCATTTGCTTCTCTCTCAAGTTTGGATCCATCCACAGCCCATCTCATGCACTGGACAATGCATCCAAACCAGCTGGTGAGCCTGGGGAAACAGATTTCTGAGCCCCACCTCCATATTTTCTAATTCAGTAGGTCTGGGTTACAGTAACCTGTTTTAACTCCAGGCTTAACTACTGGTCAAATCCTATTCTCCTTTTCTCTCTAGTTTCTAACTAGTTCTTCAGTGCCCACACTGGGGATGTCATATCTCCAAGGGATCTAGAAAGACTTTCTGAATCATAGTCACAATGGAAGAGGTAGGAGTTGGAGGAAGGGGTTTGGAGGAAGGGATGATGGGTGGTAAAGCCACACTGAAATTTGACCAAGGAGGGACTCTGTACAGAAGGGCAAAGTAGCACAGAATGAGATCAGGGGACTGTGCTTAAAGGAGGAGGAGGTTCTCTGAGCAGTGTTCCAATACAAGGTCACAAACCTCCCAAGTTTCACTGTGCACCAAGCTCCAAACAAGGTGAACAGACGCCATGGGGATTCTAGAGGAAGGAGAGCCCAATTACCCATATCTCCCTAATCCACTTGTTGCCAGTATGGCAATATTGGCCTAGACAACACAATTCTCAGAAGACAGCCATTTAAAGCATGCACACATGCATTAGACCAACATCTGAAGCCAGATTTCAAGGTCACATTCCCACCCTGTGGCAAGAAAAGGATTCTGGGGATTAGAAGCCTGAAAGGAGGAATGTAGCTGACCAGGCACACAGCTCATATTTCTGTATCCGGGACTGTTAGTTCTCCCTATTCAGACTTCACGAAGCCCCCTTCCACCCTGGGCAGTCCCATGTGAAACTCCTCGCACAGGTTCACCCAAAATATTAAATAGGAATAATTCAAATAACTCCACATTTCTTCTTCATTCAGTATTTGCAATGTGTACCCCATAGCTCATTCTGAACTGTAACACCGCAGAATTGGGTATAGCCAGCACTTTTAGCACTGAGTGAGAGTATTGCTGAAGTGACAGGTCATGAAATAACTATGCGCAATCTGGGGAGCCCAAAGGAATATTCTGCAGGGAGATGCAGATAATACAGTTCTGTGGATGGAAACAAGGGGATAAGAAATGGATCTGACAAATTCCTAGAGTCATAAACCTACCAAGACTGAATTATGAATAGAAAATCTGAACAGACCGATAATAAATAAGGTAATTCAATCAGTAACCAAAACCTCCCAACAAAGAAAAGTTCAGACCAGATGACTTCATGGGTGAATTCTACCAAACATTTAGAGAATTAACACCAATCCATCTCAAACTCTTCCAAAAAACTGAAGTGGAAGAGATACTCCCAAACTCATTTCATGAGGCCAGCATTATCTTGATATCAAAGTCAGATAAGAGCACTTCAAGGAAAGAAAATTACAGGCAATGTTCCTGAGGAATGTAGCTACAAAAATTCTCAACAAAATACAGTTGACCCTTGAGCAATGCATGGGTCAGGGCACCAACTCCCCATACAATTGAAAATCCACATATAACTTTGCAGTCGGCCTTCCATATCTGTGGTTCTGCATACATGGATTCAACCAACTGTAGATCGTGTAGTACTATTGCAGTATTTATTGAAAAAAACATGTATAAGTGGACTCACACAGTTCAAAATCATGTTATTCAAGGGTCAACTGTACTAGCAAACTGAATTCAACAGCACATTAAAATTTTACTATGGTCAAGTGGGATTTATCCCTGACACACAAGGATGGCTCAACATATGCAAGTCAATAAATGTGATACACCACATTAATAGAGTAAAATATTAAAATTATATGATCATCTCAATAAATTCAGAAAAAAGCATTCGACAAAACTCAAATCCTTTCATGATACAAGCTCTCAAAAAATTTAGTATAGAGTAAAACTACCTCAATTTAATAAGGCTGTATATGACAAACCCACAGCTAACATCATGTTCAGTGGTGACAGGTTGAAAGCTTTTCCTCTAAGATAAGGACAAACACAAAGATGCCCACTCTCACCATTCCTATTCAGCATAGTACTGTAAGCCCTAGCCAGAGTGATTAGGTAAGAAAAAGAAATAACAGCAATTCAAATCAGAAAGGAAGAAGTAAAATGGTCTCTGTTTGAAGATCACATGTTTTTGTGTATAGAAAACCCTAAAGACTCCATCCAAAAACTGTTAGAACTAAAATTTTTACACCTAGTAAAGTTTCAGGATAAAAAACCAACATGCAAAAATCAGTTGTGTTTGTATACACTAACAATGACCTATCTGGAAAAGAAGTAAGGAAAAAAATTCCATTTATAATAGCATCAAAAACAATACAATACTCAGGAATAAATGTACTCAAAGAGGTGAAAGATCTATACATTGACAATTTTAGAACATTGATAAGAGACACCGACAAAGAAACAAATATATGGAAAGATATTCTGTGCCCCTGGATCAAAAAATTTAATATTGTCAAAATGTCCATACTACCCAAAACCATGGATAGATTCAGTCCAATCCCTAACAAAATTCCAATGGCATTTTTCACAGATATAGGAAAAAATATCCTAAAATCAGTATGGAAACACAAAAGATCTTAAATAACCAAATCAATCTTGAGAAAAAAACAAAGCCAGAGACACCATAGTTCCTGATTTTAAACTATATTACAAAGTTATAGTAATCAAAACGGTACAGTACTGGCATAAAAACAGCCACATAGACCAATGGAACCCAGAAATAAATTCACACATATCAGGTCAACTAATGTTTGATGCGGGAGCCAATAATACGCTATGCTCAAAGAATAGTCTCTTCAATAATGAAAATGGTGCTGGGAAAACTGGATATTCACATGCAAAATAATGAAAATGAACCCCTAGCTTACACCACTCACAAAAATTACCTTGAAATAGATTAAAGACTTAACATGTAAAACCTGAAACTGCAAAACTCCTAGAAGAATACATTGAGAAAAAGCCCCATGACATCAGTCTTGGCAGTATTATGGATATGCTACCTAAAGCACATGCAACAAAAGCAAAAATCAAGTGGGACTATATCAAACTAAAAAGAGTCTTCACAGCAAAAAAAAGAAAAATCAACAACAACAAATCGTACAAAATGGGGAAAATACTTGCAACCAATCTACCTGAGAAGGGGTTAATATGCCAAATATGGGAGCTCCCTGACAGTCCAGTGGTTAGGACTCAGCGCTTCGGTGCTTTCACTGTCATGGCCCATGTTCAATCCCTGGTTGGGGAACTAGATCCTCCAAGCTGTGCAGTGCAGCCAGAAAAAAAGGAGGGATTGATACACAAAATATATGAGACTCATACAAATCAATAGCAAAAAAACACACGAACAAACAAGTAATCCAATTTAAAAATGGGCAGATGATCTAAGTTAACATTTTTCTAAAGAAGACATACATATGGGGCTTCCCTGGTGGCGCAGTGGTTGAGAGTCCGCCTACCGATGCAGGGGACACGGGTTCATGTCCCAGTCCGGGAAGATCCCACATGCCGCGGAGCGGCTGGGCCTGTGAGCCATGGCTGCTGAGCCTGTGCGTCCAGGGTCTCTGCTCCGCAATGTGAGAGGCCACAACAGTAAGAGGCCCGCATACCGCAAAAAAAAAAAAAAAAAAAAAAGAAGACATACATATGACCACCAGGTATATGAAAAGGTGCTCAACATCACTAATCATTAGGTAAATGCAGATCAAAACCACAGTGAGATACCACCATACACCTATTAGAAAGGCTAGTATAAAAATTTTAAAAAGACAAGAGATAAGTGATTATGAGAATGTGGAGAAAACAGAACTTCTAGTACACTGTTGTTGGGAATGTAAATTGGTAGAGCCATCATAGAAATCAGTATGGAGGTTCCTCTAAAAATTAAAAATAGGACTAGGATATGATCTAACAATCCCACCCCGGGGTATATAGCTAAAGGAAATGAAATCAGTATCTTGAATATATATCTTCACTCCCATGTTCACTGCAGCATTAGTCATGATAGCAATGACAAGGGAAAAAAACTTGTGTCCACCAACAAATGAATGAACAAAAAAATAAGGAGATCCTGCCATTTGCAACAATATGGATGACACTGGAGAGGATTATGTTAAGTGAAATGACTCAGAGAGAAAAATATAAATACAGTATTAGCTCACTTATACTTGGAATCTAAAAAAGCAAAACTCATAGAAACAGAGAGTAGGTTGGTGGTTGCTATGGTTGAGTAGTTTGGGGAAATGGGGAGATGTTGGTTAAAGGGTACAAACATCCATTTATAAGATGAACAAGTTCTGGGAGTGGTAACTACAGTTAACATTACTGCTCCATATACTTGAAAGTTGCTAAGAGAGTCAACCTTAAGTGTTCTTACCACACACAAAAATATTGTAATTATGTGTGGTGATGGAAGTGTTAACTAAACGTATTGTTGTAATCATTTCACAATCTATATGTGTATCAAATAATCACATGGTACATCTTAAACTTACACAATGTTTTATGTTAATTATATCTCAATAAAGCTGGAAAAAATGTATCTCAGTGAGAACATTGCTCATATTTCTCAGATCTGGGAAGAAGTTCCTAAGATTCAGCTTCCTCTATTTGCATAACTAGAAAACCAGCACCTCCCTCAATGCTCAATTCATTCAAGTTCTTTAGCTACTGACTCTTAGGGTAGCACCCACGTCAAAAAACAGGGACCCCCTCTAGAAACCTCAGAAATCTATCTTATGTCTCAGCAAAGAGTTTGTGGAGACCCCCAAATGGTAGACAAGCCAGCATGGAGTTATTTACAGGAATAGGCAGGCAGAAGAATGGCAAAAAGCTTCTATTTCCTGCTGTCTCACACCTGCAAATCCCCCATGTTTTCCTTGCACCGGGAAGGGCTACAGACCTGAGGAAGACTCTGTAAGCTCTTCATATGCCACAAGACTCTTAGAAAATTCCTGTCCAAATATGGGTTGCTTCCCAGGACACCCTATGTACCTTTCTCCACCCTCTTGCCCAAACCCCTTGAGGATGCTTTATTGTCAGCACTTAAAAACATGTGTATTCTCAGGGGCCCTTCCCATGTTAAAGAAAACGTCAATGATCTTGGTGAAGCCCCCCACCCCCAGCACAGACTTGTCTGCTCTACCCTTTCCAAAGGGTTTGTTGTTATGACCTGTTCTTAGGGACCAAATTTGCATCTATGAATCTCAAAATGTTTCCGCCCAGGGGTCTCAGTGATAAATACCTGAACGTGCTTGGTTGGACAAGGCTGTGTCACCTCACAGCATGTCGTCAGTAGCATAGCATGATGCTCCCAACCCCCTGCCTGGAAAACATTTCCAAGATTTAGCAGCCTGCCCTGGGTAATGAGGCTGACAACAACTCTGTTCTCATAAATTCCCTAACGACGCTTCACCGCCCCCACCATGGGCTCACGACAGCCACCTAGTTAATCACCCGCCTTCATACAGCCGCATTCAGTAGGCAGAGACGCAGCAGGTATGGGGACAAGGCATCAGCGAGCAAAGTGCGTAAATCTGAGCAGAGTCACGTTTTAGTCCCGACTCCATGGCAACAGAAAGTAGAAAACAGGCAATCAAGGATAATAAGCCCCGTGGGCGGGCGAACCTGTGAGAAAGAGTTAAGCCCCCATCCTTCCTTTCCTCCTTTCTCCGCCCCCATCCCTCTCTGGAATATAAACAAGCCTTAAGCCCCAGTAGAGAGGGCTCCATGACGACTGCCCTCCCTACATCCTGCCTTCCCCTACCAGGGCTAGATACACCACCTTTTTGCAAAACGCCTCCATTTCAAACAATCTGGTGACAATATGGCCACTTCACAACACCCTATCCTGACCAGAAGGGGCTTCTGAGGGTCAGCGACCTGGACAATGAGAATGTACCAAGACGATGAGAATGCACAAGAGCAGAAGCTGGGCAGCTGAAAACAGAACAATGCTGTTCTTTTTTTATGCTATTTCCCCACTTTTCCCCCAATTATATATTTTGAAAAAATGTTAAACCCACAGGAAACTGAAAGGATAGTAAAGTAAGCCTCTGTATTAACCTCACCTAACTTCATTAATTGTTAACAGCTTGGCACATTAATAGTCTACCTGTCTGTCTATCCATCTATCTATCTATCTATCCATCTATTTATGTGTTTATGTATCTATGGGTTTGTGTATCTATCTACCTATCTGACATATAGATACATAATTATGATATCACATCTAAGAAAATTAAAATCAATTCAATAATATTTAATATGTAGTCCATGTTTAAACTCTCTCAGTGTCCCCAAAATATCTTTTACAGCATTTTTTTTTTTTGCGGTACGTGGGCCTCTCACTGCTGTGGCCTCTCCCGTTGCGGAGCACAGGCCCCGGACGCGCAGGCTCAGCGGCCATGGCTCACGGGCCCAGCCGCTCTGCAGCATGTGGGATCCTCCCGGACCGGGGCAGGAACCCATGTCCCCTGCATCGGCAGGCAGACTCTCAACCACTGTGCCACCAGGGAAGGCCTTCAGCATTTAAAAATAAAAAAAAAAATTGGCTTCAGCATGCAAGCAAAGTCCATGCACTGTATTTGGTTGTTCTGTCTCTTTTAAGTTAGCATGATCTCCTCCCTTCCACTAACGCACACACATTCATGACTTTTCATTTATTTTTTAATGACATTGTTTTTCAAGAGTCCAGGGCAGTTGTCTTGTAGAGTGATCTACATTATGGATTTGTTTGATTTTTTTCCCTCAAGATTAAATTTGGGTTGGGTTGCCACACCATCAGGGACACTGGATTTGATTACTGCACATTGTACGGGAACATTTTTCCCCTTTGGGCTGGATAAGTTATCTGTGGGGTAATGCTTTGAGACTACATGACTACGCTGACACTTAAGAGCCTTTCACATGATGATCGTAGCCTTGATAAATTATCCTGCCTGACTCAGTTATTACATTGGGGATTAGCAAATGCTTATTTTCTACTTCTACCACTCCTTCTGTAGTTATTAACAAAAGAAAGAAGAGCTCCTCCCTAATAACTCTTTTTGTCTATCTATCTGTCCATCTATCCAACTATCTATCATTTACCTATCTCTTTCTCCATTACTCTAAATATTTATTGAGGTAAAATCTAAAAGCTGCATATATTTAAAATGTATAATTTGGTGAGTATTCACATGTGTATACACTCATAAAACCATCACCATAATCAAGATAACATTTTACCACCCTCCAAAATATCTGTGACCCTTTGTAATCTCACCTTCCTCACTCTAACCTCTTCAATAAGCAACCACTGATATGCTTTCTTTCTTGTAGATTAGATTTCACTTTTTGGAGTTTTGTATACATAAAATAATTCTCTTTAAAATGTGCTCATTTTTGTCTGTCTTTTTAACTTAGCATAATGACTTTGAGATTCTTCTATAATGTATATATCAACAAATTATTCCTTTTGGTCCTTTTTATTGCTGTATAGTATTCCATTGTCTCCTAAATTTTTAAAATTCAAAATGATCTTAGATTCATGGAACAATTGTAAAGATAGTACGAACAACTTCTGTATATACTTTATCCAGCTTCCCCTAATGTTAACATCGTATTTATCATAAACCATTTATCAAAACTAAGGTATTAGATCCTTTGCCCATTATTTAATCTTTTTTTTTTGCTATTGTATTGAGTTCTTTATATGTTTTCAGTATTACCCCTTATCAGACATACGGTTTGCAAATATTTTCTCCCACTCCATAGGTTGTTTATTTACTTTGTTAATTGTTTCCTCAAAGAAACATACAGGGGCCAACAGGTATATGCTCAACATTACTAATCATCAGATAAATGCAGATCCAAACCAAAATGACATATCACCCCATACCTGTTAGAATGACTATTATCAAAAAGACAAGAAACAACAAGTGTTTTTGAGAACATGGATAACTGCACTGTTGGTGGGGATATAAATTTGTACAGCCATTATGGAACTCAGTATAGACATTAAAAATTAAAAAATTGGAACTACTCTATGATCCAACAGTCCCACTTCTGGGTGTATATGCAAACAAAATGAAATCAGTATCTGGAAGAGGTATCTGCACTCCCATCTTCATTGCAGTGTTAGTCACAATAGCCAAGATATGGTAATCATTTAGACACTTAGATTGATTATCTTAGACACCCAGCTTGATTGACAGATACACTGATTGACACAGACACTTAGATTTGTTCATCCATGTTGTCACAAATGCCAGGATTTTCTTCTTTTTTAAGGCTGAATAGAATTCCATAGTGTGTGTATGTGGTTGTGTATACAATGGAATACTACTATTTAGCCTTAAAAAAGAAAGACATCTGCTGTATGTGACAACACGGAGAAACCTAGAAGACATTAAGCTAAGTGGAATAAGCCAGAGACAAAAAGACACATGCTGTTTGATCTCACTTACATGTAGAATCTTAAAAAGTCAAACTCATAAATGCAAGGAGTAGAATGGTTATTGCCAGGGACTGGGGCATGGGGGAAATGGGAAATATTGATCAAAGAGTATAAAGTTTCAGTTAAGCAGGATAAGTTCTTCAGATGTAATGAACAGCATGGCAACTATGGTTAATAATACTTAATTGCACACTTGAAATTTACTGAGAGTATACCTTAAGTGTCATCAACACACACAGAACATTAGTAACTGTGTGAGGAGACGGATATGCTAATTAGCTTGATTGTGGTCATCATTTCACAATGGATATTATATTAAAACATCACATTGTACACCTTAAAATATATACTTTTTACTTGTCAATTATAGCTCAATAAAGCTGGGAAAGACTCAAGACATTTGCATTGGTACAGAATATTAACTAAACTAGTCCTAATCCAGATGAGACAAGTTTTTGCTTTAATGACATTTTTCCTGTTCCAGTATTCTGTTCCTGTATACCATGTTGTGTTTGGCCATAATGTCTCCTCCAACCAGTGAGTGTTTCTCAGTTTTTCTTTGTTTTTCATGACCTTGGCACTTTTGAAGAGTACAGTATGTGTCAGGTGTTTTGTAGACTGTCCTTCAGTTTGAGTCTATCTGATGTTTTCTTATTATTAAGGTATGGTTGCAGGTTTTGGAGGTAAATACCACAGAAGTGAAGTTCCTTTTGCATCAAATCACATCTGGGGATACATGATTTCAACATGACCTATTTCTGGTGACATTAACCTTAATAACTTGGTAAAGGTGGTATCCGTTATTTTTCTCCACTGTAAAGTTACTATTTTTCACTTTCCATAATCCTCAGAAGCAAGTTACTAAGCCCACACTCAAGGGAGGGGAATTAAGCTATACCTCCTGGAGGAGTGAATATCTACATCTATACTTTGGAATTCTTTTGTAAAGAACTCCTCTACTGTTTGTTTGTGCAATCATTTATTTTAAAGTATAGGTAAGGACTCATAGGTATTTATTTTATTATTTTCCGAAACTATTCTTATTTTGTTGTTCAAATTGTTCCAGCTTTGTTTAGCTATTGGGAGCTTTTTCAGTCTATTTCTGTGTCCTTGTGGCATGTCCCATGTTGGGCTTTGTTTTTCATTTCCTCATTGTCTGGCATTGTGAGATGTTTTAGGTTCACACTATATTTTTGCTGTCCCGGGCTTAGAGTCACCCAAAGACCTCATTC
Organism: Stenella coeruleoalba; assembly: GCF_951394435.1. Lineage (NCBI taxonomy): Eukaryota > Metazoa > Chordata > Mammalia > Artiodactyla > Delphinidae > Stenella > Stenella coeruleoalba. Next base: position 128,475,572 of record NC_137147.1, read on the forward strand.
TTTTACTGGAGAGTAGTATCTAGAAACTAACATCAGGGCATTCTATGCACTCATTGCTACTAGGGTGTTGCTGCTTCTAGGTCCTATTAGTAGTCAGAAAGAAAATACAATGTATGCCTATGCTTCACTCAGTTTTATACCAGAAAATGTTAGTCCCACCAAGCTCTTAGCTTTCCTTCACAAAACTCCATTCATTTGGTTATTCCATATCTTAAGCTAACAGAGATTTCCCTTCACACCATAACCAGAGATAGCAATATTATACCTTAAAATGAATTTCTCATGGTTACATACAGGCAGACTAAGAAGGGGAATTGTGTAACTTACACGCAGCCAAATGCGAGAGCCTGTGTTGTGAAAAAAATACAACATGGCTGATGCAAGAGGGATGAATGGTCAGGCAGGTCCCCCAGCTTCTCCAGCCCGCCCCCCCAAAAAAACTTCTCCATATATGCTGTGAAAACAGCATGGCTGTAATTAAGACCCATCACACAGGGCATGGAGTACAGTGTGGGTGCTCCGGGAAAATCCTGGCTTGTCATGTTTTTCTCTCACCTCATAATCCCAGAGGAGATCATGAGTACCCCCTGTGATTCTCAGGAACAAAATATGAAAAACTGGGGATGCGAATCCCAAATGTCTCTAAACAGAAAATATTTGGGCCTTTCCACATACATGGCACACAGTGTGTCCTCACCATTTCATTCATGCTTTTTAGTTCCCAAGTTTCATGCAACTTGAAGGCCAAGAGGGAGGGATGCTGATAGCATAGGAGACAGGGTACTTTCTGGGATTTATCAGGCAATGATATTTTCTTTGCTCAGTCATCCTGATGTACAAATCTAACACCTTCAATATGCACCTCTGAAACTACAATTGCTATCCATTCCAGAGCTCACATTCTAAAATATCATGGAGTCTGTACACTTTGAACTTACATCTGGGATATGCAGAACCCCACCCAAAGTCCTAGACCAAGAAGCTGTATGTCACTAGGAAAGCAGGTACAAGACAGTTATTATGGATAGGTGGACCAACCTCAGCAAGCATATGCACAATGGGAAAAAAAATCCAGAAACCATGAGTTTTGGGTATGCATGGGGGGGTGCTAACTGATGTGGGGAAGAAAATAGCAAGACAAACAACCTTACTCACCGCCCCTCCCATACTCTGATCTGTGAGAAAGGCACAGGTTTAATGAAGAAGCTGGAAGGACAGAAAAGAACCTGCTGGTGGAAGAAGTTGTCATCTAGCAGAAAGGACTGCTTCTCCCACCACGTGCCCTTACCTTGTTGGAAATCTCCACCTCTATTCTCTGAGAGGCCCAACCTGCTTAACTTTACAATGGGCAGCACCACATCTCCCCAGACACCAGCTCAAACACAACCACTTCCGTCAGCATGGCTTCTCTCCACTTCAGTCCAAACAGGCCGGACTGAACCTGGGGTGAGGGGAGCAGCTGGCAAGGGCACAGCTCATGGTTCTGAGATCAGGAAGGCCATTCCTTAGGTGCTGCTGTTTGGGCCATTTGGCCACCAGGAACCCTTCTGGCTCTCTTAGCTCTTACCTCAACCCCGGTCAACTTTCACAGGATTTTCCATTCCTTGTCTTAAATAGATCACGGGCAGCTGTTCTTGTCATTTTATCCTCCATGTTGCTTAACCCCTTGCCAAGCCTCATTCTCATTGTTGCTTTAGACACTCTGGGGAATGGCAGAGCAAGCTGGGTGAGAACAGAGCCAGCCTCAAACCCTGATTCTGACTCTTATTACCTGCGTGACTCTGTGTAAATCATTTAACCTTTCTGTGCTGTTATCTCAGTGTAAAGTGGGAAAGTAATAATAGCACTGATGCCATAGTGTTCTAATGATGTTTAAATGAATTAATTGTACAAAGTCCTGAGAACAGTACCATGTACCTCAGAACTCTTATGGAAGTGTTGGGCACCTACTAAAACCTGTCATTGCTCACCAGTCTCTCTGAAATCCCAGTGCTACCCAGTACAGGACAGGGAGGAGGTCTGATACTGCAGATTAATGTGTTCAGGCCGAGGAGGGGCTAATCACAAAACCAGAAGATACCATCCAAAAGAAACAGAATATTTCCCCAGGGTTGTGCAAATACATATTTTGAAGACCCTGCCTCTCCTGTAAGTTCTCACAAATAATCATGTGAAACTGCAGGCCAACACCTAAGTGATAAATTGTTAGGGCTCGGTTAATAATTTCTTCAAGCAACAACCCCAAATTTGGTTCCAAATCTTAGCTCTCAAGAACACCTTTAGTTGCAAAGAGCATGATCAGAAAGACGAAGAGATGGAGATAAAGATTTTTGTGAATGAAGCTGACAGGGGACACTTTCAGCCCCCTATTCATGGTTCCATAATGCCTTCACCTACAAAACTCCTATATGGCAATGAGTACACCTGAGGTCACAAATATAGTAAAGACTGCTGTGCTGATCCATAAACATTGTTCCATTTCCAGTAAGACCTCTCATGTCCCAGAGCGTTGCCTACCCCAACCTCTACACTGCTACTTGTTATTGTCTGACACTCACCTTTGTCCTTAACTAACTAACTAACTAAACAAAAAGAACAAAACTGTAAGTATATTTTCAATTACATTTCTTGTGTTGAAATGTTAAATATTTTAGTCTCACTATGTTAATATTTTGGTCCCTTTGGTCAAAGGTACTATCTTTTGTGCCTCACAGTAACTTTCACACACACACACACACACATGCACACACACACATTACTTTTAAGGGAACAATCTTAACAAATAAGTTGTCTTTATTCATGATTGTTTTGACTGTATAACCAAACATAGGTGTGGTAAAATCATGAGATTTCTCAATTTTATTCCATGGCAGTAGAGAGTATAAACTTATCCAGCAAAGCAGGATAAACAAAAAAAGAATATTTCCACATGTTGTAATGGTCCAAACAACAAGTTAAGGATTGAAGAATTAAATTGTAAACACCATTTGAGGCCTGAATATTTAGTTTTTTAGTCCTTCCTTGCTTTTTCCCATTTAATTATGGAAAATTTCAAACAAAAATGTTGAAAGAATTATGTACCCACCACCTAGATTCTACAATTAATATTTATTATATTTGTTCTAGCAAATATCTCTCCATATATCCATTCCTACATTCAACCCATCTTATTTTTAGGCACTTCAAGGTAAATTGCAGAAGTCAGTACATATCACCCTTATACATATTAATAAGATGACAATATTTACTTTCTAAGATACAACCTAAATATAGTGAAATGCACAACTCCTAAGTGATGAATTTTGACAAATGGGTGAACAAAAGGACCTCAAAACCCTATCAAGGCTTCCCTGGTGGCACGGTGTTTAAGAATCCACCTGCCAATGTAGGGGACACGGGTTCAATCCCTGGGCCAGGAAGATCCCACGTGCTGTGGAGCAATTCTTCCCAGTCAATTCAAAGCAACAAATCATCTGATTTTTCGGAACAACATGATTTTGCCTGTTCTTGAAAATCATATAAATGTAATCAAACTGCATGCACTATGTTATGATAGATTACTGTTCATCAGCATAATGTTTTTGAGGTTTTCCCACATTGTTGCATATATCAGTGATTCATTCCTTTTTGTTGTTGAGTAGTATTTCATTGTATACCAAAGTTTGGGCATTGTGGCTGTTTCCAGGTGTTTGCTGTCATGCATAAGAGGCATGAAGATTCACAGACCTAAAGTCAGAAAGGGGTGTGGGGTTTTGTCACCAAAGTTCCTAATTATGACATCTCTAATTTTGTTGATTTTGACAAGATGGGTGGTGAGAAAACCCTGTGTAATTTGGACACAGAGAGACAGGTTATCTGAAAAGTGGATTATATGTGGAAGCGAAGTGTTAAGGATACATTTTCTCAGATTTTGCTCCTGATAACAAAGCTGGTGACACCCCCCAAGGAAATGGAATATATGTCAGGTTCCTGTTTAAGAAATATTTGCTGACTGCAAAATCATGACGTTATTCTCATGTTTTATTTTGTAAAGGTTTTTATACTTCACCACTCATGTGTAGATCTGAAAGCCTTCAATAGTTGATCATTTTGTATGGTATAAGGTAGGGACCAAGATGCAACTCTCTCTCTCTCTCTCTTTCTCTGCATATCTGTCTATCTATCTGTCTATCTATCTATCTATCTACCTATTTTCTCCATACTGATCTAGGAAAATTTTTGAAAAGACTATTTCATACTGCTTTACAGTATAATTGTGTCATAGCTCAGGTGGCCTTATATAGGTGGACCTGTGTCTGTATTCTCTATTTTGTGCCATTGATCTGTTAATTTGGTACCATTAATGCACTGTACTTTGTGTTGTATCCAGCCTTGTATCTGGTAGTGTAATTCCTCCAACTTTGTGTTTTTTCTTCAAATTCCTTTTTCTTTTCTTTGATCTTCATATTTCTATATAAATTTTGGAAGAAGCTTGTCACTTTCTGAAACAAATGCTAGAATTTTTATTAGGTTTGCACTGAAAGTATAGACAATTCAAGGTGAACTGGCATATTTACAATATTGATTCTTCCAATGTATGACTATGGCATTGTTTTCCATTATTTATGTTTATAATTTGCATATAAGAATCCTAAGTATTTGGTTTTTATGCTATTGTAAATTTTCAGCTATTCTAAGTGAATTATTATTTCTAGTTTCTGGTTACATTTACCCTAGGTGTATGTGTTTGTGTCTTGTTAATCCTGGTAGGAAGAGATTCTTCTTAGATTTTTGGCTAGCTTGTTTTCCAACCTCACATTCCAGTGAATTCCCCAAAAAAATCATGATGCTGATTTAATCAGGCTCTTTTGGACTTTAAGTGTGGGAGTTATATAAGTTCAATGCAATCTTTGTATTTTCATTTGAGTAATTAGTCCATTTATATTTTATAAACTACTGTTATATTTGGGTTTCACTTGGTTTATATTTCTTGTCCCCTCTCTTGAATATTTAATTTAAAATCAATAAAATAGTTTAGTCATTCATTTTTAATCTCTAGAATTATTATTTATGTATTATTTTATTATCATTATTGACCATCTAATGGGTTACAGTATGCTCTTTTAGCTTAATAAATACTAATGTGAATTGCTAATTTTGTCACCTTTCCGGTGATGATAGAAACATGGAATACTTTAGTTTTCTCTCCTTTGCATTATCAGTGACTTGCATTTTATTTCTACTTATATTTTGAACCCTATAAGATCTTAATATCATTGTTTTCACACCAATATCCACTTATATTTAACGATCTATTTAGCCTGTCTTTTGTCCTTCTTACCTTCCTCTATTTCTAATGTTTCTCTTAGGGATTATTCTACCAGAAGAAGTTCTTTTGATTGTTCTTTTAGGGCAGGTATGTTGGCAAAATTTATCTGAAAACATATTAATTTTCCCTTAATTTTAAAGGATATTTTCATGGAATATAGAATTCTTGGTCAGCAGTTATTTCCTTTTTACTTATGAGAAGATATTCCATTGTTTTCTGGCTTCAGTTATTTCTGTTTGGAAATGTTTTATTGTTACTTCTTTAGACATACTGTATCTGTTTTTCTCTGGCTTCTTTCAAAATTTTCCTCATTAAATTGGTATTCACTGCTTTTACTAAGTGTGCCATAAGCACGGTTTGCTTTGTATTTATCCTGCTTGATTTTCACTGGAATTTTTAAATTTGTTGATTGATATTTTCATTAATTTTGGAAAATTCTCAGGCATTATCTCTTCAAGTATTACTTTGGCCCCCATTTCTGTCTTTTCTACTTTGTAGATTCTGATTACAAATGAGTTAGATATTTTTACTCTGTTCTTAATGTCTTAAATATAATTTTTCAATTATTTATTCTCTGTAACTATCTGTGTATATTTGCTACTGGTCCATCTTCCTATTTCTTATTCAATCACTCAAGCTGTTCTACTATATATGGAGTTCTTAATTTTAGCTATTGTACCTTTTTTTCTCTAATTTTATTTGAGTATTTTATGTATCCTTTACCTTTGAAAACTTCTCATATTTTCAACTCATTTTACATGTTCTCCATTTTCATAAACATATTAATGAAAATTAGAACTGAAAATATCAATTCACCATGTTCTGCAACACCTGTGGAAAAATTTTTCACCAGTTTAAAATATATGTCCATTTAAGGTGTCAATTATTTCAAAACTACAGCTATAAGTACATTTCACAAAGTACAGCCATAGTAAGATAGGCTCAAGGATGTATTATACAACACAGGGAATATAGAAACTATTTTGTAAAAACTGTACATGGAAGAAAAGATCCAGCCTCATCCACCAGAACACAGGCACTAGTCCCCTCCACCAGGAAGCCTTACACAACCCACTTAACCAACCTTAGCCACTGGGGACAGACACCAAAAACAACAAGAACTACAAACCTGCAGCCTGTGAAAAGGAGACCCCAAACACAGTAAGATAAGCAAAATGAGAAGACAGAAAAACACACAGTGGATGAAGAAGCAAGGTAAAAACCCACCAGACCCAACAAATGAAGAGGAACTAGGCAGTTTACCTGAAAAAGAATTCAGGATAATGATAGTAAAGATGATACAAAATCTTGGAAAACTGTACATGGAAAATAACCTTTAAAAATTGTATATCCATAAATAAATAAATAAACTACAGCTATAATAATGTTTGACATAATATTATGGAATAATGACATAAGTAGCATTTTCCATATATATATATTTCCAAAATACCAGAGAATGGTGTTTGAGACAGATATGGCTAAGAAATAGACTATACTGTTTGAATGCATATCAAGAGTAATATGCTAGTGTAATTTTTTCAGTGTTCAGAAAAATAATTTTAAAAGGATACCAGAATGGGTTAATTCAAGATATTGTTTCTTCAAATTGGCAAGTTAAAATAACCTTTATGAGACTGTGATCTCAGCTAACACCTTCCTGGAGACAATCCCACTTGTTTTTCAGGAGACAGGCAAGGCTGTCTGTGGGCAGAAAGAATGTTCACAGTGCAAACAAAAAGCTGTGTGGAATCCAGACAGACTCAGGAGCTCTCCTTTGACCCTTACCCCTACATGCCCACCATGTACCTGTTTCAAAACTTTGTTCTCTTTAGCCAAATATGAACAAATAGACCTGAACATTGCTTTGCATGAAGGATCACTTTTAAAAAGAAACCCTGACCCCAGTTTTACATGTTTTGGCTTGTAAAAGTGTGAATCACATAACATGTCCTCAGCAGCTGCCCCATCCTGAAGCCAGAAAAATGCTTCTAGGAATGAATACATGGGATGAAGACACAGCTTGTATTGTGAGGCCTGTGCTCTTCATAAGGCATAAGCGTTTCCTTCATGAGAATTTGCTAATGTTTCCTTATTTTTCACAACTGTTAGCTTACTCTATATACAATTCCATATTTCATGAATTACTTAAATCACTGATTTTCAGAGTACTTTTGTGAGAAACATAGGCACCTTCGTCAGAAATCAGTTTAATCCGTTTCAAAGCCTGGTGACTACAATGCATGTCGACAGGAAAACAGGTGGTAAACGTTGAGCCATATTTTGCTCTATCTCCATAGCAACAGTATAGAAAAAGGTCTATTAGGGTACATCAATTCCAGAAAGGAGGGAAAGGCAATGAGATGCTCCTTCTTTTTTTCCATGCATCCCCAGTCTCATTCCTCCCCTTTTCCTTTAGAAAAATAAAATAAAATAAAGAAGTGGGGAATACAGGTGCAAAGAAATCTATTTATTACACAAATAATATCATGTAGGTTCTGTGGAGATATATCATGAACAGGCACTTCCTCCTTGTCTCCCTATCCCATGGCAGCAGACTGTATTATTGGTACCACTTAGACGCCCACTTTCCTATCAGAATATTTTATTGCCCCATCCAATGTGTAGGCATGTGACTTACTCTTCGAATGTGAGCAGAAGTGAGGGATGTCACACCCAAGCATCAGCCTGGGAGCCATCATGGGCTCCTGTGATTGCTTTTGTTCCTCTTGCCATAAGAAAGGCAAGTCCTTCATCCTGGGTCCCAGAATAAAGAAGACATGCAGGGAACTGCACTATTCATGTGAACCAGAAAATAATGTTTGTCAGGGAAGAAAGCAGGGTGGGGAGGAGGGATAAATTAGGAGATTGGGATTGACATATACACACTACCATATATAAAATAGATAACTAATAAGGGCCTACTGTATAGCACAGGGGACTCTTCTCAATAGTCTGTAATGACCTATATGGAAAAAGAATCTAAAAAAGAGTGGATAAAACTTTTAGAGGAAAACATAGGCAGAATGCTCTATGACATAAATCACAGCAAGGTCCTTTTGGACCCACCTCCTAGAGAAATGGAAATAAAAACAAAAATAAACAAATGGGACCTAATGAAACTTCAAAGCTTTTGCAAAGCAAAGGAAACCATAAATAAGACGAAAAGACAACCCTCAGAATGGGAAAAAAATATTTGTAAATGAAGCAACTGACAAAGAATTAATCTCCAAAATTTACAAGCAGCTCATGCAGCACAATAACAAAAAAAACCAACCCAATCCAAAAATGGGCAGAAGACCTGAATAGACATTTCTCCAAAGAAGATATACAGATTGCCAACGAACACATGAAAGAATGCTCAATATCATTAATCATTAGAGAAATGCAAATCAAAACTACAATGAGATATCATCTCACACAGTCAGAATGGCCATCATAAAAAAATCTAGAAACAATAAATGCTGGAGAGGGTGTGGAGAAAAGGGAACACTCTTGCACTGTTGGTGGGAATGTAAATTGTTACAGCCACTATGGAGAACAGTATGGAGGTTCTTTAAAAAACTACAAATAGGACTACCATACAACCCAGCAATCCCACTACTGGGCATATACCCTGACAAAACCATAATTCAAAAAGAGTCATGTACCAAAATGTTCATTGCAGCTCTATTTACAATGGCCAGGACATGGAAGCAACATAATTGTCCATCAACAGATGAATGGATAAAGAAGACGTAGCACATATGTACAGTGGAATATTACTCAGCCATAAAAAGAAATGAAATTGAGTTATTTGTAGTGAGGTGGATGGACCTAGACTTTGTCATACAGAGTGAAGAAAGTTAGAAAGAGAAAAACAAATACCATATGCTAACACACATATATGGAATCTAAGAAAAAAAAAAGGTCATGAAGTACCTAGGGGTAAGATGGGAAAAAAGCCACAGACCTACTAGAACATGGACTTGAGGATATGGAGAGGGGGAAGGGTAAGCTTTGACAAAGTGAGAGAGTGGCATGGACATATATACACTACCAAACGTAAAATAGATAGCTAGTGCGAAGCAGCCACATAGCACAGGGAGATCAGCTAGGTGGTTTGTGACCACCTAGAGGGGTGGGATAAGGAGGGTGGCAGGGAGGGAGATGCAAGAGGGAAGAGATATGGGAACATATGTATATGTATAACTGATTCACTTTGTTATAAAGCAGAAACTAACACACCAGTGTAAAGCAATTATACTCCAATAAAGATGTTTAAAAAAAGAGTGGATATATGTATATGTATAACTGATTCACTTTGCTGTACAGCAGAAACTAACATAACATTGTAAATCAACTATATTCTAATAAAAATTTTAAAAATAAAAAAAAATTAATAAAATATTTGTAATTATGAGTACCAGAGATGTTTAGCTCATTTCTTACCATAACAATACTTAGTGAAAACTAAATGAACAAATGAATCCACCGGTTATGAGGTGCCACCAGAACAAAAAACTAAAATATTTATGACAGTTCCTGAGAAGAGTTACTATAAAGTGGTTATTGATGCCTAGCAAATACAGTGACCCATGTTTTTATTGAAAAAACATTTGTTAAAATTGGTGTGTGTGATAACTTGGGATAAGCATATGGGATTAGGCAATCAGATTGGGAATGTGAAGGTAACTGGCATGACTTGGCTGTTATCAGTTACTAGAAAAGGTATTATAAGAAAAAGATATTTCAGAAAATAACCTGTTGATTTGATAGCAAGGTTGAAAGATGGGATTGTTTATCTTTCCAAACAATGAAAAGTGAAGTTAGAAAAAAAATCAAAACTCAAAATTGTAGTAAAGACCAAATCAAGGGCTTGTCTTCACACTCTTTTTTACAACCTCTGAATTGATTAAAGGGCCATTCAGTCAACCATTTTAGTTGTTCAAAATGTCCCAGGGAACAAAAAATACTAAAAGTGTGACTCTTTCTCAGAAGCCCAATTGCCTCAACTTACATCAATTTACCTCAGATTACTCTAAGCTACAAGTGGAGCATGTCTTGGAAAGAATTGTGGGTGTGGCTATAGGCACATTGGAATCATACAAAATAAAAGCTAACTATGTTTTGAGAGAGTTGTACTGTCAAAGAGCCACCAGCCTATATTAAAATAGCCTGTGGATGTTTGAGACTTAAAATGACCTTTGGGTCCCCAATATTCTGTTCACCCCCAAAGACGGAATATTCTTTAACACCCTATTCCAATGTGGCCAAAGGGGGTGATGGAGAATTATGGACTCTCAGAGGGTAGGGCCAAGAACCACAGGGACTGGATACCTGCTCCAGGAGAACAGACACTGGGACTAGTGAAAGAAGATTGTCTACGGATTAGCTGGAGGTGAGGGGACACCTAATGTCCATCAAGAAGGATTTCAGAATTCCTGCAATTTAAGTTGAGTGCATCCCAATTTACCCCTTTCTGAAGGAGAATATTTACTGAGATGACCCTGCATCAATATAGTTGATTGTGTGAGGAACAGACAAATGATCTTTTCCTATCTCTGGATGATGAAGAATTAACACAGTGTAAAGTGCTGTCCTGAGATTTGGGACTTTTGAAATCTGAGAGTATGATGAGATGTCACTTTGGAGATTTCACTTAGAAGAAGGAGTGAATTCTGCATACTTGAGGGAAGGAAGTAATTTTTGTAACAAGGGTTGGATTGTGGCAGATTCCATTGTAGTTCTCAATTGTTCCTTTCCCACCTCCCTGCAAAACAGGATATATTCTATGTGCCATAGACATTGGGTTTTGCCATTGTACTGCCTTTGGAATGTGAGCTGAAGTGGTGAATGCCATATCCAACCAGACACTTGAAGACCCATCCAAGGATGTAGGGTTTCTCTTCTTTCTGTTATAAGAATGTGATGTGTTAAATCAACTATACTTCAATAAATTTTTTTAAAAAAAGAATGCGATGTGTTTTCTGCCTGGGTCTCAGAAGATACATAACACAAAACTTGACCTCTGCTGGTGTATACATTAGCAAGAAATAAATGTTTTGATTGTAAGTCAGTGAAATTTCAGGAGTCTTTGATACTGTGGTATAACATAATGAAAGCTGACATATAAATGTCATATACTTCATTTGTTCGGCTTTGTTTTCAGGAAAAAGTCTGAGAAAAGAGGTCCTTAGTATCTCATTTTGTCATACAGCTCAAGGGTCAGACATACTGGCCTCTCTCTGTATTTTTTTAATCTCAGGGGAAAAAATGGGTGGTGAGAAATCCTGAGTAACTTTCCATATGAGAGGGGCAGCACTGCATGGAGTATCTGAGCTTGAGAGGATTAGAAAGGCGTGTGTATGTTGTAGTCTGGCAGAGTATGGGGTCTGAGACAGGGGAGAAGGTACACAGAGAGGACAGCAACCACCGTGGGAGAGTAGTTACATCCTGTAGACGCATTAAGTACATGTGCATTTTAAAGATAATGGAAACCAAGGTTTTGCTATGAAAGAACGGACTTTCACACAACCAAACCCTGTACTGGACACTGTCCTTGGATATTTTCCTTACTTCATTAGGGTCTCAGCACCTTGACCATCACAACTCCCTTCAAAGTCTTCTTACCCCCAGACCCAAATACCTGTCCACCTTCCCCTTCACAACCTTCCTCACTCTCTTCAACATTTTGAGGAGAAGATTAAGGCACTCAAGATAACCCAACCGTGCCCACGGTTAGTGAGTGGGTTCTGTAAAATCTCTGCCTCACTTCAGCTCTCCAAACACTCTTCCAGATACCTGTTATCAATCTCTCCCTCAGGAATTAAAGCATATCTATTTTAACTAATATAAGACTGGATACCGGGTTATACAAGAGACTTACAATTAAACATCATGATTTTTATTAGCTAACACTTGATAGCCTGTATCTCTCAGGGTATAGATTTAAAATGAGAGCTGTGTGCAAAAGAATTTCAGATAATTTATATAGTTGTTCCACCCTCAAGGAGAGGACGTATAACTCCCTATCCCTTATGTGGGCTGCCCAAAGTGACTTCTTTCCAAAGATTATAGTATCCAAGGAGGTTGAAAGAGTAACAGAGTGGAGAAGTTTGACAAACACTACCTAGGCCAGGTGATCAAGGTCAACATCAATAATGATAAATCACATGTGCCCTTAGCAGATTCCCTCTGTGGTCTTCTTACCCAAACCCATAAACTCCACCTAATCATGAGGAAAAGAGCAGTTAAATTCCAGTAGAGGGACTTTCTGCAAAATACCTGATCAGTACTACTCAAAACCATCAAGGTCACCAAAAGTTGAGAAAATACCAGTCAAGAGGAGCCGAAGATACATGATGACTAACTGTTGTGTAGTGTCCTGGATGGTATCCTGGAACAAGAAAAGGACAACAGGTAAAAACTAAGGTAATATCTTCAAGATGATGTCTTACATGTACTGGCTTCTCTGTGAAATGAATTTACCTTTTCATTATTATTTATTGAGTGAGTCAATATTTCATTTGTATGGATTTTATCCAGCAACTAGGGGAGAAAAACAGAAAATCTAATAAAAAGCTGATGTACAATAAAAAATAACTAAGGTAACATCAATAAACTTTAGTCATCAGTAATGTACCAGTATTGGTGCATTAGCTGTGACAAAGGTTCCAAACTAATTCAATATGTTAGCAATAGGTGAAAGTGGGGGTGCAGTATATGGGAAATCTCAGTACTATCTTTGCAACTTTTCTCTTCTAAAACAAACTAATAGTCACTTTACCTCTTTTCCCCTTCAATGAATCAAAGCAGGCACAGTACAGCAAAGAGGCGTGCTCCTGGGAAACGCTACGACATGAAAAGGCACCTCTTTTTACCTCACCCCACTGTAAGGGAGCAAAGGCAGGCTCTATAGTGCAACAGAAAAGTGGCCAAGCATAAGGGAGACCCCTCCCAGCCCAGGGCAAAACCCACTTGTCTTGTCTCTTCAAAACTCATTTGTTTCCACATACAAGTTGTCAATCAAAGGTTTTCAGAATCATAACTCCACATAGTTTTACCTGAAAATAATGTTTTTATAAAAGGACACCAATTTAAAAGTGTCTCAGGGGAGCTTCAAGATGGCGGAAGAGTAAGACACGGAGATCACCTTCCTCTCAACAAATACATAAGAAATACATCTACATGTGGAACAACTCCTACAGAACACCTACTGAATGCTGGCAGAAGACCTCAGACCTCCCAAAAGGCAAGAAACTCCCCACGTAACAGGGTAGTGGAAAAAAAAAAGAAAAAACAGAGACAAAAGAATAGGGATGGGACCTGCACCAGTGGGAGGGAGCTGTGAAGGAGGAAAGGTTTCCACAAACTAGGAAGCCCCTTCGTGGGTGGAGAGTGCAGGTGGTGGAGCGGGTGGGAGCATCAGAGCCACAGAGGGCAGCACAGCAACATGGGTGCAGAGAGCAAAGCGGAGAGATACCCGCACAGAGGATCGATGCCGACTAGCACTCACCAGCCTGAGAAGCTTGTCTGCTCACTCGCTGGGGCGGGTGGGGGCTGGGAGCTGAGGCTCGGGCTTCGGAGGTCAGATGCCAGGGATAGGACTGGTGTTGGCTATGTGAACACAGCCTGAAGGGGGCTAGTGTCCCACGGCTAGCTGGGAGGGAGTCCGGGAGAAAGTCTGGAGCTGCCGAAGAGGCAAGAGACTTTTTCTTGCCTCTTTGTTTCCTGGTAAGCAAGGAGACGAGACTGACAGTGCCACTTAAAGGAGCTCCAGAGATGGGCGCAGGCCGCGGCTATCAGCGTGGACCCCAGAGAACGACATGGGATGCTAAGGCTGCTGCTGCAGCCACCAAGAAGCCTGTGTGCAAGCACGGGTCACTATCCACACCTCCCCTCCCAGGAGCCTGTGCAGCCCGCCACTGCCAGGGTCCCGTGATGCAGGGACAACTTCCCCGGAAGAACACACGGTGCACCTCAGACTGGTGCAATGCCATGACGGCCTCTGCCACCACAGGCTTGCCCCACATCCATACCCCTCCCTCCTCCCGGCCTGAGTGAGCCAGAGCCCCAGAATCAGCTGCTCCTTTAACCCCGACCTGTGTGAGCGAAGAATAGACGCCCTCAGGTGACCTGCATGCAGAGGCGGGGCCAAATCCAAAGCTGAACCCCAGGAGCTGTGTGAACAAAGAAGAGAAAAGGAAATTTCTCCCAGCAGCCTCAGGAGCAGAGGATTAAATCTCCACAATCAACTTTATGTACCCTGCATCTGCAGAATACCTGAATAGACAACGAATCATCCCATATTGAGGAGGTGGACTTTGGAAGCAAAGATATATATTTTTTTCCCCTTTTTCTCTCTTTGTGAGTGTGTATATCTTAGCTTCTGTGTGTGATTTTGTCTGTATAGCTTTGCTTTTATCATTTGTCATAGGGTTCTGCCTGGTGTTTTTTTGTTTTTCTTTTTAACTTAAAAATTGTTTTTTCTTAATAATTATTTTTTAGTTAAATAACTTTATTTTATTTTATCTTCTTTCTTTCTTTCTATTTTTTCTCCGTTTATTTTGAGCCATGTGGATGAAAGTTTCTTGGTGCTCCAGCCAGGTGTCAGGGCTGTGCCTCTGATGTGGGAGAGCCAAGTTCAGGACACTGGTCCACAATAGACCTCTCAGGTCCACATAGTATAAAACGGCAAAATCTCCCAGATATCTCCATCTCAACTCCAAGACCCAGCTCCACTCAATGTCCAGCAAGCTACAGTACCGGACACCCTATGGTAAACAACTAGCAAGACAGGAACAAAACCCTATCCATTAGCAGAGAGGCTGCCTAAAATCATAATAAGGCACAGTCACACCAAAACACACCACTAGACGTGGACCTGCCCACCACAAAGGCAAGATCCAGCCTCATCCACCAGAACACAGGCACTAGTACCCTCCACCAGGAAGCCTACACAACCCACTGAACCAACCTTAGCCACTAGGGAAAGACACCAAAAACAATGGGAAATACGAACCTGCAGCCTGCGAAAAGGAGACCCCAAATACAGGAAGTTAAGCAAAAAGAGAAGACAGAAACATACAGCAGATGAAGGAGCAAGGCCAAAACCCACTGGATCTAACAAATGAGAAAATAGGCAATCTACCTGAAAAAAATTCAGAATAATGGTTGTAAAGATGATCTAAAATCTTGGAAAAGGAATGGAGAAAATACAAGAAATGCTTAACAATGAACTAGAAGAACTAAAGAGCAAACAAGCAGTGATGAACAAAACAATGAATGAAATTAAAAATTCTCTAGAAGGGATCAATAGCAGAATAACTGAGTCAGAAGAATGGATAACTGACCTGGAAGTTAAAATGGAAATAAAAACTGCAGAGCAGAATAAAGAAAAAAGAATGAAAAGAATTGAGGACAGTCTCAGAGACCTCTGGGACAACATTAAATGCACCAACATTCGAATTATAGGGGTCCCAGAAGAAGAAGGAGAGAAAAAGAAAGAGACTGAGAAAATATTTGAAGAGACTATAGTTGAACACTTCCTTAATATGGGAAAGGAAATAGTTAATCAAGTCCAGGAAGCACAGAGAGTCCCATACAGGATAAATCCAAGGAGAAACACGCCAAGACACATATTAATCAAACTATCAAAAATTAAATACAAAGAACAAATATTAAAAGCAGCAAGGGAAAAACAACAAATAATACACAAGGGAATCCCCATAAGGTTAACAGCTGATCTTTCAGCAGAAACTCTGCAAGCCAGAAGGGAGTGGCAGGACATATTTAAAGTGATGAAAGGGAAAATCCTACAACCAAGATTACTCTACCTAGAAAGGAACTCTTTCAGATTTGATGGAGAAATTAAAACTTTTACAGACAAGCAAAAACTAGGAGAATTCAGAACAACTGAACCAGCTTTACAACAAATGCTAAAGGAACTTCTCTAGGCAAGAAACACAAGAGAAGGAAAATACATACAATAACAAACACAAAACAATTAAGAAAATGGTAATAGGAACGTACATATGGATAATTACCTTAAATGTAAATAGATTGAATGCTCCAACCAAAAGACATAGACTGGCTGAATGGAAATAGAAACAAGACAAGTATATATGCTGTCCACAAGAGACCCACTTCAGACCTAGGGACACATACAGACTGAAAGGGAGGGGATGGAAAAAGATATTCCATGCAATGGAAATCAAAAAAAAAAAGCTGGAGTAGCAATTCTTATATCAGACAAAATAGACTTTAAAATAAAGACTATTGCAAGTGACAAAGAAGGGCACTACATAATGATGAAGGGATTGATCCAAGAAGAAGATATAGCAATTGTAAATATTTATGCACCA
This sequence comes from Stenella coeruleoalba, assembly GCF_951394435.1. NCBI lineage: Eukaryota > Metazoa > Chordata > Mammalia > Artiodactyla > Delphinidae > Stenella > Stenella coeruleoalba. The sequence goes on from NC_137147.1 coordinate 128,492,225, forward strand.
AACATAGGAGCACCTCAGTACACAACGCAAATACTAACAGCCATAAAAGGGGAAATTGACAGTAACACAATCATAGTTGGGGACTTTAACACCCCACTTTCACCAATGGACAGATCATCCAAAATAAAAATAAATAGGAAACACAGCTTTAAATGATACAGTAAACAAGATGGACATAATTGATATTTATAGGACATTCCATCCAAAAACAACAGAATACATATTCTTCTCAAGTGCTCATGCAACATTCTCCAGGATAGATCATACCTTGGGTCACAAATCAAGCCTCTGTAAATTTAAGAAAATTAAAATCATATCAAGTATCTTTTCTGACCACAATGTTATGAGACTAGACATCAATTACAGGATAAAAGCAGTAAAAAATACAAACACATGGAGACTAAACAATACACTACTTAATAACCAGAGATCACTGAAGAAATCAAAGAAGAAATCAAAAAATACCTGAAATAAATGATAATGGAGACATGGCGACCCAAAACCTATGGGATGCAGCAAAAGCAGTTCTAAGAAGGAAGTTTATAGCAATACAATCCTACCTTAAGAAACAAAAAACATCTCAAATAAACAACCTATTCTTACACCTAAAGCAATTAGAGAAAGAAGAACAAAAAAACACCAAATTAGCAGAAGGGAAGAAATCATAAAGATCAGATCAGAAATAAATGAAAAATAAATGAAGGAAACGATAGCAAAGATCAATAAAACTAAAACCTGGTACTTTGAGAAGTTAAACAAAATTGATAAACCATTACCCAGACTCATCAAGAAAAAAAGGGAGATGACTCAAGACAATAAATTAGAAATGAAAAAGGAGAAGTAACTGACACTGCAGAAATACAAAGGATCATGAGAGATTACTACAAGCAACTCTATGCCAATAAAATGGACAACCTGGAAGAAATGGACAAATTCTTAGAAATGTGCAACCTTCCGAGACTGAACCAGGAAGAAATAGAAAATATGAACAGACCAATAACAAGTGCTCATATTGAAACTGTGTTTAAAATTCTTCCCACAGGGCTTCCATGGTGGCACAGTGGTTGGGAGTCCACCTGCCGACGCAGGGGATGTGGGTTATGCCCCGGTCCAGGGGATCCCGTGCGCTGCAGAGCGGCTGGGCCCGTGAGCTATGGCTTCTGGGCATGCACGTCGGGAACCTATGCTCCGCAATGGGAGAGGCCATGGCAGTGAGAGGCCCGCATACTGAAAAAAAAAAAAAATCTTCCCACAAACAAAAGCCCAGGACCAGATGGCTTTACAGGCGAATTCTATCAAACATTTAGAGAAGAGCTAACACCTACCCTTCTCAAACTCTTCCAAAATATAGCAGAGGGAGGAACACTCCCAAACTCATTCTATGAGGCCACCATCATGCTGATACCAAAACCAGACAAAGATGTCACAAAGAAAGAAAACTACAGGCCAATATCACTGATGAACATCGATGCAAAAATCCTCAACAAAGTGCTAGCAAAAAGAATCCAACAGCACATTTAAAGGATCATACCCCATGATCAAGTGGGGTTTATCTCAGGAATGCACGGATTCTTCAATATATGCAAATCAATCAATGTGATACACCATATGAACCAATTGAAGGAGAATAACAATATGATCATCTCAATAGATGCAGAGAAAGCTTTTGACAAAATTCAACACCAATTTATGATAAAAACCCTGCAGAACATAGGCATAAAGAGAACTTTCCTCAACATAATAAAGGCCATATATGAGAAATCCACAGCCAACATCATCCTCAATGGTGAAAAACTGAAATCATTTCTACTAAGATCAGGAACAAGACAAGGTTGCCCACTCTCACCACTATTATTCAACAGAGTTTTGGAAGTTTTAGCCACAGCAATCAGAGAAGAAAAAGAAATAAAAGGAATCCAAATTGGAAAAGAAGAAGTAAAGCTGTCACTGTTTGCAGATGACATGATACCATACATAGAGAGTCCTAAAGATCCTACCAGAAAACTACTAGAGCTAATCAATGAATTTGGAAAAGTTGCAGGATACAAGTTAATGCACAGAAATCTGTAACATTCCTATACATTGTTGATGAAAATTCTGAAAGTGAAATTAAGAAAACACATCCATTTACCACTGCAACAAAAAGAATAAAATATCTGGTAATAAACCTACCTAAGGAGATGAAATACCTGTATGCAGAAAATTACAAGACATTGATGAAAGAAATTAAAGATGATACAAACAGAAGGAGAGTTATACCATATTCTTGGATTGGAAGAATCAACATTGTGAAAATGACTCTACTACCCAAAGCAATCTACAGATTCAATGCAATCCCTGTCAAACTACCACTGGCATTTTTCACAGAACTACAACAAAAAATTTCACAATTTGTATGGAAACACAAAAGACCCCAAATAGCCAAATCAATCTTGAGAACAAAAAACAGAGCTGGAGGAATCAGGCTCCTGGACTTCAGGCTGTACTACAAAGCTACAGTAATCAAGACAGTATGGTACTGGCACAAAAACAGAAATATAGATCAGTGGAACAGGATAGAAAGTGCAGAGATAAACCCACACACATATGGCCACCTTATGTTTCCTAAAGGAGAAAAGAATATACAGTGCAGAAAAGACAGCCTCTTCAATAATTGGTGCTGGGAAAACTGGACAGGTACATGTAAAAGTATGAAATTAGAACACGCCCTAACACCATACACAAAAATAAACTCAAAGTGGATTAAAGACCTAAATGGAAGGCCAGACACTATAAAACTCTTCGAGGAAAACATAGGCAGAACACACTATGACATAAATCACAGCAAGATCCTTTTTGACCCACCTCCTAGAGAAATGGAAATAAAAACAAAAATAAACAAATGGGACCTCATGAAACTTAAAAGCTTTTGCACAGCAAAGGATATGATAAATAAGATGAAAAGACAACCCTCAGAATGGGAGAAAATATTTGCAAATGAAGCAACTGCAAAGGATTAATCTCTAAAATTTACAAGCAGCTAATGTAGCTCAATATCAGAAAACAAACAACCCAATCCCAAGATGGGCTGAAGACCTGAATAGACATTTCTCCAAAGAAAATATACAGATTGCCAACAAACACATGAAAGAATGCTCAACATCATTAATCATTAGAGAAATGCAAGTCAAAATTACAATGAGATATCATCTTACACGGGTCAGTATGACCATCACCAAAAAATCTACAAACAATAAATGCTGGAGAGGATTTGTAGAAAAGGGAACTCTCTTGCACTTTTGGTGGGAATGTAAGTTGATACAGCCACTATGGAGAACAGTGTGGAGGTTCCCGAGAAAACTACAAATAGAACTACCATACGACCCAGCAATCCCACTACTGGGCATATACCCTGAGAAAACCATAATTCAAAAAGAGTCATGTACCAAAATGTTCATTGCAGCTCTATTTACAATAGCCAGGAGATGGAAACAACCTAATTGTCCATCAACAGATGAATGGATAAAGAAGACGTGGCACATATAAACAATGGAATATTACTCAGCCATAAAAAGAAACGAAATTGAGATATTTGTAGTGAGGTGGATGGACCTAGACTCTGTCATACAGAGTGAAGAAAGTTAGAAAGAGAAAAACAAATACTATATGCTAACACATATATATGGAATCTAAGGGGGAAAAAAATGGTCATGAAGAACCTAGGGGCAAGACGAGAATAAAGACACAGACCTAATAGAGAATGGACTTGAGGATATGGGGAGGGGGAAGGGTAGGCTGTGACAGGGTGAGAGAGTGACATGGACCCTTGCCATACACCCATACACAGGGTGAGAGAGTGGCATACACTACCAAGTGTAGACTAGATAGCTGGTGGGAAGCAGCCGCATAGCACAGGGAGATCAGCTTGGTGCTTTGTGACCACCTGGAAGGGTGGGATAGGGAGGGTGGGAGGGAGGGAGATGCAAGAGGGAAGAGATATGGGGATGTATGTATATGTATAGCTGATTCACTTTGTTTTAAGGCAGAAACTAACACACCATTGTAAAGCAATTATAGTCCAATAAAGATGTTAAAAAATAAAAATAAATAAAAATTAAAAAATAAATGGAGGGATGGTTAAAAAAAATGTGTCTCTGTTGCAGCCTGACTTACACAGCTGGTTTTCAGCACTGTATCCCCTCCTCTCTGCCAGGTAGTGATTTTGGAACCGGCAGTAGGAACAGAGAGTTGGATCATAACCCTGCCTCATAGGTTGATAGCTGTACTTCCTTAGCCCAGGCTGCAGAATGACTTCCTGATGCCACCAAAAACACGCATTTAGGGCTTCTCTGGTGGCGCAGTGGTTGAGAGTCTGCCTGCCGATGCAGGGGACACAGGTTTGTGCCCCGGTCCGGGAAGATCCCACATGCCGCGGAGCAGCTGGGCCCGTGAGCCATGGCCGCTGAGCCTGCACGTCCGGAGCCTGTGCTCCACAACGGGAGAGGCCACAGCAGTGAGAGGCCCACGTACCGCAAAAAAACAAACAAACAAACAAAAAAAAACACGCATTTACCTTGTCAGGGAGGGCTGTGAAGACCAGGTATTGTCAATAACAATTTACAACATTGTGAATACAATTTCAGACACATTGCCTTGGGCTAGGATGGGTCACACACACCGTCTCCTCAACCCCTCTTCTGTGTCTCTGCTTAGAGAAAATGTCTGGGCAGCAGCAGGCCAGGATGCAGAGAAGGACCACAGGGGAGCAGAGCACACATATTTTAAGTGGGCTTTATATTTCCATTCAGTCCTCCTGAAATTTTAGTCACATGGACCTTCAACCAATCCTTATGAAAGTGTAGCTGTCTCACCACTGAACATCTTTTTTCATAGATTGTCAAGGTGAATAATCTTATCCTATGCCTATGCAGTAGCCCAAGACAAACTTGGACACCTGCAGTCATGTTCCACGTGGAAATGGAAATGTGAAGGACGACTGAGGGAATTAGTCTGAAGTCACATTTGTAACACTTAGGACTCTGTCTGTAAGGACTAATTTTTAAAAAAAGTCCCACTGGTCCACTAGTAAATATGAGCTCAAAACAGGAGGGGTCAGCCCTATATTCATAGCAGCATTATTTACAATAGCCAAGACATGGAAGGAACCTAAATGTCCATTGACAGATGAATGGATAAAGAAGATGTGGTACATATACACAATGGAATATTACTCAGCCATAAAAAGAATGAAATAATGCCATTTACAGCAACATGGATGGACCTAGAGATTATCATACTAAGTGAAGTAAGTCAGAAAGAGAAAGACAAATACCATATGATATCATTTATATATGGAATCTAAAATATGACATAAATAAACTTATCTATGAAACAAACAGACTCACAGACATAGGGAACAGACTTGTGGTTGCGAGAGGGAAAGTGGGTGGGGAGGGATGGATTGGGAGTTTGGGATTAGCAGATGCAAACTATTATATAGAGAATGGATAAACAACAAGGTCTACTGTATAGCACAGGGAACTATATTCAATATCCTGTGATAAACCATAATGGAAAAGAATATGAAAAATAATGTGTACATACATATATATGTATAACTGAATCACTTTACTGTACAGCAGAAGTTAACACAACACTAAATAACTATACATCAATATATTTTTTTAAAAGGAGGGGTTAGGCAGAGAAAGGAGACAAGGAAACAGGCATTGTCTCTCTCATTTTTGCCCCCAGGAGTCACAGGGAGAGACCTCATGTACCCACACCAAACCCTCCTCTCTCCTTGCATCACTCCCAAACCCTCAAGCAACTCTCTGGACTTTTATCTCAGAAACACAGTTGGACCCTTGACAGTTCTGGTGCCAACCTTTGTTAATAATCTGCTTAATCCAGTTAAAATATTGTAGCACATTAGATAACTCATATCTACTCTCTCCATCTTAAGGCTCTGCCCTGTACACAGAGAAACCATCTGGGACCCAGCCATGTTCAATGAAAAATGTGTCGGACATGCGTACCCTTCCCATTTTGGGGATTAAAGCCAGTCTTCTTCAGTTATGCTCCTCAAATGTATTACTTATCCACTTAACAAACAAAACAAACACCCATCACATTTCACTACATGTCATTATCACATATTACCTGGGTTTGCTCAGTCACTTGATTGCTCCTTGTGTGAGATGTTCCCATGTTTCATCCACAGGACAGGGCAGAAGGTGGACAGACTGGGGATATATACAGGGAGCCTTGCTTGGTCTACATCTACAGTGACAGTTTACCAGGATCAAGAACCAAGCAAAAGAAGGCAGTGCTAGAAAGCCTCTATCTGCTCTTTAACAATAGCCATCATTTTTCTACTTCTCCTCCAACCCTACTCTCCACACCTTCCATTAGGCCTGTGTGCAGAGTTAAGAGGAGAATACAGTACCAAGAAAGCCCTCCAGCACATGAAGAGTCATCATGCTTCCAAAGGTCACCTCCCAGTATAGAGTTGTCACATCCCACAGCAGAGCATGACTCTCATTCCTAAGACAAGCTCAAAGCAAACATTCTGGTATATATTCAATGAGTTCATAAATGATATCCTGAGTGCCACATTTAAAAAGGGATTTCAGAGGATGAAAATGAGGAATGGGGTCAACAGTGAGCAAGCAGAGCTTAGATTTCTGACCATTTTTTTTTTCTTTCTGTTTTTCTCTTTAATCAATTTTCTCTCCTACCTCAACAGATCTTAAGTTGCCATTTATTAAATTTCAGTAACTACTATTCATTCTTAGTTAGGTTATCAAAATGTTTATTCTATCCCCAAATTAGAGCACCCGCAGCTCATACCAAACTATACTATCCCAGGGTTACACTTTTTTTTTCTGGCAGGAGAAGACTTTGTGGGGAGTAACACTTATGATCATCCCTTTGGTGTCACCATGAAACTAACACCCATGAAATCAGAGACAGAGAGCAGGTAGGGCTGGGCAAGAAACTGGCTCCACCATGTTCAATGAATGTGAAGAGATGGGGAAAGAGAAAAACCCTCAGTGCAGAAAGATTAGAGGACAGACTTCCACCAAGACTCCTAGACCAAAGGGTCTACTGGTTGCCTTTCCTCCACATACTAATACACATCTTCATTTTCACAGAGCTGGGCTTGCAACCTCACGAACCCCAATCTAAAAAGTTAATTTTTATTAATTTTTAAACAGAAGTATATATTTATCCAGTAAATACACAGATATTAAATATACACCTTAATGAAGTTACAATCATAGTATAACCATCACCTAGACCAAGATATAAAGCATTTCCCATGGTCCTGGAAGGTCCCTGTGTGTCTAGCTAGTGTCCTTCTCAAGCCAAGCATTATTCTAACCTCTGACATTATAGGTTTGCTTTTAATGATTTTGAGCTTTCCATGAATGGAATCATGCAATATGTGGTCCTTTTCATTCAACATTTTTGTTCCTGAGATTAGTCCTGTTATTACAGGTCTCTATGGTTTCATATTAATTTTTCATTGCTGTGCATTATTCCATTGTGTGACTATGCATGGTTTATTGCCCCATGGTACTGCTGTTGGATAGTAGGATTGTTTCCAGTTTTTGGCTAACATAAATGAAGTTGTTATCAATATTGTTGTAAATGTCTTTTGATGAACATAAGCAATCATTTCTCTTGAGTACGTAGTCAGGATGGAATTTGCCAGGTTATAGAGTATATGTATATTTAGTTTTACTAAATACTGCCAAACATTTTCTCAAAGGGGTTGAATCACTTTTTACTCCCACTAGCAGTATACGAGAGTTCAATTTCCTCCATAATTGGCATGGAGGACTTTACTACTTCATTTCTGCTCACTTGTCAGACAAAGTTTCTTGAATTAGAAGCAGAAATAAGACTTAAAGTAAACCCACATCTTTCCCTCCCCAAGAGAGTATCTCTGAAATACCCAACTCAGCCCTTTCTGGGGGAGAGGGATGCAACCATTATGAAACACACCCAGAGCCTTCTCCATAAGGTAGCCATTCTCCAGGGGAAAAGACTTCACTGGGGCACAGTTCTGAAACCTTATCCCAGCTCGGGGCAGGGGACTATTCTCCCCCATCAACCCCCTCCAGCCTTACTGTCCCACCTAAGGAAAAATCAAAACAAAACAAAAACCATAGTCAACACTGATTCAAGGAAATACATTCAGAATATGTAAGCAGTGAAGAGAGTAGGCATCAAGCCATAGGGTGGAAGGAAGCTTTCCTAAGAGAAGAAGAACATAAACACTTCATGAAGCCCACAGCCCTAAGACACAAGCAAACAAAAAGGCTGATATTTACTCAGAAGATTATGGAATCCCCCCACTTCCAGACCTTATGATCACACTAAAGCAGCCCCAGTATAAATAAATATATTACAGCTGAAACAGCTGCAAGGTACAGACTCGTTCTAAATGGTAAAATATAGGGATTCCCAGAGTTAAAAGAGGAGACAAAAACAAGGTCACTAAAGGAGGTTTTAAGCCTTTGATACCTATAGCTACAACAAACAACACAGGCTTTTGGCATGGTGGAGGAAAGAATCAGTGAACTCAAAGATAAGTCAATGGAAACTTTCTGACTGAAATGCAAAGAGAAAAAAAGAATGAACAACAATAACAAAAGAATGGAACATACAAGAACTGTATGACAATATTAAAAGGAATAATGTACTCATAACTGGAATACCAGAATGATAAAAATGAGAGAATAGAGAAACTAAATATTTGAAGTAAAATATATTACCTATAAAAGAACAAGGATAAGAACTACAGTGGAAAACCACAAGTATGGTACCTTGAAAACCTCTAACTAGGGCAGTTAGAAGATACAAACAAACAATATTAGAGGACTTCCCTGGCGGTGCTGTGGTTAAGAATCTGCCTGCCAATCCGCCTGCAGGGGACATAGGTTCTAACCCTGATCTGGGAAGATCCCACATGCCGCAACAAAGCACTTGAGCCACAACTAATGAACCCACGTGCAACAACTACTGAATCCCATGTGCCTAGAGCCTGTGCTCCGCAACAAGAGAAGCCACCACAATGAGAAGCCTGTGCACCACAATAAAGAGTAACCCCCACTCGCCACAACTAGAGAAAGCTCATGTGCAACAATGAAGACCCAACACAACCAAAAATAAAATTAATTAATTAATCAATTAATTTTTTAAAAAGCAATATCAGAAATGAAAGAGAGAAAGTCACTTCTGATCCTATGGACATTAAAAAGTTAATAAGGACATACTATGGAGAATTCTATACATGCAGATTTGATAACTTAGGTGAAATGGATGAATTACTTGAAAGAGACAACTACCAAAACTCAGTCAAGGAGAAATAGATAACCTGAGTAGTCCTATGTCTATATTAAATCTTCCCCAAAATAGAAGCAGTGGGAGCATTTCCCAGCTCATTTTATGAGGCCAGCATTTCACTCATACCAAAACCATGCAAATGCATTGCAAAAAAGAAAACTAAAGGCCAATATCTCTCATGAACATAGATGCAAATATCCTTAACAAAATGTTATCCAACAATACGTATATATGATTATATAGCGGAACCAGGGGAGAATAATTTCAGGAAGGCAAGACAGGTTCAACATGTGTAAATCAATCAATGTTATTGATCATATTAACAGACTATTCAATCTGTATCAGAAAAAAATATGATCATATTAATAGAAGCATTAAAAGTATTTGACAAAATTCAATACCTATCATAATAAAAACTCTTAAAAATCTAGCAATAGAAGGGAATTTCCTAACCTAATAAAGCATATATGTAAAAAAATCTACATCTAAAATCTAAATCATACATCATAATGGTGAGAGACTAAATGGTTTCCTTTTATGATCAGGTACAGGGCAAGAATGTCCTCTCATTACTCTTATTCAAAACTGTTCTGGACATCCTAGTAAGTGTAATAAGACAAAAATAAGTAAAAATAAGACATAAGTAAATAAAAATAAAAATTGGAAAGGAAGAAATAGAGAAGTCTTTATTAACAGATGACAAGATTATGTAGAAATTGTCAAAGAATTTACAAGAATGCTTCTGGAACTAATAAACAAGCATACAAAGGTTGCAAGATATAATTGCTTTCCTATAAATAAAAAATTCACTATTAAAACTTCAAAATTAAAAAGAATACTATCTACAATTGTGCCCCAGAATGAAGTACTTAGGTATAAATAGGTATAGGATACCTATGACTAGAGTCATGAAAAAAATCAAGCAAACAAAATAAATGGGGAGGTATCCACTATTCATGGTTTGGAAGGTTCAGTATTTCTAAAATGTCAATTCTTCCCAACTTGCTTTATAGATTAAATGAAATACCAGTTAAAATCCCAGGAAACCACTTTGTGGGTACCAACCAACTTATTCTAAATGCCTATAAAAACATATAGAACCACCTAGGAGAGCCAACACAAAAGTGAAGAGGAAACCTGAATTTGGAGGACTCACACTACCAGATTAAAAGCTTAATACAGAGCTACAGAAATCAAGACATTGTAGTACTGGCAAAAAAAAAAAAAAGGCCTAGATCAATGGAACAGAATAGAAAGCCCAGAAGGAGACCCACACAAACACTGTCCAATAATTTTTGAAAAAGGCAAGAAACAGTCCAATCGACAAAATATAGTCTTTTAATAAATGGTACTGGAACAATTGGACATCCTAGACCTATGCCTTACACTTTACACAAAAATCAATTTAAAATGGATCATAGACCTATTGCAAAACTAAAAAGTCTAGAATAATACATAGGAGAAAATCCATGTGACAGTTTAGTGATGAGTTTTTAAATATACAACAGCAAAGGCATGCTCAATGAAATAAAAATTGATAAATTGGACTTTTTCATAATTAACACTATTAAAAGAATGACAAGTCAAGCCACATACTGATAGAAAATATGAAAAACACATATCCTATAAAGTACTTATATCCCAAATATGTAAATATAACTTAAAATTCAACAAGAAGAAATCAACCCAATTTTTTAAAAGGTAAAGATTAATAAGACACCTCATCAAAGAAGATATGCAGATGGAAAATTAGCATATGAACAAAATACTCAGCATCATTTGTCATTAGGAAAATGCAAATTAAAACATCAATGACATCCTATTACATCAATTAGAATGGCTAAATTCCAAAGAACTGGTAACATTTTGGTTGAAGATTCAGAGCAACAGAAACTCTCATTCATTTTGGTCAAGGAAGCAAAATGGCACAAACACCGTGGAAGATAGTTTGGCATCTCAAAAAGCTAGTAATAGTATTACATACAATCCATCATTACCATACAAAGCTAGCCATAATGTTAACATACAGTACAAAGCTAGCCATAGTATTACTATATAGTTGCCATACCTACATATTTATTCAATTGATTTCAATATGAAAACTCATATTCATACAAATCCTGCACATCTGTTTGCATAACCTTTTCTCAAAATCAGTAAAAATTGGAAGCAATTAAGATGCCCTTGGGTGAATGGATAAATGAACTGTGGTATATCCATATAGTGGAATACTATTCAGAAATAAAAAGAAATTAACCATCAAGCTCTGCAAAAACATGGAGAAAACGTAAATGCTGTCCAGTGAAAGAAGCCAGTCTGAAAAGGCTACATACTGTATAATTTCATTTATATAACATTCTCTGTAGAGACAGTAAATAGATCAGTGGTGCCAGGGGTTCAGGAAGGTGGAGGATTGACTAGGTGAAGCAGTGGGGATTTTTAGGGCAGTGAAACTATTCTGCATAACACTGAAAGAGCAGATATATGGCATTTTGCATTTATCAAACCCCATAGAATGTACCACACAACCTTCCCAATACTTCACATTCATAGTCAAAAGCAGTAAGTGCCGGGAACACGCTGTTCCCTTGTTCACTTTTTTTTTTTTTTAGCGGTACATGGGCTTCTCACTGTTGTGGCCTCTCCTGTTGTGGGGCACAGGCTCTGGATGTGCAGGCTCAGTGGCCATGGCTTACAGGAGCAGCTGCTCTGCTGCATGTGGGATCTTCCCAGACTGGGGCATGAACCCGTGTTCCCTGCATCAGCAGGCGGACTCTCAACCACTGTGCCACCAGGGAAGCCCCCCATGTTCATTTTTGATTTGAGGAAGATTACTCCCCAAACATTTCACATTCATATGTCCATACTCTCAACCCCAAACCCCTCCATTGAGCTGCCACTGCCTTTATCTCTCAAATAAAAACTTGCACAGATTCTCCTTAAGGAGGCTTCAGGTAAACAGTCAGATCTCTATAGGCTGAAAGAGCCACTGTGGATAACAGGGTTAAACTGAGGAGGGGGTCAACAGGAAGTAGTGCTCAAACTCCTCCTCACCCCCTCAAGGCTTTAATTACTTTTTATGTGAAACGTCAGTCGTCCTTTTATTCCACAACATAATTCCAGACGATCAGGGTATTTTTAACTTATTTTACATCTAAATATGAGGTACTCATAGCTAATTCCAAACCCCAGCACACAAATTACGTGAATCGGACAGCACACGCAAGAGCTGCGCAATTCTGGTGAAGTGTTTACATCTGCAGAGATAAGTGAGAAATGGTTTATTAATAATCATGACGCCACTAAGATGGAGGGAGGAAAAGGAGGGAGAGCAGGGAGGCAATGACACATGCACAGCCTCCTCCCTACTTCCACCCAAGCCACCCCCAACAGGAGCCCAGCACCAGCGCAGGAGCAGATAACACCATGCAATGCAGTGGAGCTGTGCACAAGCTTCCAGAAGACCCCTCCCTGAACCAAGACACACAGGCTCCCTCCCCTCCCCCTCAGCTGTTGCAAACACAAGTGGTTCCTCAGAAGGTTTGTTTACAGAAACACAGATTTTTACTGATGGACCTGAAATCAGCTTTTACTCAAGAGTCCCAATTTCAAATATTCAAGCTTTACTACATTGAAGAAGTTAACAAAGGTGTTTTAAAAAATTGTCCCTTCCAACAAACTAATCACTTTTGTCATCAAAAGGACAGAAAAGAAAAACCTGCACAGATATGACACTGGGCTAACCCAAACTACACTTACTGTGACCTCTCCTTGGATAATCATGTAGAATTTCTACAGCATCCTCTACCAGTCCTGAGCTAGGCATGCTTCTGGGCATCAGAGAGGTAAAGTGAGGGAAAGGCATTCATTGAGCTCAATTTACATTTCTGATATTAGGGTCTTCTAAAATTATGGACTTTTTTATCTTTTATTTATTTATTTATTTATCTATCTATTTATTTATTTATTGAGTTGTTCTTGAACTCGCCCTTTGCTCTATGAAGTTCTTAACTCACCTCTTGTCGAATTCCATCTGCCTTTTAATTCCACATCTTAAACCATAGGTGATCGGGACTTCTCCATCCTTCCACACCTGAATTGAAGACCCCCAATATTCCATCCCAAATGTCCACATTCCCAGTTGCATTTGGATGGAGAGCAGATGGGCAGAAAGGCAATTTATTTGTAGCCACTGAAGGCTGTCTTCAGAGTAATAGAATAGAAAATGGCTGATGAACGGCTGTCAGCCGAAAGGAAGGAATGGCAGGGTAGAAAGGTAGACAGAGAATTAGCCCTCTGTATCTCCCTACGATTACCACTTTTGCTTCTGCTGTGACCCTAAAGGAGACACAAGCACGATGAAGAACTTGCCAGGCATCAAAGAAGAGAGTGCAAAGCTGGAAACCCCCTCCTCTCAACGGGAGGGATCATCGCTTGCCCCTCCTCCCACACCCGCCCCCTCCCAGCTGTCTGTCCCCACATTTGTTCTCAGAAACAAAGTTCTCGCAGACACAGACCCACATACCAGCTTTCCCGAGAATACCCCCAACCTCAAACATTGCTCAGAGTCTTGTCAAATAGTGGGGGATCCCACGTGTGAAGTATATCCCTGCCTGTTAGTGGCCACAGGATGTTGGATTTGGGAGATGTGGGATGATGAAGGTGGCAGTCAGTATTTCAGAAATCTTGGTGGAGTTACCTGAAGCTTTCCTGATTTATTCACTCAGTCTTCACTGAGACTCCTTTATCCTTCACACTCTTAGTTCACATTGTCCAGCCCCAGCGTTAATTGATTCACTGCCTGAAGCCAGGGACATTCCAGGCTTTTGTAACCTTTCATCCCACATAAGAACCAGACATCCCTTTAGACCTTACTGTGGCTGATCATCAAATTAAAGGCAACTTAAGTGGAGGCAATTTAAATAGGAACCTTACAGAATATATAATAGATGACTAGGGTCCTCGAGCTCAGGGAGAAGAATAGGCAGTGAGGGTTAGAATGGAGAAACAGCAGGGCCAGCATCTCCCAGCCCCCCAAAACCCTCCCCCAGCAGTTTTTCTCTCCTGTGAAAGAAGAAAAGAGCACAGGCACAAAGAGGACTCCTTGGAATACAAAACCCAGTGTGGAGACCCCTGATGCACAAAGAGGATGTCCCCTTGTCTCCTTTCCCTAGGCTGTACCCCATGCCTGCCAGCAACTGGCTCTCACACACAACCTCTCCACAATACAGCCTGGACACTACGTTGTCTGAAGTGCCTTAATCTCAAGCACTCTTCAGTAGGTTTATTCACGTGGGGTGTCTTCCCAATCCCATGCAATCATTTTATCTAGGACTGAAGTGTGAAGTGAAGCTAAAAGGGACACAGTGGATATTTCTGAAAGGGAAACAACTTTTCCAAAACTGCAGCTATTCTGTTCTGATACTGTTTCATCTCTCTGAGACATTAACTACACAGTTTGCTCAATTAAAATCTCCTTTCCATTTCCAGTTTTACATGATCTCTAACATGTCTACCCATGTAGACATGGAACCATGGAATCCACCTTGGAACTCAGCAGCTACAAGTATCTGAATATATCAACCAGAGAAACCAAGTGGTTCAATCATGAGAGTCCAGAATCATGCTGCTCTGTAGGGACACACCACACAACTTGTTTGTCAAAAACCCAAACTCAGAGGGGAGGAGAAAGAGGTAGATGAGGGAGGGAGTACAGAAAACATGTCCCCAACTCTTTGTGTCCCAGTCCCACTTCTACAGGGTGTGATAAGAGACAAAGGAGGGAAGGTGCTCTAGGAAGGCTCTCCTGAGTGCAGGAGACCCCCTTTTGTCCCTCTCCTCTCCCTTAGATTACCCTAAGCTCTCTTACACTAGTGGCTTTGTCTTCAGAAATAGTACAAAATATCCTATTATACTGGACTTCCCTCAAATAGCCCCAATTTCAAACATTTTTCCTTGCATTTGACCCCATGATTGATTGCAAGTTCTGCATCATTTATCTGAAACCTGGGAATAATGAATGCAGCCAGGAGACCAAAACATGACTTTAGGAGGGTAAGGCAATGCGACCTGTTTTCTTCTTTCAGTCTTTGTGATGCCTTCTTACTCTGTCAAGCTCTTAACCCACTCCTTGTCAAACTCCTACAGCCTTTTCATTCTGTGTCAAACATGTACACATACCCAACCCCATACACACCCCACACACACAGAATTTGAGGGCTTCCTCTTTCCCTCTACACATACATCAGGGATCCTGGAGGATTGTTTCAAATCCCAAGGACCTGCAACTACACATAGGAAAATTAGTGAGATGTCAGAATGAGCTAATTATTTAGGAGTAAAGCTTAGGCTGATCTCTTCAGTAAGACATGGAAAAGTGGCTCATCAGATACAAGGAGTTCAGAGAAAGGGAGTGACAGGCAGACAGAAGAGGGCAAGATCCATCAGCTGTCTTTGCTGATCCAACCCCAGACTCTGGTGAATACAACCCGAAGGGGACAAGTGTGGGGGGAGGCACGTGGAGATACCAGGAACCCCACTTCATCACACAGAGGCAACAAGTGGGCAGCTGCTTCTCTTTCAGGGTCAACCAAGCCCACCAACAGTTGCACCACGCAGTTACCTGTGGACAGACAATCCATTAAGCACAATGGGGCCATTAATGTGAAGCCATGCTTATGTTTGATTCCCAAGAAATAACCATATATCTCCAAAATCTCAAGTTCAAATATTCCAATATATAACCTCCACTTTCACTTCATGGTCCCTAGAAAATCTGTGTAAGCAGTCCTTTTAGTTTCATGAAATTCCGAGTCTTGAACCTATTATGTTTTACTGTCTTTTTACTTCTCCCCAGGCTTACCTCTCCTACCCACTCACATACTTCAGCCCAATACCTCCGTACACCACCTCATTCCTCCTCCCTGTTCCATTCCTATCCACCCCAACAACCAGACATGTCTGCAGAAAAATATTAAACTGTGGTTTTGTTTTTTCATTTGCATAAATTTAAAAAAAATTGGTAAAATATATATAACATGAAATTCACCATCATAACAATTTTAAGTGTACAGCTCAGTGGCATTAAGTACATTTACATTGTTGCACAACCGTTCGCATCATCCATCCTGACACTTTGTAAAACTGAAACGTCCCCACTAACGATAACTTCCCATTACCCACTTCTCCCAGTTACTGGCAACCAACATTCTCCTTTGTGTCTCTATAACTTTGACTACTTTAGGGACCTCATATAAGTTAAATCAGTATTTATCATTTTGTAACTGGCTTATTTCACTTAGCATAAAGTCCGGTTCATCTATGTTGTAACATATGTCAGCATACCCTTCTTAAAAAAGCTGAATAATATTCCATTGTATGGATAGACCACATTTTGTTTACCATTCATCCATCAATGCACACATGGGCTACTTCCATGTTTTAGCTATTGTGAATAATGCTGATACGAACATGGATGTAGAAATATCTTTTCAAGATTCTGCTTTAAAATTCTTTCGGTTATATGCCCAGAAGTGGAATTGCTGGATCATAAGGTAATTCTATTTTTAATTTGTTGAGGAATCACCATACCTTTTCCCACAGTGACTGCACCATTAATTTTATATTCCCACCGGTAGTACACAAAGGTTCCATTTCTCCACATCCTCACCAACACTTATTTTCTGTTCTTTTTTGATAATAGCCATTCTAACGGACCTGAAGTGGTATCTCATTACAGTCTTGATTTGCATTTTCCCAATGATTAGTGCTGTTTAACTATGTTTTTTTTTACTTCACTTATAAATTATAATCACAGATTTCTCCAGGGTCCAGGATAGAGTAAATGATTCTGGAAAAGTTCTCCCACTGTAAAAACTAGAAAATTGATCAAAATATATGAAACTGGTTCACAGACATTGAAAAATAGGCAGCCTAGAATTGCACACAGGAAACCGTAGAGGTGAGCCCCACTCTCATGTAGGTTTTTTTGCTTGGAGACACATTCAGAACAGTAGCCCCAGTAGGGGAAGCTCAAAGCTCATGTGGAACCCTCAGTAGAGGAAAGGAAGATGAAAGTTCAGGAAGGCAAAGACATTTGGAATGTGTGGGGAAGAGAACCAGAGAGAAGTGAGCTACGCAAAGACATAGACCTAGATACCACTGTTGCTGAACGCTAAGGTGCATTTGCACAGGGTGAGACTCTATAAGGAAGCACAAATGAAAGATACAGGGCTGTATCCTGATCAATTCCCTGAGTTGAGAGAGAGCTGAGAGACATTTGAGTTAGGACCAGGCAGAGTAAAGAGTCTTTGTTAAGCCTCTAGGGTATTGAGTAAAATCACCAGAAGGGACATACCTTAAGTAGAGTAATAAAATATCCATAGAGTAAAAGCTACTCTAGATCTGCCACAGCAAAGCTTAAAAAAGCCTCAAAATGATGATACTGATTCACACTTGTTTTATTGCTTTCCCAAACAACTTCAATCCTCTTTAAAAGAAGACAAAAAAAATCCAGGTGATCAACAATATAAAATCACAATGTATAATATCTGAAAGAACTCCAGATAAGCAAAGAAGCAGAAATATGAGACCCATAACCAGGAGAAAAGTCAGTTAAAATAAACACACTCAGAAATGACAGGGGTGGTGGAATTAGCAAATAACAAATTAAAACACATCATGTACATATGGGCAAGGATTTAAAGCAAACTTGAACGTAATAAGAACAACATAGAAGATATAAAAAGAAAAAAATGGAACTTGTAGAGCTGGAAATAACAATAAATGAAGTAAAATTTTCACTGGGCAGTCTGCAGATTAAATACTGCAGAAAAATGACTTGAGACATTGAGGAAAATTCAATAAAAACTATCAAAACACAGGAATAGAGATTAAAAGAAAAGTGAAAAGAACAGACATTCATGAGACTGTTATTGAAAAGGTAACATTCAGAGTGGGAGAAAACATTTGTAAACCATCTATTTGATAAAGGATTAATATCCAAAATATATAATATATTCATACAACTTAATAGTTAAAAATAATCTAATTAAAAATGGGCAAAGATCTGAATAGACATTTTTCCAAGGCAGATATTCAAATGGTACATGAAAAGTGTACTGGTACATGAAAAGAGCCCAACCTCACTGATAGTCAGGGAAATGCAAATTAAAGCCACAATGAGATATCTGGTATTACAATGCTAGATACAATTGCAATACTAGATAGAGTAAGTTTTCCCCAGTCAAACATAATATTAATTCTAATAATACATTTAGGTAAAAAAGAACCATTTCACATAGAGTCTATGCAAACATTCCAATTTTCATTTATTTATCTAATCCATCATATGTTGCATTCCCCATATCCTCCCATTTAATTTTAGCCTCTCTTAAAACTTTACCAACAGATTTTGGAATCACAGTGCCTTAGGCTCCAATGTCAAAGAGTCCCAGAAAAATTTTCTCTCTGCCTCCCGGTCATTTTATCCACACTGTGTATATGACCTTGGGTCCCAAGCTGGGGGTTGGGTCAAGAGACCCTGAGTCTTTTGTGAATCCTCATCCTGATTAATTTGCTGGACTAGAATCCTTGGATATTTGAAATCAGGTTTCTCATTGTCATGTTTGCCTTCCAGCTTTAAAAATTCCTACAAACTAGAGTAAACAGAATGGGTATGTTTAGAGCCCTTCAGTATTGAGTCCAATAGGTCAACCCATTTGTCCACTTAACCTTGATAGTACTGTGGTAAGACCTTTGTGTTGCCTCCATTGATGTCTGCTTTATTCATTCCATTCCTTAACAACATTTAAAGCCTTCCACCCCAGTGGGACAAGTCCCTAGACTATTGCCTTTATATTCTTCCATTCTCTTGTGGATCACTCTAATTTTCTTAGCATCTGTAAGAAAAGAGGAAGCTGAGACAACAAATTTGATACAGCGTCTTGGACTATTGCTTGATTTCTCAGCATTAAGTTTGCATGGGGTGCCCATGTGAAAGAATTCTACTTGCTTATAACATCTACCATGACCTGAGTAAGGGGCTTATTAAATGAATGAACATACCCATCATCATAAAGCCAATCCAATATGGCTTTATATACATCATATCAGCCACTTAATCTGGAAAATTCTACTTGGCATTTAAAGGAGAGAAAAGAAAATTCCCTTTCTCAGGGTAAACAAACCTTACAGTGGCTCATATCAGTCTACCAGACTAGCTGTCCCCTTGATATTAGCCTGTTCTGTGTTTATATGATGCATGGCCATCTGTGGTTGTTCAATAGTAATCTGTGGGTTCTGCATCAACCCCAAAATGCACCTGTATCTTGCAGCATGAAAAATCAAGGAAACTACGTTTGTTAGTGTGTATATGCCCATGACTCTCTCTCGCCCTGTCACAGCTCACCCTTCCCCCTCCCCATAACCTCAAGTCCGTTCTCTAGGAGGTCTGCGTCTTTATTCCTGCTTTACCCCTAGGTTCTTCATGACATTTTTTTTTCTTAAATTCCATATATATGTGTTAGCATACGGTATTTGTCTTTTTCTTTCTGACTTACTTCACTCTGTATGACAGACTCTAGGTCTATCCACCTCATTACAAATAGCTCAATTTCGTTTCTTTTTATGGCTGAGTAATATTCCATTGTATATATGTGTCACATCTTCTTTATCCATTCATCCGATGACGGGCACTTAGGTTGTTTCCATCTCCGGGCTATTGTAAATAGAGCTGCAATGAATATTTTGGTACATGACTCTTTTTGAATTTTGGTTTTCTCAGGGTATATGCCCAGTAGTGGGATTGCTGGGTCATATGGTAGCGTAGTAAGGTAGAGAGCTAGTGGGAAGCAGCCGCATGGCACAGGGATATTGGCTCGGTGCTTTGTGACAGCCTGGAGGGGTGGGATAGGGAGGGTGGGAGGGAGGGAGACGCAACAGGGAGGACATATGGGAACATATGTTTATGTATGACTGATTCACTTTGTTATAAAGCAGAAACTAACACACCATTGTAAAGCAATTGTACCCCAATAAAGATGTTAAAAAAAAAAAAGAAAGAAAACCCCATGGGAAATAAAATATCAAGCAGACTTGAGAATGACATGTTGGTCCTTTCTACAACTATATAAAGTGAAATGTTTTTATAATGTTTATAGCTATTGTGAAATTTGGTTGAGAATATTTTGCTTTCCTAAAGGGTTACATTTGGAATAATTATGTATAAAAAAGTTGATCCTTACTAAGAAGATATCTATTTCTCCTGAACTTGAAGTGAAAGTGATGGGTGTGTTAATTATATATAATAAAAATATGTTGAAAATGTATTAAAAAAATCAAGGAAACTGCTCCTGAGTTACACTAACACTTTAGTTATTTATTCATTTTAATAAATGTTCTTCAGGAAGCTGATGATATCAATTCACAAATGAGACAACGCCTCCCTCTGTTTTGGTAGCTTCTTAGTTTTGCCACCAGGATTACCTTCTTGGTGATGATAGATTATAGAAGTGTTACTTGTTGTTCTAGAATAATTTTCCTTTTGTTGGCAGCCTTGAGGCTAGTGGCTATACCTAAGACTGGCCAAAATTCAAACTTAGTGCAGATCCAGATTCTGCTTCAACAATTTCCTCTACTTAGTTTTAGCTATTACAGATAAAAACAAGCAAGGGATTATATACTTAACTTTTTTCCCTCATTATTTTGCATTTCCTTAGCAAACTCTTAGTTTTAGTTTTTGAGCGAGCTCTTAAGGAGTTGGATCTATCATTTCTAAACCCCAGTGGTATATTTTACCTTCAGTAACTGGTCACAGTGTAGTTGCTATCTCTTACCATGGGTGACTTAGTAACCATCCGTGCATCTAAGGTTTGTAATCACCTGCTCTGTTGTCCATTCTTTTCCCAAACAATGCTTTCCCAATATTTCAGTGAGTCAGAGTCATTTGTGTGAATGAGTAACTAACACCAACTAGAGAACTGGGTTCCCAAGACAACCCTTGGATTCTGAGATTCACTAGAAGGACTCACAGGACTCAGAAAAGCTGCTATATTCATAGCGTAATGTATCACAGTGAAAGGAAATATTAAAATCAGAAAAAGGAAAAGGTGCATAAGGCAAAGTCCAGGAAGAAAACAGGTGCAAGTGTTTAATTGTCTTCTCACATTTGAGTCACATGGATGTGCCTGATTATCCCAGCTACAATGTGTGATAACGTATGTGGAGTGTTTTTAACCAGAAAAGCTTGTCTGAACCTTGGTGTCCAGGATTTTTCTTGAGGGTCACAGCACCTGCATGACTTACTTGACTACAAAAATTCCAGTCCCTCAAGGCAAAATAAGGTATTCACCATAATTCACACTGTTAACAAAAATTATCTAATCAAACTGGTACTATGGAATCCAAGGTCTCCATGCAAAAACCCTTATCAGGCAGAACATTCCAAGTGCTTAGAGAAATCATCTCCCAGGATCAGACCAAGGGCCAATCATGAAGACAGGTCTTTCTGTGAAATACTCTGGCTTGCTGGATTAGCCCTTTCTTGCACACTCTCTAACTTATTTTACAAATCCCTTATTATCTTCATACAGAAACCAGAACTTGCAGAAATACAAAATCAAAGAAAATTACAGATCAACTTTCCTCATAACCCTAGAAGTAAAAATATTTAATAAAATATTAGTAAATTGAATCCAGAAATATTAAAATATCTAATTCATAAGGTCCAAGTAGGATTCATCCCTGGAATGTAAGCTTGATTGTACATGTAAACATCAATCAGTGTAATTTATTATATTAATATAATAAATGAGGAAAATAATAAAATAACTCAGTTGATGCAGAAAATTCATATGACAAATCAAAGTCATTTATGATAAAACTTGTCAATAATGTAGGAATAGACTAGGACTTCCTTGACCTGATAAAAAATCTCTATGAAAAACCTACAGATAACATTACACTTAATATAGAAAAAAGCTGAATACTTTCCACTTAAGATGAGGAATATAGCAAGAATGTCCTCTCTTACCACTTCTAGGTCTTAGTCACTGTAATCAAGAAAGAAAAATAAATAAAATCTGCACACATTGGAATGTAAAAGGTAAAATTGCCTTGATATGTAGATGAAATATGTATCTCCATGGAGAGTCTTTCTCTAAGGAAACCACAAAACTACTGAAATTAGTAAGTGAGTTTGCAAGACCAAAAAAGTATACAAAAATCAAATTTATACCAAAATACTATGTTTGAAAAATTGGAACATATATTCGAAATAGCATTTAGATCGGCATTAAAACATTTTTTTCAGAAATCTTAGTAATAAACTTAATAAGATATGTGAAAGAGCTCTGCATTGAAACCTACAACTCATCACTAGGATCAATTGAAGATAACCTAAATAAGTTCATGGCATGGAAGACTCAGTTTTACCAAGACGTCAGTTCTCTGAAACAGATTTATAGTTTAAAGGTAATCCAAAATAAAACCCAGTAGGGTTTTTTTTAGTAGAAATGATCAAGTTCTTTCTAAAATTTACATGGAAATACTAACTTATGTGGAATAGCCAAACATTTTTGAAAAAGATACACTATAAAACTATAGTGATTGAGAGATTTTGTTACTTGTCTAAGGATAGACATATAGATTAACAGATCAGAAGACTAAATTTGGCATTACACCCACACATGTGTGATCAATTTATTTTTGACATATGTGCCAAGTTAACTAAAAAAGCTAAGGATCAACTTTTCAACAAGTGATTCTGGAAAAGCAGCAACAAATAAATCTCAAACATTTTTTCACACCATCCACAAATGACTTAAAATGAATCTTAGCCCTAAATGTAAGAAAAAAAACTATAAAAACTGAAAAGTCAAAAAATAAATCAACAGGCATGAAAAGAATACTACAAAACAGTACCTTACTCCCAATGTCCACCAGAAAATCAAATTCAGAAGGGGTTGCACAGCTTGAAGGCTATGCATACATAGAGCTTACAGATTTCCTGCACAGAGTGCTGCTGCTTCTCACATTCCATCAGCTTGAGCCTATTTTAGCCCCAGAAATAAAGTCTTCACAGATGGGCTTGGATACCAGATTTCCTGGGAGAACCTCAGTTTTAAATTGAATAGTGTCTCCCAAAAGATATGTCCAAGTCTTGACCCCCAAGTACCTGTGAATGTGACCTTATTTCAAGATATGATTTTTGAATTAAAGATTAAAGATCTTGGTATGAAATAATCCTAGATTTAGGGTAGGTGCCGAATCCAAATGCAGGCACACCTAATTTTTTTTTGTTTCATTATTATTATATTTGTTATGGTGATCTGTGATCAGTGATTTTTGATGTTACTCTTGTAGTTGTTCTGGGGCAACTTAATCAATATAAGATGGAAAACTTAATCAATTGTTGAAATGACAACAAAAGACTTGGAATATTACATATTCTAAGCAGCAGCAGTGTTTGATTCCAAGGTTGAAAGAAGTTCTACTGTGGGTAAAATATTATCAAAAAGCATTGCATCTATGACATAAATCACAGCAAAATGCTTTTTGATCTACCTCTTAAAAAATGGAAATAAAAATGAAAATAAACAAATAGGACCTAATGAAACTTAAAAGCTTTTGCAAAGCAAAGGAAACCATAAACAATACCAAAAGACAGCCCTCAGAATGGGAGAAAATATTTGCAAATGAAACAACTGACAAAAGATTAATCTCCAAAATTTACAAGCAGCTCATGCAGCTCAATATCAAAAAAAAAAAAAAAAAACAACCCAGTTCAAAAATGGGCAGAAGGCCTAAATAGACATTTCTCCAAAGAAGATATACAGATTACCAACAAACACATGAAAGAATGCTCAACATCATTAATCATTAGAGAAATGCAAATCAAAACTACAATAAGATATCATCTCACACCAGTCAGAATGGCCATCATCAAAAAATCTAGAAACAATAAATGCTGGAGAGGGTGTGGAGAAAAGAGAACCCTCTTGCACTGTTGGTGGGAATGTGAATTGGTTCAGCCACTATGGAGAACAGTATGGAGGTTCCTCATAAAACTACAAATAGAACTACCATATGACCCAGCAATCCCACTACTGGGCATATACCCTGAGAAAACCGAAATTCAAAAAGAGTCATGTACCAAAAAGTTCATTGCAACTCTATTTACAATAGCCAGTACTTGGAAGCAACCTAAGTGTTCATCAACAGATGAATGGATAAAGAAGATGTGGCACATATATACAATGGAATATTACTCAGCCATAAAAAGAAATGAAATTGAGATATTTGTAGTGAGGTGGATAGACCTAGAGTCTGTCATACAGAGTGAAGGAAGTCAGAAAGAGGAAAACAAATACTGTATGCTAACACGTATATATGGAATCTAAGGGGAAAAAAAAGGTCATGAAGTACCTAGGGGCAAGATGGGAGTAAAGACACAGACCTACTAGAGAATGGACTTGAGGATATGGGGAGGGAGAAGGGTAAGCCGTGACAAAGTGAGAGAGTGGCATGGACATATTTACACTACCAAACGTAAAATAGATAGCTAGTGGGAAGCAGCCGCATAGCACAGGGAGATCAGCTCTGTGCTTTGTGGCCACATAGAGGGGTGGTATAGGGAGGGTGGGAGGGAGGCAGACACAAGAGGGAAGAGATATGGGAACATATGTATACGTGTAACTGATTCACTTTGTTATAAGGCAGAAACTAACACACCATTGTAAAGCAATTATACTCCAATAAAGATGTTAAAAAAAGAAAAAAAACAGATAAAAAACAAGGACTTACTGTATAGCACAGGGAACTATACTCAAAAAATAAAAGCATTGCATGCTAGAAAAATATCATTCATGAAAGGAAGAGTCAATCTATGCAGCAAGCTGTGTGTCTTATTTTAAAATATTGCCACAGTCACCCCAGTGTTTAGCCACAACCACCCTGTTAAATCAGCAGCCATCTACACTGAGACAAGACCCTCCACCAGATAAAAGATTATAACTCACTGAAGGCTCAGATGATGATTAGCATTTTTAACCATCCTTTTCATTCTATGTCTCAAATCATGTCAAACAGGATGGCGTTGGATGACAAATACGATTTTTCTTTTCCTCCATTTTTCAGGAATCTTTTATTATTAACTCCCCTACACCCAGGGAACTGAGAAACATGAGTTCCTACCACTCCAATATGCCCATCTTCCTGTCAGTATGAGAGTCAGAGAGGGAGAGAGGAAGTGCCTCTTCAGAGGAAGTGGTTGTCTATAAACCAAGGCTGTTCTGTACCATCACCTCTCTACAAGAAAGGCCAGGGAGTAGACTTCTTTCCAGAAAGAATGCCCTAAGAAAGGCAGTAGTGATGTGGGACTGTGTTTACAAGAAGGGAATTTTGGCATTTTGCCCCTGATTAGATAAGTTGATAAACCACTGAACTTGTTAGCTGCACTATTTCCCTACTGATGGTGATACATCAAGGACTTTGTCCATTTCATATAAGTTGTCAAATTTATTGCCCTAAAGCTTTTCAAAATATTCCAGTATTATCCTTTTTTGTTGTCTGTGGGATGTTTGGTGATATACCGTCTTTTCATTTCTGAAGTAGGCAACTTTTGTATCTTCTATTTATGGATGTGCTTAGATGTTAATTTATTAATTTATAGGTATTTCTAAATGATTCATATTTAAAATTTTTCCCATTAAGAAAAAGGAATGGCCCCACCCAGATAGCTTCATTGGTAAATTTTATAGAATTTATAGAAGACATTATATCAATTCTACCAAAAATATCATTAAAAGGAAAGAGGGAATTTTTTCCAACTTATTTTTTCATATCAGGGTTGCATGATAACAAAATCAAGTAAATACATTATAAGAAACTCACAGATGAACTTCCTCATGAGTACAGATGTAAAAATTCTTTTTTTTTTTTTAACATCTTTATTGGGGTATAATTACTTTACAATGGTGTGTTAGTTTCTGCTTTATAACAAAGTGAATCAGTTATACATATACATATGTTCCCATATCTCTTCCCTCTTGCGTCTCCCTCCCTCCCACCCTCCCTATCCCACCCCTCCAGGCTGTCACAAAGCACCGAGCCAATATCCCTGTGCCATGCGGCTGCTTCCCACTAGCTATCTACCTTACTACGTTTGTTAGCGTGTATATGTCCATGACTCTCTCTCGCCCCGTCACAGCTCACCCTTCCCCCTACCCATAACCTCAAGTCCGTTCTCTAGGAGGTCTGCGTCTTTATTCCTGCCTTACCCCTAGGTTCTTCATGACTTTTTTTTTTTAAATATTAGCATATTAAATCCAACAATATGTAAATATATATATATATTTATATTTATATTTATATATATAATGGGTCATGACCTAGTGGTGATTATGCAAGTTTGACTTAATGTTAAAAAGTCAATCAATGTAATTCACTATATTTATAGAATAAATGAAAAAAAAATTATACAATCATCTCAAGAGATGTAGAAAGATCATTTGGTAACATTCAACGTCCATAAGAGGCAGGCCCTGAATCCAGACACAGCAAGGTCTCCCTTCTGTCTCTGAGTGCTACTTTGTGAATTTGTAGCAGCAGCAGTGGAAGTACTGTTTTACATTCATGTCACTGGGCACCTGATACTCCCATGAAGAGGGGCCCTGGGACTACACACCATCCCTGGGGACTGGCCTAGAAAATGTATGTGACAGAGCCTTAAACTAAATGTTTTCTGAAGAAATAAATAAAGCTCCTTCATGCCTGTTTAAAAAAAATTCAACATCCATGTATAGTAAAAATTCTCATCAAACTAGGAGTAGAAAAGAATGTCCTCAAACTGATAGAAGGAATCTAAGAAAAAGCTACAGCTAAAATCATACTTAATGATAAAAGATTGAGTGCTTTCTTCCTAATATCAGAAATAAGACAATGATGTCCACTTTTACTCTTTCTATTCAATATTATACTGGAGATTCTAGCTAGTGCAATATGGTCAGACAAAGAAAAATCTATACAAATTAGAAAGCAAGAAATAAAGCCATCTTTATTCACAGACAACATGATTATGTACATAGAAAATCTTATTGAAGCTACCAAAAAATTCTTATAACTAATAAATTAATTTAACAAAGTTGTAGAACACAAGAGTCACAGAATGAGTTCAACAGAAGAATTAAGGGAATAGAGAAAAGAATCAGTGAACATAATGACAAAACAAAAGAAATTACCTAATCTTAAGAACAGAGAGCAAATAGACAGGAAAAATTAGAGCCCCAGGGACCTGTGGTACTATAATATATGATCTACACTTTATATCATAGGAGTCCAGAAAGAGAGGAGAAAAAGGGCAAGGCTGAAGAAAGAAATAATGACTGAAAAGTCCCAAATTTGGCAAAAGACATTAATATACATATTCAACATGCTGAATTAACCTCAAACAGGATAAATATAGGAAAATGAACACATGATGCATCATAGTCTAACTTCAGAAAACTTCAACAGCAAAAATCTTGAAAGCAGTCTGTGAGAAAAGCCACCTTGCCTATTGCTTTAAATAAAGTGGAATTCTCATCAGAAACTATGGAGAACAAAGGAAGTAGAACAGCATTTGTCAAGTTCTGAATTAAAAAGACTGCCAATCTAGAATCTTCTATCTACTAAAAATATATTTCAGCAATGGAGGGGAAATCCAGTCATTCTCAGAAGGAGAAACAAGATAATTTGTCACCACCAGGTGTACGTAAATGAATGCCTAAAGGAAGTTTTCTAAACAGAAAAAGAAGGATTAAAGGAGGAAATTTGGAACATCAAGAAGAAAGAAACTACACAATAACCAAAAATATGAGTAAATAAAATAAACTGTCCTTCTCCTACTGAGTCTCTTCAATTGTGTTTAATGGTTGAAGCAAAAGTTATAACATTCTTTGATGGTGTTCTAAATGTAGATAGAGGGAATATTGAATACAATTGTATTGTAAATGAGGGAGTACAAAGGGATGTGAAAAGAGGAAAATTTCTAAACTTTATTTGAATTGGTAAGATGAAAACACCATTAGATTGTGTTGTGGTAGGTTACATATATAAAGTTAAATACCTAATGCCACCACTCAAAAAGCCGTACAGAGAGATATATATTGAAACCACTATAGATAATTCAAAATTAAATTATAAATAATGTCACATAACCCATAGGAAAACACATAAAGAAAAAAAAACAGACAACAGAGAACAAACAGAAAAAAATAATAGAATAGAATAACTGACTGAAACCCTAATACAATAGCTAGATTAAATATAAATGGTTTAAATACACCAACAAAAACACAGGGATTGGCAGAGTAGATTAAATACATGAAAAAACTATGTGTGTCTACAAGAAATCCACTTCAAGTATAACAATGTAAGCAGGTGGAAAATAAAAGAAGGAAAAAGATGTATTATGCAACGTTAATAAAAAGAAAGCTGGAGTGGATAACCAACAACAGCAGAATATACATTCTCTTCAAAATAGATAATACCAATAAAGAGATTAAAAGTAATCAACAAGAACTAGATAGATTCTGGAGTTGAGAAGTACAATAACTTAAATTAAAAATATGCTAGAGGGTCTCAACAACACATTTAAACTGGTAGAAGAAAGAATCAACAAATTTGAGTATAGCACAATTGGAATTACTATGTATGAAGAACAGAAAGAAAAGACATTCAGAAAAATGAGCAGAACTTCTGGGACACCAGTAAACATAACAACATATGCATATTGTGAGCACCAGAGGGTGGGGAAG
Organism: Stenella coeruleoalba; assembly: GCF_951394435.1. Classification (NCBI taxonomy): domain Eukaryota; kingdom Metazoa; phylum Chordata; class Mammalia; order Artiodactyla; family Delphinidae; genus Stenella; species Stenella coeruleoalba. The sequence continues at coordinate 128,521,354 of NC_137147.1, forward strand.
AAGGGACAGAGACTATTTTGAAAGAATAATGACTCCAAACTTCCCAAATTTGATAAAACCATTAATGTATCTATCCAAACTCAGTGAACTCCAAACAAGACAAACTCAGAGATCCACACCTATTCCCATCATAGTAAAACTGTCAAAGCCAATGACAAAGAAAGAATCTTGAAAGCATCAAAAGAAAGTAATCAACATATAGAAGAGATCATCAGTAAGATTAACAGCTGCTTACAAAAAACCATGGAGGACAGAAAGCAGTAGGATGACATATTCAAAATTTCAAAATAAAAAGACTATCAACCAAGAATTCTATATTCAACATAATTACACTTCAAAATATGAAGAATAAATTAGACCTTCCAAGATAAAAAGAACCTAAGAGAAATAATTTTTAATAAAATACTGAAGGAAGTCCTTGAAGTTAAAACGACACTAGATAAAAACTCAAGTCCATATGAAGAAATAAGAAGCCCCATTAAAGGTATTGCACAGATAAAGATAGAAGATACATAAATGTGTTTGTTTTCTCTAACTTTTTTTCTCTTATCTAATTTAAATGGCAACTGCATAACATTATAAATCTATGTTGAAGGAATTAAAATGTATAAAGATACAATTTGTAAAACAATTCCAGCAGAAATTTGGGACAGGGAACAGAGCTTTAAAGGAACAAAATTCTTGTATGCTATTGAAATTAAATTGATATTAATCCACACTATATTGTTATAAATTAAGCTGTTAATTGCAATCCTAAAGCAACCATTAAGAAAATAACTTAAGGGGCTTCCCTTGTGGCACAGTGGTTGAGAGTCCGCCTGCTGATGCAGGGGACATGGGTTCGTGCACTGGTCCAGGAAGATCCCACATGCTTTGGAGTGGCTGCACCCGTGAGCCATGGCTGCTGAGCCTGCGTTTCTGGAGCCTGTGCTCTGCAACGGGAGAGGCCACAACAGTGAGAGGTCCACGTACAGCAAAAAAAAAAAAAAAAAAAAAAAAGAAAAGAAAAGAAAAAAAAGAAAATAACTTAAAATACATAGTAAAGAAAAGGTAAGGGAATTAAAAATGGTACACTGTAAAATATCTGCTTAACACAAATAAGTTTTACAACTTCACAGGAGGATAAGAGGAAGAAAAAAGACATAAAGAAAACAATGAATTAGCAGTTGTAAATCCTACATCATCAGTAATTCCATGAAACATGTCAACTAAAAACTCGAATTAAAGGGCAGATTTTGTAGGAATGAATACAAAAATAACTATATGTTCTCTACAAGGCACATGGTTTATATTCAAAGACATAAATAGTTTGGGTTGAAAATAAAAAGACATAAATAGATATACCACAAAAAGAGTATCCAACAACTGAGCTAGAGTGTCTATGTAAAGTTACACAAAATAATATTTCAGATAAAACTTGTTACTAGAGAAGGATACCTTATAATAAATAGCCAACCCATCACAAACATTGAACAATTATAAACATATGTTCATCTAACAACAGAACACCAAAATATGTGGATAAAAAAATGGTAGAATTGAAGGTGGATTAGACAATTCAAATAATAATTAGAGATGCCAATACCCCTGAAAAGGATACAAAACTATACAGACAATAAAGGGATAGAGCACTGAACAACACTATAAACGAACTAAACCTAACAGACACATACAGAACACTCCACCCAACAACAGCAGAATACGCATTCTTCTCAAGTGCACATGGAACATTCAACAATAGAGACCACATCTGGAACCATAAAATATACCTTAATGAATCTAAGAGAATAGGAATTATAAAAATATGTACTCCGGTAAAAATGGAATCAAATTATAAATCAAAGAAAGACTATATGTTAGGCCAGAAAACAATTTTCAATATATTTAAAATAATTGAAATTATATAAAATATGTTCTGCACTCAAAATGGAATGAAATTAGAAATTAATTACATAAGGAAATTTGGCGAAGTCACAACACATAGAAGTTAAGTAAAACACTTCTGAACAACTTACATGCCAAGGAAGGAAAAAATGGAATTTAGAAAGTACTTTGAGATGATTGACAATGAAAGCACACAATACCAAAACTTGGGCGATATAACAGAAGAGTGTTTAGAAGAAAATAAAAGCCTTTAAATGAATATATGAAAAAAGAACTCAAATGAATAACTTTTGGTTTGTTTAATTTTCTCTATTATTTTTCCATCTTATGTTTTACTTATTTCCACTCTAATCTTTATTATTTCCTTCCTTCTGCATATTTTATCTTTTCTTTGCTCTTTATTTCTGGTTTCTGACAAGAATTCCAAAACAATTCAATGAGGAAAGAATAGTCTTTTCAACAACTGGTCCCAGGACAAAAGAATATCCAGATGCAAAAGAATGAAGTTGGATCATACCTTACCCTATAAACAAAAATCAACTGAAAATTGATCAAAAATTAAATGTAAGAGCTAAAACAAAAGCAAAGAACCCTTAGAAGAAAACATAGGTGTAATTTTTCTTGATCTTAAATTAGGCTAGGTCATATGTGCTCATAGGTCATAGATATGACAATAAAGGAATAAGCAGCAAATAAAGATAAATTGAACTCATCAAAATTAAAAACTTCTGTGATTCAAATTACACCATGAAAAAGTGAAACAAAAAAAACCCAAAGAATGGGAATAAATAATTGTGGGTAATATATTGTCTATTAAGCAAAATAAAAAAAAATTACAACTCAAAGATAAAAAGACAGCTAACCCTGTTAAAAATTGTCAAAGGATTTGAGTAGACAAAGAAAATGTACAGGAACATATGTGTATGTATAACTGATTCCCTTTGTTATAAAGCAGAAACTAACACACCATTGTAAAGCAATTATACTCCAATAAAGATAAAAAAAAGAAAATCAGAACAACAACAAAGAAAGGCTAATATGTACATGAAAACATGTTCAACATCATTAGTCATCAGGGAGATATACATCAAAACCATAATGAAATACCCCTTCACACTCATTAGGATGGCTGCAGTAAAAAAACAAAACAACAACAACCAAAAAAACAATAACAAGTGTTCACAATATGGTGAAGTTGGAATCCTCATAAATGGTTGATGGGAATGGAAAATGGTGCTACCACTTTGGAAAGCAATTTGACAATACATGAAAATATTAAGCCTAAATTTACCATACAAACTAGAAATTCCACTTCTAGGTATACTCCCCCTAAAATTTAAAACAGATACTGAAACAAATACTTGTATGCAAATGTTCATAGTGCCACTATTTACAATAGCCAAAAGGTGGAAACAACACAATGTACACCAACTGAGGAATGTGTTGTGATGTGGTAGGGTACAACCATGCACTGGAATATCTTTCAGCAGGAGAAAAGGGAGAATTAAGTACAGATATATGCTACAACATGACTGAATCTTGAAAATGTTGTGTGAAGTAAAAAGAGATGGACACAGAACACACAGAAGTCCACACATTTGTAAGGCTCAGTTTATATGAAATGAACAGAAGAGACAAATTCGCAGAGATAGAAAGTATATCAGTGATTGTCAGGGTTCTTGGTGGAGGAGAGAATAAGCAGTGACTGAATAGACATGCAGTTTATTTGGGGGGTAATGAAAATGTGTTGGAATTAGATACTTGTGTTGGTTGCAAAATTTTGTGAATCAAGTTGATCCTTGAACAACATGGCTTTGAAGTGTGCAGGTCCACTTAGACTCAGACATTTTTCAATGGTAAATACAGTACAACTGCACAATTCCCAGATGGTTGAATCCAAAGGTGTGGAACCTGCAGGTATGGAGGACCGACTATAAAGTTGTAGGCAGATTTTTGGCAGCAGGGTGGGTTGGCACCTCTAAACGTCTCCCTGACCCCTGCACGTTCTTCAAGGGTCAACTGTATAATAAAAATCACTGAACTGTGAACTTCTAAATGGTAAATTTTATGACCTGTGTGTTACATCTCAATAAACAAGAGTGATTGATACAGCAGAGGGATAGGCATATTGACTGATGGCACAGAATATAGAACATAGAAACACTCCTCCTCACAAGTATGGCCCCTTGATTTTTGGCAAAGGAGCAAAAGCAATTCAATGGTGAAATGAAAGTCTTTTCAACAAATAGTCTAGAGCAATTGAACATTCATAGACAAAACAATGAACCTTGACCTAATTCTCACACCTAATTAAAAATTATCTAAATTGGGTCACTGACCTAAATGTAAAATGTAAAGAACATATTAGGAGCACAAAAAGACAACCTACAGACTGAGCAAAAATATTTGCAAACCATGTATCTGATAAGGAACTCATATCTAGAATATATAAATAATTGTCAAAAGGCAATAGTTAAAAAAAATAAGAATGGGCAAAATACATGAAGAGACATTTCACTGAAGAGCATATACAGACAGCAAATAAGTACATGAAAAGATGATCAACATCATTAGCTATTAGGAAGATGCAAGTTAAAATCACAATGAAATACTATTACACACCAGTTAAAACTGCTAAAAAAAAAAAGGACAATACTAAATGCTGGATAGTATGCAGAGAAACTGGACTATTCACATTGCTGATGGAAATTCAAATTGGTACAGCCACTCTGGAAAACAGATAGTTCCTTTAAGTTTCAAACACACAAATAATAAATAACCCAGAAATTGAACTCTTGGGCATTTATTCCAGAGAAACAAAAATTATGTTTACATAAAAACTATTTATAAATATTTATAACATTTATTCATAATTAGCCCCAAACTGGAAACAATCCAAAAGCCCTTCAATGGGTGCCTGATTAAACAATGGTACATCCATTCCATAGAATATTACTCAGCAATGAAAAGGAGTGAATTATTTTTTTTAACAGTGTTAAAATGCTTTTACTCTTTGATCATTTTGATACCAAAAATCTAGGTTCAGTTTGCCAGATAGTCAAAAATTATAAGTGTATACTATGGGGATAATTTTAGATATTTTGATGTTACTGGAAACTGTCAAGTTCTTAGATATAAGCTACCAATCTTTCTCTCTTTTTTAAAAAATCTGTTTTACACAGCAACAATCTGTTGATAAATTCTCTTTTTTTTGCACTCTTTTTTTCTCTTTATTTTTTTAATTGAAGTATAGTTGATTTACAATGTTGTGTTAGTTTCAGATTTATAGCAAAGTGATTCAGTTATTTTACTCTTTAATTTCAGTTAATTCAGTTATATATTTTGTATATATATATATATATATATATATATACACACACACACATGTATTCTTTTTCAGATTCTTTTCGCTTATAGTGTGTTACAAAATATTGAGTATAGTTTCCTGTGCTATACATATTCGATATATAGTAGTGTGTATATGTTAATCCCAAACTCCTATTTTATCCCTCTTCACTTTCCCCTTTGGTAACCACAAGTTTGTTTTCTATGTCTGTGGGTCTATTTCTGTTTTGTATATAAGTTCATTTGCATTATTATTTTTTAGATACCATATATAAGTGATGTCATATGATATTTGTCTTTCTCTGTCTGGCTTACTTCATTTAGTATGGTAATCTCTAGGTCGATCCATGTTGCTGCAAATGGCATTATTTCATTATTTTTTAGGCTGAGAATCATTCCATTGAATATCACATCTTCTTTATCCATTCATCTGTCAATGGACATTTAGATGGCTTCCATGTCTTGGCTATTGTAAACAGTGCTGCTATGAACACTGAATATTGGGGTGCATGTATCTTTTCAAATTGTTTTTCTCTGGATATATGACCAGGAATGGGACAGTAGGATCATATGGAAGCTCTATTTATAGTTTTTTAAGGAACCTCCATACTGTTTTTAGTGACTGCACCAATTTACATTCCCACCAATAGTGTAGGAGGGTACCCTTTTCTCCCCACCTTCTCCAGCATTTATTATTTATAGAATTCTTGATGATGGCCATTCTGATTGGTGTAAGGTGATACCTCATTGTAGTTTTGTTTGACATTTCTCTGATAATTAGCGATATTAAGCATGTTTTCATGTGCCTTTTGGCCATCTGTATGTCTTCTCTGGAGAAGTATCTATTTAGATCTTCTGACAATTTTTTGATTGGATTTTTTTTTTACATGGAGCTGTGTGAGCAGTTTGTATATTTTGGAAATTAATCCCTTGTCAGTCATCGTTTGCAAATATTTTTCCCATTATGTAGGTTGTATTTTCATTTTGTTTATTATTCCCTTTGTTGCGCAAAAGCTTTTAAATTTAATTAGGTCCCATTTGTTTATTTTTGTTTTTATTTCCATTACTCTAGGAAATTGATCTGAAAAGATATTGCTGCAATTTATGTCAAAGAGTGTTCTGCCCTATGTTTCTCTCTAGGAGTTTTATAGTATCCTGTCTTACATTTAGATCTTTTCTTTTCTTTTTTTTTTTTTTTTTTTGTGGTACGCGAGGCTCTCACTGTTGTGGCCTCTCCCGTTGCGGAGCACAGGCTCCGGACGCGCAGGCTCAGCAGCCATGGCTCACAGGCCCAGCCACTCTGTGGCATGTGGGATCTTCCCGGACCGGGGCACAAACAGGGCAGGTGGACTCTCAACCACTGTGCCACCAGGGAAGCACACATTTAGGTCTTTAATCCATTTTGTGTTTATTTTTGAGTATAGTGTTAGAGAATGTTCTAATTTCATTCTTTTACGTGTAACTGTCTAGTTTCCCCAGCACCACTTATTGGAGAGGCTGTCTTCTCCATTGTCATAGATTAATTGACCATAGATGTGGGGGTTTATGTCTGGGCTTTCTATCCTTTTCCATTCATCTTTATGTCTTTCTTGAGCCAGTACTATATTGTTTTGATTACTGTAGCTTTGTAGTATGTCTAAAGTCCGGGAGCTTGATTCCTCCAGCTCCACTTTTCTTTCTTAAGATTGCTCTGGCTATTCTGGGGTCTTTTGTGTTTCCATAAATTAAAAAAAAATTTTCTCCAGTTCTGTGAAAAATGCCATTGGTAATTTGATAGAGATTGCATTGAATCTGTAGATTACCTTGTGTAGTATGGTCATTTTAACAATATTGATTCTTCCAATCCAAGAACACACTATATCTTTCCATCTGTTTGTGTCATCTTCAATTTCTTTCATCAGTGTCTTACTGTTTTCAGGTACAGGTCTTTTGCCTAAAAAAAGAGCGAACTATTGATACACACAGCAACCTGGGTGAATCACCAGAGGATTACACTTAGTGAAAAAAAGTAAAGCTCAAAAGTTAAGAATTCTATGATTCTCTCTATTAAAATTCTTGAAATTCAAAATTATAGAAATGGAGAACAGATTAGTGGTTAAGAATGGAGGTGTACAGGTCAGGAGGTGGAGGCTATTAAAGGGCAGTATGAGAGATCCTTTTGTGATGGACATGTTCTGTATCTTGACTGTATCAACGTGAATATCCTGGTTGTGTTATTGTTGTATAACTGTGTAAGATGGTGTCAGGATAAATTTAGTAAAGCATACGAAAGAACTCTACAGATTATTTCTTGTAACTGTTTGTAAATATACAATTATCTCTACAAGTTTAATTTAAAAATCATTTGTATTTCTATATACTAGTAATGAAAAGTTGGAAAATAAAACTAAAAATATACTATTTATAATAGCATCCCCAAATATGAAAAACTTAAGGATAAATTTAACAAAACATAGGAAAGGCTAACACACTGACAATTTAAACTCTTTCTGGCCCAAACAGAGGTAGATCTTTGTCAGCCTGTCATTCTTCTAGATGTCAGAAGAAGAAAGCCGAGCTAATATATCTGAGATCAGGATGATGCTTCTGTAGGGACTATCTTTTTGAAGGTTTTTCCTTGTAACTTATTCTCTTTCATGCATTTCTAGGCTCCTTTTCAACTGACGTTGCATCTTTCTCTCACTAGCATCCCACTCTGAGGAACTTAAAGCACATTCTAAGACATGAAACCCTGCCTTTATTTGGAAATACCATTCCTGCTGGCATTTATGTTCTAAAATCATCATACATCTGAGCATGATGTTCTGTCCTTTCATTCAACATAAAGTTTATATATCCTTCTCTGAGCAACGAATGATAGGAAAACAAAAAACAAATAAAATATATTCTCTATCCTCTAGTTATCCACACTATTAAGGATGTATTAATTCATTTAAGAAGACCAAAAATCACAACATGCCTGATATATACCTGTCCCAGAAAATTTATGTGGAATTCAGGCAGGAAAGAAAAAATAAAACCTAGAGGTAGTGCCTATTGCCCACTGGAAGCTGTGCCTAGCTTGTGCATTCCATTTCTTCGAGGAATCTCAGAGCAACTTTATTAGTTCAGTGATATTATTTCACTTGTCATAGGAAGACACAGGGACTTGGTCTCTCTTAGGGCACCTCACTGTGTGGTGTAGGTTCAATACAAAGGAGGCATATCTGACCCAGAGTCCATGATCCTGCTCTTCTTCTCCTTTATTGCTTTTGTTGTTGTTTGTTTCACAATAGAAAAATAAGATGCTACAGAATAACCTCCACACAGTTTTCTACATTCCCAACAACAGTGTATGAGTCCTAATTTTTCTACATCTTCATCAACACTTGTTATCTTTGTGTTTTTGTTAATAATAACCATCCTAACAGGTGTGAGGTGATATCCAGTTGCGGTTTTGATCTGCATTTCCCTGATGATTAGTGATGTTGATCATCTTTTCATATACCTGGTGGCCTTCTTTGTCTTTTATGTTTGTTTGTTTATTTGAGAAATGTCTATTTAAGTCCTTTACCCTTTTTAAATTAGGTATTTTTTATATTTATTTTTTAATATTAATTTTTGCTACTGAGTTGTAGTAAATTCTTCTATATTTTGGACATTATCCGCTTATCAGATAGATGGTTTGCAAATATTTTCTCTCATTCCATAGTTTTATTACTCTTGTTGATGACTTCCTTTGTTGTACAAGAGATTTTTAGTTTGGTGTACTCTCACTTGTCTATTTTTGAATTTATTTCATGTGCATTCGGTGTCAAATCCAAGAAATAATTGCCAAGACCAATGTTAAGAAGATTTTCTCCTACTTTTTATTTGAGGAAGTTTTACATCTTCAGGTCTTAACGTTTAAGTTTTTAATCCATTTTGAGTTGATTTACGTGTATGGTGTATTTCATTCTGTTGCATGCAGATATCCAGTTTTCCCAACATAATTTTTTGAGAGGGTATCATTTCCGCATTGTGTATTCTTGATGCCCTTATTGAAAATCAGTATGTGTGGGATTTTCCTGGTCTCTCTATTGCTTTCCGTTGGTTTATCTCTCTTTCTTTATGCCAGTACCATGCTGGGTTTTTGTTGTTGGTGGTGGTTTTTACATTTATTTATTCTTTTTTTTTTTTGGCTGTGTTGGGTCTTTGTTGTTGCGCATGGGCTTTCTCTAGTTGCAGTCAGTGGGGGCTACTCTTCATTGCAGTGCACAGGCTTCTCATTGTGGTGGCTTCTCTTGTTGCAGAGCATGGGCTCTAGGTGTGTGGGCTTCAGTAGTTGCAGCATGCAGATTCAGTGGTTGCGGCATACTGGCTCAGTAGTTGTGGCTCACAGGGTCTAAAGCACAGACTCAGTAGTTGTGACACACGGACTTAGTTGTTCCACGGCATGTGGGATCTTTCTGGACCAGGGCTCAAACCTGTGTCCCCTGCATTGGCAGGCAGATTCTTAACAACTGTGCCACCAGGGAAGTCCCCATGCTGTTTTAATTACTGTAACTTTGTAACAAATTTTAAAATTAGAAAGTGTGATATCGCCGGCATTGTTCTGTTTTCTCGAGATTGTTTTGTCTATTTGGGGTCTTTTGTGGTTCTATATGAATTTTATGGGTTTTTTGTTTGTTTCTGTAAAAAATGTCATTGGAATTTTGATAGAGATTGCAGACTGCATTGAATTTGTAGTATGGTATTGGGTAGTATGTCTTTCAGTAAAACGTATATTTTAACAATATTAATTCTTCCAACCCATGAATATAGGATGTCTTTCCATGTATTTTTCTTTACTTTAGTTCAGCAGTGTCTTATAGTTTTCAGTGTACAAGTCTTTTGCTCTCTTGGTTAAGCTTATTCCTAAATATTTTATTATTTTAGATGCTATTGTAAATGGTATTGCTTTCTTACTTTCCTTTTCAGATAGTTCATTGTTAGTGCATATAATTACTACATGACCCAACAATCTCACTTCTGGATTTATATCCAAAATAATTGAAATCAGTACCTGGAAGAGATGTCTGCATTCCCATATTCATTGTAGCATTATTCACAATAGCCAAGATATGGAAACAACCAAAATGTCCATTGACAGATGAATGAATAAAGAAAATGTGGTATATGCACACAATGGAATATTATTCATCCCTAAAAAAGTAAATCTTGTCATTTGTGCCAGTATGGATGAAGCTGAAAGAAATGATTCTACATGAAATAAGCTAGTTACAGAAGGACAAATATTACATGATTCCACTTACATGAACTTTCTAAAATAGTAAAACTCATAGAAGCAGAGAACAGAGTGGTGTTTACCAGGGGCAAAGGGGTTGGAGAAATAGGGAAGTTGTTGTTCAATGAGTATAAATTTTCAGTCATGCAAGATGAATAGGTACCTATAATTAACAATTCAGCATTGTGCACTTTAAAGTATGTTAAGAGGATAGATCTTATGTTAAGTATTCTTAAACATAGACAGGCACACACATACAAAACCTAAGAAAGAACACATGGAAAATTTTGAAGGTGACGGCTATGTTTAATGTCTTCATTGTGCTGATATTATGGGTGTACGCACATGTCCAAAATCATCAAGTATATACTCAATGTGTGTATTTGTGATATCAATTATACCTCAATAAACCTTACAAAAGATGATAGGGAATTTTTAACAAGGAAAAGAATACCAGTTTCTGAGATCACTAAATTACATCAAAGTTACCTTGGGGGAAAAGAAAGAACTGCCTCTACCACCACCAAAAATAAAAGAACAAAAACAAAAAGAATCATTGAAAGAAAGATTAAAGAGACATTATTACTTTATCCATTAATCAATTGTTCCTAGTGACTATAACAATAAATAATTAATGAATAATCATATTATATGAATAATTAAGTCTCAAATTACATACACATGTGCACACACATGCATGCACACACACATAAAATGTGGATAAATGAACCTTGCTAATTATTAAACTAAAGCAAAGATTCCAATTTATAAGCCTTAAGTTAATAAAAATGTTCATTCTTTCAATGCAAAATTAGTTTAAATGATAATGTGTGATTCTTATGTCTTGTGATGCAATAATATACAACACAGGTCAGTGGAGACTGAGCCATTGCATTTGAAAAGCAACTGGCATCAAAATAAAAGGTAAAACAAATCTTTTCACTCTTTTCCCCACTGACGCTAACCTGTAAAATTTATCTCAGAATGAAATCAGTCAAAAGTGAGGAAAATACCAATGCATACCCAGATTTTCAGTGTAACATCTTTTAAAACAAACCTGAAGAGTTGGAAGCAACCTGCATTTCTAGCAACAAAGTACAATAATTAATTGAATAATGTTCTTTTTTACCCCATGGATCCATATGTTTTCTAAAAAAATAAGTTTCAGGGCACTTTAAGCAGTTGGGAAAGGGCTTGTTAAATCATTGCTAGGTGAAAATCAGAATATAAATTATATAGAGTTATCATTTCAACTACTCAAGAAACATTTATTCATATGCAGAAAGGACTAGCCAGGCACTCAAATGATATTATAACATGTATTATGAGTGTGGCATTGAAATTCACTTGATGGGGAAGGTAGAATAATGGGAGAGATTGGGAAGAGAGGAAAGAAAATCAGTCTTTAGGCAATAAGTAGACTGGAAACTGTTGCCAGGGAGACCGGTTACTAGGCTCCTGAAATAGCTTAAATGAGAGTTGATGAAATTCTAAACCAAGGCAAAGTCTGAGGGGATAAATGGAAAGGAAATATTGAGGTTACTATTTTTTTAAAAGAAAAACCATATCAGAAAGGAAAAGGGATTCTTTTTCTTCCAAAAATAAATGTCACATGGGCCTTCTATTAAAATATATTGAAATTATAATATTAGATATCATTCATTAATTACTTAATCAATGCCAGGCAGCTACCTCTTGTCCTATGCAGTCTATGAGGTTGTTTCCATCAGTATCCTCATTTTAAAGAGGAGATGACTAAAGTGGAGAAGATTGTCTAACATCACATGGCCAGTGAGTGAGAGTTCTAAACTCCTACCACATATCAGACCCCAGCTTAGACCCTGAACTCCATGCCTAGTGCTGAACAATGGGTAGTGGGATATACAGACCTGGACGAATCCTGAAAGTCACCCCCCCCCGATTCCTTTTCTTTCTTTCTCTCTTTCTTTCTCTTTCTTTCTTTCTTTCTTTCTTTCTTTCTTTCTTTCTTTCTTTCTTTCTTTCTTTCTTTCTTTCTTTCTTTCTTTCTTTCTTTCTTTCTCTTTTGTGTAATCGTATTTCCATAATCCTTGACCTTCTTCATGCTTGTTATTCTTGAGATTGGGGTTTGCAGCATTTGCCTTTCTGTGGAAGGTGAACAGTTAACAGGCATACAAAGATGAAGGCTTGTGAGTTGTCTGCCAATTAAATTGAAAAAGAGTAGGGAGGCCAGGTTTTCACCTTTCAAGTTGGGGATGCATAAGGAGAGTTGAGAAGTAGGGGGAAGTAGTGATGGATCTAAAATAATGTGCAGAGGTGGTCCAGGTCACTTTTCTGTGGGCAAAGAGGAAGCACAGGTCCCTGGGTCATTCTGCAGTCTATAAATGGGTAGAGACTGGTGGGAGGGAAAACAGTCCAGGGGAATGGGCTACAAGACCAATAAGAGAAGAACACAGGAAGCAGGAGATGCATTGCAGTGAGGAATGTGTGAGCAGTCAGTGAAAAAGAGACAGAAAGAAGCAATGCAGACCACAAAAGAGTCATGGCAAAGATGATTACATGAGAATTCTCCAAAATCCAAAGTGGTTGTGTTAGAGCCATGGGGTTATAAGAATGTTTTGTCTTCTTTTCTGTATTATTCAGAGTTAATAAAAATATATACTATTTGTATAAAAATGAATTAACACCCAGTGAACTGATTTGCTCCATTTTGTGGTCTTTCCCTGAGACTCATTCAATAGCACTGCCTTGGTCCCCACATGCACCTAGGACCTCACCTCTTTCCTAGAACTTATAATCTTGTCACTGTTTCTCCTGCAGGTGTTTGTTCTTTTAATCTTTTGAGTATATACCCTCATGTGACACTAACCAGTGTCCTTTCCTGTGACAATGACGCTTAAGATTGACATACTGTTCAAAGTGTATATAACTGCCTTAACTCTGTATCCAAATTGACAATGTAGCCTAGAGAAGGGTGATTATATATGAGCAGTAGAATAAATCAAAAGAGGCTGACTTTATTTATAAATACTGCTCTACATAAGAAATAATGATAAGATTAACAGGCAAAAATTTTAAATGAAGGATTATTAACCCTATCTATGATCAATAGGTGGTTACTATATCGACCCTATCAATAAGTAAAAGAGAAGCAAAGGATAGGAACACCCTTTTTAAAGGTAATGTAGAGAGACAAAGATAATTCAGAGAGATTTTATGCATTATATGATGGTCAGCCTCACTAGTTATAAAATACATTTATTCAGAAATATGTGAAAAGTGTAATACAATATTATTCTTTACACAGCAATTCCATTTCTAGAAATATGTAGATTAAGCATTCTAAAATATGGATGTATATTTGTGGCAATTAATAGTAGAAAAATTCAAAAACTCCTAAATGGCCATCCATAAGAACTGTTTTAAATACATGATACCTAGTTAATATAAAACAATATTGAGCATTCCTTAAAGTGCATGAGATATTAACTTTTGATATAAAAAGTGATATAAGATACATAAATATATTATCCCGGTAACTTTTCCAGTATACACATGTACAACACTGTTGGAAATATATAAACTAAATTGTGGTTATAAAAACAGAAATGGAATTACGGCAGTATTTCCTATTTACATATATCGGTGTTGTCTTAATCATGTAACCTTTAAATTAATACTTTTAAATTTATAAATATAATACAATATTTTAGTTTGAATAAATAAAAACTAAACATTTTAAAATGAGCAAAGACAGAAAAAATTCACAGCAAAAATATAAATAACAAATATAAGAAAAATGTTCACCTTCCAAATAATTAAGCAAATTCAGAATCTCAGAGTGAAAATTTCCATATGTCCAACAGTCAAGATTTTAAGAAATGTACTGAACTATGTGGCTGCTTCCCACTAGCTATCTATTTTACATTTGGTAGTATATATAAGTTCATGTCATTCACTCACTTCATCCCAGCTTACACTTCCCCTCCCCGTGTCCTCAAGTCCATTCACTACATCTGCATCTTTATTCTGGTCCTGCCCCTAGGTTCTTCAGAACAATTTTTTTTTTAGATGCCATGTATATGTGTTAGCATATGGTATTAACTTTTCTCCTTCTGACTTACTTCACTCTGTATGACAGACTCTAGGTCCATCCACCTCACTAGAAAAGACTCAATTTCATTTATTTTTATGACTGAGTAATATTCCATTGTATATATGTGCCACAGCTTCTTTATCCATTCATCTGTCAACGGACACTTAGGTTGCTTCCATGTCCTGGTTATTGTAAATAGTGCTGCAATGAATATTGTGGTACATGACCCTTTTTGAATTATGGTTTTCTCAGTGTATATGCCCAGTAGTGGGATTGCTGGGTCATATGGTAGTTCTATTTTTAGTTTTTTAAGGAAGCTCCATACAATTCTCCATAGTGGATGTATCAGTTTACATTCCCACCATCAGTACAAGAGGGTGTCCTTTTCTCCACACCCTCTCCAGCACTTATTATTTGTGGGTGTTTTGATGATGTCCATTCTGACTGGTGTGAGGTGATACCTCATTGTAGTTTTGATTTGCATTTCTCGAATGATTAGTAATGTTAGGCATCCTTTCACATGTTTGTTGGCAATCTGTATATCTTCTTTGGAGAAATTTCTATTTAGGCCTTCAACCCATTTTTGGATTGGGTTGTTTTTTTGATATTGAGCTGCATGAGCTGCTTGTATATTTTGGAGATTAATCCTTTGTCAGTTGCTTCATTTGTAAATATTTTCTCCCATTCTGAGGGTTGTCTTTTACTCTTGTTTATGGTTTCCTTTGCTGTGCAAAAGCTTTTAAGTTTCATTAGGTCCCATTTGTTTATTTTTGTTTTTATTTCCATTTCTCTAGGAGATGGGTCATAAAGGATCTTGCTCTGATTTATGTCATAGAGTGTTCTGCCTATGTTTTCCTCTAAGATTTTGATAGTGTCTGGCCTTAAATTTAGGTCTTTAATCCATTTTGAGTTTATTTTTGTGTATGATGTTGAGTGTTCTAATTTCACTCTTACATGTAGCTGTCCTATTTTCCCAGCATCGCTTATTGAAGAGCCTGTCTTTTCACCATTGTATACTCTTGCTTACTTTATCAAATATAAGGTGACCATATGTGTGTGGGTTTATCTCTGGGCTTTGTATCCTCTTCCATTGAGCTATATTTATGTTTTTGTGCCAGTACCATACTGTCTTGATTACTGTAGCTTTGTAGTATAGTCTGAAGTCCGGGAGCCTGATTCCTCCAGCTCGGTTTTTCTTTCTCAAGATTGCTTTGGCAATTCGGGGTCTTTTGTGTTTCCACACAAATGTGAATTTTTTCGTTCTAGTTCTGTGAAAAATGCCATTGGTAGTTTGATAGGGATTGCACTGAATCTATAGATTGCTTTGGGTAATATAGTCATTTTTACAATGTTGATTCTTCCAATCCAAGAATATGGTATATCTCTCCATCTGTTTTTTATCATCTATTTTCTTTTATCTTTTATTTTATAGTTTTCTGCATACAGGTCTTTTGTCTCCTTAGTTAGGTTTATTCCTAGGCATTTTATTATTTTGTTGCAATGGTAAATAAGATTGCTTCTTTAATTTCTCTTTCAGGTTTTCATCATTAGTGTATAGGAATGCAAATGATTTTTGTTCATTAACTTTGTATCCTGCTACTTAACCAAATTCATTGATTAGCTCTAGTAGTTTTCTGGTAACCCCTTTAGGATTCTCTATGTATAGTATCATGTCATCTGCAAACAGTGACAGTTTTACTTCTTCTTTTTGCATTTGGATTCCTTTTATTTTTTTTCATCTCTGAGTGCTGTGCTTAAAACTCCCAAAACTATGCTGAATAATAGTGGTGAGAGTGGGCAACTTGTCTTGTTCCTGATCTTAGTGGAAATGGTGTCAGTTTTTCCCCATTGAGAAAGATGTTGGCTGAGGGTTTGTCATATATGGCGTTTATTATGTTGGCGAAAGTTCCCTCTATACCTACTTTCTGGAGAGTTTTTTTCATAAATGGGTATTGAGTTTTGTTGAAAGATTTGTCTGCATCTATTGAGATGATCATATGATTTTTATCCTTCAATTTTTAATATGGTGTATCACATTTATTGATTTGCATATATTGAGGAATCCTTGCATTCCTGGGATAAACCCAACTTCATCATGGTTATGATCCTTCTAAAGTGCTGATGGATTCTGTTTGCTAGTATTTTGTTGAAGATATTTGCATCTATGTTCATCAGAGATATTGGCCTGTAGTTTTCATTTTTTTTTTTAACATCTTTGTCTGGTTTTGTAACACCGTTAAGGTGATGGTGGCCTCATAAAATGAGTTTGGGAGTGTTCCTCCCTCTGCTATATTTTGGAAGAGTTTGAGAAGGATAGGTGTTAGCTCTTCTCTAACTGTTAATTCTTAGGTAGAATTCGCCTGTGAATCCATCTGGTCCTGGACTTTTGTTTGTTGGAAGATTTTTAATACCAGTTTCAATGTCAGTGCTTGTGATTGGTCCATTTATATTTTCTATTTCTTCCTGGTTCAGTCTCAGAAAATTGTTCTTTTCTAAGAATTTGTCCATTTTTTCCAGGTTGTCCAATTTATTGGCATATAGTTGCTTGTACTAATCTCTGATGGATTTCTTCAGTATCCGTTGTTACTTCTCCTTTTTCATTTCTAATTTTATTGATTTGATTCCTCTCTCGCTTTTTCTTGATGAGTCTGGCTAATGGTTTATCAATATTGTTCACCTTCTCAAAGATGCAGCTTTTAATTTTATTGATCTTTGTTATCATTTCCATCATTTCTTTTTCATTTATTTCTGACCTGATCTTTATGATTTCTTTCCTTCTGCTAACTTTGGGGTTTTTTTTTGTTGTTGTTCTCTTGTCTCTAATTGCTTTAGGTGTAAGATTAGGTTGTTTATTTGAGATTTTTCTTGTTTGTTGAGGTAGGATTGTATTGCTATAAACTTCCCTATTTGAACTGCTTTTGCTGCATCCCATAGGTTTCGGGTCATTGTGTTTTCATTGTCATTTGTTTCTAGGTATTTTTTTATTTCTTCTTTGATATCTTCATTGATCTCTTGATTATTTAGTAGCGTACTGTTTAGCTTCCATGTGTTTGTATTTTTTACAGTTTCTTTTCCCCCTGTATCTGATATCTAGGCTCATAGCATTGTGGTTGGAAAAGATACTTGATACGATTTCAAATTTTCTTAAATTTACCAAGGCCTGATTTGTGACCCAAGATATGATCTATCCTGGAGAATGTTCCATGAACTCTTGAGAAGAATGTGTATAATCTTGGTTTTGGATGGAATGTCCTATAAATATCAATTAAGTCCATGTGTTTAATGTATTATTTAAAGCTTGTTTTTCCTTATTTATTTTCATTTTGGATGATCTGTCCATTGGTGAAATGAGGTTTTAAAGTCCCCTACTATGATTGTGTTACTATTGATTTCCCCTTTTATGGCTGTTAACATTTTCTTTATGTATTGAGGTGCTCCTATGTTGGGAGCATAAATATTTACAATTGTTATATCTTCTTCTTCGATATATCCCTTGATATTTATGTAGTGTCCTTCTTTGTCTCTTGTGATTGTCTTTAATTTAAAGTCTATTGTGTCTGATATGAGCATTGCTACTCCAGCTTTCTTTGATTGCCATTTGCATGGAATATCATCTTCCATCCCCTCACTTTCAATCTGTATGTGTCGCTAGGTCTGCAGTTGGTGTCTTATAGACAGCATATATACAGGTCTTGTTTTTGTTCATTCATCCAGTCTATATGTTTTGGTTGGAGGATTTAATCCATTTACATTTAAGGTAATTATCAATATGTATGTTCTGATTACCATTTTCTTAATTGTTTTGAATTTGTTATTGTAGGTCTTTTCCTTCTCTTGTGTTTCTTGCCTAGAGAAGTTCCTTTAGCATTTGTTGTAAAGCTGGTAAGGTGGTGCTGAATTCTCTTAGTTTTTCCTTGTCTGTAAAGGTTTTAATTTCTCCATTGAATCTGAATGAGATCCTTAGTGGGTAGAGTAATCTTGGTTGTAGGTTTTTCCCTTTCATCACTTTAATATGTCCTGCCACACCCTTCTGGCCTGCAGAGTTTCTGCTACAAGATCAGCTGTTAATCTTATGGGGATTCTCTTGTGTGTTATTTGTTGCTTTTCCCTTGTTGCTTTTCATATTTTTTCTTTGTATTTAATTTTTGATAGTTTGATTAATATGTGTCTTGGCATGTTTCTCCTTGAATTTATCCTGTATGGGACTCTCTGTGCTACCTGGACTTCATTTGACTATTTCCTTTCCCATATTATGGAAGTTTTCAAATATAATCTCTTCATATATTTTCTCTTCTTCTTCTGGACGCCTATAATTTGAATGTTAGTGCGTTTAACATTGTCCCAGAGATCTCTGAGGCTGTTCTCAATTCTTTTCATTCTTTTTTCTTTATTCTGCTCTGTGGTAGTTATTTCCACTATTTTGTCTTCCAGGTCACTTATCCATCCTTCTACCTTAGTTATTCTGCTATTGATCCCTTCTAGAGAATTTTAAATTTCATTTATTGTGTTTTTCATCATTGTTTGTTTGTTCTTTAGTTCTTCTAGGTCCTTATTAAGCGTTTCTTGTATTTTCTCCTTTCTATTTCCAAGATTTTGGATCACCTTTACAATCATTACTCTGAATTGTTTTTTAGGTAGACTGCCTATTTCCTCTTCATTTGTTTCTTCTGGTGGGTTTTTACCTTGCTCCTTCATCTGCTGTGTGTTTCTTTGTCTTCTCATTTTGCTTAACTTATTGTGTTTGGGGTCTCCTTTTTGCAGTCTGCTTGTTCGTAATTCCCATTGTTTTTGGTGTCTGCCCCCAGTTGGTAAGGTTGGTTCAGTGGGTTTCATCAGCTTCCTGGTGGAGGGGACTTGTTCCTGTGTTCTGGTGGATGAAGCTGGATCTCGTCTTTCTGGTAGGCAGGACCATGTCTGGTGGTGTGTTTCAGGGTGTCTGTGACCTTATTATGGTTTTAGGCAGCCTCTTTGCTAATGCGTGGGGTTGTGTTCCTGTCTTTCTAGTTGTTTGGCATGAGGCGTATGGCACTGCAGCTTGATGGTCATTGAGTGGAGCTGGGTCTTAGCATTGAGATGGGGATCTCTGGGAGATCTCTCACCATGGATTGATATTACGTGGGTCAGGAGGTCTCTGGTTGTCCAATGTCCTGAACTTGGCTCTCCTACATCATAGGCTCAGGCATGACACCCGGTTGGGGCACCAAGGCCCTGTCAGCCACATGGCTCAGAAAAAAAGGGAGAAAAGAAAGAAAGAAAGAAAAGAAAAGAAATAAAGTTGTTAAAATAAAAAGATTAAAATATTATTAAAATAAAAATATTAAAACGTACTTTAAAAAAAAAATGAGGAGAGCAACCAAACCAGTAAACAAATCCACGAATGATAACAAGCACTAAAAACTAAACTAAGATAAACGTATACATCAGAAATTAGTCACTCACATAAAGCAAATCCCTCATCTACAGTTGCTCCTAAAGTTTACTGCCTCTATTTTGGGATGACTCATTGTCTGTTCAGGTATTCCACAGATGCAGGGTACATCAATTTGATTGTGGAGATTTAGTCCACTGTTTCTGAGGCTGCATGGAGAAATTTTCTTTTCTCTTCTTTGTTTGCACAGCTCCTGGGGTTCAGCTTTGGATCTGGCACTGCCTCTGCATGTAGGTCACCCTCTGTTCTTCACCCAGACAAGAGGGGTTAAAGTAGCAGCTGTTTAGGGGGTTGAGGCTCACTCAGATGAGTGGGAAGGAGGGGTAGGGAATGCGGGTCGAGCCTGTGGTGTCAGAGGCCAGCATGACGTTGCAACAGCCTGAGGCATGTCATTTGTTCTCCCAGGGAAGTTGTCCCTGGATCATTGGACCCCGGCAGTGGTGGGCTGCACAGTCTCCCGGGATGGGAGTTGTGGATAGTGACCTGTGCTTGCACACAGGCTTCTTGCTGGCTGCAGCAGCAGCCTTAGCGTTTCATGCCTGTCTCTGTTGTCCATGCTGATAGCCATGGCTCACATCTATCTCTGGAGTTCTTTTAGGCAGTGTTCTGAATCCTCTCTCCTCACGCACCCCGATACAATGGTCTTTTGCCTCTTAGGCAGTTCCAGATTTTTTCCAAACTCCCTCCCAGCTAGCTGTGGCACACTAGCCTCCTCTAGGCTGTGTTCATGCAGCCAACCCCAGTCCTGTCCCTGGGATCTGACTTCTGACGCCTAAGCCTCAGCTCCTAGACCCCACCCGTCCCAGTGGGTGAGAAGACAATCCTCTCAGGCTGGTGAGTGCCAGTTTGCACCGATCCTCTGTGCGGGAATCTCTCTGCTTTGCTCTCTGCACCCTGTTGCTGCACTCTCCTCCATGGCTCCAAAACTTCCCCCTCCGCCCACCGTCCATCTCCACCAGTGAAGGGGATTCATAGTGTGTGGAAACTTTTCCTCCTTCACAGCTCCTTCCCATAAGTGTAGGTACTGTCCTTATTATTTTGTCTCTGTTTTTTTTTTCTTTTGCCCTACCCTGATATGTGGGGAGTTTCTTGCCTTTTGGGAAGTCTAAGGTCTTCTGCCAGCATTCAGTAGGTGTTCTGTAGGAGTTGTTCCACATGTAGATGTGTTTTTGATGTATTTGTGGGGAGGAAGGTGATCTCCATGTCTTACTCCTCCGCCATCTTGAAGGTCCTCCCATACTTTATTTTCCTGAGAAATTTCACATTCAGTAATCAGTGTGAATAAAGCAATGAATTTAGACAACTATTTTTTACAAAGATGTTTATCATTGTGTTGCTTTAAATCAAAAAAAATTAAAAATGAGTCAGTAGTGTTGTACAATAATTTTAAATGATGTTCCTGTAGAATGTTCTGAGTCACCAAAGTCTAATGGTCTAGACAGCACCAGAATGCGGGGTATTAATTATGGCACAAGAGTAAACACCTGCTGGAATTGCACAGAGAAGGCAAGATAGAAACAATCAACTCTGTTATTGCTATGTTACAGTTTACAGGGGCAAAGATTCTTTACTAACGTAAACAACTTACTCAAGAATCCCTTGCTCTATGACCCACAAAGCTAGGTTAATCTGTGTCTCTTCCATTCACATAACACTTAACCTAGTCACTAGTACTACATACAAAAGAATACATTTCAGATAAATAAGAGGAAATAAATTAAATGGCATTTGGAAGCCTCAGTTCAGAAAGAG
Organism: Stenella coeruleoalba; assembly: GCF_951394435.1. NCBI lineage: Eukaryota > Metazoa > Chordata > Mammalia > Artiodactyla > Delphinidae > Stenella > Stenella coeruleoalba. The sequence continues at coordinate 128,543,083 of NC_137147.1, forward strand.
GAGGAGTATCAAACTACTGCCCACTAATAGGAACTATTTCAGACCTAAAATGTTTAAAGTAAAATCATATATAATTACTGTTTATCCATAAAATTACTGTAATTATATATTGAAAATATAATATAAAAATATTATAATATAAAAATAATATAAATATATATATAAATATAAAAAATAATATAAAGAAAACCTCACTATTCTCCAAACAAAGTTATCTCTGAGGTCTTCATTCATCATTTTGTTTTAGAGTGACAGTAATCAATAGGAAGCAAGTTACATGGAGAGAGTGGAATTTCCAAACTTTATTTGATTAATTCTGACTTAATGTCCATATAATCATTTACACTAAGCAGAACCAAATGTAGAAAAGATTGTTGAAAAATCCAGTTTCTCTGAATAAGAACATTTGGTGAGAGGGAGCATCACTGATGAGTGAATGGTGCAATTCTTTGATTGGCTTTTAGTTTTAAAACATACCGTGATCTAAAGCCCCTAGATTTGCATTCCAGCTGGAAAAAAAAAAAAACCTGAATTGAAAACAATAGAACACTTGTCTTTTCAGAAGCCCTCAAGGGTTTTAAAGAATCCAAAATGAGAGTAAAAGTTTATTAACATTGTTTCTTCATTTTGACAAAATAGTGGGGTAGAAGTAGAAAAACACATAGGTTTTTCTATGGGGTTTCAGCTTGGAAATGAGCTGAAATGACTTAACAGAAACAAAAAAGCAAAAGGTTTATGTCTCAAGCTGCAAATCCATTTGAGGAAACTACTCAGGGAACATCATCTGAAAAGATTAGAATAAACATAGCATAGATTGAGAATAATATTTCTCCCCACTGACCACAATTCATGGAGCATTGGGCAGAGTACACAGAAGGGTTTTCTTCACTTGTGGGAGACAATTATATCTAGACTGGGAACTGATCTGATCTACCCTAAAAAAATCTTTAAAATCTAAGTAGAGATAGTCCCTGACTTACAATGATTAGACTTAAATATTTTCGAACTTATGATGGTGCAAAGGCAACACACATTCAGTAGAAAAAATACTTCAAATTTTCAATGATCTTTTCCTGGGCTAGTAATATGGGGTACAATATTCCCTCATGATGCTGGGCAGTCATGTGCTTACAAAGGTAAATAATTGACAAAATTACACCATTCTCTACCCACACAACCATTCTGTTTTTCACTTTAAGTATGATATTCAGTAAATTGCATGAGATTTTCAATATTTTATTTTAACATAGGCTTTGTATTAGATTATTTTGCACAACTGTAGGCTAATTTAAGTGACTGAACACTTTTAAGGTAGGCTGGGCCAAGCTATGATGTTTGGTAGGTTGAGTGTATTGAATGAATTTTCAATATATGATACTTTCAACTTATGATGAGTTTATCAGGACACAACCCCAATCTAAGTGGAGGATGATCTGTAATTCAACTGAATCCAAAAATATCTCAATCAAGAATAAAAAGACTGAATATTTAGTAGTTCTGACAAGATAATATTCAAAATGTCTGTCATCCAATACCAGACAAACAAGAAAATGCAACACACAATGAGGAGAAAATCAATCAATTGAAAATGATTTGCAGGAAATTTCCTGGATGTCTAGTGCTTAGGACCCGGTGCTCTCACTGCCTGGGCTTGGGTTTTTTCCCTGGTTGGGGAACTAAAATCCAGCAAGTCATGAAGCAGCCAAGAAAGAAAGAAATTGATCCAGAACTGACACCAATACTAGAATTATCAGGAAAAAGTGGTAGAACAGTTATTATAACTGTATTCCATGTATTGAAAACTTAGGGAGAGACATTGAAGGTATACAAAAAGATGAAAATTAAGCTTCTAGGGCTGGAACCTATAACGTGACATTTGTTTTTCCCCACCTTGGACTACAGTGGCTAGAAAGTGAAAAAAAAAATCTTGGAGAAAATATTTTCTTTTCAAATTAATTATTATTGGAGCATAGTTGCTTTACAATGTTGCAATAGTTTCTGCTTTACACCAAGGTTAATCAGCTATATGTATAGATATATTCCCTCTTTTTTGGATTTCCTTCCCGTTTAGGTCGCCACAGAGCATTGAGTAGAGTTCCCTGTGCTATACAGTAGATTCTCTTTAGTTATCTATTTTATACATAGTAGTGTATATATGTAAATCTATACCTCCCATTTCATCCCGCCTTACGTTACCACTGTGGTATCCATGTTTGTTCCCTACATCTGTGTCTCTATTTCTGCTTTGCAAATGCCTTCATCTGTACCATTTTTCTGGATAACACATATAAGCAATATTATACAATATTTGATTTTCTCTTTCTGACTTACTTCACTTTGTATGACATTCTCTAGAGCCATCCAAGTCTCTACAAATGGCACAATTTTGCAGCTTTTTAAGGCTGAGTAATATGCCATTGTATATATATACCACATCTTCTTTATCCGTTCTTCTGTTGATGGATATTTAGGTTATTTCTCTGTCCTGGCTATTGTAAATAGTGCTGCAATGAACAATGGGGTGCAGGTATATTTTGGAATTGTACCTTTCTCCAGGTATATGGCCAGGAGTGGGATTGATGGGTCATATGGTAGTTCTATTTTTAGTTTATTAATGAACCTCCATACTGTTCTCCATAGTGGCTGTACCAATTTACATTCCCACCAACAAGTATAAGAGGGATCCCTTTTCTCTTCACCCTCTCCAGCATTTATTGTTTGCAGATTTTTTTGATGATGGTCATTCTGGCCATTTTCCAATGATGAGAGGGATACCTCATCGTAGTTTGGACTTGCATTGTTCTAATAATTAGTGAGGTTGAGTATTTTCTCATGTGTTTGTTAGCCATCTTCTATGTCCTCTTTGGAGAAATGTCTATTTAGCTCTTCTGCCCAGTTTTTGATTGGATGGTTTGTTTCTTTCTTTATTTGTATGTTTTGATATTGAGCTCCACGGGCTATTTTTATGTTTTGGAAATTAATCCCTTGTCAGTTTCTTCATTTGCAAATATTTTCTCCCATGCTGAGTGTTGTCTTTTCATCTTGTTTATGGTTTCCTTTGCTCTGCAAAATATTTTAAGTTTAATAATGTCCCATTTGCATGCTTCACTGGTGGCACAGTGGTTAAGAATCTGCCTGCCAATGCAGGGGACATGGGTTCAAGCCCTGATCCGGGAAGATCCCACATGCTGCAGAGCAGTTAAGCCTGTGTGTCACAACTACTGAGACTGTGCTCTAGAGCCTGCATACCACAACTACTGAAGTCCACATGCTTAGAGCCTGTGCTCTACAACAAGAGAAGCCACTGCAATGAGAAACCCGTGCACCACAATAAGGAGCAGCCCCCGCTCGATGCAACAAAAGAAAGCCCATGTACAGCATTGAAGAACCAATGCAGCCAAAAGTAAATAAATAAATTTATTTTAAAAAATAATGTCCCATTTGTTTTTGTTATTTTTAAAATTTTCATTATACAAGAGAGGGGTCAAAAAGATCTTGCTGCGGTTATGTCAAAGAGGTTTCTGGGGCTTCCCTGGTGGCACAGTGGTTGAGAGTCCGCCTGCCAATGCAGGGGACGTGGGTTCATGCCCCGGTCCAGGAAGATCCCACATGCCGCGGAGCAGCTAGGCCCGTGAGCCATGGCCGCTCAGCCTGCGCGTCCGGAGTCTGTGCTCTGCAACGGGAGAGGTCACAACAGTGAGAGGCCCACGTACCGCAAAAAAAAAAAAAAAAAAAAAAAAAAAAGAGGTTTCTGCATATGTTCTCCTCTAAGAGTTTTATAGTGTCCAGGCTTACCTTTAGGTCTTTAATCCATTTTGAATTTATTTGTGTGTATGGTGTTAGGGAGTGTTCTAATTCCATTCTTTTATATTTAGCTGCCCAGTTTTCCCAGTACCACTTATTGAAGTGACTGTCTTTTCTCCATTGTATATTCTTGCCTCCTTTGTCATAGATTAGGTGACCATAGGTGCGTGGGTTTAACTCTGGGCTTTCTATCCTCTTCCATTGATCTATATTTCTGTTGTTGTGCCAGTACCATACTGTCTTGATACTGTACATTTGTGTTATAGTCTGAAGTCTGGAAGCCTGATTACTCCAGCTCTGTTTTTGTTTCTCAGGATTGATTTGATTATTTGAGATCTATTGTTTTTCCATACAAATTGTGAATTTTGGTGTCTAACGCTGTGACAAATGCCATTGGTAATTTGACAGGAATTGCATAGAATCTGTAGATTGCTTTGGGTAATATAGTCATTTTCACAATATTGATTCTTACAATCCAAGGACATGGTATAACTCTCCATCTGTTTGTGTTACCTTTGAATTTGTTCATCAGTGTTTTATAGTTTTCTGAGTACAGGTCTTTTCCCTTCTTAGCTAGATTTATTCATAGGTATGTTATTATTTTTGTTGCAGTGGCAAACGGGATTGTTTCCTTAATTTCTCTTTATCTTTCATTGTTAGTGTATAGGAATACAAGAGATTTCTGTGCATTAATTTTGTATCCTGAAATATTACCAGATTCATTGATTAGCTGTAAACATTTTCTGGTGGGACATTTAGGAATTTTTAGGCATAGTATCATGTCATCTATAAACAGTGATAGTTTTACTTCTTTTCCAATTTCGATTCCTTTTATTTCTTTTCCTTCTCTGATGGCTGTGGCTAGGATTTCCAAAACTATGTTGAATAACAGTGGTGAGAGTGGACATCCTTGTCTTGCTCCTGATCTTAGAGGAAATGCTTTCAGTTTTTCACCATTGAGAATGATGTTTGCTGTGGCTTTCTTGTATATGACCTTTATAATGTTGACATAGGTTCCCTCTATGCCCACTTTCTGGAGAGTTTTTATCATAAATGAGTGTTGAATTTTGTCAAAAGCTTTTTCTGCATCTATTGAGATGATTGTATGATTTTTATTCTTCGATTTGTTAATATGGTGTATCACATTGATTGATTTGCATATATTGAGGAATCCTTGCATCCCTGGGATAAATCCCACTTGATCATGGTATATGACCCTTTTAATATGTTGTTGGATTCTGTTTGCTAGTATTTTGTTGAGGATTTTTGCATCTATATTCATCAGTGATATTGGTCTGTAATTTCCTTTTTATGTGATATTTTTGTCTGGTTTTGGTATCAGGGTGATGATGGCCTCATAGAAGGAGTTTGGGAGTATTCCTCCCATTGCAATTTTTTGGAAGAATTTGAAAGGAATAGTTGTTAGCTTTTCTCTAAATGTTTGATAGAATGCACCTTTGAAGGCATCTGGTCCTGGACTTTTGTTTGTTGGAAGATTTTTAATTACAGTTTCAATTCATTACCTGTGATTGCTCTGTTTATATTTAATATTTCTTCCTGCTTCAACCTTAGAAATGTGTACCTTTGTAAAAATTTGTCCGTTTTTTCCAGGTTGTCCATATTATTGGAATAGAGTTGCTTGTAGTACTCTCTTATGATCCTTTGTATTTCTGTGGTGTAACTTGTAATTTCTCCTTTTTATTGTAACTCTATTGATTTGAGTCCTCTCCTTTCTTTTCACAATAAGTCTGGCTAAAGGTTTATCAATTTTGTTTATCTTTTCAAATAACCAACTTTTAGTTTTATTGATCTTGGCTATTGTTTCCTTAATTTCTATTTTATTTATTTCTGCTCTGATCTTTATAATTTCTTTCCTTCTACTAACTTTGGTTTTGTTTGTTCTTCTTTCTCTAGTTGTTTTAGTTACAAAGCTACATTCTTTATTTGAGATTTTTCTTGTTTCTTGAGGTAGGAGTGTACTGCTATAAACTTTGCTCTTAGAACTGCTTTTACTGCATCCCATAGGTTTTGGATCATCGTGTTTTCATTCTTATTGTCTCTAGGGATTTTTTAAATTTCCTCTTTGATTTCTTCAGCGATTTCTTGATTATTTAGTAGCATATGGTTTACCCTCCGTGTGTTTCTGTTTTCTACAGTATCTTTCTTGTAATTGATTGTGTTTTTACATCTTTATTGGAGTACAATTGCTTTACAATGGTGTGTTAGTTTCTGATTTATAACAAAGTGAATCAGTTATACATATACATATGTTCCCATATCTCCTCCCTCTTGAGTCTACCTCCCTCCAACCCTCCCTATCCCACTCAACAAGGTGGTCACAAAGCACCGAACTGATCTCCCTGTGCTATGTGGCTGCTTCCCACTAGCTATCTATATTATGTTTAGTAGTGTACATATACCATGCCACTCTCTCACTTTGTCAAAGCTTACCCTTCACCCTCCCCATATCCAAACTCCATTCTCCAGTAGGTCTGTGTCTTTATTCCCTTCTTACCCCTAGGTTCTTTACGACATTTTTTTTCTTAGATTCCATATATATGTGTTAGCATACGGTGTTTTTCTTTCTCCTTCTGACTTACTGCACTCTGTATGACAGACTTTACATCAATCCACCTCACTTCAAATAACTCGATTTCATTTCTATTTATGGCTGAGTAATATTCCATTGAATATATGTGCCACATCTTCTTTATCCATTCATCCGATGATGGACACTTAGGTTGTTTCCATCTCCTGGCTATTGTAAATAGACCTGCAATGAATATTTTGGTACATGATTCTTTTTGAATTATTGCTCTCTCAGGGTACATGCGCACTAGTGGGATTGCTGGGTCATATGGTATTTTTATTTGTAGTTTCTTAAGGAACCTACATACTCTTCTCCATCGTGGCTGTATCAATTCACATTACCACCAACAGTGCAAGAGTGTTCCCTTTTCTCCACACCCTCTCCAGCATTTATTTTTTCTAGAATTATTGCTGAAGGCAATTCTGACAGGTGTGAGATGATATCTTATTGTAGCTTTGATTTGCAGTTCTATAATGATTAATGATGTTGAGCTTTCTTTCATGTGTTTGTTGGCAATCTGTATATCTTCTTTGTAGAAATGTCTATTTAGGTCTTCTCCCCATTTATGGATTGGGTTTTTTGTTTTATGGTTGTTGAGCTGCATGAGCTGCTTATAAATTTTGGAGATAAATCCTTTGTCCGTTGCTTCATTTGCAAATATTTTCTCCCATTCTAAGTGTTGTCTATAGGTCTTGTTTATGGTTTCCTTTGCTGTACAAAAGCTTTGAAGTTTCATTAGGTCCCATTTGTTCATTCTTGTTTTTATTTCCATTGTCTAGGAGGTGGGTCAAAAAGGATCTTGCTATGATTTATGTCATAGAGTGTTCTGCTTATGTTTTTCTCAAAGAGGTTGATAGTTTCTGGTCTTACATTTAGGTCTTTAATCCATTTTGAGCTTATTATTGTATATGGTGTTAGGGAGTGTTCTAATATCATACTTTTACATGTACCTGTCCAGTTTTCCCAGCACCACTTATTGAACAGGCTGTCCTTTCACACTGTACAGTCCTGCCTCCTTTATCAAAGATAAGGTGACAATATGTGCGTGGGTTTATCTCTGGTCTTTCTATCCTGTTCCATTGATCTATCTTTCTGTTTTTGTGTCTGTATCATATTGTCTTGATAACTGTAGCTTTGTAGTATAGTCTGAAGTCAGGGAGCCTGATTCCTCCAGCTCCGTTTTCCGTTCTCAAGATTGCTTTGGCTATTTGGGGTCTTTTGTGTTTCCATACAAATTCGGAAATTTTTTGTTCTTGTTCTGTGAAAATTGCCAGTGGTAGTTTGATAGGGATTGCTTGGAATCTGTAGATTACTTTAGGTAGTAGAGTCATTTTCACAATGTTGATTCTTCCAATCCAAGAACATGGCATATCTCTCCATCTATTTGTATCATCTTTAATTTCTTTCATCAGCATCTTATAATTTTCTGCATACAGGTCTTTTGTCTCCTTAGGTAGGTTTATTCCTAGATATTTTATTCTTTTTGTTGCAATGGTAAATAGGAGTGTTTTTTAATTTCCTTTTCAGATTTTTAATCATTAGTGTATAGGAATGCCAGAGATTTCTGTGCATTTATTTTGTATCCTGATACTTAACCAAAGTCATTGATTAGTTCTAGTAGTTTTCTGGTGGCATATTTAGGATTCTCTATGTATAGCATCATGTCATCTGCAAACAGTCACAGCTTTACTTCTTCTTTTCCGATTTGGATTCCTTTTATTTCCTTTTCTTCTCAAACTGCTCTGGCTAAAACTTCCAAAACTATGTTGAATAAGAGTGGTGAGAGTGAGCAACCTTGTCTTGTTCCTGATCTTAGTGGAAATGCTTTCACTTTTCACCATTTTGGACGATGTTGGCTTTGGGTTTTTCATATATGGCGTTTATTATGTTGAGGAAAGTTCCCTCTATGCCTACTTTCTGCAGGGTTTTTATCATAAATGGGTGTTGAATTTTGTTAAAAGCTTTCTCTGCATCTATTGAGATGATCATGTGGCTTTTCTCCTTCAATTAGTTAATATGGTGTATCACGTTGACTGATTTGCGTATATTGAAGAATCCTTGCATTCCTGGAATAAACTCCACTTGATCATGGTGTATGATCCTTTTAATGTGCTGTTGGATTCTGTTTGCTGTATTTTGTTGAGGATTTTTGCATCTATGTTGATCAGTGATATTGGCCCGTAATTTTCTTTCTTTTTGAAATCCTTGTCGGGTTTTGGTAACAAGGTGATGGTGGCCTCATAGAATGAGTTTGGGAGTGCTCCTCCCTCTGATATATTTTGGAAGAGTTTGAGAAGGATAGGTGTTAGTTCTTCTCTAAATGTTTCATAGAATTCACCTGTGAAGCCATCTTGTCCTGGGCTTTTGTTTGTTGGATGATTTTTAATTTCAGTTTCAATTTCAGTGCTTGTGATTGGTCTGTTCATATTTTCTATTTCTTGCTGATTCAGTCTTGGCAGGTTGTGCATTTCTAACAATTTGTCCATTTCTTCCAGGTTATCCATTTTATTGGCATAGAGTTTTTTGTAGTAATCTCTCATGATCTTTTGTATTTCTGCAGTGTCACTTTTTACTTCTCCTTTTTCATTTGTAATTCTATTTATTTGAGTGTTCTCCCTTTTTTTTTTTTTTGATGAGTCTGGCTAATGGTTTAGCAATTTTGCTTATCTTCTCAAGGAACCAGCTTTTAGTTTTATTGATCTTTGCTATTGTTTCCATCATTTCTTTCTTATTTATTTCTGATCTGATCTTTATGATTTCTTTCCTTCTACTAACTTTGGGGTTATTTTGTTCTTCTTTCTCTAATTGCTTTAGGTGCAAGGTTAGGTTATTTATTCGAGATGTTTCCTATTTCTTCAGGTAGCATTGTTTTGCTATAAACTTCCCTCTTAGAACTGCTTTTGCTGCATCACATAGGTTTTGGGTCATCGTGTCTCCATTGTCATTTGTTTCTAGGTATTTTTCATTTCCTCTTTGATTTCTTCAGTGATCACTTCGTTATTAAGTAGTGTATTATTTAGCCTCCATGTGTTTATATTTTTTACAGATCGTTTCCTATAATTGATATCTAGTCTCACAGCATTGTGGTTGGAAAAGATACTTGATACAATTTCAATTTTCTTAAATTTACCAAGGCTTGATTTGTGACCCAAGATATGATCTATCCTGGGGAATGTTCCATGAGCAGTTGAGAAAAATGTGTATTCTGCTGTTTTTTGGGGGAAAGTCCTATAAATATCAATTAAGTCCATCTTGTTTAATGTATCATTTGAAGCTTGTGTTTCTTTATTTATTTTCATTTTGCATGATCTGTCCATTGATGAAAGTGGGTGGTTAAAGTTCCCTAATATGAATGTGTTACTGTTGATTGCCCCTTTTATGGCTGTTAGTATTTGCCTTATGTAATGAGGTGCTCCTATGTTTGGTGCATAAATATTTACAATTGTTATATCTTCTTCTTGGCTTGATCCCTTGATCATTATGTAGTGTCCTTCTTTGTCTCTTCTAATAGTCTTTATTTTAACTTCTATTTTGTCTGATATAAAATTGCTACTTTAGCTTTCTTTTGGTTTCTATTTGCATGGAATATTTTCTCCATCCCCTTACATTCAGTCTGTATGGGTCTCTAGGTCTGAAGTGGGTCTCTTGTAGAGAGCATATATATGGGTCTTGTTTTTGTATCCTTTCAGCCAATCTGTGTCTTTTGGTTGGAGCATTTAATCCATTAACATTTAAGGTAATTATCCATATGTATGTTCCTATTCTCATTTTCTTAATTGTTTTGGGTTTGTTACTGTAGACTTTTTCCTTCTCTTGTGTTTCTAGCCTAGAGAAATTCTTTTGATATTGTTTGTAAAGCCGGTTTGGTGGTGCTGATCTCTCTCAGCTTTTGCTTGTCTGTAAAGGTTTTAATTTCTCCATAGAATCTGAATGAGATCCTTGCTGGATAGAGTAATCTTGGTTGTAGGTTCTTCTCCTTCATCACTTTAAATATGTCCTGCCAGTCCCTTCTGGCTTGCAGAGTTTCTGTTGAAAGATCAGCTGTTAACCTTTGGGGATTCCTTGTGTGTTATTTGTTGTTTTTCCCTTGCTGCTTTTAATATGTTTTCTTTGTATTTAATTTTTGACAGTTTGATTAATATGTGTCTTGGCGTGTTTCTCCTTGGATTTATCCTGTATGGGACTCTCTGTGCTTCCTGGACTTGATTAACTATTTCCTTTCCCATGTTAGGGAGTTTTCAACTATAATCTCTTCAAATATTTTCTCAGTCCCTTTCTTTTTCTCCTCTTCTTCTGGAAGCCCTGTAATTCGAATGTTGGTGTGTTTAATGTTGTCCCAGAGGTCTCTGAGACAGTCCTCAGTTCTTTTCATTCTTTTTTCTTTATTTTGCTCTGCAGTAGTTTTTTCCACTATTTTATCTTCCAGGTCACTTATCTGTTCTTCTGCCTCAGTTATTCTGCTATTGATCCCATCTAGAGTGTTTTTAATTTCATTTATTGTGTTGTTCACCATTGCTTGTCTCATCTTTAGTTCTTCTAGGTCATTGTTAAAGGTTTCTTGCATTTTGTCTATTTCATTTCCAAGATTTTGGATCATCTTTCCTATCATTATTCTGAATTCTTTTTCAGGTAGACTTCCTATTTCCTCTTCATTTGTTAGGTCTGATGGGTTGTTATCATTCTCCTTCATCTGCTGTGTGCTTTTCTGTCTTCTCATTTTATTTATCTTAATGTGTTTGGGGTCTCCTTTTTTGCAGGCTGCAGTTTCAAAATTCTCGTTGTTTTTGGTGTCTGTCCCCAGTGGCTAAAGTTGGTTCAGTGGATTGTGTAGGTTTCCTGGTGGTGGGGACTAGTACCTGTGTTCTGGTGGATGAGGCTGGATCTTATCTTTCTGGTGGGCAGATTCACGTCTGGTGGTGTGTTTTGGGGTGTCTGTGGCCTTAGTATGATCTTAGGTAGGCTCTCTCCTAATGGGTGGGTTTGTGTTCCTGTCTTGCTAGGTGTTTGGCATAGGGTGTCCAGCACTGTAGCTTGCTGGTCATTGAGTGAAGCTGGGTGCTGGTGTTGAGATGGAGGTCTCTGGGAGATTTTTGCTGTTTGATATTATGTGGTGTTGGGAGGTCTCTTGTGGACCAGTGTCCTGAAGTTGGCACTCCCACCTCAGAGGCACAGTACTGACTCCTGGCTGCAGCACCAAAAGACTTTCATCCACATGGCTCAGAATAAAATGGGGAAAAGTAGAAAGAAAGGAAGAAAGAAAGAAAGAGGATAAAATAAAATAAAGATAAAATAAAATATAGTTATTAAAATAAAAAATAATTATTAAGAAAAATTTTTTTAAAAGAAAAAAAAAAACGGATGGATAGAGCCCTAGGACAAATGGTGGAAGCAAAGCTATACAGACAAAATCTCACACAGAAGCATACACGTACACACTCACAAAAAGAGGAAAATGTGAATAAATAATATATCTTGCTCCCAAAGTCCACCTCCTCAATTTGGTATGATTCGTTGTCTATTCATGTATTCCACAGATGCAGAGTACATCAAGTTGATTATGGAGATTTAATCCACTGCTTCTGAGGTTGCTGGGAGAGATTTCCCTTTCTCTCCTTTGTTCGCATAGCTCCTGGGGCTCAGCTTAGGATTTGGCCCTGCCCCTGTGTGTAGGTCGCCAGAGGGCCTCTGTTTTTTGCTCAGACAGGACAGGGTTATAGGAGCAGCTGACTCGGGGGCTCTGGCTCACTCAGGCCATGGGGAGGGATGGGTATGGATGCGGGGCAAGCCTGCAGTGGCAGAGGCTGGCAGGACATTGGACCAGCCTGAGGCTCGCCTTGCATTCTCCCGGGGAAGTTGTCCCTGGATCCCGGGACCCTGGCAGTGGCGGGCTACACAGGCTCCCCGGAAGGGGGGTGTGGATAGTGACCTGTGCTGGCACACAGGCTTCTTGGTGGTGGCTGCAGCAGCCTTAGCATCTCATGCCCGTCTATGGTCTCTGCACTGTTATTCGCGGCTCGCGCCCATCTCTGGAGCTCATTTAAGCAGCGCTCTTAATCCCGTCTCCTCACGCACCAGGAAACACCAGTCTCTTTCCTCTTCAGGAGGTCCAGACTTTCCCTGGACTCCTCCCAGCTAGCCGTGGTGCACTAACCCCTTCAGGCTGTGTTCACGCCACCAGTCCTCTCCCTGCACTCTAACCAAAGCCCGAGCCTCAGCTGCCAGCACCCTCCCGCCCCAGTGGGTGAGCAGACAAGCCAGTATGGTGAGTGCTGGTCAGCACCGAACCTCTGTGCAGGAATCTCTCTGCTTTACCCTCTGCACCCCTGTTGCTGTGCTCTCCTCCACGGCTTCGATGCTTCCCCCCTTTGCCACTCACAGTCTCCACCCGCGAAGGGGATTCCTAGTGTGTGGAAACCTTTCCTCCTTCACAGCTCCCTCCCACTTGTGCAGGTTCCATCCCTATTCTTTTGTCTCTGTTTATTCTTTTTTCTTTTGCCCTACCCAGGTACATGGGGAGTTTCTTGCCTTTTGTGAGGTCTGAGGTCTTCTGCCAGCATTCAGTAGGTGTTCTGTAGGAGTTGTTCCACGTGTAGATGTATTTCTGGTGTATCTGTGGGGAGGAAGGTGATCTCCGTGTCTTACTCTTCCGCCATCTTCCTCCTCTCTCTCCTGTAATTGATTTTTAATCTCATAGTTTTGTGGTCACAAAATATGCTTGATATGATTTCAATTTTTTAAAATCTACTGAAGCTTGATTTGTGACCGAAGATGTGATCTATACTGGAGAATGTTTCATGTGCACTTGAGAAGAAAGTGTATTATGCTGTTTTCAGATGCAATGTCCTATAAATAGCAGTTAAATATATCTGGTCTAATGTGTCATTTAAGGCTTGGGTTTCTTTATTAATTTTCTGTCTAGATGATCTGTCGATTTGTGTAAGTGTGGTGTTAAAATCCTCCATTATTTTTGTGTCACTCTTGATTTCCCATTTTATGGCTCGTAACATTTGCCTTATGTATTGAGGTGTTCCTATGTTGGGTGCAGAAATAATTACAATTGTTATATATTCTTCTTGGATCAATCCCTTGATCATTAGGTAGTGTCCTTCCTTGTCTCTTTTAACAGTCTTCATTTTAAAGTCTATTTTGTCTGATGTGAGTATTGCTTCTCCAGTTTTCTTTTGATTTCTACTTGTATGGAAAATCTTTTTCCACCCCCTCACTTTCAGTCTGTATGTGTCACTAGGTCTGAAGTGGGTCTCTTGTAGACAGCATATATACAGGTCTTGTTTTTGTATCCATTCAGGCAGTCTGTGTCTTTTGGTTGGAGCATTTAATCCATTTACATTTAAGGTAATTATTGATATGTATATTCTCATTGCCATTTTCTTAATTGTTTTGGGTTTTGTAGTTGTTGTTCTGGGTGGATGGAATGATGAGTAATTTTTATTTTCTTCTTCATACCTTTTTTTTAACATTTTTATTGGAGTATAATTGCTTTACAATGGTGTTAGTTTCTGCTTTATAACAAAGTGAATCAGCTATACATATACTTATATCCCCATAACTCCTGCCTCTTGCACGTCCCTCCCACCCTCGCTACCCCATCCCTCTAGGTGGTCACAAAACACTGAGCTGATCTCCATGTGCTCTGTGGCTTCTTCTCACTAGCTATCTATTTTACATTTGGTAGTGTATATATGTCCATGCCACTCTCTCACTTCATCTCAGCTTACCTGTCCCCTGCCTCATGTCCTCAAGTCCATTCTGTCTCTTTATTCCTGTCCTGCCACAAGTTTTTTAGGTATTTTTCTTCTCTTGTGTTTCCTGCCTAGAGAAGTTCCTTTAGCATTTGTTGTAAAGCTGGTTTGGTGGTGCTGAATTATCTTAGCTTTTGTTTGTCTGTAAAGGTTTTAATTTCTCCATAGAATCTGAATGAGATCCTTGCTGGTAGAGTAATCTTGGTTGTAGGTTATTTCCTTTCATCACTTTAAATATGTCCTGCCACTCCCTTCTGGCTTGCAGAGTTTCTGCTGAAAGATCAGCTGTTAACCTTGTGGGGATTCCCTTGTATGTTATTTGTTGATTTTCCCTTGTTGCTCTTAATATTTTTTCATTGAATTTAATTTTTGATACTCTGATTAATATGTATCTTAGTGTTTCTCCTTGTCTTTATCCTGTATGGAACTCTCTGCATTTCCTGGACTTGAGTGGCTATTTTTTTTCCCATGTTAGGGAAGCTTTTGACTATAATCTCTTCAAATATTTTCTCAGACCCTTCTTCTTTCTCTTCTTCTGCCACCCCTATAATTCGAATGTTGGTGCATTTAACGTTGTCCCGAAGTGTTTGAGACTGTTTTCATTTCTTTTCATTCTTTTTTCTTTTGGGGCTCCACAGCAGTTTTTCCACCATTCTATCTCTGTGCTTACTTATCCATTCTTATGTCTCAGTTATTCTGCTATTGATTCCTTCTAGTATATTTTTCATTTCAGTTATTGGGTTTTTCATTACTGTTCTTTAGTTCTTCTAGGTCTTCTGAAACAATTCTTGTATCTTCTCAATCTGTGCCTCCATTCTATTTCCAAGATCTTGGACCACCTTTCCTACTATTATTCTAAATTCTTTTTCAGGTAATTGCCTACTTCCTTTTCATTTGTTTTAGTCTTGTGGGTTTTTACCTTGCTCCTTCATCTGCAACATATTTCTCTGTTGTCTCATGTTGTCTAACTTACTGTGTTTGTGGTCTCCTTTCTGCAGGTTGCAGAGTCGTAGTTCCTCTTGCTTCTTGTGTCTGCCCCCTGGTGGGTGGGATTGGTCCAGTGGCTTGTGTACGCTTCCTGTTAGGAGGGACTGGTGTCTGCACTCTGGTGGTTGGAGCTGAGTCCTGCTCCTCTGATGTATAGGGCGGCATCAGGGTGTGTGTTTTGGGGTGTGTGAGCTTAGTACAACTTTAGGCAGCCTTTATGCTTATGTGTGGGTCTGTGTTCCTGTCTTTCCGGTTGTTTGGCTTGAGGCCTCCATCACTGGAGACTGCAGGCAGCTGGGTGGAGTCTGGTCTTGGTGTCAAGATGGAGACCTCTGGGAAAGCTCTTGCTGATTAATATTCCCTGAGGCCAGGAATTTTCTGGCAGTCCAGCATCCTGGACATGCAACTCCCTCCCCAAGGGATCAAGCCTGACCCCTGATCAGGGAACCAAGACCCCATAAGCCACGTGGTGTAGCCAAAAAAAAGGAAAAGAAAACAAATAGACAAACAAAACCTAAGACAAAGAGCAAAAACAAGCAAACAATAACACCAAAAAATAGAAACCGGGCAAACAAACTCAAGACAAATGATAAAACAAATCCAACCAAACAAAAACAAAAAACAAGTAAACAACCAAAAACAGAACCCAAAAATGAAAACAAACAATAAAAACAAAACTAACAGAAAGGAAAAGGAAAACAAAAACTGAAAACAAAAAAAGAAAAGAAAGAAAAACTTAAAAAGAACAAAACAAAACAACCCACAAAACAACAAATATGTGAAATAATAGAAAAATTAAAAATATATTTAAAAATTAATAAAAAATAATTTAAAATGAAATGTAAAACAACAGAACTAAACCATATATATATATATATATATATATATATATATATATATATAATATACATACATATTTTTTCCTTTGGGGTCTCCACTCTCAGAGTCCTTGCCCCTATAGTGAGCCACAGCCAACCTCCGCCTCTCTAGGAAGCCCTCCAATACCTCTCCATAAGTCTTTGGACACGCTATGGGCACTGAGGGGGAAGCTCAGACTCTGACCTGGCACAACTCCCTCATGTACTTGCCCCCAAAGTCCACAGATGCTAAACTAGACCAGTCTCAGTTGGGAGCTCTTGTTGTCTATTCAGATATTCTACAGATGCAGGGTTTAGCAAGGTGATCATGGGGATTTAATCTGTGGCTTATGCAGCTACAGGTAGAGATTTCCATTCCTCTTCCTTAGTCATACAGCCTCTGGGGCTCAGCTTTGGATTTGGCTCCACCTCTACACGTGTGTCACCCTCAGGCATCTTTTCCACACCCAGGTGAGATGGGGCAAAAACAGCAGCTGATTGGAGCACACGTGCTTGCTTAGGCCAGGGAGAAATAAGGTGGCCACAACTGGAGTGCGTACCTTCACTCCGATGGGATCTCCCTCTAGTGCTTGCGGTGGCAGAGACCAGAAGGAAGTTTCAACAGACTGGAGTGTGCTCACTCTAGTGGGAGTTCCTCCCAGTGCCCATGGAGGAAGGGGCTGGGGTGTAGGGAGAGTGTCTTCAATGGCAGTCCCACCCCTTGCACGCCACTCAACAATGGCACCTTGTTTCCAAGCTGGAACCCACTTCCTCCAGGAGCATTCCCAGCCATGGAACCCCAACCTCCTGTTCCCTCAGGTTGTCTGTGCAGCTGAGCTCCACACTCCCGTCCCTTCAGGCCATCTCTGCACAGCCAACAGCAGTCCTCTCTCCAGTCTGCTCTCCTAAGCCCACATTTTAGCACTCAGCCTCCCCCAGCACTAGTGGATTCCCATCTCCTGCTGGGGAATCCAGGGCTGATTCCCAAAGAAGCTTTGGCAGGGGTGGTGCTCAGGACCCTGGAGCCTGTGCAGGCAGATGAGACCTTGGTTTAAGGGGTGGGAAAGCCTGCTCAGATTGGTGCACTGTCCAGGGAGGCAGGGCCCAGAGAATGGGGAAGTTTAGGTGTCCCCAATCCCTGGTCCATGTACTGCTACCAGTCCTTGGCCTGTTAGGAACCCAGCCACACAGCAGTTGGCGAGTGGCAGGTGAGTGAGCAAAGTTTCATCTCCCACTCCCCATCGCTCTCCATCATTGCATTACCACCTGAACCACACCCTCCACCCACCCATCCCCGCCCCATGTGTGGAAAAACTGTCTTCCATGAAACTGGTCCCTGGTGCCAAAAAAGGATGGGGACCTCTGGGGAAGGGGATTGCAATGGCAGCTCCACCCCTTGTGCACCACTCAACAATGGCGCCTTGCTTCTACAGTGGCTCAGGCATTTCCTGCAAATTTTCCCCATTGTGGAGCTACTTACTCCCATCCCTTCAGGCTGTCTCTTCACAGCCAACATCTGTCCCCTCCCTGGTCCGCTCTCCAAATCCCACTTTCCAGCACCAAACCCCCCTCTTCACCTGGAGACACACAAGTCAGCCTGAGGAACGCAGGCCTACAGCACAGAATATGTGTGCAAATCTTACTCTGGCTTGCCTTCCACAGACTGGTTGCTGCATTCCCCTCTGATCCGCTGAAGTTCCTTCTCTGTCCCAGCTGATTTCTCTGCCATGAGGGGGTTTATCTGAATATGGGAACCTCTCCTCACCTTCAGCTCCTCGCCAGGGGTGCTGGTAACTTCCTGTTTCCTCTTTTATTCTTTCTTTCACCTTACCAGATTGTATGGGGATTATTCTTGTTCTTTTAGGTGTCTGAGGTCTTCCACTAGAATTCAGCATGTTTTATGTAAGAATTCTTTCATTTGTAGATGTATTCTTGATGTACTTGTGAGGAGAGGCGAATTTCATGCCTTCCTATTCTTCTGTCTTGACTTCCCCCCCACTTGGAGAAGGTATGTTCAAATAGTATGTTAGATAAGGGTATAGAATACACAGCATATCATGAATCCCTTCAACTCTAAAAAAAAAATAAAGTGACTAAAATGGATAAAGGAGGAAACTGGCTCCCTGACTTCAGACTATAATACAAACCTACAGTCATCAAAAGAGTATGGTCAAAAGCAACAGCTAGTTCTACCCACCACCAGTCCCACCCATCAGGAAACTTACACAAGCCTCTTAGATAGCTTAATCCACCAGAGGGCAGACAGCAGAATCAAGAAGAACTAAAATCCTGCAGCCTGTGGAACTAAAACCACATTCACAGAAAGACAGACAAGATGAAAAGGCATAGGGCTATATACCACATGAAGGAACAAGATAAAAGCCCAGAAAAACAACTAAATGAAGTGGAGATATGAAAGCTTCCAGGAAAAGAATTCGGAATAATGATACTGAAGATGATCCAGTACCTCACAAAAAGAATGGAGGCAAAGATTAAGAAGATGCAAGAAACGTTTAATAAAGACCTAGAAGAATTAAAGAATAAACAGCTGGAAGAATTAAAGAACAAACACACAGACATGAATGATACAATGACTGAAATGAAAAATATACTAGAAGGAATCAAGAGCAGAATAACTGAGGCAGAAGAATGGATAAGTGACCTGGAGGACAGAAAGGTGGAATTCACTGCTGCAGAACAGAATTTTTTTAAAAAATGAAAAGAAATGAAGACAGCCTAAGAGACCTCTGGGACAACATTAAATGCAACAACATTCGCATTATAGGGGTCCCAGAAGGAGAAGAGAGAAAGGACCTGAGAAAATATTTGAAGAGACTATAGTCTAAAGCTTCCCTAACATGGGAAAGGAAATCGCCACCAAAGTCCAGGAAGTGTAGAGAGTCCCATACAGGATAAACCCAAGGAGAAACATGCCAAGACACATAATAATCAAATCGGGAAAAATTAAAGACAAAGAAAATTATTGAAAGCAGCAAGGGAAAAATGACAAATAATATACAAGGGAACTTCCATAAGGTTAATAATAGATTTCTCAGCAGAAACTCT
Organism: Stenella coeruleoalba; assembly: GCF_951394435.1. NCBI lineage: Eukaryota > Metazoa > Chordata > Mammalia > Artiodactyla > Delphinidae > Stenella > Stenella coeruleoalba. Next base: position 128,562,147 of record NC_137147.1, read on the forward strand.
ACAAGCCAGAAGGGAGTAGCATGATATACTTAAAGCGAAGAAAGGGAAGAACCTAAAACCAAGATTACTCTACATGGCAAGGATCTCATTCAGGTTTGATGGAGAAATCAAAAGATTTACAGACAAGCAAAAGCTAAGAGAATTCAGCACCACCAAAGAAGCTCTACAACAAATGCTAAAGGAACATCTCTAAGTGGGAATCACAAGAAAAGAAAATGACCTACAAACACAAACCCAGAATAATTAAGAAAATGGCAATAGGAGTATACATATCAATAATTACCTTAAAAGTGAATTGATTAAATGCTCCAACCAAAAGACACAGGCTTGCTGAATGGATACAAAAACAAGACCCATATATATGCTATCTGCAAGAGACCAACTTCAGACCTAAGGACACATTCAGACTGAAAGTGAGGGGATGGATAAAGATATTCCATGCAAATGGAAATCAAAAGAAAGATGGAGTAGCAATACTCACATCAGATAAAATAGACTTTAAATTAAGAATGTTACAAGAGACAAGGAAGGACACTACATAATGATCAAGGGATCAATCCAAGAAGAAGGTATAACAATTATAAGTATATATGCACCCAACATAGGAGCACCTCAATACATAAGGCAACTGCTAACAGCTATAAAAGAGGAAATCAACACTAACACAGTAATAGTGGGGGAATTTAACACCTCACTTATACCAATGGACAGATCATCCAAACAGAACATTAATAAGGAAACACAATCTTTAAATGACAAAATAGACCAGATACATTTAATTGATATTTATAGGACATTCCATCCAAAAACAGCAGATTACACTTTATTCTCAAGTGTGCACGGGACAGTCTCCAGGATAGATCACAACTTGGGACACAAATCAAGCTTCAGTAAATTTAAGGAAATTGAAATAATATCAAGCATCTTTTCTGACCACAACTCTATTAGATTAGACATAAATTACAGAGAAAAAATGTAAAAAAACACAAACACATGGAGGCTAACCACTACATTACTAAGTAACCAAGAGATCACTGAATAAATCAAAGAGGAAATCAAAAAATACCTAGAGACAAATGACAATGACAACACGTTGATCCAATACCTATGAGATGCAGCAAAAGCAGTTCAAAGAGGGAAGTTTATAGCAATACAATCATACCACACGAAACAAGAAAAATCTAAAATAAACAATCTAACCTTACACCAAAAGGAACCAGAGAAAGACGAAGAAACAAGACCCAAATTTAGCAGAAGGAAATAAATCTTAAAGGTCAGAACAGAAATAAATGAAATAGAAACAAAGAAACCAATAGCAAAGATCAACAAAACTAAAAGCTGGTTCCTTGAGAAGATAAAACAAAATTGATAAACCATTAGCCAGACTCATCAAGAAAAAGAGGGAGAGGACTCAAATCAATAAAATTAAAAGTGAAAAAGAAGTTACAACAGGGGGACCCGGCCTGAGGAGCAGGGGCGAGAACTTTGAGGCTAGGGCGGCGCGAAAGAGAATTTACTACTGAATATCCTCTTTACAGAAGAGAAACTGAGGCATAGGAAGTGAAGTGACTGAGTGAGAGGTAGGACTCAGACAATTGGTGTTAGTAAATTAACCCTGCAAGGAGACTGTTAGACCATGGTGGCTCTAGTGATGCAGCTGCCTACTTAAACCAACCAAAATCTAAGTCTGTCAACGCCTCAGGGTGATGAAAACTGCTGAGGACAACCAGTCACAAACCACCAACTAGGCTTTAAAGCCATAGCAAATCAGTCATTTCCTTGCTTTGCTTCTGCCCTTTTAAAATAAACATCTCTGCAGCTCCTGTGGCTGGAGTGCTCCTCACAACTTCCGTTTTGTGGTGCCTGAACTGAATATATTTTGGCTCACATAAAGTCTTAAAATTTTAAATATGCCTCAGTTTGTCTTTTAAGATTGCCCGTAGTAGTTGGATTTGTGTCCAGTTTCTAGAACAGTGGTCATCCTCTGGTCAGGCCTTAGGCATTAAGTGTACAACGTTCCTCTTCTACCACCACCTTCTGGATGCCCCCACACACTACAAGCTCCCACACATCAGATTCCTTAGATGTGGTCAGCAATGGCTTTTACATGCAGCGTGCTCACATTATAACATCGCAGACACTCCTCTGTCCTCCAGCCAGTGTGTGAAGTGAAACATTACCATTCCTGTTGAAGTCTCTGGTGTAACCACTTTCCCAAACACAACCACTCAACAGCTGACCCTGGGTGCCTGCTCAGGACCACTTGCCATGGACCAGCCGGAAAAAGAGGATCTCACCGCCCAGGGTCAGAAGGGAAGGGGTGGGGTCAGAATCCTCCTCAGTTAGACGAGGGGAAAATGGCGGAAGAGTAAGACGCGGAGATCACCTTCCTCCCCACAGATACACCAGAAATACATATACATGTGGAACAACTGCTACAGAACACCTACTGAACGCTAGCAGAAGACCTCAGACCTCCCAAAAGGCAAGAAAGTCCCCATGTACCTGGGTAGGGCAAAGGAAAAAAGAATAAACAGAGACAAAAGAATAGGGATGGGACCTGCACCAGTGGGAGGGAGCTGTGAAAGAGGAAAGGTTTGCACACACTAGGAAGCCCCTTTGCACGCGGAGACTGCAGATGGCTGAGGGAGAAAGCTTCGGAGCCGCAGAGGAGAGCACAGACACAGGGGTGTGGAGGGCAAAGCAGAGAGATTCCCGCACAGAGGATCGGTGCCGACCAGCACTCACCAGCCCTAGAGGCTTGCCTGCTCACCCGCCAGGGCAGGCGGGGCTGGGAGCTGAGGCTCGGGCTTCGGTCGGAGCGCAGGGAGAGGACTGGGGTTGGCGGCGTGAACACAGCCTTCAGGGGGTTAGAGAACCACGGCTAGCCGGGAGGGAGTCCGGGGAAATGTCTGGACCTGCCAAGGAGGCAAGAGACTTTTTCTTCCCTCTTTGTTTCCTGGTGCGTGAGGAGAGGGGATTAAGAGCGCTGCTTAAAGGAGCTCCAGAGACGGGCGCGAGCCGCGGCTAACACTGTGGACCCCAGAGACGGGCATGAGACACTAAGGCTGCTGCTGCCACCACCAAGAAGCCTGTGTGCAAGCACAGGTCACTATCCACACCCGCCTTCCGTGGAGCCTGTGCAGCCCACCACTGCCAGGGTCCGGGATCCAGAGATAACTTCCCCAGCAGAACGCACGGTGCGCCTCAGGCTGATGCAATGTCACGCCGGCCTCTGCCGCCACAGGCTCGCCACGCACGCCATACCCCTCCCTCCCCCCAGCCTGAGTGAGCCAGAGCCCCAGAGTCAGCTGCTCCTTTAACCCTGTCCTGTCTGAGTGAAGAAGAGACATGCTCTGGCGACCTACACGCAGAGGTGGGGCCAAATACAAAGCTGAGCCCCTGGGAGCTGTGAGAACAAAGAAGAGAAAGGGAAATCTTTCCCAGCAGCCTCAGAAGCAGCGGATTAAAGCTCCACAATGAACTTGTTGTACCCTGCATAGGTGTAATACCTGAATAGACAATGAATCATCCCAAATTGAGGACGTGGACTTTGAGAACAAGATTTATGATTTTTTTCCCCTTTTCCTCTTTTTCTGCATGTGTATGTGTATGCTTCTGCGTGAGATTTTGTCTGTATGGCTTTGTTTCCACCATTTGTCCTAGGGTTCTATCCATCCATTTTATTTTGTTTTTGTTTGTTTGTTTTTGGTCTTTTTTTCTTTTTAAAAAAATTATTTTCATAATAATTATTTTTCATTTTCATAACTTTATTTTATTTTATCTTACTTTATTTTTTTATCTTCTTTCTTTCCTTCCTTCCCTCCTTTCTTCCTTCCTTCTTCCCACCCTCCTTCTCTCCCTCCCTCCCTTCTTTCTTTCTTCCTTTATATCTTTCTTTCTTTCTTTCTACATTTTCTCCCTTTTATTCAGAGCTGTGTGGATGAAAGGCTCTTGGTGCAGCAGCCAAGAGTCAGAGCTGTGCCTCTGAGGTGGGAGTGCCAACTTCAGGACACTGGTCCACAAGAGACGTCCCAACTCCACATATTATCAAACGGAGAAAATCTCCCAGAGACCTCCATCTCAACACCAGCACCCAGCTTCACTCAACGACCAGCAAGTTACAGTGCTGGATATCCTATGACAAACAACTAGCAAGACAGGAACACAACCCCACTCATCAGAGAGGCTTCCTAAAATCATAATAAGTCTATAGACACCCCAAAACACACCACCAGACTGGAACCTGCCAACCAGAAAGACAAGATCCAGCCTCATCCACCAGAACACAGGTACTAATCCGCTCCACCAGGAAGCCTAAACAACCCACTGAACCAAATTTAGCCACCGTGGACAGATGCCAAAAACAATGGGAATTACGAACCTGCAGCCTGCAAAAAAGGAGACCACAAACACAGTAATATAAGCAAAAATGAGAAGACAGAAAAACACACAGCAGATGAAGGAACAAGATTAAAACCCACCAGACCTAACAAATGAAGAGGAAATAGGAAGTCTACCTGAAAAAGAATTCAGAATAATGATAGGAAAGATGATCCAAAATCTTGGAAATAGAATAGGCAAAATGCCAGAAACATTTAACAAGGACCTAGAAGAACTAAAGATGAAACAAGCAATGATGAACAACAAAATAAATGAAATTAAAAACACTCTAGATGGAAACAATAGCAGAATAACTGAGGCAGAAGAACAGATAAGTGACCTGGAAGATAAAATAGTAGAAATAACTACTGCAGGGCAGAATAAAGAGAAAAGAATGAAGAGAACTGAGGACAGTCTCAGAGACCTCTGGAACAACATTAAACGCACCAACATTCAAATTATAGGGGTTCCAGAAGAAGAAGAAAAAAAGAAGGGGACTGAGAAAATATTTGAAGAGATTATAGGTGAAAACTTCCCTAATATGGGAAAGGAAATAGTTAATGAAATCCAGGACGCACAGAGAGTCCCATCCAGGATAAATCCAAGAAGAAACATGCCAAGACAAATATTAATCAAACTATCAAAAATTAAATACAAAGAAAACATATTAAAAGCAGCAAGGGAAAAACAACAAATAACACACAAGGGAATCCCCATAAGTTTAAGAGCTGATCTTTCAGCAGAAACTCTGCAAGCCAGAAGGGACTGGCAGGACATATTTAAAGTGATGAAGGAGAAAAACCTGCAACCAAGATTACTCTACCCAGTAAGGATCTCATTCAGATTTGATGGAGAAATTAAAAACTTTACAGACAAGCAAAAGCTGAGAGAGCTCAGCACCACCTTACCAGCTTTACAACAAATGCTAAAGGAACTTCTCTAGGCAAGAAACACAAGAGAAGGAAAAGAACTACAGTAAAAAACCCAAAACAATTAAGAAAATGGGAATAAGAACAGACATATTGATAATTACCTTAAATGTAAATGGACTAAATGCTCCCACCAAAAGACACAGATTGGCTGAATGGATACAAAAACAAGACCCATATATATGCTGTCTACAAGAGACCCACTTCAGACCGAGAGACACATATGGACTGAAAGTAAGGGGATGGAAAAAGATATTCCAGGCAAATGGAAACCAATTTTATCTATCAGACAAAATAGACTTTAAAATAAAGAATATTAGAAGAGACAAAGAAGGACACTACATAATGATGAAGGGATAGATCCAATAAGACGATATAACACTTGTAAATATTTATGCATCCAACATAGGAGCACCTCAATACATAAGGCAAATACTTACAGCCAAAAAATGGGAAATTGACAGTAACACATTCATAGTAGGGGACTTGAACACCCCACTTTCACCAGTGGACAGATCATCCAAAATGAAAATAAATAAGGAAACACAAGCTTTAAATGATACATTAAACAATTGATATTTATAGGACACTCCATCCGAAAACAACAGAATACACATTCTTCTCAAGTGCTCATGGAACATTTTCCAGGGTAGATCATATCTTGGGTCACAAATGAAGCCTTGATAAATTTAAGAAAATTGAAATTGTATCAAGTATCTTTTCCAACCACAATACTATGAGACTAGATATCAATTATGGGGAAAGATCTGTAAAAAATACAAATACATGGATGCTAAACAATACACTACTTAATAACGAAGTGAACACTGAAGAAATCAAAGAGGAAATGAAAAATACCTGGAAAAAAATGACAGTGGATACACCATGACGGAAAACCTATGGGATGCAGCAAAAGCAGTTCTAAGTGGGAAGTTTATAGCAATACAATCCTACCTGAAGAAACAGAAAACACCTTGAATAAATAACCTAACCTTGCACCTAAAGCAATTAGAGAAAGAAGAACAAAAAACCCACAAAGTTAGCAGAGGGAAAGAAATCATAAAAGTCAGATCAGAAATAAATGAAAAAGAAATGAAGGAAATGATAGCAAAGATCAATAAAACTAAAAGCTGGTTCTTTGAGAAGATAAACAAAGTTGATAAACCATTAGCCAGACTCATCAAGAAAAAAGGGAGAAGACTCAAATCAATAAATTAGAAATGAAAAAGGAGAAGTAAAAACTGACACTGCAGAAATATGAAAGATCATGAGAGATTACTACAGGCATCTCTATGCCAATAAAATGGACAACCTGGAAGAAATGGACAAAATCTTAGAAATGCGCAACCTGCCAAGACTGAATCAGGAAGAAATAGAAAATATGAACAGACGAATCACAGCACTGAAATTGAAACTGTGATTAAATATCTTCCAACAAACAAAAGTCCAAGACCAGATGGCTTCACAGGCATATTCTATCAAACATTTAGAGAAGAGCTAACACCTATCCTTCTCAAACTCTTCCAAAATATAGCAGAGGGAGGAACACTCCCAAACTCATTCTACGAGGCCACCATCACCCTGATACCAAAACCAGACAAGGATGTCACAAAGAAAGAAAACTACAGGCCAATATCACTGATGAACGTAAATGCAAAAATCCTCAACAAACTACTAGCAAACAGAATCCAACAGCACATTAAAAGGATCATACACCATGATCAAGTGGGGTTTATTCCAGGAATGCAAGAATTCTTCAATATATGCAAATCAACCAATGTAATACACGATATTAACAAATTGAAGAAAAAAACATATGATCATCTCAATAGATGCAGAGAAAGCTTTCGACAAAATTCAACACCTATTTATGATAAAAACCCTCCAGAAAGTAGGCATAGAGGGAACTTTCCTCAACATAATAAAGGCCATATATGACAAAGCCACAGCCAACATTGTCCTCAATGGTGAAAAACTGAAAGCATTTCCACTAAGATCAGGAACAACACAAGGTTGCCCACTCTCACAACTCTTATTCAACATAGTTTTGGAAGTTTTAGCCGCAGCAATCAAAGAAGAAAAGGAAATAAAAGAATCAAAATCGGAAAAGAAGAAGCAAGCTGTCACTGTTTTGCAGATGACATGATACTATACATACAGAACCCTAAAGATGCTACCAGAAAACTTCTACAAGAAAAAGAATAAAATATCTAGGAATAAACCTACCTAAGGAGAAAAAAGACCTGCATGCAGAAAATTATAAGATACTGATGAAAGAAACTAAAGATTATACAAATAGCTGGAGAGATATACCATGTTCTTGGATTGGAAGAATCAACATTGTGAAAATGACTCTACTACCCAAAGCAATCTACAGATTCAATGAAATCCCTATCAAACTACCACTGGCATTTTTCACAGAACAAGAACAAAAAATTTCCGAATTTGTATGGAAACACAAAAGACCCTGAATAGCCAAAGCACTCTTGAGAACGGAAAACAGAGCTGGAGGAATCAGGCTCCCTGACTTCAGACTATACTACAAAGCTACAGTAATCAAGACAATATGGTACTGGCACAAAAAAAGAAAGATAGATCAATGCAACAGGATAGAAAGCCCAGAGATAAACCACGCACCTATGGTCACCTTATCTTTGATAAAGGAGACAGGAATGTACAGTGGAGACAGGACAGCCTCTTCAGTAAGTGGTGCTGGGAAAACTGGACAGGTACATGTAAAAGTATGAGATTAGATCACTCCCTAACACCATACACAAAAATAAGCTCAAAATGGATTAAAGACCTAAATGTAGGGCCAGAAACTATCAAACTCTTAGAGGAAAACATAGGCAGAACACTCTATAGCACAAATCACAGCAAGATCCTTTTTGACCCACCTCCTAGAGAAATCGAAATAAAAACAAAAATAAACAAATGGGACCTAATGAAACTTAAAAGCTTTTGTACAGCAAAGGAAACCATAAACAAGACCAAAAGACAACTCTCAGAACAGGAGAAAATATTTGTAAATGAAGCAACTGACAAAGGATTAATCTCCAAAATTTACAAGCAGCTCATGCAGCTCAATAACAGAAAAACAAACAACCAAATCCAAAAATGGGCAGAAGACCTAAATAGACGTTTCTCCAAATAAGGTATATAGACTGCCAACAAACACATGAAAGAATGCTCAACATCATTAATCATTAGAAAAATGCAAATCAAAACTACAATGAGATACATTCTCACCCCAGTCAGAATGGCCATCATCAAAAAATGTAGAAACAATAAATGATGGAGAGGGTGTGGAGAAAAAGGAAGACTCTTGCACTGCTGGTAGGAATGTGAATTGGTACAGCCACTACGGTGAACAGTATGGAGGTTCCTTATAAAACTACAAATAGAACTACCATATGACCCAGCAATCCCACTACTGGGCATATACCCTGAGAAAACCATAATTGAAAAAGTCATGTACCAAAATGTTCATTGCACCTCTATTTACAATAGCCAAGACATGGAAACAACCTAAGCATCCATCATTGGATGAATGGATAAAGAAGATGTGGCACATATATACAATGGAATATTAATCAGACATAAAAATGAAACGAAATTGAGCTCTTTGTAATTAAGTAGATGGACCTAGAATATGTCATACAGAGTGAAGTAAGTCAGAAAGAGAAAGACAAATACTGTATGCTAAGACATATACATGGAATTTAAGAAAAAAATGTCATGAAGAACCTAGTGGTAAGACAGGAATAAAGACACAGACCTACTAGAGAATGGACTTGAGGATATGGGGAGGAGGAAGTGTAAGTTGTGACAAAGTGAGAGAGTAGCATGGACATATATACACTACCAAAGTTAAAATAGATAACTAGTGGGAAGCAGCCGCATAGCACAGGGAGATCAGCTCGGTGCTTTGTGACCACCTAGAGGGGTGGGATACGGAGGGTTGGAGGGAGGGCGATGCAAGAGGGAAGAGATATGGGAACATATGTATATGTATAACTATTTCACTTTGTTATAAAGCAGAAACTAGCACACCATTGTAAAGCAATTATACTCCAATAAAGATGTAAAAAAAAAAGAATACTCAAAGGAAAAAAAAAGTTACAACAGATACCACAGAAATACAAAGCATCCTAAGAGACTACTACAAGCAACTCTATGCCAATAAAGTGGACAATCTGGAAGAAATGGGCAAATTTTAACCTTCCAAGACTGATCCAGGAAAATATAGTTAAAACGAACAGACCAATCATAAGTAATGAAATAGAAACTGTGATTTAAAATCTCCCAACAAAAAACAGTCAAGGACCAAATGGTTTCACAGGTGAATTCTATCAAACATTTAGAGAAGAGCTAACACCCATCCTTCTCAAACTCTTCCAAAATATTGCAGGGGAAGGAACAATCCCAAACTCATTCTATGATACCACTATTACCCTGATACCAAAACCAGACAAAGATACTACATAAAAAGAAAGTTACAGACCAATATCAGTGATGAATATAGATGCAAATATTCTCAGCAAAATACTAGCAAACAGAGTCCAACAACCCATTAAAATGATCATACACCATGATCAAGCGGGTTTTATCCCAGGGATTCAAGAATTCTTCAATATATGCAAATCCACCAAGGTGATACACCATATTAACAAACTGAGAAATAAAAACCATATGATCATCTCAATAGATGCAGAAAAAGCATTTGACAAAATACAGCACAGTTTATGATAAAAACTCTCCAGGAAGTGGGCATAGAGGGAACCTACGTCAGCATAATAAAAGCCATATATGACAAACCCACAGCAAACACCATTCTCTATGGTGAAAAACTGAAAGCATTTCCTTTAAGATCTGGATTAAGACAAGTATGTCCACTGTCACCACTATTATTTAACATAGTTTTGGAAGTCCTAGACACAGCAATCAGAGAAGAAAAAAGATAAAGGATTACAAATTGGAAAAGAAGAAGTAAAACTATCACTGTTTGCAGATAACATGATACTATACACAGATAATCCTAAAAATACCACCATCTGCATCTATCGAGATTAGAGCTGTTCAATGAATTTGGTAAAGTTGCAGAATACAAAGTTAATGCACAGAAATCTCTTGCATTCCTATACACTAATCATGAAATCTGAAAGAGAAATTAAGGAAACACTCTCATTTACCATTGCAACAAAAAGAATAAAATATCCAGGAATAAAACTACCTAGGGAGACAAAAGACCTGTATGCAGAAAACCTTAAGACACTGTTGAAAGAAATTTAAGACGATGCCAACAGATGGAGATACATACAATGTTCTTGGATTGGAAGAATCAATATTGTAAAAATGACTATATTACCCAAAGCAATCTACAGATTCAATGCAAATCCTACCAAATTACCAATGTCATATTTTTATAGAGCAAGAACAAAAAATCTTTAAATTTGTATGGAGACACAAAAGACACGGAATAGCCAAAGCAGTCTTGAGGGGAAAAAATGGATCTCGGGGAATCAGACACCTTGACATTGGACTATACTAGAAAGCTACAGTAATCAGGACAATATGGTACTGGCACAAAAACAGAAATATACATCAATGGAACAGGATAGAAAGCCCAGAGATAAACACATGCACATATGGTCACCTTTTCTTTGATAAAGGAGGCAAGAATATACAGTGGAGAAAAGACAGCCTCTTCAATAAGTGGTGCTGGGAAAACTGGACAGGTACATGTAAAAGTATGAAATTAGAACACTCTCTAACTCCATACACAAACATAAACTCAAAATGGATTAAAGACCTAAATGTAAGCCCAGAGACTATCAAACTCTTAGAGGAAAACATAGGCAGAACACGCTATGATATAAATCACAGCAAGATCCTTTTTGACCCACCTCCTAGACAAATGGAAATAAAAACAAAAAATAAACAAATGGGACCTAATGAAACTTAGAAGCTTTTGCAAAGCAAAAGAAACTACAAACAAGACATAAAGACAGCCCTCAGAATGGGAAATAAATATTTGCAAATGAATCAACACCCAAAAGATTAATCTCCGAAATATTTAAACAGTTCATGCAGTGCAATATTAAAAAAACAAACAACTGAATCCAAAAATGAGCAGAAGATCTACATAGACATTTCTCCAAAGAGGACATACAGATTGCTGCGAAGCACATGAAAAGCTGCTCAACATCACTAATTATTAGAGAAATGCAAATCAAAACTACAATGAGGTATCACCTCAGAACTTTTAGAATGGGCATCATCAGAAAATCTAAAAACAACAAATGCTGGAGAGGGTGTGGAGAAAAGGGAACTCTCTTGAACTGTTTGTGGGAATGTAAATTGATACAGCCACTGTGGAGAACAGTATGAAAGTTCCTTAAAAAACTGAAAATAGTGCTTCCCTGGTGGCACAGTGATTGGGAGTCCACCTGCCGATGCGCAGAACGCGGGTTCATGCCCCAGTCTGGGAGGATTCCGCATGCTGTGAAGCGGGTGGGCCAATGGACCATGGCCGCTGGGCCTGCGCATATGGAGCCTGTGCTTCGTGACAGGAGAGGCCACAGCAGTAAGAGGCCCGCGTACCGCAAAAAAAAAAAAAAAAAAAGAAAAAACTAAAAATAGAATTACCATATATCCCAGCATTCCCACTACTGGGCATATACCCAGAGGAAACCATAATTCAAAAAGACACATGCACCCCGATGTTCATTGCAGCACTATTTACAATAGCCAAGTCATGGAAGCAACCTAAATGCCCATCAACAGACAAATGGATAAAGAAGATGTGGAATATTGGAATGGAATATTACTCAGCCATAAAAAGGAACGAAACTGGGTCATTTGTAGAGACATGGATGAATCTAGAGTCTGTCATACAGAGTGAAGTACGTTAGAAAGAGAAAAACAAATATCACATATTAATGCATATATGTTATACTTAGAAAAACGGTACAGATGAACCAGTTTTTATGGCAGAAATTCAGACACAGATGCAGAGAACAAACGTATGGACACCAAGGGGGGAAAGCGGTGGTGGGGGGTGCTGGTGGTGCGATGAATTGGGAGATAGGGATTGACATGTATACACCAATGTGTATAAAATGGATGACTAATAAGAACCTGCTGTTTAAAAACATAAATAAAATAAAATTAAAAAAAAAAGCCAGTATGGTACTGGTACAAAATCAGACATATAGATCAATGGAACAGGATAGAAAGCCCAATGTTTACACATTGTAAATTAACTATTCTTCAATTTTTTAAATGATTAAAATGTTTTCTAAAAAGTGGCTAAAGGATTTGAACAGACTTTTCTCCAAGAAGCTATACAAATGGCCCATAAGCACATAAAACTATCCTCAACATCTTCAGTCATTAGAAAATGTAAATTAAAATGAGATACCTCTTCACATCCACTAGGGTGGTAACAATAAAAGCAAATAGAGAAAGACAAATGTCATATGATAACATATTTGTAGAATGTAATAAAAATTGATACAAATGAACTTATTTACAAAACAGAAACAGACTTACAGATCTTGAAATTAAATTTATGGTTACAAAAGGGGAAATGTGGGATGAAGTGATAAACTAGGAGACTGAGATTAACATATACAAAATACTATATATAAAATAGATAACTAATAAGGACCTACCATATAGCACAGGGAATCCTACTCAATATTCTGTAATAACCTATATGGGAAAAGAATCTGCAAAACAATGGATATATGTATATGTATAACTGATTCATTCTGCTGTACACCTGAAATTAACACAACGTTGTAAATCAACTATGCCCAAATATGTTTTTTTTAATAAAAAGTAGGTAAAAGGAAAGGAAGAACAAAGAAAGTGTTGACAAGTATGTGGAGAAAGTGGAACCTTTATAAACTGATGGTGGGAACACAACAGACTTGGTTGGCAGTTCCTCATACATGTAATTGTTAATTAACATGATCATATATATCAAACCATCATGTTTTACACTTTAAATATATACATTTTGTCAATTATACCTCCATAAAACGTGACAGAAAAAAAGTTTTAAAAAAGGTAAGCATAGAAAGGCTCATGGAATATGACCCAGCAATTCCAATCCTTGGTATATACTGACCCAAATTGAAAACAGATACTCAACTACTTCTTCTTGAATAATTCTATATCCTATAAAATTTATATCGAGCAAAATTATCCTTCAAAAGTGAAGGAGAGAGGAGCTTCAAGATGGCGGAAGCATAAGATGTGGAGATCACCTTCCTTTTCACAAATACATCAGAAATACATCTACATGTGGAACAGCTCCTATGGAACACGCTGGCCGAAGACTTCAAACCTCCCAAAAGGCAAGAAACTCCCCACGTACCTGGGTAGGACAAAAGAAAAAAGAAAAAACAGCAACAAAAGAATAGGGATGGGACTTGCACCAGTGGGAGGGAGCTGTGAAGCAGGAAAGGTTTCCACACACTAGAAGCCCCTTCGTGGGCGGAGACTTCGGGTAGCAGAGGGGGGAAGCTTCGGAGCCACAGAGGAGAGCACAGCCACAGGGGTGCAGAGGGCAAAGCGGAGAGATTCCCGCACAGAGGATTAGCGCCGACCAGCACTCACCAGCCTGAAAGGATTGTCTGCTCACCCGCCGGGACAGGTGTGGGCTGGGAGCTGAGACTCTGGTTTGGGAGGTCGGATCCCAGGGAGAGGACTGGGGTTGGCTGCATGAACACAGCCTGAAGGGGGATAGTGCACCGGCTAGCTGGGAGGGAGTCCGGGGAAAAGTCTGGAGCTGCCGAAGAGGCAAGAGACTTTTTCTTGCCTCTTTGTTTCCTGGTGCGCGAGGAGAGGAGATTAACAGCGCTACTTAAAGGAGCTCCAGAGACGGGCGCGAGCCGTGGTTATCAGCCCGGACCCCAGAACAGGCATGGGACACTAAGGTTGCTGTTGCAGCCACCAAGAAGCCTGGGTGCAAGCACAGGTCGCCATCCACACCTCCCCTCCTCGGAACCTGTGCAGGCCACCACTGCCAGGGTCCCGTGCTCCCGGGACAACTTCCCTGAGAGAACACAGGGCACGCCTCAGGCTGTTGCAACGTCATGTCGGCCTCTGCCGCTGCAGGCTCACCCCACATCCATACCCCCTCCCTCCCGCCAGCCTGAGTGAGCCAGAGCCTCCGTATCAGCTGCTCCTTTAACCCCATCCTGTCTGAGCAAAGAAAAGATGCCCTCAGGTGACCTAAATGCAGAGGCGGGTCCAAATCCAAAGCTGAACCACGAAAGTTGGTGAACAAAGAAGAGAAACGGAAATTTCTTTTTTTTTTTTTTTTAACATCTTTATTGGGGTACAACTGCTTTACAATGGTGTGTTAGTTTCTGCTTTATAACAAAGTGAATCAGTCATACATAAACACATGCTCCCATATGTCCTCCCTGTTGCGTCTCCCTCCCTCCCACCCTCCCCATCCCACCCCTCCAGGCTGTCACAAAGCACCGAGCCAATATCCCCGTGCCATGCGGCTGCTTCCCACTAGCTATCTACCTTACTGCGTTTGTTACTATGTATATGCCCATGACTCTCTCTCGCCCTCAGCAGCCTCAGGAGCAGAGGATTAAATCTCCACAATCAACTTAATGTACCTTGCAGCTGTGGAACACCTGAATAGAAAACTGGATCATCCCAAATTGAGGAGGTGGACTTTGGGAGTAAATATATATATATGTATATATATATTTTCTTTCCCCCTTTTTCTCTTTTTGTGAGTGTGTATGTGTATGCTTCTGTGTGTGATTTTGTCTATATAGCTACACTTTTACCATTTGTCCTATGGGTCTGTCTGTCCATTTTTTATTTTTATTTTTTAAATTTTTTATAAATTTTTACATAATAATAATTTTTTATTTTAATAAATTTTATTTTATCTTCTTTCTTTTGTTCTTTCTTTCTATTTTTTCTCCCTTTTATTCTGAGCCATGTGGATGAAAGGCTCTTGGTGCTCCAGCCAGGCATCAGGGCTGTGTCTTTGACATGGGAGAGCCAAGTTCAGGACACTGGTCCACAAGAGACCTCCCAGCTCCACGTAATATCAAACGATGAAAATCTCTCAGATATCTCCATCTCAATGACAAGACCCAGATTCACTCAACAACCAGCAAGCAACAGTGCAGGACACCCCATGCCAAACAACTAGCAAGACAGGAAAACAACCCCATCCATTAGTACAGAGGCTGCCTAAAATCATAATAAGGCCACAGACATCCCAAAACACAACACCAGATGTGTACCTGCCCACCAGAAAGATGAGATCCAGCCTCATCCACCAGAACACGGGCACTAGTCCCCTCCACCAGGAAGCCTACACAACCCACTGAACCAACCTTAGACACTGGGGACAGACACCAAAAACTGGGAACTATGAACATGCAGTCTGCAAAAAGGAGACCCCAAACACAGTAAGTTAACCAAAATGAGAAGACAGAAAAACACACAGCAGATGAAGGAGCAAGGCAAACACCCAACAGACCTAACAAATGAAGAGGAACTAGGTAGTCTTCCTGAAAAAGAATTCAGAATAATGATAGTAAACATGATCAAAATCTTGGAAACAGAATAGAGAAAATACAAGAAACATTTAACAAGGACCTAGAAGAACTAAAGAGCCAATAAACAGTGATGAACAACAAAATAAATGAAATTAAAAATTCTCTAGAAGGGATCAATAGCAGAATAACTAAGTCAGAAGAACGGATAAGTGAACTGGAAGATAAAATAGTGGAAATAACTGCTGCAGAGCAGAATAAAGAAAGAAAACAATTGAGGACAGTTTCAGAGACCTCTGAGACAAAATTAAATTCACCAACATTCAAATTACAGGGTCCCAGAAGAAGAAGAGAAAATGAAAGGGACTGAGAAAATATTTGAAGAGATTATAATTGAAAATTTCCCTATTATGGGAAAGGAAATAGTTAATCAAGTCCAGGAAGCACAGAGAATCCCATACAGGATAAATCCAAGGAGAAACATGCCAAGACAAATATTAATCAAACTATCAAAAATTCAATACAAAGAAAAAACATTAAAAGCAGCAAGGGAAAACAACAAGTAACACACAAGGGAATCCCCATACAGTTAACAGCTGATCTTTCAGCACAAACTCTGTGAGCCAGAAGTGAGTGGCAGGACATATTTAAAGTGATGAAAGGGAAAAACCTACAACCAAGATTACTCTACCAGCAAGGATCTTATTCATATTTGATGGAGAAATTAAAACCTTTAGAGACAAGAAAAACTAAGAGAATTCAGCACCACCAAACCAGCTTTACAACGAATGCTAAAGGAACTTTTCTAAGCAGGAAACAACAAGCAATGGAAAAGACCTACAATAACAAACCCAAAACAATTAACAAAATGGTAATAGGAACATACATATTGATAATTACCTTAAATGTAAATGAATTAAATACTCCAACAAAAGACATAGACTGGCTGAATGGATACAAAAACAAGACCCGTATATATGCTGTCTACAAGAGACCCACTTTAGACCTAGGGACACATACAGACTGAAAGTGAAGGGATGGAAAAAAATACTCCATGCAAATGGACATCAAAGGAAAGTTGGAGTAGCAATTCTCAAATCAGACAAAATAGACTTTAAAATAAGGATTATTAAAAGAGACAAAGAAGGACACTACATAATGATCAAGGGATCGATCCAAGAAGAAGATATAACAATTGTAAATAATTATGCACCCAACATAGGAGCACCTCAATACATAAGGCAAATACTAACAGCCATAAAAGGGGAAATCGACAGTAACACATTCATAGTAAGGGACTTAAAGACCCCACTTTCACCCATGGACAGATCATCCAAAATGAAAATAAATAAGGAAACACAAGCTTTAAATGATACATTAAACAAGATGGACTTAATTGATATTTATAGGACACTCCATCCAAAAACAACAGAATACACATTTTTCTCAAGTGCTCATGGAACATTCTCCAGGATAGATCATATCTTAGGTCACAAATCAAGCCTTGGTAAATTTAAGAAAATTGAAATTGTATCAAGTATCTTTTCTGACCACAACGCCATGAGACTAGATATCAATTACAGGAAAAGATCTGTAAAAAGTACAAACACATGGAGGCTAAACAACACACTACTTAATAATGAAGTGATCACTGAAGAAATCAAAGAGGAAATCAAAAAATACCTAGAAACAAATGACAATGGAGACACAACGACCCAAAACCTGTGGGATGCAGCAAAAGCAGTTCTAAGGGGGAAGTTTATAGCAATACAAGCCCACCTTAAGAAGCAGGAAACATCTCGAATAAACAACCTAACCTTGCACCTCAAACAATTAGAGAAAGAAGAATAAAAAAACCCCAAAGCTAGCAGAAGGAAAGAAATCATAAAAATCAGATCAGAAATAAATGAAAAAGAAATGAAGGAAACGATAGCAAAGATCAATAAAACTAAAAGCTGGTTCTTTGAGAAGGTAAACAAAATAGATAAACCACTAGCCAGACTCATCAAGAAAAAAAGGGAGAAGACTCAAATCAATAGAATTAGAAATGAAAAAGGAGAGGTAACAACTGACACTGTAGAAATAAAAGAGATCATGAAAGATTACTACAAGCAACTCTATGCCAATAAAATGGACAATCTGGAAGAAATGGACAAATTCTTAGAAATGCACAACCTGCCAAGACTGAATCAGGAAGAAATAGAAAATATGAGCAGACCAATCACAAGCACTGAAATTGAAACTGTGATTAAAAATCTTCCAACAAACAAAAGCCCAGGACCAGATGGCTTCACAGGCGAATTCTATCAAACATTTAGAGAAGAGCTAACACCTATCCTTCTCAAACTCTTCCAAAATATAGCAGAGGGAGGAACACTCCCAAACTCCTTCTACGAGGCCACCATCACCTTGATACCAAAACCAGACAAGGATGTCACAAAGAAAGAAAACTACAGGCCAATATCACTGATGAACATAGATGCAAAAATCCTCAACAAAATACTAGCAAACAGAATCCAACAGCACATTAAAAGGATCATACACCATGATCAAGTGGGGTTTATTCCAGGAATGCAAGGATTCTTCAATATACGCAAATCTACCAATGTGATAAACCATATTAACAAACTGAAGGAGAAAAACCATATGATCATCTCAATAGATGCAGAGAAAGCTTTTGACAAAATTCAACACCCATTTATGATAAAAACCCTGCAGAAAGTAGGCATAGAGGGAACTTTCCTCAACATAATAAAGGCCATATATGACAAGCCCACAGCAAACATCATCCTCAATGGTGAAAAACTGAAAGCATTTCCACTAAGATCAGGAATAAGACAAGGTTGCCCACTCTCACCACTCTTATTCAACATAGTTTTGGAAGTTTTAGCCACAGCAATCAGATAAGAAAAGGAAATAAAAGGAATCCAAATCGGAAAATAAGAAGTAAAGCTGTCACTGTGTGCAGATGACATGATCCTATACATAGAGAACCCTAAAGATGCTACCAGAAAACTACTAGAGCTAATCAATGAATTTGGTAAAGTGGCAGGATACAAAATTAATGCACAGAAATCTCTGGCATTCCTATATACTAATGATGAAAAATCTGAAAGTGAAATCAAGAAAACACTCCCATTTACCATTGCAACAAAAAGAATAAAATATCTAGGAATAAACCTACCTAAGGAGACAAAAGACCTGTATGCAGAAAATTATAAGACACTGATGAAAGAAATTAAAGATGATACAAATAGATGGAGAGATATACCATGTTCTTGGATTGGAAGAATCAACATTGTGAAAATGACTCTACTACCCAAAGCAATCTATAGATTTAATGAAATCCCTATCAAACTACCACTGGCATTTTTCACAGAACTAGAACAAAAAATTTTGCAATTTGTATGCAAACACAAAAGACCCCGAATAGCCAAAGCAATCTTGAGAATGAAAGAAGGAACTGGAGGAATCAGGCTCCCTGACTTCAGACTATACTACAAAGCTACAGTTATCAAGACAGTATGGTACTGGTACAAAAACAGAAAGATAGATCATGGAACAGGATAGAAAGCCCAGAGATAAACCCATGCACATATGGACACCTTATCTTTGATAAAGGTGGCAGTAATGTACAGTGGAGAAAGGACAGCCTCTTCAATAAGTGGTGCTGGGAAAACTGGACAGGTACATGTAAAAGTATGAGATTAGATCACTCCCTAACACCATACACAAAAATAAGCTCAAAATGGATTAAAGACCTAAATGCAAGGCCAGAAACTATCAAACTCTTAGAGGAAAACATAGGCAGAACACTCTATGACATAAATCACAGCAAGATCCTTTCTGACCCACCTCCTAGAGAAATGGAAATAAAAACAAAAATAAACAAATGGGACCTAATGAAACTTCAAAGCTTTTGCACAGCAGAGGAAACCATAAACAAGACCAAAAGACAACCCTCAGAATGGGAGAAAATATTTGCAAATGAAGCAACCGACAAAGGATTAATCTCCAAAATTTACAAGCAGCTCATGCAGCTCAATAACAAGAAAACAAACAACCCAATCCAAAAATGGGCAGAAGACCTAAATAGACATTTCTCCAAAGAAGATATACAGACTGCCAACAAACACATGAAAGAATGCTCAACATCATTAATCATTCAAGAAATGCAAATCAAAACTACAATGAGATATCATCTCACACCAGTCAGAATGGCCATCATCAAAAAATCTAGAAACAATAAATGCTGGAGAGGGTGTGGAGAAAAGGGAACACTCTTGCACTGCTGGTGGGAATGTGAATTGGTTCAGCCACTATGGAGAACAGTATGGAGGTTCCTTATAAAACTACAAATAGAACTACCATATGACCCAGCAATCCCACTACTGGGCATATACCCTGAGAAAACCGAAATTCAAAAAGAGTCATGTACCAAAATGTTCATTGCAGCTCTATTTACAATAGCCCAGAGATGGAAACAACCTAAGTGCCCATCATCGGATGAATGGATAAAGAAGATGTGGCACATATATACAATGGAATATTACTCAGCCATAAAAAGAAACGAAATTGAGCTATTTGTAATGAGGTGGATAGACCTAGAGTCAGTCATACAGAGTGAAGTAAGTCAGAAAGAAAAAGACAAATACCGTATGCTAACACATATATATGGAATTTAAGAAAAAAAAATGTCATGAAGAACCTAGGGGTAAGGCAGGAATAAAGATGCAAACCTCCTAGAGAACAGACTTGAGGTTATGGGGAGGGGTAGGGTGAGCTGTGACAGGGCAAGAGAGAGTCATGGACATATACACACTAACAAACGTAGTAAGGTAGATAGCTATTGGGAAGCAGCCGCATGGCACAGGGATATTGGCTCGGTGCTTTGTGACAGCCTGGAGGGGTGGGATAGGGAGGGTGGGAGGGAGGGAGATGCAAGAGGGAAGAGATATGGGAACATATGTATATGTATAACTGATTCACTTTGTTATAAAGCAGAAACTAACACACCATTGTAAAGCAATTGTACCCCAATAAAGATGTTAAAAAAAATGTAAAAAAAAAAAAAACTCTTAGAGGAAAACATAGGCAGAACACTCTATGACATAAATCACAGCAAGATCCTTTTTGACCCACCTCCTAGACAAATGGAAATAAAAACAAAAATAAACAAATGGGACCTAATGAAACTTAAAAGCTTTTTCATAGCAAAGGAAACCATAAAGAAGACAAAAAGACAACCCTCAGAATGGGAGAAAATATTTGCAAATGAATCAACTGAAAAAGGATTAATCTCCAAAATTTACAAGCAGCTCATGCAGATCAATATCGAAAACAACAACCCAGTCCAGAAATGGGCAGAAGACCTAAATAGACATTTCTCCAAAGAAGATATACAGATTGACAACAAACACATGAAAGAATGCTCAACATCATTAATCGTTAGAGAAATCCAAATCAAAACTACAATCAGATATCATCTCACACCAGTCAGAATGGCCATCATCAAAAACTCTACAAACAAATGCTGGAGAGGGTGTGGAGAAAAGGGAACCCTTTTGCACTGTTGGTGGGAATGTAAATTGATGCAGACACCATGGAGAATAGTATGGAGGTTCCTTAAAAAACTAAAAATAGAACTACCCTACGACCCAGGAATCCCACTACTGGGCATATACCCTGAGAAAACCATAATTCAAAAAGTGTCATGTAGCACAATGTTCATTGAAGCTCTATTTACAATAGCCAGGACATTTAAGAAATTTAGGTTTTCATTGAAAGATGAATGGATAAAAATGATGTGGTCCATATATACAATGGAATATTACTCAGCCATAAAAAGAAGCAAAATTGAGTTATTTGTAGTGAGGTGGATGGACCTAGAGTCTCTCATACAGAGTGAAGTAAGTCAGAAAGAGAAAAACAAATACTGTATGCTAACACATATATATAGAATCTAAGGGAAAAAAATGGTCATGAAGAACCTAGAGGCAAGACGGGAATAAAGACACAGACCTACTAGAGAATGGACTTGGGGATATGGGGAGGGGGAAGGGTAAGCTGTGACAAAGTGAGAGAGTGGCATGGACTTATGTACACTACCAATTGTAAAATAGATAGCTAGTGGGAAGCAGTCGCATAGAACATGGAGATCAGCTTCATTCTTTGTGACCACTTAGAAGGGTGGGATAGGGAGGGTTGGAGGGAGGGAGATGCAAGAGGGAAGAGATATGGGAACATATGTATATGTATAACTGATTCACTTTGTTATAAAGCAGAAACTAACACACCAGTGTAAAGCAATTATACTCCAATAAAGATGTTAAGAAAAGAAAAAGTGAAGGAGAAATAAAGAATTTCTCAAAGAAAAACTGAGGAAATTAGTCACCAGCAAACCTGCTTTGTATAATTTATTAAAATAATTCTTCAGGGAGAAAAAAAATTGTTTATTTATCAATATAAACTCTGATCTGTGTAAAAGGGAGAGTGTTAAAGAAGGAATAAATGTAGGTAAAATAAAATCTTCTTTAGGGTCTTCCCTGGTGGCACAGTGGTTAAGAATCCACCTGCCAATGCAGGGGACACGGGTTTGAGTCCTGGTCTGGGAAGATCCCTCATGCCACGGAGCAACTAAGCCCGTGAGCCACAACTACTGAAGCCTGCACAGCTAGAGCCTGTGCTTTGCAACAAGAGAAGCCACCACCGCAATGGGAAGCCTGTGCACTGCAACGAAGAGCAGCCCCTAGTCGTCACAACTAGAGAAAGCCCACATGCAGCAACAAAGACCCAACGCAGAGAAAAATAAATATTTTTTAAATCCTGTATATTTATTAACTTAAAGATAATTATTTACAGTAATAATAGGAACAATATATTGGATGATCCTATGAATTTTCCTTTGTCTGTTGACACAGTGCATGACACTAATTCATTAATTTTCAAATGTTGAACAACAGTTTCACACTTGGAAACAGTCTCACTAAGCTGTTTATAGTTCTCCTTATATGTATAAGGATTTGATGGGATTTGATGTTCTTATGTTTTGGATATTTTAGAATTGTTAATATAACTATTGATTTTTTAAAAATACTAGATGATCTCATGAACAGAATAGCAATGTCAAGGAAAAATCAGTGAACTTGATTATATGTCAATAGAAAGTATTCAATCTAGATGACAGAAATTTGATAGAAACAAAAAGAACAGAGGCTCAGGGACTGATGGGAAAATAACCATGTCTTTAAATCTGCCATTGGAGTATCAGAAGAAGAGGAGAATAGGTGTAGGGCTGAAAAGTATGCATTATGTCTGTCCCCCTTCTAAATTTGACAAAAGGCATAAATGTACAGATTCAAGGATCTGAGCAAAATACCAAAAGTTTCAGGAAAGCCATGCCCAGTTACATCACAATCAAATTTTTGAAAACTAAATAGAAAAAAGGTCTTAAAAACACATTTTTGTGTTTTTAAACCTCAGAGGCCAGAAGGAAGGGGAATGGCAGTGAAATATCTTTCAGGAATAAAGGTGAAATAAGTACATTTCCCTGATGAAAGAAAACTTTCTCCAGTTGTTTTAAAAGAAGTGGTAAGGGAATTTCCACAGACAGAAAAGAAATAAAAAGCAGAAGAAAATTTAAAACATCAGAAGTCAAGAAAAAGAAATGTAAATGTTTAAAATATACACACATACACAGATAAACACACAGAAAAACCCACACATGCCCATAACATTGGAGCCAACCTAAAAGAGCTGGCAAGAGCTAATGCTGGAATAATTTGAACAACAAAGTTAATTACACTAGTACAGTTTATAAAGCAAAACACAAAATAAGTATTCATAAGTTCATCTTGACATTAAAAACTTAATTCAGGGACTTCCCTGGTGGTCCAGTGGTAAAGAATATGCCTTCCAAAGCAGGGGACACAGGTCTGATTCCTGGTCAGGGAACTAAGATCCCACAGGCCAAGGGGTAACAAAGTCCACACACCACAACTACTGAGCCCATGTGCCTCAACTAGAGAGCCCGTGTACCACAAACAACAGAACCCATGTACCCTGGAGCCCACGCACCACAACTGGCGAGAAATACCCTCATGCCACAGCTAGAGAGAAGCCTGTGCACCACAACAAAGAGCCCACACCACAACGAAAGTTCCCACATGCCACAACTAAGACCCGATACAGCCAAAAAATATTTCTTTAATAAATAAATGAAAGCTTAATTCAATAAACAAATTAATGAAAGTGAAATGGCAAAACTTACTCAAAGAAGCATTTTAATTAACGAGTATAAAAAATTGAGTACAACATAAAATCACCAACAGAACATCACAGTAAGTAATGCTGTAGGCAAGATTATGATAAATACAAAAATCACTGGGTAAAACTTTAAAGAGAAACAGGATAGCAGACTATTCACATGGCCTCAAGTAATTTCTCTCAAAATATTTACCACACTTAAAATTTCAGGCTGTACTATAAAACACTAATCATCAAATCAATGTAGTACTGACATAAAAAAGACAATAGAACAATGAATCTGAATCAAAAACCCAGAAATAAACCCCAAGTATATATGATCACCTAATATTTGGCAAGGGAGCCAAGAAT
The DNA here is from genome assembly GCF_951394435.1 of Stenella coeruleoalba. Lineage (NCBI taxonomy): Eukaryota > Metazoa > Chordata > Mammalia > Artiodactyla > Delphinidae > Stenella > Stenella coeruleoalba. The sequence goes on from NC_137147.1 coordinate 128,586,622, forward strand.
ACTCATTGGGAAAGACAGTCTCTTCAAAAAACGGTACTGGGATAACTGAATATTCACATGTGAAAGAATGAAATTGGATCCATATCTTACACCACTCACAAAAATTAACTCAAAATAGATAAAAGACTTAAATATAATACCAGAAACCAAGACACTCCTAGAAGAAAACATAGGGACAAAGCTCCTTGACATGGGCCTTAGTAATATTTTTTTTGGATATGGCACCTAAAGCACAGGTGACAAAATAAAAAATAAACAAGTGGAACTACTTCAAACTAAAAAGCTTCTGCACAGCAAAAGAAATCATCACCAAAGTGAAAAGTCAATCTAAGAATGGGGAAAATATTTGCAAACCTTATATCTGATAAGAGGTTAATATCTGAAACATAAAGAACTCATAGCAATCTATAAACAACTCAATAACGGAAAATGATAACCCAATTGAAAAATGGGCATAGGACCTGAATAGACATTTCTCCAAAGAAGATACACAAAAAGCCAACAGGTATCTGAAAAGATGCTCAAAATCACTAGTCAGTAGGGAAATGCAAATTAGATATCACCTCACACCTGTTAGAATGGCCATAATAATAATGAAAAAAAGACAAGAGATAACAAATGTTGGCATGAATGTGGAGAAAAGGGAAACTTTATGCACTATTGGTGAGAATACATTGAATAAATTGTATTCAATTCATTACACTGTGGTGGAAAACAGAATGGAGGAGCCTCAAAAATTTAACAATAGAGCTATCATATGATCTAGAAATTTCACTTCTGAGATTATATTCAAAGGAAATGAAAACAATAACTTGAAAAGAACCCCATGTTCATAGTTCATAGCAGCATTATTTACAATAGCCAAGACATGGAAAGAACATAAATGATCATCGATGAATGAATGGATGAAGAAGTTGTGATCTCACACAGACACACACAGACACACAGACACACACACACACACACATAATTGAATGTTACTTATCCATAAAAAAGAAGAAAAACCTGTTATTTGTGAAAACATGGATGTGCATTTAGGATATTATGCTAAGTGAAATGTCAGACATAGAAAGAATATTGTATGAGCTCACTTACATATGAATCTAAAACAAACAAAAAAACCAAACTCATAGGAAAAAAGATCAGATTTGTGGTTACAGGAAGTGTGGAGGGTGGGGGGAGGGAAATTGGAGAAAGGTGATCAAAAGGTACAAACTTCGAGTTATAAGGTAAATAAGTACTAGGGATGTAAGGTACAACATGATGACACTATAGTTTACTCTGATGTAAGACATATAGGAAAGATGTTAAGAGAGTATATCCTAAGAGTTCTCACCATAAGGAAATTTTTTCCTTATTTCTTTTTTTCTTTCATTTTATTGTATCTATATGAGAAGATGGATGTTAGTTGAACATATTGTGGTAACCATTTCACTTTATATGTAAATCAAACTATCATGCTGTCTGCTTTAATACATACAGTGACATATAAACAATGGTGAATGTCAAGTATTTCTCAATAAAAAATATTTTATATTTTCCAGGTTTATTGAGATATTATTGACATATAACAATCTGTAAGTTTAAGTGGCCATTATATATATACACACACATATGTATATATTTCATATACATACATATATGTATATATATTTTAATTTTTAAATTTATATTTATTATATTTTATATATGATATATATATAACCTATTTGTATGTTTCATATACTATATTTTATATTTTTATTATATATATAAATATATATGTATAGTAAAATGATTACCACAATAAGATATTTCATTGTGGTTTTGGTTTGCATTTCTCTGATATTTAGTGATGCTGAGCACCTTTTCATGTACCTGTTGGCCATTTGTATGGCTTTGGAGAACTGTCTATTTAGGTCCTTTGCCCATTTTTTAATTAGACCATTTTTTTTTTTTTGCTGTTGAGTGTGTAACAATATGATTAGTTAACATATACATTGCATGATATGATTAAAATATTTTTTGTGTGTGGTGAGAACATTTAGGATCTACTTTCTTAGCAATGTTCAGGTATATAATACAGAATTATTCATTATAGTCACTATGTTATATATCAGATGCCCAAGAATTATTTACCTTATAACTAGAAGTTTGTACCTTTTGAGAAACATCCCCTCATTTCTCCTCCACACTAGCCTCTGGTTACCACCATTCTACTCTCAGTTTCTATGAGTTCAGTGCTCTCTTTCTCTATCATATAAATATATCACATTTTCTTAATTCTTCCATTCACTTTCATTCATTTTATAGAAACTTAGGTTATTTCCATATATTGGCTATTGTAAATAATGCTGCAATGAAAATGGGGGTGCAGATATTTTTGGAGGTAGTGACTTCCTTTCCTTCAATTATATACCCAGAACTGAGATTGCTGGGTTATTTAGTAGCCCCATTTAAAATTTTTGAGTAACCTTCGTACTGTTTTCCACAGTGGCTTCACAAAATTGCATTCCTATCAACAGTGTACAAGAGTTGCCTTTTTCCCACATCCTCACTAGCACATGTTATGTCTCGTCTTTTTGCTAATACCCATTCTAACAGGTGTGTGGTGATATCTCCTGGTGGTTTTAATGTGCATTTCCCTGATATTTAGTGATGTTGACCACCTTTTCTTGTATCTGTTGGCCATTTGTATGTCTCTTTGGAGAAATGTCTATTTAAGTTCCTTGTATACTTTGGATATTAGCACCTTATCAGACAGATGGTTTGCAAATATTTTCTCCCATTTTGTAGGTATGCCTTCATTATTGATTGTTTCTTTTACTGTGCAGAAGCTTTTTAGTTTAATCCAGTCCCACTTACTGAATTTTACGTTTGATGCTTGTGTTTTGGTTTCATATTGAAAAAATAATCACCAAGACTGATATCAAGGAGTTTTTTTTGTTTGTTTGTTTTTGTTTTGTTTTGTTTTTGTGTGTGTGTGGTACACAGGCCTCTCACTGTTGCGGCCTCTCTCGTTGAGGAGCACAGGCTCCGGACGCGCAGGCTCAGCGGCCGTGGCTCACGGGCCTAGCCACTCCGCGGCATGTGGGATCTTCCAGGACCGGGGCATGAACCCGTGTCCCCTGCATCAGCAGGCAGACTCTCAACCACTGTGCCACCAGGGAAGCCCCAAGGAGTTTTTCTCTATGTTTTCGTCAAGGAGTTTCATGGTTTCAGGTCTTACATTTAAGTATTTAATCATTTTGAGTTAATTTTTGAGAGTGGTGTAAGATAGGGGTGCAATTTCATTATTTTTCATGTGAATATCCAGTTTTCCCACCACCATTTATTGAAAGACTGTCTTCATCCCATTGAGTATTCTTGGCATCCTTGTCAAATATTAGTTGAATGCATATGTATAGGTTTATTTCTGAGTTCTTGATTCTGTTCCATGGATCAGTGCATCTGTTTTTAAGCCAGTACCATACTGTCTTGATTATTATAGATTTGTTGTAGAGTTTGAAATCAATGGGTGATGCCTCCAGCTTTTTTTCTTTCTCAAGATTGATTTAGCTATTCAGAGTCTTTGTGGCTTCATATGAACTTTTGGATTTTTTTTTCTATTCCTGTGAAAAACGCCATTGGAATTTTGATAGAGATTTCATTTAATCTATAGATGGCTTTGGGTAGTATGGCCATTTTGGATATCTTTTATTCATTTTTCTTGTTTAATTGCTCTAAATAAAACACTGGTTTATTAAAATATGGTTATTTTAATATATGTTCACATTTGTCTTTGATGTTATTCCCTCCAGTAAGTGGTGGAACATAACTCCTCTCTCCTTGAGGGCAGTCTGGAATTAAGCAATTTTCTTCTTACAAATAGAAAGGGAAGAATACTAAATTGACAGTGTAGAAACCTGACAGATACCACTCTAAGTGATCCAGGCTAATATCAACAATAAATAATGTTGATATCATCCATACTCTGTTATTAACGTCGTGAAAAAGCCATCTCATGTCTGTGTTATTTTTTCCCCCAAATTCACAACTCAAGTATCATCATAAGAAAATGTCAGACAAATATAAATGGATGGATATCCTTCAAAATGCCTCAGTAGTTTCATTCAAAAGTGTTAAGGTCATTAAGAACATAGACAGAAACTGTTGCTGATTGGATGAAATTAATATATGATGACTAATCTAGATATTCTAGATTAGATTCTGGAAAAAAAAGAACATTAGCTGAAATAAAGGTAAAGTACAAATAAAGTCTGTAGTTTTATTAATAATATTGCATCAATTTTAATTTCTTAGTTTTGATAAATATGTCATGCTTATTTAAGATATTAACTTTAACAGAAATGGTATGAAACACATACACAAACTTTCTGTACTATCTTTGCCTCTCTTCTGTAAATCAAAAATTATTTCAAAATAAATATGCAAAACCAAAAATGTAACCATTATTAATTGGATATAATAGCAAGATTGACCTATATTTTAGCCTACAAAAATCACTTTTAATATAAAGATAACCATAAGTTACAAGTAGAAGGGTGGAAAAATGTATACCATGCTAACATGAAGTAAACAAAATCTGTAGTGGCTACAGCAATATTGGACAAAGTATATTTCAGAGCAAAGAATGTTTCCAGGAGATCATTTCATAAATACTCATCAAGAAGATGTACGAGCACTAAACATTTGTACACCTAAATACAGAGCTTAAAAATAATTAAATTAAAAACAGATAGATCTAAAACAGGCAGTAAATATAATTATAGCTGGCAATTTCAATATTTCCCTCTCAAAAATTGTTACAAAAAGTAGACAGAAAATTAACAGGAATATAGGAGAGCTGAGTGAGAGTGTAAACCAAATTAACCTAATTGACAGTTACATAACATGCTACCAAATGCTAGAGAATGCTAAAGAATACCCATTCTTTTCAAATGTACATGTAACATTTGCAAAGATAGACCATATTCTGGGCCACAAAAAAAAAAGCCTCGACATATTCAAAAAGGTTGAAAAAACACAAAGTATGTTATTCTCTTTCCACAAAGAAATTCAATTAAGAATCAATAATGGAATGATTTCTGCAATATCCCAAATATTTAAAAACAAAATAACATACTTGCAAATAACTCATTGACCCAAGGGGAAAAATAGTCAAAGGGAAAATCACATCAAAATGTGTGGGGTGTTGTTGAAGAAATTCTTAGGAGGAAATTTATAAGATTAAATGTGTATGTTATAAATAAGAAAGATCTCAAATCAGTGACCTCAGCTTCCACCTTACAAGAATTTTTTAAAAAAAAGAGCAAATCACTCAGGGGGAAGATGGCGGAAGAGTAAGACGCGGAGATCACCTTCCTCTCCACAGATACACCAGAAATACATCTACACGTGGAACAACTCCTGCAGAACACCTACTGAAGGCTGGCAGAAGACCTCAGACCTCCCAAAAGGCAAGAAACTCCCCACGTACCTGGGTAGGGCAAAAGGAAAAAAGAATAAACAGAGACAAAAGAATAGGGACGGCACCTGCACCAGTGGGAGGGAGCTGTGAAGGAGGAAAAGTTTCCACACACTAGGAAGCCCCTTCGCGGGCGGAGACTGCGGGAGGCGGAGGGGGGAGCTTCGAAGCCGCGGAGGAGTGCACAGCAACGGGTGCGGAGGGCAAAGCGGGGAGATTCCCGCACAGAGGATCGGTGCCGACCGGCACTCACCAGCCCGAGAGGCTTGTCTGCTCACCCGCCGGGACGGGCGGGGCTGCGAGCTGAGGCCCTGAGGCTAGGGTTTCGGTTTCGGACGGAGCGCAGGGAGAGGACTGGGGTTGGCGGCTTGAACATAGCCTGAAGGGGTTAGTACACCACAGCTAGCCCGGAGGGAGTCCGGGGAAAAGCCTGCACCTGCCGAAGAGGCAAGAGACTTTTTCTTCCCTCTTTGTTTCCTGGTGCGTGAGGAGAGGGGTTTAAGAACGCTGCTTAAAGGAACTCCAGAGACGGGCGCGAGCCGCGGCTAAAAGCGCGAACCCCAGTGACGGGCGCGAGCCGCGGCTGAAAGCGCGGACCCCAGAGACGGGCGCGAGCCGCGGCTGAGGGCGCGGACCCCAGAGACGGGCGCGGGCCGCGGCTGAGGGCGCGGACCCCAGAGACGGGCGCGAGCCGCGGCTGAGGGCGCTGACTCCAGAAACAGGCGCAAGCCGCGGCTGGAGGCGCGGACCCCAAGGCGGGCGGGAGACGTTGGGGCTGCTGCTGCCGCCACCAAGGGGCCTGTGTGCGAGCGCAGGTCGCTCTCCACTCCCCTCTTCCGCGGAGCCTGTGCAGCCCGCCACTGCCGGGTTCCCGGGATCCGGAGACGACTTCCCCGGGAGAGTGCACGGCGGGCCTCGGGCTGGTGCAGAGTCACGCCGGACTTTGCCGCCGCAGGCCCGCCCCGCATTCCGTGCCCCTCCCTCCCCGCCGCCGGCCTCCGTACGCCAGAACCCCCGAATCAGCGGCTCCTTTAACCCCGTCCTGTCTGAGCAAAAAACAGACGCCCTCCAGCGACCTACACGCAGAGGCAGGGCCAAATCCAAAGCTGAGCCCCTGGGAGCTGTGAGAACAAAGAAGAGAAAGGGAAATCTCTCCCAGCAGCCTCAGAAGCAGCGGATTAAAGCTCCACAATCAACTTGATGTACCCTGCATCTGTGGAATACATGAATAGACAGCCAATCATCCCAAATTAAGGAGGTGGACTTTGGGAGCAAGATCTATGATTTTTCTCCCTATTCCTCTTTTTGTGAATGTGTATGTGTATGCTTCGGTGTGAGATCTTGTCTGTATAGTCTTGCTTCCACCATTTGTCCTAGGTTCTATCCGTCCATGGTTTTTTCTTAAAATTTTTTTTCTTAATAATCAATTTTAAGAACGTTATTATACTTTACCTTCGTCCTTTCTTTCTTTCTTTCTTTCCTTCCTTCCTTCCCTCCTTTAGACAACGAATCATCCCAAATTGAGGAGGTGGTCTCTGACAGCAAGATTTATGATTTTTCCCCCTTTACCTCTTTTTGTGAGGGCGTATGTGTACGCTTCTGTGTAAGACTTTGTCTGTATAGCTTTGCTTCCAACATTTGTCCTAAGGTTCTATCCGTCCCTTTTTTTTTTCTAATTAAGAATTTTTTAATTCAATAACTTTATTATACTCTATTTTATTTTTACTGTATCTTCTTTCTGTTTTCCCTTCTTTCCCTCCTTCCTTCCTTCCTCCCTCCCTCCTTTCGTTCCTTCTTGCCTTCTTTCCTTCCTTGCTTCTTTCTTTCTTCCTTCCTTCCTTCCTTCCTTCCCTCCTTCCTTCCCTCCTTTAGACAACGAATCATCCCAAATTGAGGAGGTGGTCTCTGACAGCAAGATTTATGATTTTTCCCCCTTTACCTCTTTTTGTGAGGGTGTATGTGTACGCTTCTGTGTAAGACTTTGTCTGTACAGCTTTGCTTCCAACATTTGTCCTAAGGTTCTATCCGTCCTTTTTTTTTTTTTTCTAATTAAGAATTTTTTAATTCAATAACTTTATTATACTTTATTTTATTTTTACTGTATCTTCTTTCTTTTGTTTTTCCTTCTTTCCCTCCTTCCTTCCTCCCTCCCTCCCTCCCTCCTTTCGTTCCTTCTTGCCTTCTTTCCTTCTTTGCTTCTTTCTTTCTTCCTTCCTTCCTTCCTTCCTTCCTTCCCTCCTTCCTTCCCTCCTTTCCTTCCTTCTTTCCTCATACGTCTACTAATTCCCTCTACTTTTTCTCCCTTTTATTCTGAGCCGTGTGGATGAAAGGCTCTTGGTGCTCCAGCCAGGAGGCAGGGCTCTCCCTCTGAGGTAGGAGAGCCAACTTCAAGACACTGGTTCACAAGAGACCTCCCAGCTCCAGATAATATCAAACGGCGAAAATCTCCCAGAGACCTCCATCTTAACACCAGCACCCAGCTTCACTCAACGACCAGCAAGGCACAGTGCTGGACAACCTGTGCCAAACAACTAGCAAAACAGGAACACAACCCCACCCATTAGCAGAGAGGCTGCCTAAAATCATAATAAGGCCACAGACACACCAAAACACACCACCAGACGTGAACCTGCCCACTAGAGAGACAAGATCCAGCCTCTTCCACCACAACACAGGCACTAGTCCCCTCCACCAGGAAGCCTACACAACCCACTGATCCAACCTTAGCCACTGGAGACAGACATCAAAAACAGGAGGAACTACGAACCTGCAGCCTGCAAAAAGGAGACCCCAAACACAGTAAGATAAGCAAAATGAGAAAACAGAAAAACACACAGCAGATAAAGGAGCAAGATAAAAATGCACCAGACCTAACAAATGAAGAGGAAATAGGCAGTCTACCTGAAAAAGAATTCAGAATAATGATAGTAAGGTTGATCCGAAATCTTGGAGATAGAATGGACAATAGAATGGACAAAATGCAAGAATCAGTTAACAAGGACCTAGAAGAACTAAAGATGAAACAAGCAACGATGAACAACACAATAAATGAAATTAAAAATACTCTAGATGGGATCAATAGCAGAATAACTGAGGCAAAAGAACGGATAAGTGACCTGGAAGATAAAATAGTGGAAATAACTACTGCAGAGCAGAATAAAGAAAAAAGAATGAAAAGAACTGAGGACAGTCTCAGAGACCTCTGGGACAACATTAAACGCACCAACATTCGAATTATAGGGGTTCCAGAAGAAGAAGAGAAAAAGAAAGGGACTGAGAAAATATTTGAAGAGATTATAGTTGAAAACTTCCCTAATATGGGAAAGGAAATAGTTAATCAAGTCCAGGAAGCACAGAGAGTCCCATACAGGATAAATACAAGGAGAAATACGCCAAGACACATATTAATCAAACTGTCAAAAATTAAATACAAAGAAAGCATATTAAAAGCAGCAAGGGAAAAACAACAAATAACACATAAGGGAATCCCCATAAGGTTAACAGCTGATCTTTCAGCAGAAACCCTACAAGCCAGAAGGGAGTGGCAGGACATACTGAAAGTGATGAAGGAGAAAAACCTGCAACCAAGACTACTCTACCCAGCAAGGATCTCATTCAGATTTGATGGAGAAATAAAAACCTTTACAGACAAGCAAAAGCTGAGAGAGTTCAGCACCACCAAACCAGCTTTACAACAAATGCTAAAGGATCTTCTCTAGGCAAGAAACACAAGAGAAGGAAAAGACCTATAATAACGAACCCAAAACAATATAGAAAATGGGAATAGGAACATACATATCGATAATTACCTTAAATGTAAATGGACTAAATGCTCCCACCAAAAGACACAGATTAGCTGAATGGATACAAAAACAAGACCCTTACATATGCTGTCTACAAGAGACCCACTTCAGACCTAGAGACACATACAGACTAAAAGTAAGGGGATGGAAAAAGATATTCCATGCAAATGGAAACCAAAAGAAAGCTGGAGTAGCAATTCTCATATCAGACAAAATAGACTTTAAAATAAGGACTATTAAAAGAGACAAAGAAGGACACTACATAATGATCAAGGGATCGATCCAAGAAGAAGATATAACAATTGTAAATATTTATGCACCCAACATAGGAGCACCTCAATACATAAGGCAAATACTAACAGCCATAAAAGGGGAAATTGACAGTAACACATTCATAGTAGGGGACTTAAACACCCCACTTTCACCCATGGACAGATCATCCAAAATGAAAATAAATAAGGAAACACAAGCTTTAAATGATACATTAAACAAGATGGACTTAATTGATATTTATAGGACACTCCATCCAAAAACAACAGAATACACATTTTTCTCAAGTGCTCACGGAACATTCTCCAGGATAGATCATATCTTGGGTCACAAATCAAGCCTTGGCAAATTTAAGAAAATTGAAATTGTATCAAGTATCTTTTCTGACCACAACGCCATGAGACTAGATATCAATTACAGGAAAAGATCTGTAAAAAATACAAACACATGGAGGCTAAACAATACACTACTTAATAATGAAGTGATCACTGAAGAAATCAAAGAGGAAATCAAAAAATACCTAGAAACAAATGACAATGGAGACACAACGACCCAAAACCTGTGGGATGCAGCAAAAGCAGTTCTAAGGGGGAAGTTTATAGCAATACAAGCCCACCTTAAGAAGCAGGAAACATCTAGAATAAACAACCTAACCTTGCACCTCAAGCAATTAGAGAAAGAAGAACAAAAAAACCCCAAAGCTAGCAGAAGGAAAGAAATCATAAAAATCAGATCAGAAATAAATGAAAAAGAAATGAAGGAAACAATAGCAAAGATCAATGAAACTAAAAGCTGGTTCTTTGAGAAGATAAACAAAATAGATAAACCACTAGCCAGACTTATCAAGAAAAAAAGGGAGAAGACTCAAATCAATAGAATTAGAAATGAAAAAGGAGAGGTAACAACTGACACTGCAGAAATAAAAGAGATCATGAGAGATTACTACAAGCAACTCTATGCCAATAAAATGGACAATCTGGAAGAAATGGACAAATTCTTAGAAATGCACAACCTGCCAAGACTGAATCAGGAAGAAATAGAAAATATGAACAGACCAATCACAAGCACTGAAATTGAAACTGTGATTAAAAATCTTCCAACAAAGAAAAGCCCAGGACCAGATGGCTTCACAGGCGAATTCTATCAAACATTTAGAGAAGAGCTAACACCTATCCTTCTCAAACTCTTCCAAAATATAGCAGAGGGAGGAACACTCCCAAACTCATTCTACGAGGCCACCATCACCTTGATACCAAAACCAGGCAAGGATGTCACAAAGAAAGAAAACTACAGACCAATATCACTGATGAACATAGATGCAAAAATCCTCAACAAAATACTAGCAAACAGAATCCAACAGCACATTAAAAGGATCATACACCATGATCAGGTGGGGTTTGTTCCAGGAATGCAAGGATTCTTCAATATACGCAAATCTATCAATGTGATAAACCATATTAACAAACTGAAGGAGAAAAACCATATGATCATCTCAATAGATGCAGAGAAAGCTTTTGACAAAATTCAACACCCATTTATGATAAAAACCCTGCAGAAAGTAGGCATAGAGGGAACTTTCCTCAACATAATAAAGGCCATATACGACAAGCCCACAGCAAACATCATCCTCAATGGTGAAAAACTGAAAGCATTTCCACTAAGATCAGGAACAAGACAAGGGTGCCCACTCTCACCACTCTTATTCAACATAGTTTTGGAAGTTTTAGCCACAGCAATCAGAGAAGAGAAGGAAATAAAAGGAATACAAATTGGAAAAGAAGAAGTAAAGCTGTCACTGTTTGCAGATGACATGATCCTATACATAGAGAATCCTAAAGATGCTACCAGAAAACTACTAGAGCTAATCAATGAATTTGGTAAAGTAGCAGGATACAAAATTAATGCACAGAAATCTCTGGCATTCCTATATACTAATGATGAAAAATCTGAAAGTGAAATCAAGAAAACACTCCCATTTACCATTGCAACAAAAAGAATAAAATATCTAGGAATAAACCTACCTAAGGAGACAAAAGACCTGTATGCAGAAAATTATAAGACACTGATGAAAGAAATTAAAGATGATACAAATAGATGGAGACATATACCATGTTCTTGGATTGGAAGAATCAACATTGTGAAAATGACTCTACTACCCAAAGCAATCTATAGATTCAATGCAATCCCTATCAAACTACCACTGGCATTTTTCACAGAACTAGAACAAAAAATTTCGCAATTTGTATGGAAACACAAAAGACCCCGAATAGCCAAAGCAATCTTGAGAACAAAAAAAGGAACTGGAGGAATCAGGCTCCCTGACTTCAGACTATACTACAAAGCTACAGTTATCAAGACAGTATGGTACTGGCACAAAAACAGAAAGATAGATCAATGGAACAGGATAGAAAGCCCAGAGATAAACCCATGCACATATGGACACCTTATCTTTGATAAAGGTGGCAGGAATGTACAGTGGAAAAAGGATAGCCTCTTCAATAAATGGTGCTGGGAAAACTGGACAGGTACATGTAAAAGAATGAAATTAGAACACTCCCTAACACCATACACAAAAATAAGCTCAAAATGGATTAAAGACCTAAATATAAGGCCAGAAACTATCAAACTATTAGAGGAAAACATAGGCAGAACACTCTATGACATAAATCACAGCAAGATTCTTTCTGACCCACCCCCTAGAGTAATGGAAATAAAAACAAAAATAAACAAATGGGACCTAATGAAACTTCAAAGCTTTTGCACAGCAAAGGAAACCATAAACAAGACCAAAAGACAACCCTCAGAATGGGAGAAAATATTTGCAAATGAAGCAACCGACAAAGGATTAATCTCCAAAATTTACAAGCAGCTCATGCAGCTCAATAACAAGAAAACAAACAACCCAATCCAAAAATGGGCAGAAGACCTAAATAGACATTTCTCCAAAGAAGATATACAGACTGCCAACAAACACATGAAAGAATGCTCAACATCATTAATCATTAGAGAAATGCAAATCAAAACTACAATGAGATATCATCTCACACCAGTCAGAATGGCCATCATCAATAAATCTAGAAACAATAAATGCTGGAGAGGGTGTGGAGAAAAGGGAACCCTCTTGCACTGCTGGTGGGAATGTGAATTGGTTCAGCCACTATGGAGAACAGTATGGAGGTTCCTTAAAAAACTACAAATAGAACTACCATATGACCCAGCAATCCCACTACTGGGCATATACCCTGAGAAAACCGAAATTCAAAAAGAGTCATGTACCAAAATGTTCATCGCAGCTCTATTTACAATAGCCCGGAGATGGAAACAACCTAAGTGCCCATCATCGGATGAATGGATAAAGAAGATGTGGCACATATATACAATGGAATATTACTCAGCCATAAAAAGAAACAAAATTGAGCTATTTATAATGAGGTGGATAGACCTAGAGTCTGTCATACACAGTGAAGTAAGTCAGAAAGAAAAAGACAAATACAGTATGCTAACACATATATATGGAATTTAAGAAAAAAAAAATGTCATGAAGAACCTAGGGGTAAGGCAGGAATAAAGATGCAAACCTCCTAGCGAACGGACTTGAGGTTATGGGGAGGGGGAAGGGTGAGCTGTGACGGGGCGAGAGAGAGTCATGGACATATACACACTAACAAACGTAGTAAGGTAGATAGCTAGTGGGAAGCAGCCGCATGGCACGGGGATATTGTCTCGGTGCTCTGTGACAGCCTGGAGGGGTGGGATAGGGAGGGTGGGAGGGAGGGAGACGCAAGAGGGAAGAGATATGGGAACATATGTATATGTATAACTGATTCACTTTGTTATAAAGCAGAAACTAACACACCATTGTAAAGTAATTATACCCCAATAAAGATGTAAAAAAAAAAAAAAAAAAGAGCAAATCATACCATGAGTCAGCAGAAGAAAGGAAATAATAAGTATTAAGAAGCAGAAAATAGGGAGATAGTAGAGAATATCAAAGAAACAAACAAAAAAACATGATTATTTGAAAAAAATCAAGAAAATTGACAATTCTCTAGCCAAACTGCTCAGGATCAAAAGACAAGAGATGCAAATCACCAATATCAAGAATAAAGAAGGCGACAACACTACAGTTTTGAAATGTATTGAAGGGACACTAATGGAATATAATGAACAACTTTACAGTCATTTATTCTACATATTAGAGATGGACAAATTCCTTGAATGGCACAAACTGCCAAACCTCATCCAATAAAAATATATAATCTGAATATTTCCCTTATATATTAAATAAATGGAATTTGACTAAAAATCCTTCTAAGAAAACCCTTAGAAACTGAGAGGACCTTTAAACAGAAAGATCTTAAGATTTGTCTAATATTTGAAAATTGATTAATGTAACTCACAATAGTACAAAATATAAGGATAAAACATATTATCTCAATCGAGTAGAAAAATATACTTGATGAAACAATGCATCATATCCTTGTAAGATTAAGAATAAGACAAGAATGTCCCATGTTACTAATGGATGTTCTACTCAGTGCAACAAATCAAGAAAAAGAAATAAAAGGCATGTGGACTAGACATGAAGAGATAAATAATTTTCATTCTCAAATTACAGCATCATCAATGTAGAATAGCTGAGGGAATCTACACACACACTCACACACAAAAACCCTATTACATATTATACTTAATATGTTGTATTAGTAAGGTGCTAGGATACAAAATCAATATGAAAAAATCAATTATATATATACATATATATGCATTAGCAAAATAATTAGACTTTTTAAATTAAAAATATTTATAATGGCATCAAAATCATGAAATAAATAAGGATAAATCTGACCAAAATCATAAAATACCTGTACACTGAAAATTATGAAATATTGATGGAAGAAATTAAGGAATACCTTAGTAAATGGAGAGATTTACCAGGTCCATAGGTCAGAAGATTAAAGAATGTAATTGCTTTCAAAATCGTTTATATAGTCTATATGATCCCAATCAAAATCCTAGCAGATATTTTGGTAGAAATTGACAAATTAATTCTAAAAATCCTATTGAAATTCAAAAACCTAGAATAGCTAAAATAACCTTGAAAAAGAATAAAGATGAAATCCTAATAGTGTCTGATTTTTAGAATTATGATAAAGCAATATTAATCAAGACAGTGTGCTATTTGTTTCAGATAGATAGATCAATGGAACAGAATAGAAATCACAGAAATAGAATTGCACATGTATGGAAAACTGAATTTTGACAAAGTTGCAAAGGCACTTTAGTGTTGTAAGAATAGTCTCCTTGATAGAATGAACTTCAATCCATAACTTATTCCATATACAAAATTTGAGTCAAAATTGATAACTATAAAATATGCCATTTAAATTGTAAGTGTACCCCCAAATTAAACCTAAAACCATAACACTTCTATAAGAAAATTTTGGAGAAATTGTTTGATACCTTGGTCTAGGAAAATATTCCTTAGCTATGGCATTAACAAGCACAATCCCTTAAAGAACTGATATCCCTGATATTTATCAGTCCCTGATAAAATGTGACTTTATCAAAATAAAAAGACATCTGCTCTCAAAAAATTCTGTTAAGATAATAAAAAAGGCTAACTGTAACTGGGATAAAATATTTGCAAAGCACATTTCACCAAAGATGACATGTGGTTGATGATAAGCACATGACAAGATGGTCAATATTAGTCATTAGGTAAATGCAATTAAAACTACAATGTGATACCACTGCACACCTATTAGAATGGCCAAAATTTAAAATGACTGTACCACGGGTTTGTGAGAATGTGGAGGAACTGGTACCCTCATGTACTGTTAGTGGGAATGTGAAAGTTTACAACTTTGGAAAAATATTTTGGCAATTTCTTGAAAAGTTAAACATTAACCTCCATATGATCTAGCCATGTCATTTCCAGGGAGAGAAATGAAGGCATATGTCCATACAAAGTATTTTACATAAATGTTCAGAGCAATTTTATTTGCAACAGCTCTAAGCTGGAAATGGTCAAAATGTTATCAATAGAGTTAAACAGAGTGATTAAATGGTTAAACAAACACATTTGTGGTATATTCATACAATAGAATACTACTCAGGAAAAAAATGCATAAACTCTTGGTATATGCTATAATATGGATGAATCTTAAAATAACAATGTTGAGTTAAAGAAGCCAAATAGAAAAAATTATATACTGTGTGATTCATTTATAAAAGATGCTAAAAAATGCAGACTATTGTGACAGAAAGCAGATCATTTGTTACCTGAAAGTAAAAGTGGGTTGGGGTACAATTACAAAGGGACATGAGAAAACATTTGAGGGTCATAAATATTACCTTGACTGGGGTAACGATTTCATGAATATTTATTTATTTGTCAAGGTATACCCTTTAAATATATGCAGTTTATCATATATCAATTATACCTCAATAAAGCTGTTAAAAATATAAGGCTTCACCTGTGGAATTAATGGTGAATAATTGAGAAACAGCAGAGCTAAGATTTTCAAAGGCACATATTAAACAGTATCTATGTCTATCTGTCCCCTGCCCCATAATGTATGGGCAGAATCCCACTGACCTGGAGGAAAACTTACAGTTCTACACCCCTGTCTTCTATGGGAAAAAAAAAAAAAAGCCTTCTCTCACCTTTCCCAGGAGAGTAGAGAGTTCAGTCCAATGAGGGCTGCAGTAGGCATGGGGTGAGAATGCATTCAAGTTGTCATCACAGGCTGTGGTATAATTAAGAATTTGTCTGGTCTTTGTTCGAGGTTCCTGGCTCAGAACTTCGAAAACCTTTGTAATTTCATGAGTGACAAGAGTGTCCTCGCTATGCTAATGAGGTGCGTCATGGGGGGCCAGTGAATTACTTCCAAGTGGGGGCTGGTTACCAGAAATATCAATCATGACTAGAAGGTTGGGGCTTTCATCTTCCAGATCACAAGGGTGGAGAGGGTGGCTGGAGACTGAGTTTGATTACGTGGCCAGTGATTTAAACACTCATGCCTACACAAAAAGAAACCAATAAAAACTCTGGAACTGAAGCTCGGTAGTGAACACGTTAATGTCCTAAGAGGGTGACACACCCTGACCCCACAGGGTGAGGACATGGAAAATCTATGCTGGGAAACCTCCCAGACCTTGCCCTATGTATATCCTTCATAATAAAACCATAATCCTATATGTAGTATTCTTAGTGAGTTCTGTAAGTCATTCTAGTGAATTGCGGAAACTGAAAGGGTCATGGGAACTTCCAAAGTTATAGATAGTTGGTCAAAAGTGTGGGTAGCCTGGGAACCCCTGAATTGCAGTTTGTGTCAAAGTAAGGACAGTATTGTTTAAGACCTTACCCTTTAACCTGTGGGGTCTGCACTAACCCTGAGTGGTAATTTCCAGAACTGAATTGCAGTACCTGCAGTTGGGGTTGAAAGAGTACAAGCAATACAATAAATGTAAAGCAAAATGGGGATCATTTATCTCTTTCATTGATACATTAATGGAAAGGGAGACATATAAGGCCAGCATTATAAGATTTATTTTATCTAATTTTATATCATTATGTAATTATAAAAATTAATCCCTGGCCATCAATGTGAGCAGGTAGAAGCAGCCATTCTAATAACTAAGGACTCAGATGTAATGAGGATGATGGGGTCCCATTTTCATGAAATGAAGAGCCTTTCTTATTCCAAAAGTTAGTACCTGAATGTAAGATCCTAATTTATCAGTGGTTAAGTGGGATTTGAGGCTATTTCCCATGGGGCTCCCAAATACAGCCAATAGGACCTAATGATATTGAGACAGTGAACTCCCCTCCTCCTGAGGCCAGCCTTCTGTAGGTCACTATGACTGTACTGTACCAGACACCAAGGAGTTATGAGAAATATATCTAACATCTCAGTTCATTGTCTCTGAACATGAAAGAATCCATGTGGTTCCTTGTAAACCCCAAGTTACTCTATGTAATTTTGAAATCACCTTTTTATTCATCCCTCCAAAGGGCTCACCTTTCGGAGGAAAAGGATTTTGCTAAGATTCTTTCTTCCATTGATTGTTTTCAAGCACCCAGGCTGTGTCTCCACTTCTTACACTAATGAAATACCTGGAATCTCAATTTTCGTAACAGATTATTAGCCCCTGTGGTAGGTTGGAAAATAGCCGCCACTCACCCCCACCCCCCACAAAGATATCCATGTCCTAATCTCTGAGACACGTGAATGCTACTTCAAATGGCAAAAAAACCCAAAAATAAAACAGAGTGTCCTTGCAGACAAAGATTAGGATCTCAAGACGAGATGACCCTGGACTTCAGTTGGGCCCTAAATCTAATGACTAGAAGACAGGAGAAGGAGATCAAAGATGGAGCGATATATGTGGGAGACAACTCTGTGAAGACCCACGTCAAGGTGGAGGGAGAAACTGGAGTTATTCTACCACAAACCAAAGAATGCCAGGAGCCACCAGATGCTTGGAGGAGTGAGGAAGGATTCTCGCCTAGAACTCCAGTGGGATTGTGGCCATGCCAATATCTTGATTTCAGATTTCTGCTGCCAGAACTAACAGGGAATAGAGTTGTGTTGTTTTATCCAACCCAGTTTATGGCAATTTGTCACAGCAGTCCTAGGAGACTGTTACTGGGGAAGATTTTAATTTCAGAAGATGTACTGGTTTCAGTGTAGGTGATAAACTGTAAGTAAATAAATAAACAGTGAGAAGATGCAGCGGAAGTTGACTGTGGTAATCTAGGTGAGAAAGATCAGTGGGAAATTGTATCAGCATGCTGAGAGAATGGTAGCAGTGGAACTTAGGAGGTGAGTATTGTGTGATTCATTGGATGTGAGGATAATCAGTGGCATTCTCATTTCTTTCTGGGAAACTGGATGGACAGTCATGATATGTACTGTGAGGCAAGGAACATACAGGCAACAGAAAGATTGAGAGCAGCCACTTATGAAGTACAGTACATAGAATGTTGAATTTAAAGTTCAAAGTCATAATGTTCAGATGTCTCTTAAGCAGTTCAATATCCAGTTATAGACCACAGAAGAGACATCTAAGCTGAAGAAATAAATCTGGGGCTCATCAGTGTATAGACATCAACTTCAAGGTCTGAGAGATGTCACTGATCAAGGAGAACATAGGGTGAGGAGATAAGGGGACATAAAGCAGGACCACGAAAAACCTCAACTTTTAGGAGACACTTAAAATATTTGAGAAGGTGTAGACAGAGGGTTCTCAGCTGTCCCAGGAGTTGTGCATATGGAGAACTTGGGACTCTCTGGAAGAATACCTATGGCCTGGGTGGGGTGTGGACCTGTGTTGCCAGTACAAGTGAGGAAGCCAAGAGTGGGCTTAGTAGATAACTTGATCATTAAAAGGATAATAGGAAATACTACAAACACCAGTACACACACAAAATTAGCAACTTAGATGAAATACACCAACTCCTTAAAAACCACAAAGCACCAAAATTCACCCAGAATGAAAAAGATAAGCTGATAGGTCTACAATCAAGTTGAATTGGTAGTTACAAACCATTTGAAAAAGAAATTTCTAGGTACTGGTGGTTCCATTGAAAAAATTCTACCAAATATTTTAAAAAGGAATAAAAACAATTCTATACATTTTCTTCCATAAAATTGAAGAGTGGGGAACATTCTCCAAGTTATTTTAAGAGGCTCTTATATCAAAACCAGATAAAGGCCATGCAAAAAGTGAAAATTATAGACCAATATCTATGATGAATACTCACATAAGCATCCTTAACAAAATATCAGCAGATTAATGCAGCAACATGTAAAAAGAATTACGCACCACAAACTTGTACCCCGGGTCTGACTGAACAGGATTTATCTTCACGAAGATGTTGAAGATGAAGCAATCTATTTTAACAGGTCCTAGAACAGGTCCAGTGAGCAAAGTCATATGATAGTCTGGAAACAGGCTTACATGACCTGGGCTTCTTGGTCAGCTCTGTCTTTCCTCACTCCTGCTTGTAATTTTCAGTGGTTCTCAACTAGAGACCAGACTGCCCATAAAAGGGTTTTTGGCTGTGTAGGGGGAAGGTATCTTCTTTTTCTTTTCCTACACTTCTTTTTTGCTTTTCCCATGTCCGGAAGGCATTCATATGTGTGTTGATAGGGACAGAGGTGTTCAGATGTTGGTACTTGTGTGGTGTGCATTATGGTCTCACACAATGAAAAATTGTCCCACTCTCATGCCAGGACTGTTCTTTTTGAAGAACCTTGCTCTAGACAGTCTCTCAAGGTGGTGCTATTTACCATGTTTATCTCCCAAACTTCTACTGTCAGTCCAGGCATCTTTCCTGAGACATACATACCCAGATACCTGCTGGGCACGACCCCTCCCTCTTCCCAGGTACATCTCTCTGAATAGTCTCAGGAAGTGGTGCCTCCATATCCTGGATCCACAATATTGCTCAATCCCAGCCACCCTGAGACAGGATCCCAGTGGTCCCTGGTATTCACCATCTCCCTTCACCTTTCCTTACTATTTACATCCCTACTGAGCATCCATTGCCTCTGTTCTATTCTCTGCAACAACATTGTGCCTCAAGAGATATGCATGGCAACATAATGCATGATGATTATTTAATTACTAACTTGTTTATTTGCTTATGGCCCTTTTTCTCCACCATTTCTCCTCACTGTGGATTGCAGAGACCACTTCTCTCCTTCTCATTTATTTCCTCAGGCAAAATAACTGAGATGTAGTGTTTCATAAATAGTTGCATAATGAAGATGAAATGCAAGCAATCATCCATTTTTAAGTGGATTCCTGTGAAAACTCTCCTAATTGGTCTCTCTGCCTCTGCTTCTCTACCTGCCCCCAACTCCAGACTTAACTCTGATTCCACTTGACTTTTCTAAAAGACACTCCTGACCCTGTTAGTCCTTGAGTGCTGGCAGGCTGCACTGTGGGTCTGGACAGGACTAGAAGGTCTCCGGTTGCAGAGGTGTCTTTAGGCCTCAGTTGGACAGGCATGCACAGTGTCCCCTAGGGAGACTGAAGGGGTGAAGGGCCAGGGTTGTGTCCTCTCCCTCACCCTCCCAACTGCAGACAGCAGCACTGCCTGTCCTCACTTCTTATTCTTTTCTAATTAAAAGGGGCCAGCCTGTCAAACAGTCCCAATGTGATTGGTTTCTCCCCTGACTGAGCTACTTTTCTAAAATGCAAATCTTTCAGGCACATGATAGACATTGCTCAATATTTGCTGAATGCATTAATGTAAGTTCTCTGTCTCAATTCCTTGGCCTGCAAGGCATTTGGGGCCCCTCTGGGGGCTCCAAGGTGGGGTTGCTGCCTATGTGGACAGGAAAGAGCCAGAAGGATTCACATTTCATTCGGGGCCTCTGGGCCTCTGCACTGTGAGCATGTACGCTGTCCACGGGAGGCTCTGGGGTGACCACCCCTCCCTCTGTTCGCTATGGAAACCAGTGCCAGGACAGGCCTCTCCTCCTATTCCTGAGTCTGCCAAGAACAGCCTATTCCACAGTTGTGTAATCTTTTCCACATTACAGAGTTTGAAGCAACCCACCAGCAAAACTGTCCACGCTAGAATATTTTATGTTAAAAGTTCTCCATATAGTTCTTGCATCCATGGAACTTCTGTTTAAAGAATCTTGATTTAAAGAGTGGCCCTTCATGAGTTCTATGGGGAGAGATATTTTGCAACCTTCAGGCCTTTGCGTCTAAGCTGCTGGCCCTAAGAGGACTTATTGCCCACATCGAATAGCGCCAACTCTGAAGATAACCAGTGAGCCTAAATTAGACAGTATTTGGCAAGGCAAGGCATCACTGGAGCTCCAGACCCAAATCTTGACCCTTGAATTAAAGAAGTTTTGGATGCCTCATGAGTACTGACTTCCTCTTCCATCCACAGTTGTCATCTGCCTTTTTATCTTATCTCTCTGAAGGTCTGCATCTCTGGGTTACGGAGTGACACATTATTAGGTGTTACTATCAAGCCACCAAGCTACTGTCCTCTCCCATGACACATCTGCAGGTGCACTTTCTCTATTTAAGGGATATCCCAAGCTTTATTTTTTTCCACCCCCTCTCCATGGATTTTCTTTTTGTTGAGAAATGCACCCTCTTCAGCCAATCTTTTCCTGGAAGAAAATGATATCACATTAGCAGGTGTACAGTTGGGCTCCAATGGTGAGCAGCACTAGGGGTTTACTCTGTACTTGGTTTCAAACTTGGCATCAATTCTAAAGTTTTAAACCCTCTGAGTATAATCCATCATAGTGGTTCCAGTCCACAGGCTCTGGGATAGTATTAAACAACCCTCCCAATAGAAGAAAGGTGTGGAGTGAGCTGTGGCAGAGGTAGGAGTTTACTGTTGGCCATGGGAAACTTCACCAAAATGAGGACAAGTCCAGCTCAGGCAGCAGCTGAAACACAAGCAATTCTCTGGCCAGAGCTCTGTTATCTCACAGCATCAGGAGCTCCTATAATTTTTAAATTGTTGTTTGTAAAATTGCTTTCCTACTTTTTCTATATAAGTGTTAATTGTTGTGCTCAAGCTTGTGATCATTAATTCATTAAATCTAGGAAGGTGAAATAGGAGGATTTAATTTTCATAGTCTCACAATGGCAAAATTATGGTCCATGGCTAAAGTTGAGCTGAGATTTAAATTATAGGCTCAAACATTTTCATTACTGAAAAAATCTTAAACGAACACAATCATTAACCCAAACAGTTAGAAAAAGAATAAATATCCAGGGCTTCCCTGGTGGCGCAGTTGTTGAGAGTCCGCCTGCCGATGCAGGGGACACGGGTTCATACCGAGCCTGTGCTCCACAATGGGAGAGGCCACAACAGTGAGAGGCCTGCGTACTGCAAAAAAAAAAAAAAAGAAAAAAGAAAATTAGAGGAGATAAAATGCAAGAAATGAGGATGAGTTTAAGAAGAATGGGGGCAATCAATCTATTTGAGTCATTCTTACATACTTAAAAAAAACTAATATAACTGACACCACCCTGTAAGATATTTTTAAAAAATAGAAATCTATAAATTAAAGAAGAAAATGATGAACAGGAAAAAAATCCCACTGAGACATATCTGAATGATCTGTAGGAATTATCCTCGTGAAGTAAGAGGTTAAGGGGTGCTATTGGACTGGTGTGGGAATGGTCCTGCTAAAGGTGATACAAGCATGAAAATCCAAAGATAGAAAAACAGCATGGAAGACCGTTTGAAGTCAATCTACCTGAGAAAAAATAAAGTGAAAAATGAGAAAGGGGATATAAGCAAATAAAGAGAGGATTCTAGAAATGTCAAGACAATATTGTAAATATGCTTTGGGTTTCAACTGACAATAACCAGACTCAGGAGGGCATACTTAAGAAGCTGTCGGCTGGAGGAAACCCAGGAAGGATTGAAAGACCACATTGGCTCAGACCAGGGTTGCTGGTCATCCTCAGGAACCTTGGATCCAGAGGTTCCTGCACCTATTCCTTTATTCAAGGATGCTTCTCTGGGAGTGTCAGCTTTGTCTTTGCCTACTGCAGATTTGTTTTCTAAAATTGAAAAAAAACACCAATATGTTACATCTCATGTCGTTGGTCATCTGAGAAAGTCTGACATATACGATGTAGGGGACCTATGTTAATTTAAAAAAAAAAAGTCTTGGGAGGGATTTGGGTGTGGTTGCCAACATGGGACCAGTCAGTCTCTGTGAAAGGTGGGGTTGGGGTCCTGTGAGAAGGTGAAGTTTCCACAGGAACAAATGTGGAGGTTGCAGCAGTCATAAGGGGAAGGAAGATCCTGGACAAACAGGATGAAAGCCATCATACAAGTCTGTGCTAATAAATACGGCAATCTGTGTGATGGGATCCTAATGAAACAAATTAAAAATTACATCAAAATCACCCAAGGGAAGTGGAAAACCAAAATCAATGACCATTAAAACACTAAGAACGTCATTAATATATTACCTTCAAGAAAGTTTCCACTGCACACAGATTGACTACCTTCTGCATTTTTCATTTATAACCCTTGATTTGGTAGGGAATCAATCAATTTTTGTTACTATTCCTCAGAATTCCAATCTCCCACATCTTTTTCAGAGTTTACACATTTTCTTGAGCAATCCTGACTGTTCTCTGTTTACATTCTCACACTTGTCCGAAAGCCAAATTGACACACCAGCCTAGGTCTTGCTCTGGGACTCATCTCTTAACTTGATTCTGGATATACCCAATTGGACATCTCCTAAGCTTAAGTTACCATCTTTCCCCTTAAACTTGCTCCTTGTCCAGTGCTCATCCATCTCCGCCCCCTCCTCTCCAAGACCTTAGCCCCAACAGGACGCCTGGGGTGGCGGTGGTGATCCTTGATGCCATATTCTAGCGGAGCCTCTACCCTCCTCGGTGCCTCACTACCCCCCACCCCCAGCTCCCTCCCGCCAGGCGCCCCGCCCGCCCGCCTGCCTGCCAGGCCCGCGGACGCGCAGGCGCACTGGCCCGTCCCGCCGCTGCCCCGCCCTGCCCAGCCGCTGCGGAAGGCGCCGCGCGTAGCAACGCGCACTTCCTTTCTAGGAGTCCGAGGAGGGATCGCTGACTCGAAGAGCTCCTGGACTCGGCGGCCGTGCCCTTGCCAGACGGAGCAGACATGTCCGAACAAAGTAAGGATGTGTGCGACCCCAACTTTGCAGCCGAGGCCTCCAACTCCGAGGTGCACAGCAGCCCCGGGGTTCCCGGAGGACCCTCTTTGCCCGCGTCTCAGGCCGCGATCTTCCCAGGGCCGGAGAGCCCTCCCGTAGGCCCGCCCGACGCCCCTTTGGCCTCGCCGGCGCCCCAGGCCCCAAGCGAAGAGGGAGACCCGAAGGCCCTGCAGCAGGCCGCGGAGGAAGGCCGCGCCCACCAGGCCCCGAGCGCAGCGCAGCCCGGCCCGGCGCCGCCGGCCCCGGCCCAGCTGGTGCAGAAGGCGCACGAGCTCATGTGGTACGTTCTGGTCAAGGACCAGAAGAGGATGATCATCTGGTTCCCAGACATGGTGAAAGATGTCATCGGCAGTTACAAGAAGTGGTGCAGAAGCATCCTCCGGCGCACCAGCCTCATCCTCGCCCGGGTGTTCGGGCTGCACCTGAGGCTGACCAGCCTACACACCATGGAGTTCTCGCTGGTCAAAGCTCTGGAGCCCGAGGAGCTGGACAGGGTCGCTTTGAGCAACAGCATGCCAATGACAGGCCTCCTGCTGATGATCCTGAGCCTCATCTACGTGAAGGGTCGCGGCGCCCGAGAGAGTGCCGTCTGGAACGTGCTGCGCATCCTAGGGCTGAGGCCTTGGAAGAAGCACTCCACCTTCGGAGACGTGAGAAAGCTCATCACCGAGGAGTTCGTCCAGCAGAACTACCTGAAGTACCAGCGCGTCCCCCACGTCGAGCCCCCTGAGTACGAGTTCTTCTGGGGCTCCCGTGCCAGCCGTGAAATCACCAAGATGCAGATCATGGAGTTCCTGGCCAGGGTCTTTAAGAAAGACCCCCAGGCCTGGCCTTCCCGCTACAGGGAAGCACTGGAAGAGGCCAGAGCCCTGCGGGAGGCCAACCCCACTGCCCACTGCCCCCGCAACAGTGTCTCCGAGGACTAGCAAGGTCTGAAGGCAGATGGATGGTTTCTGCCCCTCACCAGGGCGGTGGAGGGGTGGGGGTGGGACATTAGAGTATTCAGGATTTACAGTGCAGTATTTCACGTGTAACTTTTAAGTTTTCAGTACAGTGCTTTTATACCTCTTAATGCAATGATGTATTAATTTCAGTAATATTAGGTAGAGTGTAGGATTCATGCATGTTTGTTTATAAGTAAGCTCAGTTGGTGCTTTTGCTTTTGTGCTACCTTTCTTGAATTTTTTGTACCAGAGACGTGCTAAACTTATGAAATACATTGAGACATTTTCCATCTTATTCTTTTACATGGAACGGAGGATGTGTATTGGGTAGACTGGTCCTGGAGAGTTTGGAAGAACTCCCCAGAAAAGCTGGCCTAACCAAGAGAAAAGTCAAGACCCCTGTCTTTGTGATCTCCCTGGGCACAGGAAACATCCTTGTGGAGTGTGGTGATGTGGACTGAAATGGGCGCAACATGGGCACACTTTACTAAACACAGATACAACCCCACCATGAGTAAACTTTAAAGTAAACATTAAAGATTCTTGTGATACAATCATTCATGGAAAAGTGTACTTTATCTTTTTAACAAAATATTATCGGTTGGGAATGGGAATTACAAAATGTACAGATACCACTATTTCATCTAATAGGGCGGGGACATCACTATGCATCATGACTCATAAATGTGTGAAGTGTATAGTTTTATTTTCAAAATGGACCTCACAAGTTCAATTCAGAACTTTGACAACTAGAGAAAAGTTTAAAAACCAAAAAAGAGTCCTAATCACATCACATAGAAATAATAAATGTTAATATTTAGAGTAATTTCCTCTCTTGCATTTCTATATTTTATGAAAAATAATAGCTGTTTTTGTGGGCACTAAAATAGTGAGGCATTGTACTAAGTCCTTTATGTGTATTTTCTCTTTTTATTTAATCCTCACAACAGCCTTGTGAGGCAGGCACTTATTACATCTGCACTGTGGAGGAAATACAGGGACAAAGCAGGTAATTAACTTTCCCTAGATCGTAAAGTCTTCCTGTGAGGAGAGGCTAGGGTTTGGACTCAGATTGAATGAGTCCATAGCCTATACTTTTACCCGCCTGCCTCCAGCTGCTCCCCTACCTCCTGCCTTTTAGTTTATGCCTTTTAAAAAATTCCTTGTTAGAG
Source organism: Stenella coeruleoalba (assembly GCF_951394435.1). Lineage (NCBI taxonomy): Eukaryota > Metazoa > Chordata > Mammalia > Artiodactyla > Delphinidae > Stenella > Stenella coeruleoalba. Next base: position 128,612,968 of record NC_137147.1, read on the forward strand.
TCTGTACTTTTAGCTCCCTACCCCGCAATCCATTCACACAAGGCTAGGGGTTTTATTTTTCTAATGAATCCTCACATTAATCTTCTAGAGGAAGCAGTCATATTATGAATGTACAAATCAAGAAACTTCATTTCGGAGAGACTAATGGACCTAACCAAGTCATGTTCCTGCTTAGCAGTGAAACCAAGATTTGAAACATGGTCTTCCCTGAAGGACTGGGATGATGGAGCAGTCTCTAATCAGTGGTGCTGGAGGAACACACATGGGACACCTGGGAGAGGGAGGTGGGGTTGGGGTGGGAAGGTTGCCTATTGGGGTGTCTCCAACCCAGCAACTCTGGAATTGCAATGGGCCACTAAGCAATCCCTCGGAGAGTGAGATGGGGTGAGGAAGGGGGTGAGGGGCAGTGCCTGGGGATAAATCTCATTATAAAACTCTCAGTCCTGCAAGGGGGAGAGAGAGAAATGGGCTTTTAATAAGACTGAAAATCCTTCAAACTTCAGGACATTGGGAAAGACCATTTGGTTAAAGCCAGATCCATTTCTGGGGAAGCTGGAAAATGAGGCAAACACATAGGTCACATCACCCCGAAAAGAAGTAACCTGGGAGTTATATTTGGGTGAGGGAATTACAACCTGAATTGGGAACTAGGATTCTCATCACTTAAATGACAGTACATAACAGGCAGGTGCAGGTGCTAAGTGCTGAAGAAGCCTCACATGTCCTTAGACGAAATCCATCCCTTTTAGTAGACGTCCTGTGAAGTCTGTGGCAGGTAGGGGGCATTTCTGCAATAACTCAGGCAGCTGTGCCCTGGCTTCGATGCCACTTCTTACCCTGAGCCAAAGTGAACTCAGACATTTTAGAACTGTTAAAAAATTACCTCCCTCTCACCCCAGAACTTCCTGCAGAATCAAAACAAATCTGTCCCTTTAAATGTAAAATTATGTCTGGGATGTCTCAGTTCTGGAGCAGGGCCACAGCTGTCTCCCCTGCCAAGGCAGGGTACTGGACACTTTCTCTAATGCCCTAATTCTGTTTGCAGCAACTGTAACTCCTGAACACTTTTTTCATCAAACCCAGAAGTCACCGGGCAGGCAGTCCCCTCACCTCTCAGTGTTTTTATTTACTTTCCTCTCTGCCAGGAGAGACTGGGAGAACCACTCCAGAGCTTCCCCAAGCTCACTGACACAGGCACATCACCTGTGCTATAGAGGACCAAATCTTGAGAGAAGGACAGGGTCATGAGAAAAGAGAAGCTGACCCCAGCAAGCCATGCGGGCAGGGCTGCTCACCTCCCATGCAGGCTTGGAGGCAGCCAGACCCAGAGGAAAAGGCATACCAGATGTGGAACAGGGCTAATTCATGGCACCTGGTCCTGCAGGGACAGCAGCTTGGGGCACATGGAAGGAACATCCAATATCGCTCTTGGATTTTCATGCTGGACTCAATTGAAAGGTTGGGGGGGGTGGTCAAATATTTTCCAAAAGGTTCATCTACAAGGTGCTGGATAATTATGTGATATGCTGGAGTAGTTAGCTAACATTTTGTTGGTGATCATTTTGCAATCTATAAATGTATCAAATCAACACATCATACACCTTAAACTTACACAATGCTGGTCAATTATATCTCAGTAAATCTGGGGAAAAAAAGAAATACAGAGATAAGTAGGTGGCTATTGATAATTGTTCAGTGGTTTGTAGATGTCAAGCTCAACATCTCTGTGATTTGCCTCTTTTCATTCTTGTCATCACATGATGTGCAATAGCTCCTGATATTCCTTCTATGTTCGTAGAAGGAGTAAAAGGTCATGGGAAGGAAAAGCTTAGGTATTTCTTCTCTGTCTTAACTGGAACATCTCTGACAGGCTGAGATATCACATACTCAGCTTGTGCTGCCTATGGTTTTATAGATGCCAAGGGAAAGAGAAGATGAGAGTAGTGTTAAATTTAGTTGAGCTGTGAAGTACTAAAATAATGTGCACTGAAGTTACTAATAAATAGATCATTTTCCTCTAATTAAGAGTAATTTCAATGGAATAAATTTTAACAGAAGACAAACTTCAGTGACTTAAGAATTGAGCATGTCAGTGGAGGGGGTGTGGAGAAAAGGGAACTCTCGTACACTGTTGGTGGGAATGTAAGTTGGCACAGCCACTGTGGAAAACAGTATGGAAGTTCCTCAGAAAACTAAAAATAGAATTACCATATGATCCAGCAATACCACTCCTGGGCATATATCCAGACAAAACTATAATTCAAAAAGATACATGCACCCCCATGTTCACAGCAGCACTATTTACAATACCCAAGACATGGAAACAGCCTAAATGGATAAAGAAGATGTAAGATATATATATATATATATATATATATATATATAATTATATATATATAAAATAAATAAAGCCATTTGCAGCAACATGGATGCAACTAGAGGTTATAATACTAAGTGAAGTAAGCAGAAGGAGAAAGACAAATTTCATATGATATCACTTATATGTGGAATGTAAAATATGACACAAAGGAACCTATCTATGAAACAGAAACAGAATCATGGACATATAGAAACAGACTTGTAGTTGCTAAGGGGGAGGGTTTGGGGAAGGGATGGAGTGAAAGGTGGGGGTTAGCAGCTGTAAGCTTTTATATATAGAATGGATGAACAACAAGGTCCTACTTGTGTATAGCACAGAGAACTATATTCAACATCCTATGATAAACCATAATGAAAAAGAATATTTTTAAAAGAATGTGTGTATATATATACACATACACACACACACACACACACACACATATATATAACTGAATCACTTTGCTGTATAGCAGAAATTAACACATTGTAAATCAACTATACTTCAATTTTTTTAAATTGATTTAAAAAGAAAAAGAATTGAGCATGTCAGGGTCAACAACTCGAATATATTCCACTACCATTGGAAAGAAACCAGTGTTGAGATCGAGCCTTAAACAAAGTCAGTTATGCATTCTCTATACGGACAAGACAGAAGGGTAAAATGACTGACTAGATGTATGCACGCTTGTGTATGTGACAGGAAGTTTGTGGTGCTCTATTTTCTCAAAGGAGTGGCAAGGGAAGTAAAAATTTAAGACAGAAAGGAAGTGAAAAGAGAGAAAGTTAGTCCTGGAAGTGTCCTAGAGAATGGAGAAGACTGAGTTTTTCCAGGAGTGGCTGTCATGTCTGATTCCGGCAGATATTAGCAAATTTAATGTATCAATATGAAAGAAGAATAATATTCTACTACCAAGTTTATTTATTCTAGGAATGCAAAGTTGCTTCATTATTAAAAAATCAATCATCTTAATACACCATATTCATAGTCTTTATAATAAAAATCACATTTTCGTATCAATTCATGCAGAAAAAGTATTTGACAATATTCAACTCCCGTTCATGATAAAAAATTCTTAGCAAACTAGGTATAGAAGAGAAATCATCAACCTGATAAGGACCATAAACAAACAAACAAACAAAAAAAAACAGGCTACAGTTAACATTACATAACGTTTAATGGTGGAAGACTGAATGCTTCCCTTGAAGATTGGGAAGAGTAGGCTCTTTTACCACTCCTTTTCACATTGGGAGTTAACTTCCTGACCAGTTCAATAGGATGAGGAAAGAAAACACATGTTTACATAATGACAATGAAGAAATAAAGCTGCCTCTATTTGCAGGTTACATGATTGACTACCTAGGAAAAAAAATACAAAAAAAAAAACAAAAACCTTCCAGAACTAATAAGTGAGTTTAGTAAAGCCACAAGATAAAAGGTCAACACACACAACCAATTATATTTCTGAATTAATTAACAATTAGAAACTGAAATGTAAAATCCAGTGCATTTATATCAAAGGTAGGTGTAAACCTAACAAAACACATATAGGCTATGTATGTTGAAAAGTATAAAACAATGATAAAAAAAATCAAAGACCTAAATATCAATAAATGGGGGGAAGCATCATGTTTATAAGACCAGAAGACATTACATAGTAATTAGATCCAATTCATCTGTAGGTTAAACACAATTCCTATCAAAATCCCAGCAGTTTGCCTAGGATTGCCCTGGTTTGAGCACTGATAGTTCCACTTCCTAAGAAGTCCCTATGTGGAATGTGATATATCCCAGGTTTGGGATATGAGTGAAAAAAAATTGGAGAAAAACTGTAGAGTCATTTGGCAGCCACAAAATAGAGGCTGGATGCATTTTAGTGTCAAATAGATACAGCATATATTATCTGCTTTTCATCATTCCTGTCACTAATTTTTTTCTTTTGTTTTATTCACTGATCAGTTATATTGGCAACTATGATTTACAGTCCACAGTAATGGACCATCTATTATTGCAACACTTGAAATGTTGTGATCTAAATATGCTTCTTAGGCATGCTGGAATCGTGAGTGTTAGTTCATATTTTACTTTGCCTGTGGATTAATGGTTCTGCTTCATATCCATTTAGTGCTAGTACAGTTTTTACCTATACAAATATTGTGACCATGTTTTCCAGGAATTCAGATAGCAAAAATGAGAACAATTGCAATACCCTAGCTAGTATGTCCCAGCCTTCACTGAAAAGAAGGTTAAATGACTGTGTTATTTTAATGACATATGAAGGGCACATACCAAGGGGTTAGAAAAGTAAATGAACAAAACAGCAGATTGCACAATATACAGAAAATAATTTGGGGTTGGATATAGTAGAGAAGGTGATATGATCTACATTAATTTTCTGGGGCTGCTGTAACAAAGTACTATAGAATGAGTGGCTTAAATATCAGAAATCTCTTTTCTTACAGTTCTGGAAGCTAGAAATCTGAGACCAAGATGTCAGCAGAGTTGGTTCCTTCTGAGGACTGGGAAAGAAGAATCTGTTCCAGGCTTGTTGATGGCTGTCTTTTCCCTGAGTCTTCACATTGCCTTCCCTTTGTATGGAGACTGAATCTCACAAGTTGGGGCAAACAAACAAATACCCTTAAAAAGACAAAAGCTTCTCTTTTTTTTTGTCTCCTAAAAAGACTCCAATGCTCAGTTGAAAATAGCAGCCACTGAATTGGTGTAGGCATACCACACAAACATACTTCATCATTTCATTTCATTTCCATCATGTCTGTTGTCCTCTGAAACTAAAGTTTGTGAGCTGCAACTAAAATGTCCTTTGGGCAAACAAAAGGGGATATTCTGATTAGGAATGTAACAGCCACTTACCACGGAGAGCTGATTACATCAGGTCTAACCACCATCAATCTTTCTACAGCATTTTAAGTTATTTGTCAAATCAAAGCAACAACAGAAAATGCATCCCCAGCCCTTAAGCATTTTGACTTGAAAAATGGAGCTTGAAATTATCTTTTTGGTTTCTATGAAAATTTTAACTGAACCACAGAAAACATAAAACAGAAGATTATTGATATCTCATCCAAATCCAAACTAGACTTTGCTCATATATCAGCATATTTGGCAGATGGTACAAATGTAAATTTGGCAAATTTCATTCAGTCTATGAACTCCTTGCCAAAAAAATGAAATGAAAAGATCTTACTTGCTAAATGTCCCACACATCTTTTACGTAGCAGTGTTAAAATGGGGCTTCATATGCTTACCTGTGGTTTTGAGGCTTTCATAAAGTTTTTGGTCACTTTTCAGTTTTCTGAAAACATGGAGAAACACTAATGATAGTGGTAGCTTTATAGAAACGGAAGGAGACAGCCTCCATGGACACATGACTACAAGATGGCTGTCATTGTTTACACTCATAAAAGGACTATCAAAATGTTGGCTTACATTTAAATTATATTTTCAATGTGTGTGGGAGGAAGAATGCCCTGTCTAATTTGGAAATACATTGAGGATGAGAATGAAGGTAAGAGAACAATAAAACCAAAATGTATATGGTTTTTATTCTACAATCATAAAAAATTCTAGTAAAAGACAAACTGACTGCACCTGCATTGCCTGATGCTATGTATGGTTGCAAAAAAAGAAAACAAAACAAAAAAACAATTTTGGGGGGCAACATGGGGAAAAGACTGTTTCAGAACTAAAAAAGAATTATCAGAAAAGGACAGCCAAGTTAAACAAGACTTTCTCAATTTTTTACAATTTTTAAAAATTGTAACTTATTTGGAATAAAAATTTTATTTCACATGTTAAAATTACCTCTGTGCTTTGAAGCCAATTTCCCTGAGAAAAAGTATTAACTCCTGATGACATCCAGTGCACTTCAGAGTGTTTATAAATCATGGACATTTCAGATGTTATAAACCTATATGATGAATTTATAGAAGCAAAAATATAGGCGACCATTCAGCCAGTCTGTGTCTTTTGGTTGTAACATTTTCAAGACCCATACATATGCTGCCTACAAGAGACCCACGTCAGACTTAGGGACACATACTGACTGAACATGAGGGAATGGAAAAAGATATTCCATGCAAATGGAAATCAAAAGAAAGCTGAAGTAGCAATACTCCTCATATCAGATAAAATAGACTTTAAAATAAAGACTGTTACAAGAGACAAGGGAGGACACTACATAATGATCAAGGGATCAATCCAAGAAGAAGATATAACAATTATAAATATTGATGAAACCAACATAGGAGCACCTCAATATATAGGCAAATGCTAACAGCTATAAAAAGGGAAATCAACAGTAACACAATAATACTGGGTACTTTAACACCCTACTAACACCAATAGACAGGTCACCCAGACAGAAAATAAGGAAATACAGGCTTTAAATTACACGATAGAACAGGTAGACTTAATTGATTTTTATAGGACATTCCACCTGAAAGTGGCAGAATACACTTTCTTCTCAAGTGCACATGGAACATTCTCCAGGATAGTTCATATCTTGGGTCACAGATAAAGCCTTGGTAAATTTAAGAAAGTTGAAGTCATATCAAACATCTTTTCCAATCACAATGCTATGAGATTAGAAATCAATTACAGGAAAAAAAACTGTGAAAATCACAAACACATAGAGGGTAAACAATTCACTACTAAATAACCAAGAGATCACTGAGGAAATCGAAAAATACATAGAAACAAATGACAATGAAAACATGATGACCCAAAACCTATGGGATGCAGAAAAGCAGTTCTAAGAGGAAAGTTTATAGCAATTCAATCTCACTTCAAGAAACAAGAAAAGTCTCAAGTAAAAAACCTAAACTTACACTTAAAGCAACTAGAGAAAGAAGAACAAGAAAACCCAAAGTTAGTAGAAGAAAAGAAATCATAAAGATCAGAGCAGAAATAAATAAAATAAAAACTAAGAAAACAATAGCAAAGATCAATAAAACTAAAAGTTGGATCTTTGAGAAGATAAACAAAACTGATAAACCTTTAGCTGACTCATCAAGAAAAACAGGGAGAAATCAAATCAATAAAATTAAAATATAAAAGGAGAAATTACAACTGACACCACAGAAATACAAAGGATCATAAGAGATGATTACAAGCAACTATATGCCAATAAAATGGATAAGCTGGAAGAAATGGACAAATTCTTTAAAAGGTACAAATTTGCAAAACTGAACAAGGGAGAAATAGAAAATATAAGCACACCAATCACAGGTAATGAAATTGAAGCTGTTATTGAAAATCTTCCAACAAACAAAGTCCAAGACCAGATGGTTTCCCAGGTGAATTCTATCGAACATTTAGAGAAAAGCTAACATCTATTCTTTTCAAATTCTTCCAAAAAATTGCAGAGGACGGAACACTCCCAAACTCTTTCTACAAAGCCACCATCACCCTGATACCAAAAGCAGACAAAGATATCACAAAAAAAGGAAATTACAGACCAATATCACTGATGAACATAGATGCAAAAATCCTCAACGAAATACTAGCCAACAAAATCCAACAATACATTAAAAGGGTCATATACCATGATCAAGTGGGATTTACCCCAGGGATGCAAGGATTCTTCAATATATGCAAATCAATCAATGTGATACACCATATTAATAAATTGAAGAATAAAAACCATATGATATTCTCAATAGATTCGGAAAAAGCTTTTGACAAAATTCAACACCCATTTATGATAAAATCTCTCCAGAAAGTTGGCATTGAGGGAACCCATCTCAACATAATAAAGGTCATGTATGACAAAGCCACAGCAAACATCATTCTCAATGTTCAAAAATGGAAAGCATTTCCTCTAAGATCAGGAAGAAGACAAGGATATCCACCCTTGCCACTATTATTCAACATAGTTTTGGAAGTCCTAGCCATGGCGATAAGAGAAGAGAAACAAATAAAAGGAATACAAATTGGAAAAGAAGAAGTATAACTGTCACTGTTTGCAGATGACATGATGCTATGCATAGAGAATCCTAAAGATGTCACCAGAAAACGAATAGAGCTAATCAGTGAATCCAGTAAAATTACAGGATACAAAATTATTGCACAGAAATCATTTGCATTCCTATACACTAACAATGAAAGATCAGAAAGAGAAATTAAGGAAACAATTCTATTCACCATTGCAACAAAAAAGAATAAAATGTCTAGGAATAAATCTACCTAAGGAGGTAAAAAGACCTGTACTCAGAAAACTATAAGACACTGATGAAAAAAATCAAAGATGACACAAACAGATGGAGAGATATACCATGTTCTTGGATTGGAAGAATCAATATTGTGGAAATGACTACACTACCCAAAGAAATCTACAGATTCAATGCAATCCTGGTCAAACTACCAATGGCATTTTTCACAGAATTAGATCAAAAAAAATTTACAATTTGTATGGAAACACAAAATACCCCAAATAATGAAAGAAATCTTGAGAAAGAAAAATGGAGCTGGAGGAGTCAGGCTCCCCAACTTCTGACTATACTACAAAGCTACAGTAATCAAGACAGTATGGTACTAGAACAAAAACAGAAATATACATCAATGAAAAAAGATAGAAAGCCAAGAGATAAACCCATGCACCTATGGTCACCTAATGTATGACAAAGAAGACAAGAATATAATGGAGAACAGACAGTCTCTTCAATAACTGGTGCTGGGAAAACTCTACAGCTATATGTAAAAGAATGAAATTAGAACACTCCCTAACACCATACACAAAAATAAACTCAAAATGGATTAAAGACCTAAATGGAAGTCCAGACACTATAAAACTCTTAGAGGAAAGCATAGACAGAGCACTCTTTTACATAAATCACAACAAGATCTTTTATGACCCACATCCTAGAGTAATGAAAATAAAAACAAAAATAAATGGGGCCTAATTAGACTTAAAAAGCTTTTGCACAGCAAAGGAAACCATAAACAAGATGAAAAGACAACCCTCAGAATGGGAGAAAATATTTGCAAATGAAGCAACTGACAAAGGATTAATCCCCAAAATATACAAACAACTCATGCAGCTCAATATTTAAAAAAAAAAAATAACAACCGAATCAAAAATGGGGGAAGACGTAAATAAACCTTTCTGCAAAGCAGACATACAGATGGCCGAAAATCACATGAAAAGATGCTCAACATCAGTAATGATTAGAGAAATGCAAATCAAAGCTACAATGAGGTATCAGCTCACACCAGTTAGAATGGGCATCATCAGAAAATGTACAAACAACAAATGCTGGAGAAGGTGTGGAGAAAAGGGAACCCTCTTGCACTGTTGGTGGGAATGTAAATTGATACAGCCACTATGGAGAAGAGTATGGAGGTTCCTTAAAAAACTAAAAATAGAACTACCATATGACACAGCAATCCCACTACTGGGCATATATCCAGAGAAAACCATAATTCCAAAAGATACATGTACCCCATGTTCATTGCAGCACTATTTACAATAGCCAGGACATGGAAGCAACCTAAATGTCCCTCAACAGAGGAGTGGATAAAGAAGATGTGGCATATATAGAGAGTGGAATATTACTCCGCCACAAAAAGGAATGAAATTGGGTCATTTGTAGAGACATGGATTGACCTAGAGACTGTCATACAGAGTGAAGTAAGTCAGAAAGAGAAAAAAAAACATTGTATATTAATGCATATATGTGGAATCTAGAAAATGTTATAGATGATCCTATTTGCAAAGCAGAAATAGAGACACAGATGTAGAGAACAAACATACGGACACCAAGGGGGGGAAAGAGGGGGTGGATTGAATTGGGAGACTGGGATTGACATATATACACTATTGATACTATGTATTAAACAAATAACTAATGAGAACCTACTGTATAGCTCAGGGAACTCTACTCAGTGCTCTGTGGTGAACTAAATGGGAAGGAAATCCAAAAAGAAAGAGGGGATATATATATATATATATATATATATATATATATATATATATATATATATATATATATATATATAAAGCTGATTCACTTTACTGTACAGTAGAAACTAACATTGTAAAGCAACTATACTCCAATAAAAAATAATTGTAAAAAATGTTGAAGACAAAAGGTACTCTGGTGTGAGATCATCCAGATATATCACAGCAGAGCACTGGCTTGGCCAGGAAGGCCCAGTTTCCCTCCGGCTGGCGGCCTCTTAAGGATTCCTGATCTTTGCTGAGCTTCAGTTTCCTCATCTGTGGTCTGGGGTTGACCATCCCTGCCGCCCCCCTTAAAGGGTAGTTTTAGAGGTCAAGGCAGTGCTGATGAGTATCCGCATTTCCCTTTTTAAAGGGTCCACCAGGAATGTAATTTGGTGTATCCACTATAGAAAACAATATGCAGTTTCCTCAAAAAACTAAAAATAGAGTTACCATATGATTCAGCAATCTCACTCCTGAACATATATCCGGACAAAACTACAATTCAAAACGATACATGCAACCCTAGGTTCAAAGCAGCACTATTCACAATAGCCAAGACATGGAAACAATGTAAAAGTCCATAAACAGATAAACAGATAAAGAAGATGTGGTATATATATATACAATGGGATACTACACACCATAAAAAAAGAATGAAATAATGTCATTTGTAGCAACATGGATGAAACTAGAGACTATCAGACTAAGTGAAGTAAGTCAGAAAGAGAAAGACAAACACCATAGCATATTGCTTATATGTGGAATATAAAATATGACACAAATGAACTTATCTGTGAGGCAGAAACAGACTCACAGACGTAGAGAACACACTTGTGGTTGTCAGTGGGGAAAAGGAGTAGGAGGGATGGATTGGGAGTTCGGGATTGGAAGATGCAAACTATTTTGTATAAGATGGATAAACAATGGGCTCCTACTGTATAGCATGATAAACTGTGATAAACCATAATAGAGAAGAGTATGAAAAAGAATGTATGTGTATGCATGGCTGAGTTGATTTGCTCTGCAGCAGAGATTAACACAGCATTGTAAATCAACTATAGTTCAATAAAATACTTTAAAAAAACCCATAAAACTACAATGAGGTATCACACTGGTCAGAATTGCTATCATCAAAAAATCTATAAACAATAAATGCTGGAGAGGGTATGCAGAAAAGGGAACCCTCTTGCACTGTTGGTGGGAATGTAAATTGATACCGCCACTATGGAGAACAGTATGGAGGTTCCTTAAAAATCTAAAAATCGAATTACCATATGATCCAGCAATCCCACTACTGGGCATATACCCTGAGAAAACCATAATTCAAAAAGACACATGTACCCCAATGTTCACTGCAGCACTGTTCACAATAGCCAGGACATGGAAGCAACCTAAGTGTCCATCAGCAGATGAATGGATAAAGAAGATGTGGTACATACATACAGTGGAATATTAGCCATGAAAAGGAACAAAATTGGTCATTTGTAGTGATGTGGGTGGATGTAGAGTCTGTCATAAAGACTGTCATAAAGACTGAAGTAAGTTAGAAAGGGAAAAACAAATATCATATATTAACACATACGTGTGGAATCTAGAAAAATGGTACAGATGAACCTATTTGCAGGGCAGGAATAGAGACGCAGATGTAGAGAACAGAAGAGTAGACATGGTAAGGGGGAAGGGGAGTGGGAGGAAATGGGAGATTAGGATTGACATAGACACACTACCATGTGTAAAAGAGATAGCTAGTGGGAACCTGCCATATAGCACAGGGAGCTCAGCTCGGTGCTCTGTGATGACCCAGATAGGTGGGATGAGGGGTTGTGTTGGAGGGAGTTCCAAGAGGGAGGAGATATATGTATACATATAGCTGATTCACTTCGTTGTACAGCAGAAACTAACACAACATTGTAAAGCAATTATACTCCAATAAAAATTTAAAAATAAGATTTAAAAAATGGGTGACACACAGCTAGTCTATTAAAATAAGGCTGTAGATTCAAAGTACATTGTGTTTCAAACATTTGTTTTGAAAATGGACATTTTGGAAAGCTGGAAACTAATTCCTATAAATCTAAAAATCTACTGTTGCTGATAAGTAAAATTCTAAGTACCCTAGGCTAAGAAGTGTTTGCTGAGAAAACATTTAGTTTCATGTCATCACATTGGACTTACGCAAGGAATCAGTGTAGGTGGATTGGCTGAGGGCAGAGCTGCAAGTCAAAGGAAACCATATGTTTGTGCTCCTCTTATCATTGCATGAAAAACACGACTTATCACAAACGCTACAGGCTTTGTAGAGAAATGTTATTGGAAAAGGAAACAGAAGGAGAAAAAATAGCCCATGTATCATGGGACAGAAAGAATTATGTCATTGTTATTTTAAAGTTAAATGTATTAATATCCTATACCCTTTTGAATTTATATTCCTCTAAATTTCTTACATGTATGCATCTTAAGAAAAACTAAATTATAGCCTACAATATTCAAATATGAAATCAAGAGTTAAAATAAATTGCTGTATCAGAGGGCAGAAACATAAAATCTTGTTATATTTTCTCACAAGTATTACTTATCAGTTCAACAATTAGTTACTACTAACTTCCACTATTAAGTAGTCCTATTTTTTATTTTGTTTAAAAAATGTCAGTTAAGTAATATAAAAGTAAATGAAGCAAATAATTACAATTCCAAAATAATAAAACATAATATACAATTTTAATATACATATAAACCCTGATTTTATATATTATATTAAAGTAAAAAACTGCTTGTGTATAATTATTACATATTATGTTATTATAATTTATTTTGTCTAGTATGACAATTCCCAGGTTGACTCTCTAAAAGACTTGTCACCTAAGATATAGACAAACTGATTCTAAAATTCATATTGAGAGTGCCTGGGTAGCTCAATTGGTAGAGCATCAGAGTTTTAATCTGAGTGCCCAGGGTTCAAGTCCCTGTCCAGGTGCCAAAAGAAAAAAAAAATAATAAAATTTATATTGATAAGTAAAGGGACTAGAATAACTAAAGCAATTTTGTGAAAGGTGAATAAAATTGGAGAAATTGCTCTAGCCAATTTCAAGACTTAGTGTACAACTCTGCCATCAGTGTGGTATTTGGCAGAGAGATAGACACATGGATCACTGGAGCAGAATAGAGAACTCAGAAATAGACTCACCACCAGTACAGCCAACTGATTTCTCACAAGGTGCAAAAGCAATTCAGTGGAAGAAGGATTCGTTGCCTTTTCAACAAATAACGTTGGAGCACTTAGGCACCACATGAAAAAACAAACAAAAAAACCCCATGAACCTTAACATAAACCTCACACCTTATACAAAGATTAACTCAAAAAACGAATTAAAGATCTAAATGTAAAATATAAATCTCTAAAACTTTTAGAAGAAAACATAGGCAGGAAATCTTCATGACCCTTGTTATAGAGGAGGACACTGAAAGCATGATCCACAAAAGAAAGGACTGATAAACTAGAGCTCATAAAGATCAAAAACTACTGTTCTTTGAAAGACACTGTTAAAAGAATGAAAACAAAAAGCCACAGACTGGGAAAAATTATTTGTGAACCACATAACCAAAAAAGGATTCGTATCCAGGAAATATAGAGAATTCTCTAAACTCAACATTATGAAAACAAACAATCTGATTAGAAAATCGTCAGAGATAGAAACAGACACTTAAACAAAATGGATATCTGGATGGCAAATTAGCACATAAGGAGATGGTCAATACCATTAACCATTAGGGAAATGTAAATTAAAGCCACAATGAGTTACCACTGCACACAAATTAGAATGACTGAAGGAAAATATACTGTCAGTATCCAAGGGAGGCTGTTGAAAACACCGACTTCTCACATGGCTGGTGGAAATGTAAATTTATACAGCCATTCTGCAAAATGTTTTGGCAGTATCTTATGAAATTAAACACACACTCACCATAAGACCTAATTTTCCCACTCCTGGTTAATTACTCTACAGAAATGACTGCATAGATGCTTAAAAAGCTGGTACACTAATGCTTATACCAGCTTGATTTTGCAATAGTGCACAACTGGAAACAATCCACATGCCCTTCAACAGTGAATACATAAATCCTGGTATATGTATACAAATAAACACTACTCAACAATAAAAAGGAACTGAATATTGTGACACACACCAACTTGGATGGACCCTAAGGGTGTTATACTAAGTGCAAAAAGCCAATCTCAAAAGGTTACATACTGTATGACTCCAACTTTATAACATTTTAAAAATGACAAAATTATAGTGATGAATAACAGATAAGTGGTCATCAGGGTTAGTGGAAAGGTGTGACTATAAAGGGCTAACATGAGAGAATTTATTTGTGGTGATAAAAGAGTTCTGTATCCTGATTATGTTGATGGCTACACAAATCCATATCTGTAATAAAATTTCACAGAACTATACATACACACTCTCAAAAAATGAATGTATTCCCAAACTGATGAAACTCAAATAAGGTTTGTAGTTTATTTAATAGTATTGTACCAATGTTAATTTCCTAGTTTTGATCATTCTACCTTGGTTGTATAAGTTGATATCATTGGGAGAAGATGGATGAAAGGGATACTATAATTTTCCATACTATTTTTGCAACTTCTATATGAGCCTAAAATTATTTAAAAATGAAGAGTTAAAATAAATGAATGTTAATAGTAGTACAGAGACAGAACAGTTTTTAGAACTGCTTAAGTGTGGTATCCATCCTTTTGACTACCCAGTGTGCCTCATAATGTGAGAAAATGAAAATCCAACATTTTTACAAAAATCAGATTAGAAGGATAAAAGGATAAAGTATGACATTTCTAAAAAGACTGTACAATTATCAAAGTTCACATGGTATGGTAACATAGTAATGATGATGTTAACATAATGACTAGTATTTACAAAGCACTTAATATACAATTCTTAGAACAAGCTGAGAGTATGTATTTCTTTGCCACCATTTTACAGATGAGGAAACTGAGACACATAGATATTAATTCATATACCCTTGACCACAGAGCTAGTTAAAGACCACAGTGGGACTTTCACGCAAGGTGGTCTGGTCTTAGAATCTGTACAGAATATAGAAAAATGTGTAATATATTCTGAAATTCTGAAAGATAAAAAGAACATAATCTCAATAGATGAAAATACCTACTGTCAACATTTTGATGTATTCTCTTTTTGATATTCCTCCTTTAACTTATTCATTTTTTGATTCATCAATAATTAAAATATTAGCTGAACATGTAAGATGTGTCAATCCTTGTTCTGGGAACATGGGCTACAGAAAAGAAACTAACAACATCCCTGCCTACATGGACCACCTAGTCTAATGGGGGGACAGAAAATACAAATGAAAAAAGTATAAGAAAATTTCAGGTGATAAGTCCTAAAGTAGAATAAAGGATTAAGACAGCAGGGAGTTTTCAGGGAAATGAGGGAGTGAGCCACAGGAACTTCTTGGAGAAGCAGTAGAACATTCTGGGCAGAGGGCATGGCACTTGCAAAGGCCTGGGTGCTGGGACTGGATCCAAGGTCTCCAGGGAGGCCCATGTGGATGGAATTGGGCAAGGGAGATGGAATGTGGGAGAGATCTGGCCAGGATCCTGTCCCACTGCCCAGATTGCACAGCTTATTCAGAAAATCTCTTTACGTAGCCACCACTTTACATTTTCATTTCCTTTTATTGCTTGTTTGTTTTGTTTTTAATAAGAAGATTATTTATTATAAATTCTTCTCAAAAACAGCAGTTTTTAATACCATGAGTTTACCATTAAATAATTGGTTTTAAAATATTTTTCCATCCACATAAGCAGAAAGTAGGTAGTATTTACTAATCCAAACAGAAGACGATGTGGAAGTGAAATGCTCTGTTCACTCCTTTCCCAACTTTCAATGGGAAGTTCCCTCAGACGTGTGTGAAAGATGTGTCCTCATAGACACCTCCACTGGGCCTTCCTCTGAGCCTGGCCTTGAGGGGTTCAGTGGAGCTGGGGTCATTCCTGAGGTCCCATTCTCAGAAGTCCCAGAAGATCAGATAGAACTTCAACCCTCCCACCAGTTCAAGAAGAAATAGAGGCCTCTCAAGATGCTTCATAAAGGGTGGGGCTGAACTCTTCTGCCACCTTGTGACTGATTCCATTTCTCCCTTCTCATTAGATGGATGCTTCTCTAGAAACTCCATGAGTAGAACTTCAATTTTCAGGAGAAGCTTTTGACAGGATCAAAGGACATGGGGACCAGAATCCACAAAGGATTTTTCAACACAGAGCTAAGCCTAAATCAAAGATTATACTTGGTAATGAAATGGACAGTAGACTGTGAAAGAAAAGGCCATGGAAATCATGTATTTTATGGATGCATGCGAAGTAGGAAAAGCAGAGAATCAAGGTTAGATGTGGGAACGAAGAACGAAGGGATTGAATGGCAGGTAGCTCTTGTGAAATTCTCTTCCTTGGAACTCAATTTAATTCTCTATCTCTTCTGTATGACATACTCAAGCTCCAGTGAATCCAATATCTCCTTTCTCTACATGCTCACCTGATACTGAATCTCCTGCTGTCAGGAGATGTACTTGCCTGTCCATAGGCAACTCCCGCTCCCTTTCCAAATAAGGAGACCCTACCACCTAGCTTCACTCTGCTCAAGCCCACTCTGTCCTCCTAGTGGTGAAGAAATCTAGGCTGTAGTTCAAGAGCTCCTTCAATACTTGGCCCTTGTCCTGTTCAAGATGGATGCCTAGATCCAGCCTCTCCTTTAGTAATTATAAATATGACTTTCCTACCACCGCATCCCATCTCCTATGAGATAGCAATTCTCCTTCAGCTTACCGTGGTGTATTTTCAAGCTCTCCCTCTCTGCTTCACAGACACATGTCCCGAATATCCTTAGTACATCCTTGTGTTGGCAGTGTTATTTATCAAAAACTTCCCATTCTGTGCTGTGCTAAGTGTGTCACAACTTAGGCCACAAATATTAATTCCAGGGCTGATTGCAAAGCATGGTAAAGTTATTCAAAGTGCCATTTTAGACTGAAACAAACATGGAATTTTAATGACTTTTTGTCAAGTCATTGGCACCTTTATTCTTTGATCCTGTCATAATATGAAGATGAATGTACACTTTGGGTGAAATTTTTAATATAAATCATGAAATTTCAAATAAATTTCAGGTTCAAGCAGTGCCGTAATAACAGCATCTTCAGTTCCATCACACAATGATGAATCTTAAATGCTTTATAGATATGCTTTGGCTAAAAGTTTTGAAAAGCACTTCCACTTCTGGGTTGGAAACAGAAAGTTCCACCCTAGTCATGACAGCAACATGGATAAATTATAAAACACATCAGGACACTGAAGACACAGAGACACCCGAATGAATTAAATTCCAGAAATGGCAAGGGGTCATTTGGTGCTTTCATCTCTGTAGGTAATGCAGAAGTAGGAACAACTCCCCAAGGATGGCTGAGAAGAGAAACCAAACTATTAACAAATTAGTATTGACTACATATGTCTGATGTGACAGATTCAAATTCTGAGGAGTCTAAAAGCACTCTACATCCACCTGCCAAATCTCCTTCAATGCTCTGGCTGGCTGTGTGTGAGTATCACACGAATGGCTGAGAGCAGGGCAGGGGAGATGAGACAGACTCGTGAACCCTTCCCTGAGTGCAAGATAATGACCAGGAGGAGGATGCTGAAGTGGAACAGGAGAACTAAGGCCTTCCAAGGTGCACGGATCTTTCATGAGCGCAAGGCAGTAGCCTGCAGGAGGCTATGGGCAGAGAAAGAGAACTGACAGCTCTTACTCCCAAGGTGCACACAAAATCTTCATTGAGTACACTACAGTGGCCTAATAAAGACTGAGGCAGGGAATTAAGGATTAGAAGGACCTCCTGAGGCTTGAAGATGCAGGATCAGAGCTAGAGTGTAAAGAAAACTCCTTAGTGAACCAAAAAGTTGTAAGAGAGTCAGAAGAAGAGGGAGACTTGGGTGCAGCCAGTGGGAGAGGGAGACGGCAGGGGGGTGGTTAGAAAGTGAAAGAGAGATTTATTTCCTATATTCTTACAACAAGCAACTAGGTGTAATACATAGATATTTGAAGTCTCACTGGTCTTAGATTTGAATCTCTGCTAAAAGGAATATCTTAATCTAACCCTCAAAATATATGAAGCCATTATCGGGGAACTGAATCTAAGTATAGTTGCGAAAAACACCCATATTCAATTCAACTGCATATTTAAATATTTAAATCTCACATACTACTGGTCAGACAGAGGAATGATTATGCTTTCTCTGGGAGAAAGCATATTTACTTCAGTCTTTAATTTTCTTACACAATGTTGTTTCACATACGATAAAAAATTAAGAAACATGAGAAGAAACAGAGAACTGTGACCCATGGACAAGAAAGGAAACAAACACAAGAGAAGAGACTCAGAAAATCTACATGTTTGACTTGGTAAAGAAAGACTTTAAATAACTATGAAAAAACATGTTAAAGTATATAATAAAAAAGGTAGATAACATACATGAACAAACAAGAGATTAACAAATGAGAGATTTCAGCAAGAAGATAAACTATTTGAAAAAGTGGAAATGTTATGAGAAAAATACAATATCAAAACAAGTAATTCATTCAATGGGCTTAATATCAGACTGAATACAGCAGAAGAAGAAAGGGTCAGTGGACATGAAGGTAGACTAATGACAAGTATCCAAACTGAAGTAGAGAAAGAGAAAGATCATTCAAGAACCACAGACTAATGTAAAAATAAATTTAACCTATGTGTAATTGGAATCCCAGAATGACAGGAGAGAGAATAAGACAGAGCATTATTTAAAAACATAATGGCATTGACATATATACAATACCAAATGTAAAATAGATAGCTAGTGAGAAGAAGCTGCATAGCAGAGGGAGATCAGCTCAGTGCTTTGTGACCACCTAGAGGGGTGGGATAGGGAAGGTGGAAGGGAGGCTCAAGAGGGAGGAGATATGCAGATATATGTATACATATAGATGATTAACTTTGTCATACAGCAGAAACTAACACAACATTGTAAAGCAATTATACTCTAATAAAGATGTAAAAAATAAATAAATAAATAAAATGAGGAGTAGAAGGAAGCAAAAAAAAAAAGACATAATGGCTGAGAATTTTCTAAAAATGGTGAAATGTATTAACCTACATATACAGTAAGCTCAGTGAAACCCGAATCAGGATAAACAAAAGAAATCCACACTTATGCCTATTATCATGAAACTGCGGAAAACTAAAGATAGAGAGAAAATCTTAAAAGTGCTTAGTTGGCAAGAATATTACTTGCAGGAAAACAATGATAAGAATGCCTTATTGCCAAAAGACAGAGGAATAACATCTTTAAAGTGCTGAAAGGAAAAAGAGAATTGTCTGTCTATAATTCTCTATCCAGCAAAAAAAATTTTCAAGAATGAATTTGACAGAGAAGAATATACAATGAAGAAAAGATAATCTTTTCAATAAATGGTGTCAGGAAAACTGGACAGCTCATGCAAAACAATTAAACAGTTTTACACCATACACAAAAATCAACTAAAAAAATATTAAAGAATTGAATGTAAGACCTGAAACCATAAAAATACTAGAAGCAAACAGAGAAATAAAGCACCTTGACATTGATCTTGGCAATTTTTTTGGTGGCGGGGGGGTGGGTAGATTTGACACCAAAAGCAAAGGACGCAAAAGCAAAAATAAACAAGTGGAACTACATGAAACTAAAAAGCTTCTGCACAGCTAAGGAAACCATCAACATAATAAAAAGGATACCTGTGGAATGGGAGAAAATATTTGCAAATTGTATATCTAATAAAGGGTTAGCATCCAGAATATATAGAGAATGCATACAATTCAATAGCAAAACAAAAAATCCAATTAAAAATGGTCACTACAAATAACTAAATTTCATTTCTTTTTATGGCTGAGTAATATTCCATTGTATATATGTGCCACAGACCTAGAGTCTGTCATACAGAGTGAAGTAAGTCAGAAAGAGAAAAACAAATACCATATGCTAACACATATATATGGAATCTAAGAAAAAAAAATGGTCATGAAGTACCTAGGGGTAAGATGGGAATAAAAACACAGACCTACTAGAGCATGGACTTGAGGATATGGGGAGGGGGAAGGGTAAGCTGTGACAAAGTGAGAGAGTGGCATGGACATATATATACTACCAAATGTAAAATAGATAGCTAGTGGGAAGCAGCCACATAGCACAGGGAGATCAGCTAGGTGGTGTCTGACCACCTAGATGGGTGGAATAGGGAGGGTGGGAGGGAGGGAGATGCAAGAGGGAAGAGATAAGAGAACATATGTATATGTATAACTGATTCACTTTGTTGTAAAGCAGAAACTAACACACCATTGTAAAGCAATTATACTCCAATAAAGATGTTAAAAAAAATGGTCAGAGGAACTAAATGGACATTTTTCCAAAGAAGACATACAAATGGCCAGCAGGTACATGAAAAGGTGATCAACATCACTAATCATCAAGGAAATGCAAGTCAAAACCACAATGAGATATCACCTCACACCTGTTAGAATGGCCATCGTTAAAAGTACAAGAGAGGGGCTTCCCTGGTGGGAACCCCCATTAAAAGTACAAGAGAGGGGCTTCCCACAACCAAATTTAGACATACTAACTTTCTAACACTTTCTTGATTAATTGATAGAACATATTAAAAACAAAGTAAGAATACAGAAGATGTGAACATAATCTAATTGACCTAAGTGACAATTACATATATCAAAGAATGGCAGAACACACTTTCTTCTCAAGGGTACATCGAATATTTTTCAAAATATGCCCTATGTTCAGGCTTCCCAGGTGGTGCAGTGGTTGAGAGTCCGCCTGCCGATGCAGGGGACACGGGTTTGTGCCCCAGTCCGGGAAGATCCCACATGCCGCAGAGCGGCTGGGCCAGTGAGCCATGGCCGCTGAGCCTGCGCGTCTGGAGCCTGTGCTCCACGACGGGAGAGACCACAACAGTGAGAGGCCCGCGTACCGAAAAAAAAAAAAATACAAGAGATAAGAAGTATTGGCAATAATGTGGAGGAAAAAACAACCCTTTATGAACTATTAGTAAGAATGTAAATTTATTCAGCCACTATGGAAAACAGTATGACGTTTCCTAAAAAAATTAAAAATAGAATTACTATATGATACAGAAATTCCGTTTCTGGGTAAATGTTCAAAGAAGACGCAATCACTTTCTGGAAAATATATATGTGCCTCCATGTTCATTGCAGCATTGTTTACAGTAGACAAGACATGAAACAAACTAAGTATTCATGGACAGATGAATGTATAGAGAAAACGAGGTGTGCGCACATGTGTGTGTGTGTGTGTGTGTGAATAATGGAATATTATTCAGCCAGGGGCAAAAAAAAAAGAAAATCCTGCCATTTGTGGCAACACAGATGGACCTTGAGGGCATTATGCTAAATGAGGTAAGTTGGACAGAGAAAGACAAATATTGTATGATCTCTCTTATATGTGGAATCTAAAAGAAACCAAGCTCATAGATATAGAAAACAGACTGGTGTTGCCAGAGGTTGGGTAAGAGGTGGACAAAAATAAATAAAGGTAATGAAGGTAAAATAAAGTCATTTTCAGATAGACAACAGCTGAGAAAATCTGTTTCTTGCAAATATTTACTATAAGTAATAATAAGGAAACTTTCTCAGGCTGAAGGGAATTAATACTAGAAAAAAATCTTGATATGCAGGAAGGAATAAAGGGAACTAGAATGTATATATATATATATATATATATATATATATATATACATATATGTGTGTGTATATATATATACACATATATATGTGTGTATATATATGCGTGTATATATATATATGCATATACATATACACACATATGTACAACATAAAAGGACTTTGAAAACTATTGTAATATACATTATATGTACAATAATGTTTACAATAGTTTAATATATAGCATTTAATATAAAATATAATAATATAATACACACAAATATTCATATATTTAAAATTGTACACACAGATATATAGTATAGGCAGTCCTCAATTTGCACAGTACTGCCTTGACTGAAACTTGTGTGTATCAGAGCAATGTTCCCAGTTTGCACAGAACTTCAGTTACCAGACACCTGTGTAAAGTGAGTACACTTTTCCAATGTGCACAGGATTCAGGTAATATGGTTTTATGCATAGTAAGAACTGTAATATATATAAAATATATAATATATGTATTTTTTGACCACCTTCATCCATTTTGTCCATCCCTCACCCCAACCTCTGGCAACCACCAACCTGTTTTCTGTATATATCATATATTATTTTAAAAAGACAACCGGCCATTAAAAGAAAAATAAATAGTCACATGTTGTAGGGTTTGTAGTATATGGAGAGGTAAAATAAATGGCAACAATAGCACAGACAGTGTGAGGAGTCTAAATGGAATTACATTGTTGAAAAGTTCTTATATTATTCATGAAGTAGGTAGGATATTCGACGTAAATGTTGCTAAATTAAAGATGCATATTGTAATCTGTAGAGCAGCCATAATAAAATTAAGGAGGTATAAATTAAAAACCATACAGAAGGGCTCCCCTGGTGGCACAGTTGTTGAGAGTCCACCTGCCGATGCAGGGGACATGGGTTTGTGCCCTGGTCCGGGAAGATCCCACATGCCACAGAGTGGCTAAGCCCGTGAGCCATAGCCGCTGAGCCTGCGTGTCTGGAGCCTGTGCTCTGCAACGGGAGATGCCACAACAGTGAGAGGCCCATGTACAGCGAAAAAAAAAAAATACAGAAGATAAAATTTAATACTAAAATATTTGATTAATCCTAACTGGAAAACAAAAAAATAGGTGGCATACATAGAAAACAAATATCAGTACAGTCACCTTATATCCTAGTCTATCATTAATTACATTAAATGTTAACTATTTCATGAAAAAGGAAGAAATTAGCAGAAATGATTAATAAATCACCACTTAACTGTGATTGTTAATTTTATGTGTGAACTTGACTGGGGCACATGGTGGCCAGACTTGGTCAAACATTATTCTGGGTGTTTCTGTGAAGCTGTTTTAGATAAGATTAGCATTTAAATCAGTAGACTAAGGCATATTATCATCCATAATGTGGATGGGCCTCACCTAATCAGTTGAATGACTGAATAGAGCAAAAAGACTGATCCTCCCCCCAAGTAAAAGTGAATTATTTCTGCCTAATGGCCTTTGAACTGGGACATTGGTTTTTTGCCTCCCTTTGAACTTGAACTGAAACAACAGCTCTGACTAGGTTTCAAGCCTGCTGGCTTTCAGATTGGAATTACACCATTAGCTCTGCTGGTTCTCAGCCCTTCAAACTCATACTGGAATTAAACCATTTGCTCTTCTGGGTCTCCTGCCTGACGACTGACCCTGCAGATCTTGGGACTTGCCAGCCTCCATAATCACATGAGACAATTCTTTATAATTAATCTATAAATTAAATAAAATATATGGACTTCCCTGGTGGTCCAGTGGTTAAGACTGTTTCTCTGGAGAACCCTAATATACTTAGTATATCTTATTTATCAAAACACACCTTAAATATGATGAACTGGGTTAAAAGTTTAAAAGATGCATATAAATAGGATTTCCAATTTACTAAGCATAAAAGCTAATGTGACTCTGTTAATATCAGACAGAGTAGACTTCAAGAGAAGGGGTATTTATAGAGCTAAGGGGGACATTTCACAAGGATAAAAGTGCCAGTTTATCAAAAATACATAACCATACACATAATGTGTGTTCCAATAAAAGTTCTTATAATATATTAGATTAAATTCCTTAACTAAGGGGAGAAATAGACAAATCCACAACCAAATTTAGACATACTAACTTTCTAACACTTTCTTGATTAATTGATAGAACATATTAAAAACAAAGTAAGAATACAGAAGATGTGAACATAATCTAATTGACCTAAGTGACAATTACATATATCAAAGAATGGCAGAACACACTTTCTTCTCAAGGGTACATCGAATATTTTTCAAAATATATCCTATGTTCAGGCTTCCCAGGTGGTGCAGTGGTTGAGAGTTCACCTGCCAATGCAGGGGACACGAGTTCATGCACCGAACCGGGAAGATCCCACATGCCATGGAGCAGCTAGGCCCATGAGCCATGGCTGCTGAGCCTGTGTGTCCGGAGCCTGTGATCTGCAATGGGAGAGGCCACAACGGTGAGAGAGGCCCGTGTACCGCAAAAAAAAAAAAAAAAAAAAAAAAAAAAAAAATATATATATATATATATATATATATATATATATATATATATATATATACCCTATGTTGGAAACTACATGCAAGTCTTAATACATTTAAAATAACTGAAATAATATTGGCCATATTCTTTGATCACAGATAACAGTGGAATTAAATTAATAATTAATCCTATGAAAATATGTATAAGATATCCAAATGTTTGGAAATTAAACATCATATTTCCAAATAACCCATAAATCGAACAAAAAATTCAAAGAAAAGTATAAAATATTTTGAAATGAATGATAAAAATTATAATAAAAACATTGTTTCTACAGTAAGGCTGAAAGATAAATTTGTAGATTTAATTACCTATACTACAAAAGAGGATATATTTAAAATAAATTACCTAAACTCGCATGTTAACAAATATAGAAAAAGAATAAATCAAAATTAAAGTAGAAGAATGAATAGAATAGAAATAAGACCTGAAATAAATGAAATAGAAAACAGACCAACAATGGTGACGATTACACAAGTCAATCGTTTATTGTTTGAAAAGAGTATAAAAATGGGTAACCCCTAGAAATACTAATTAAAGAAGAAAGAAAACAAAAGAGAAAGAACAAATTACTCATGTCAGGAATAAAAGAGAGACAATACTACATATTATACAGACATGAAAAGGATATTAAAGGAATATTTTGTTAATCTCCATTTAATAAAAAGAAATCGTTAACTTAAAACCATTTAACAAATAGCAGATTGTTAACTGTTAATAAAGGTAGATTGATAACTGTAAGTTGACAACTTAGATGAAATGGAAAAATCCTTAAAAACAAAAATTACCCAAACTGGCAAATGAGAAAACAGAAAATCTGAACAATGTGATTTCTATTAAAGTCAACAAGAAAAAGACAACCCAGTTGGAGATTGGTTCAAGATGGCAGAGTAGAAGGACGTGTGCTCACTCCCTCTTGCGAGAGCACAGAATTGCAACTAACTGCTGAACAATCATCAACAGGAAGACACTGGAACTCACTAAAATAAATACCCCACATCCAAATAAAAAGGAGAAGCCACAAGGAGAGAGTAGGAGGGGTGCAATCACAATAAAATCAAATTCCATAACTGCTGGGGGGGTGACACAAGATGGCGAACAACTTATACCACAGAAACCCCAACTGGAGTGAAGGTTCTGAGCCCCATGTCAGGCTACCCAACCTGGGGGTCTGGCAACCGGAGGGGGAATTCCTAGAGAATCAAACTTTGAAGGCTAGTGGGACGTGATTGTAGGACTTTGACAGGAGTGGGGGAAACAGAAACTCCACTCTTGGAGGGCACACACAAAATAGTGTGTGCATCGGGACCCAGGGGAATGAGCAGTGACCCCATAGGAGACTGAACCTGACCTACCTGCTAGTATTGAAGGGTCTCCTGCAGAGGTGGGAGGTGGCTGTGGTTCACCATGAGGACAAGGACACTGGCAGCAGAAGTTCTGGGAAGTATTCCTTGGCGTGAGCCCTCCCAGAGTCTGCCATTAGCCCCAACAAAGAGCCAGGCAGTCTCCAGTGTTTGGTCGCCTCAGGCCAATCAACCAACAAGGAGGGAACCCAGCCCCAGCCATCATCAGAAAAGTGGACTAAAGTTTTACTGAGCTCTGCTCAACAAAGCAACAACCAGCTCTACTCATCACCAGTTCTTCCCATCAGGAACTTGCACAAGCCTCTTAGATAGCCTCATCCACAAGAGGGCAGACAGCAGAAGCTGCAGTTCTGCAGCCTATGGAACAAAAAACACACTCACAGAAAGATAGACAAGATGAAAAGGCAAAGGGCTATGTACCAGATGAAGGAACAAGATAAAACCTCAGAAAAACAACTAAATGAAGTGGAGATATGAAAACTTCCAGGAAAAGAATTCAGAATAATGATAGTGAAGATGATCCAGGACCTCGGGAAAAGAATGGAGGCAAAGATCAACAAGATGCAAGAAATGTTTAACAAAGACCTAGAAGAATTAAAGAACAAGCAAACAGAGATGAACAATAAAATAACTGAAATGAAAAATACAGTAGAAGCAATCAACAGCAGAATAACTGAGACAGAAAAAACGGATAAATGACCTGGAAGACAGAATAGTGGAATTCACAGCTGCAAAACAGAATAAAGAAAAAAGAATGAAAAGAAATGAAGACAGTCTAAGAGACTTCTGGGACAACATTAAACTCAACAAGATTTGCATTATATGGTTACCAGAAGAAGAAGAGAGAGAAAGGATCTGAGAAAATATGTCAAGAGATTATAGTCAAAAACTTCCCTAACACGGGAAAGGACAGCCACCCAAGTCCAGGAAATGCAGAGAGTCCCAGGCAGGATAAACCCAAGGAGAAAAATGCTGAGAAACATAGTAATCAAATTGACAAAAATTAAAGACAAAGAAAAATTATTGAAAGCAACAAGAGAAAAGTGATAAATAACATACAAGGGAAATTCCATAAGGTTAACAGCTGACTCCTCAGCAGAAACTCTCCAAGCCAGAAGGGAGTGGCATGATATACTTAAAGTGATGAAATGGAAGAACCTACAACCAAGATTACTCTACCCAGCAAGGAGCTCATTCAGATTCGACAGAGGAATCAAAAGTTTTACAGACAAGGAAAAGCTAAGAGAACTTAGCACCATCAAACCATCTTTAAAAAAAATGCTAAAGGAACTTCTCTAAATGGGAAACACAAGACAAGAAAAGAACCTACAAAAACAAACCAAAACAATTAAGAAAATGGTAATAGGAACATATATAATGATAATTACCTTAAACATGAATGGATTAAAAGCTCCAACCAAAAGACACAGGCTTGCTGAATGAATACAGAAACAAGACCCATATATATGCTGTCTACAAGAGACCGACTTCAGACCTAGGGACATGTACAGACTGAAAGTGAGGGGATGGAAAAGGTATTCCATGCAAATGGAAATCAAAAGAAAGCTGGAGTAGCAATACTCATAGCAGATAAAATAGACTTTAAAATAAAGAATGTTACAAGAGACACTGAAGGACACGACATAATGATCAAGGGATCAATCCAAGAAGAAGATATAACAATTATAAATATATATGCACCCAACACAGGAGCACCTCAATACATAAGGCAACTGCTAACAGCTATAAAAGAAGAAATTGACAGTAACACAATAATAGCGAGGGACTTTAACTCCTCACTTACACCAATGGACAGATCATCCAAATAGAAAAGTAATAAGGAAAAACAAGCTTTATTTTTTTAACATCTTTATTGGAGTATAATTGCTTTACAATGGTGTGTTAGTTTCTGCTTTACAACAAAATGAATCAGTTATATATATACATATGTTCCCATATCTCTTCCCTCTTGTGTCTCCCTCCCTCCCACCCTCCCTATCCCACCCCTCCAGGCAATCACAAAGCACAGAGCTGATCTCCCTGTGCTATGCGGCTGCTTCCCACTAGCTATCTACCTTACGTTTGGTAGTGTATATATGTCCATGCCTCTCTCTCACTTTGTCACAGCTTACCCTTCCCCCTCCCCATATCTTCAAGTCCGATTTCTAGTAGGTCTGTGTCTTTATTCCTGTCTTACGCCTAGATTCTTCATGACATTTTTTTTCTTAAATTCCGTATATATGCGTTAGCATACGGTATTTGTCTCTCTCTTTCTGACTTACTTCAATCTGTATGACAGACTCTAGGTCTATCCACCTCATTACAAATAGCTCAATTTTGTTTCTTTTTATGGCTAATATTCCATTGTATATATGTACCACAATTTCTTTATCCATTCATCCAATGATGGACACTTAGGTTGTTTCCATCTCCGGGCTATTGTAAATAGAGCTGCAATGAACATTTTGGTACATGACTCTTTTTGAATTATGGTTTTCTCAGGGTATATGCCCAGTAGTGGGATTGCTGGGTCATATGGTAGTTCTATTTGTAGTTTTTTAAGGAATCTCCATACTGTTCTCCATAGTGGCTCTATCAATTTACATTCCCACCAACAGTGCAAGAGGGTACCCTTTTCTCCACACCCTCTCCAGCATTTATTGTTTCCAGATTTTTTGATGATGCCCATTCTGACGGGTGTGAGATGATGTCTCATTGTAGTTTTGATTTTCATTTCTCTAATGATTAGTGATGTTGAGCATTCTTTCATGTGTTTGTTGGCAGTCTGTATATCTTCTTTGGAGAAATATCTATTTAGGTCTTCTGCCCATTTTTGGATTGGGTTGTTTGTTTTTTGGTTATTAAGCTGCATGAGCTGCTTATAAATTTTGGAGATTAGCTTTAAATGACACAATAGACCAGATAGATTTAATTGATATTTATAGGACATTTCATCCAAAAACAGCAGATTACACTTTCTTCTCAAATGGATCATGGAACATGCACACGGAACATTCTCCAGGATAGATCACATCTTGGGTCACAAATCAAGCCTCAGTAAGTTTAAGAAAATTGAAATAATATCAAGCATCTTTTCTGACCACAACACTATGAGAGTAAAAATCAGTTACAAGCACAAAAACAGAATTATAGATCAATGGAACAGGATTGAAAGCCCAAAGATAAACCCACGCACCTAGGGTCAACTAATCTTTGACAAAGGAGACAAGGATATAAAATGGAGAAGAGAGTCTCTTCAATAACTGGTGTTCAGAAAACTGGACAGCTACATGTAAAAGAATGAAATTAGAACACTTCCTAACACCATACACAAAAATAAACTCAAAATGGATTAATGACCTAAATGTAACACCGGACACTATAAAACTCTTAGAAGAAAACATTGAAAGAACACTCTTTGACATAAATCACAGCAAGATCTTTTTTGATCCACCTCCTAGAGTAATGGAAATAAAAACAAAAATAAACAAATTGGACATAATGAAACTTAAAAGCTTTTGCACAGCAAAGGAAACTACAAACAAGACATAAAGACAACCCTCAGAATGGAAGAAAATATTTGCAAATGAATCAACGGACAAAGGATTAATCTCCAAAATAAAAAACAACTCCTGCTACTCAATATTAAATAAACAAACAACCGAATCCAAAAATGTGCAGAAGACCTAATAGACATTTCTCCAAAGAAGATATACAGATGGCCAAGAAGCACATGAAAAGCTGCTCAACATCACTAATTATTAGAGAAATGCAAATCAAAACTAGAATGAGGTATCACCTCACAACTGTTAGAATGGGCATCATCAGAAAAATCTAAAAACAACAAATGCTGGAGAGGGTGTGGAGAAAAGGGAACTCTCTTGCACTGTTGGTGGGAATGTAAATTGATACAGCCACTATGGAGAACAATATGGAGTTTCCCTAAAAAACTAAAAATAGAATTACCATATGTTCCAGCAATCCCACTACTGGGCATATACCCAGAGAAATCCATAATTCAAAAAGACACATGCCTGCCGATCTTCACTGCAACACTATTTACCATAGCCAGGTCATGGAAGCAACCTAAATGCCCATCGACAGACAAATGAATAAAGAAGTAGTACATATATACAATGGGATATTACTCAGCTATAAAAAGGAACGAAATTGGGTCATTTGTATAGATGTGGATGGATCTAGAGACTGTCATACAGAATGAAGTAAGTCAGAAAGAGAAAAACAAATATCGTATATTAACACATATATGTGGAACCTAGAAAAGTACAAATGAACCGGTTTGCAGGGCAGAAATTGAGACAGAGATGTAGAGAACAAACGTATTGACGCCAAGGGGGGAAGTGGTGGGGGAGTGGTACTGTGATGAATTGGGAGATTGGGATTGACATATATACACTAATATGTGTAAAATGGATAACTACTAAGAACCTGCTGTATAAAAAAATAAACAAAATTCTTAAATTAAAAAAAAAGACAGGGCTTCGCTGGTGGCACAGTGGTTGAGAGCCTGCCTGCTGATGCAGGGGACACGGGTTCGTGCCCCAGTCCGGGCAGATCCCACATGCCGTGGAGCGGCTGGGCTCGTGGGCCATGACTGCTGAGCCTGTGCATCTGGAGCCTGTGCTCCGCAACGGGAGAGGCCACAACAGTGAGAGGCCCGCGTACCCCCCCCCAAAAAAGGCAACCCAATTAATAAATGGGAAAGAGAATGAAATGCACAAAGATGATATACAAATGGTCTCAAAATACAGCCACTTTGGAAGTCAGTTTTGGTAGCTTCTTACAAAACTAAATATACTCTTATCATACAATCCAGCAATTTTGCTCCCTGGTATTCATGCAAATGAGTTGAAAATGTATGTCGGCAAAGAAATCTTCATGCAAATGTTTATAACAGCTTTATTCATATGTGTCCAAACTTGGATGCTACCAACATGTCCTACAATAGGTGAGTGCTAATAAACTATGGCACCTCCACACAGTAGAATGTTATGCCAAGATAAAAAGAAATGAATCACCTATCCACGGATGTTTATGGAAGCTCTATTCATATTTGCCAAAATTTGGAAGCAACAGAGGTGTCCTTTCATAGGTGAATGGATAAACTGTGGTACATCCAGACAATGGAATATTATTCAGTGCTAAAAATGAAGTAAGCTATCAAGCCATGATAGCTTGGAGAAATCTTAGTTGCATATTAGTAGGGGAAAAAAAGCCAATCTGAAAAGTTTACATATTGTGTGATTCCAAGTATATGACATTCTGGAAAAGGCAAAACTATGGAGATCTTAAAAAGGGGGTTTGGGGGGAGGTAGGGTTTGCCTGGGGGTTTGCCGGGGGTTAGGACGGAGGTAGGGTGAATAGCAGAGCACAGAGGATTTTTAGGGTATTGAAATTATTCTGTATGTCATGAAGGTGGATACATGTCATTATACATTTGTCAAAACCCACAGAATGTATAACCCCTAGAGGGAAACTTAATATAAACTACAGACTTTGTATGATAATGATGTGTCTGTAGGTTCATGGATTATAACTCATGACCCTCTGGTGCAGGATGTTGATATTGTGAGAAGTTGTGTATGAGTGTGGGACGGGCAAAGATTATATGAGAATTCTCAATTTTGCCCTCAATTTTTTGGAAGCTTACAGCTGCTCAAAACTTATCTATTAATAGGGCTTCCCTCGTGGCACAGTGGTTGAGAGTCCGCCTGCCGATGCAGGGGACCCGGGTTCGTGCCCCGTTCCGGGATGATCCCACATGCCACAGAGCAGCTGGGCCTGTGAGCCATAGCCGCTGAGCCTGCGCGTCCGGAGCCTGTGCTCCGCAACGGGAGAGGCCACAGCAGTGAGAGGCCCGCGTATCACAAAAAAAGAA
Organism: Stenella coeruleoalba; assembly: GCF_951394435.1. Taxonomy (NCBI): domain Eukaryota; kingdom Metazoa; phylum Chordata; class Mammalia; order Artiodactyla; family Delphinidae; genus Stenella; species Stenella coeruleoalba. Next base: position 128,644,940 of record NC_137147.1, read on the forward strand.
AAAAAAATTATATTAATAAACAAGCATACAGACAAACAAAAATACGATACAACCATTTCTCACCCACTAGAAAGCTTAAAATCAAAATGGCCAATTACATCAATTTTGGCAAGGATTTGGAGCAAATAGAACTCTCATACATTGCTAAGAGGAGTACAAAATGGTACAATCACAATTTCACATCTGCTAGGATGACCAAAATAAAAATGACTGACAATACAAAATCTTGTAAGGCTGTCAAGCACGTGGAATTCTCGTAAGTTCTGGAAGAGTGTATGTAAAACATTCTAACCCAATGGTGGAGAACTGTTGCAGTTCCTTATAAATACACACGTATCTACTTTATGAACCAGTCATCCAGTCTGACATTTACACAAGATACATGAACATGTACTTTAAAAAGAAGAAATTTAGAAGAATTTTCAAAGCAGTCTTTTTTTATACTAGCCCCAAATTGTAAATGTCTCAATGTCAACAGGTAATAGATAAACAAACTGTGCAGTATATAAAGTTGGAGTTCTAGTTGGCATCAGTAAGTAGCAAACTTCTGATACATGCAGTATGTTTAAATCTAAAAAAAAAAAGTTGAATCCAGACACAAAAAGAGTATACACTATACTGATCAGATTTATATGAAATTCAAGAACAGGTAAAACTGATATATGGTGAAAGAAATCAGAAAGCAGCTCCCTTTGCACATGAAAAGATGCTCAACATCTCTATTAGAGAAATGCAAATCAAAATTACAATGAGGTCTCACCTCACACCAGTCAGAATAACCATCATCAAAAAGTCTACAAATAACAAATGTTGGAGAGGGTGTGGAGAAAAGGGAACCCTCCTACACTGTCGTTGGGTTGGTGCAGGCACTATGGAAAACAGTATGGAGGTTTCTTAAAAAACTAAAAATAGAGTTTCCATTTGATCCAGCAATCCCACTCCTGGGCATCTATCTGGAGAAAACTCTAATTCGAAAAGATACATGCACCCCAATATTCACAGCAGCACTATTTACAAGAGCCAGGACATGGAAACAACCCTTGTGCCCATCGACAGATGAACGGATAAAGAAGTTTGGTTGTGTGTATATGTGTGTGTGCATATATATATATATATATATACACACACACACACACATATATACAGATACACACACAATGGAATATTACTCAGTCATAAAAAATAATCAAATTTGCAGCAACATGGATGGACCTAGAGATTATCATATGAAGTGAAGTAAATCAAAGATAAATATCATATGATATCACTTATATGTGGAATCTAAAAAAGTAATACAAATGAATCTATATACAAAACAGAAACGGACTCACAGACATAAAAATCAAACTTACAGCTACCAAAGGGGAGAGGGTGGTGGGGAAGGGATAAATCAGGAGTATGGGGTTAACAGATACAAACTACTCTATATAAAATAGATAAGCAACAAGGATTATTGTTTAGCACAGGGAACTATATTCAATATCTTATAATAACTGATAATGGAAAATAATATTAAAAAATAGCAGTTGCCTTTGGAGGTGAAGGAATTGACTGGAAAAGGGCACATGGACATTTATTTGGTAAAGAAAGTGCTCTTCATCTTGTTTTGACAGATGGTTACTTGGTGACAAAGTTCATTTAACAGAATGCTGTATATCTATGCATTTAACTGTATGTTAATTATGTCTTAAATTATTTAAAAAAGTTTTGGCAACGCTGGTGTAATGGCCAAGAAAGCTCCCTTTGGCAACAAATAGATTTGGCTTCAATTCCAGAATCTGCTATAGATTTCCAGATTTGTGACAAGTTAATTACCATCCTGAGCCTCAATTTCTTGATGTGTAAAATGGGGCCAAACACTTGTGGATTTTGTGAGGAATGTACAGTGTTTGACAGCTTTTAGGGTGGTATTTGGTCAAATAATCACCATTCAATAAATAGTAGTTACACAATTTTAATGAATCTCTCACAATTCTTCTTTCAAATGCCTTGTACTTCTGACATACCCTGTTTTTGTTTTTCTTTTTTCTTTTAGTGCTCTATTTGTTCACTCATGAATCTCCCACACCTTTGGATTTGTTTTTCTTTTCATTGCTGTTGCCAGCATCACACCCCTACCCCCACACTCCAAGCAGAAGTAAGTACTCAGTTATTTGCATCAACTATGACCAATATGAATTTTAAACAATGCAAACAACAATACTTTATTGCACTAAAAATAGCATATTCGTATCCCTCTGTGTCTATAAGATCCAATGTCAGATTTTTCTCTGTACATAGCACCATGTCAGGCACATACTAAATCCTTAATAAAAGGCATTTCATAAGTAAATAATTTTAGACTTTGTGAAAATCGTAACTATTTTACTCACTTATCAATATTTACACCAAGTCTAACAGCTATCGAGGAGTGAAAGATGGGCGCTTCTAGTGCTAATCTTACACTTTCATTCACTAGCTCCTTACTGAACACTCAGAATGATCTGGGGATAGAAGAGTAAGCAAAACAAGGCTCCAGTCTCTATTCTTTCCATGTTGCAAACAATAAAGAAATGGACAAATTCTTCATACATCTGGCTCAGTGATTTTCCTATTCCTGTTTGTCTCGCCTCATTTCTCCTTCCCCCAATCTTTTCCATTACTTGTGTTATCCTTCTGTTATATACTTATGCAAATACTGAAAACTCCTTTCTAATTAGAAGACAGACACCTACATTCCATGGATGTTTTGTATATACATATATATATGTGTGTGTGTGTGTGTGTGTCTTTTATTTTCTATGCACCTTGGATTTTTAAGCTGTTTCATGGAGAAGGAAGAGAAGGGAATTTGACAACACTTGGATCAGAGGTATGGAGATGGGAGAGCATATGCACAAAAGGGTGGTGGGACCCTCAGGAAGCTAGAACATTCCACAAGGAGAAGAGGGGTTTTTGGAGACCTATTTAAAGCTTGTAGTTCAAACCCACTAGACTCAGGACATTATTGGGTTTTGCTTTTATCAATATTAAAACAGTCGACCTTCACAAAGGGGCTATATGTCACTCGATTCCTCAGGTGTTACTGACATTGGGAATAGGAAATTTGTCAGTAGCTAGATCATCAAGTGGCCTGGGTCTGAGAGCACTGATTGTCCAAAACAGGCAGATGTATTTTCCAGGGAAGAATAAACCCGATTCACCCACCATTACTGTACCCAGCAGAACCACTGGATTCTCATACCCCAATTTTTCTCAGATAGTTCAATAACATTAACCAAAGAGTTGCAAAGGTGCTACCTTGACTACCTTCCATTTATAATGACACCTACATTGCCCATCCCTTCATAATTCCTGATAATTTGCTTTTGGCTTCTGTATCATCCGTGGGTATAAACTGGGCCTCCTTTGACATAATGGATTTGGTGGGGGTTGATGTTGTGAGGCAGTGCTATTCATTAAGCTCCAACCTCCGTGAGAACAATTGGGCCCTGCTGGTAACCATTTACTGTGTGGGATGATCCACAGCATGGTGGACCAAAAGCTAAATCCGCCATAATCCTGAAAAAAAAAATGGTTAGTGGGAGAACTTGATCTCTGATGAATTTATATATTGGAATTAGAGGAGGAAAAAGTGCTTTATTGAGGGTAGAAATGTCATAGGCTGAAAAATAAACTGATTTTTCCCAAAGCCATCCACAGCCAGCAACTGTTATGTGACAAGGTTGGTAATAGGGGAACATGAGGGTTATGGGTCCAGAGTTGGCGCCCATGAAGTCGTTAGCTCTAAACCCCATCAAACTGAGAAATCTTATATGGATTGACTATTATTAACCTACAGGAGGGATCTGAAACCATGAGACATGGAATATCCATTCTGTATAAGCATCTTTCTGGGGTTATATAGGCATTACACATCAACAGCCACCAGGGAAGAGCTGCTGGTCTCTGAAAAGAAGATGTTCCTGGGGGATAACAACTCATTTCTCATCCCTTCAATTGCCAGAAAAACTACTGAAACCTCACTCCCAAATTATTATTTCATTATTTAAGGCAATAGTAAACTTGGGAGTGTGTATATGCCTTCACTGGGATTCATAAATTATCAAATTTGAGGAGGAGTGGGGTGTAGCCTTCATCATTCTCGTCTGCCCCCTTGTGGCATCTTTCATGGTTTTTTTTTGTCACTGCAGACTCTTGCCCTAGGCTGCAAATAGCCTCTTCTAAACTAAACATCTTTGATATTTAGTATGTTGTACATTTCCAGAAAACTACCCAACTAGAGCTGAGACTGTCATTTCCTTTCATCATGAAGTAGTATAGTGTTACTCAATACATTTGATGTCTTCTGCTTTATCTGTTAATACATTGTTTGTCTAATTTTTAAACTGATTTGGCTGAGTAGATGTCCCCCCAATTCTGTGTGTTACTCTTCATCTATTTTTCCTGTATATGAACCATGGATCTATTCATTCACCCATTTTATTACTTTCTAGTGCATTTTTTTTGGTTGTCGCTGTTACCATTTCTTTCTTGCTCTGCAACTGATAAACAAGTAACAGGAAACATACCTGGTCCTTTCATCCCAGTTATTCCATGGGAATTATCCCCCATACTAAAAATGCTTCCTCTCATGGATGTCTGGAACATCTCAATTTCCAGGATCTCTTTCCTTCTCTATTCTTTGCCATCTTTTTTCTCTTCCTGGGTCTGAAAATGCCTGTATCCTCCAAGAAAGACCTTTCATAGGAGTTTCACCCTAAACACTCTTCTTCTGCATCCACAATCCCTGCAACAGCTCTATTTCCATGAAGAGTATCTGGACTCCCAGCTCATTTATCTTCTGAATCCCAAGCCATTATACAGGAGTGTCTGCAGGGTATCTCTCTTTGGCAGGTCCACAGCACTGTAAATGCCCGTGTCCCATCCAATAACCATCAATCTCTCTTCCTACCAGCTTCCACTGTGTCCCTAAGAGAATCATCTACACCAGCAATTTCCCACTTTCCCAGGACACACGTCTCTTTCACACTTACATTAAATTATAATAGCTGCCTACTATCACTCTTGAAATATATATATGTATATATATATATATGTGTGTGTGTGTGTGTGTATATATATATATATATATATATATATATATATATATATATATATATATATATATATATTTCCCTTCCTCCGGCTCCAGTTTTGCTGTATCTGAGCTCAGACCACACCATCTCCCCCTTCATGGATACCTTCCATGTTCCCAGTGGTCTGTTCCCAACTCTATAATGCAGTAGAGTGATTTCTAAAACATAAATCTGTTCCTGTCACTCCCCTGTGAAAACTCATCCATGGGGAGTCTGACGAGGCTGCATTTGGGGACTGGACGGAGTGAGGAGGGATCTTGTGTCAGCCAGGATTTCTGGTAGACGCCCCTATGCACTATCCACTTGTGGTGGTCGGGGGCGGAGAAGGGGCGGGATTGAGCCCCCTTCCCCCCTCCTCCTTACTGCGGAAAGCTGCAGAGCTAAGGGCACTCACTTCCTATTCACCAGTCAGCAGGGAGGAATCCTCTCAGCAGCCACGTAGGCATTCTCTTCTCTCTGGAGGAAAAGGCCCAGCAGCTGTCGGAGGAAAAGGCTCACCAGCTGTCAGAGCAAAAGGACATGTCGCAGCTAAGTAAGAATTTGGGTGATTCGAGTCCCCCGGCGGAGGCCCCTAAGCCTCCGGTCTATAGCCGCCCTACGGTTCTGATGCGGGCTCCGCCCGCCTCCTCTCGGGCTCCACCAGTCCCTTGGGATCCACCTCCGATTGATTTGCAGGCTTCATTGGCCGCTTGGCAGGCACCTCAGCCTGCTTGGGAGGCCCCGCAGGGCCAGCCGCCTGCCCCAGTGGCTCCCATGGCCCAACCTCCGGCCCTAGGGGGCCCGATGGTCCAGGCTCCCCCTCTGGGAGGCCCGATGGGCAAGCCTCCAACTCCGGGAGTCCTGATGATCCATCCTCCCCCTCCGGGAGCCCCGATGGCCCAGCCTCCAACTCCGGGAGTCCTGATGATGCATCCTTCAGCTCCCGGAGCCCCAATGGCGCATCCTCCCCCTCCGGGGACCCCAATGGCTCATCCTCCCCCTCCGGGGACCCCGATGGCACATCCTCCCCCTCCTGGGACCCCGATGGTGCATCCTCCCCCTCCGGGGACCCCCATGGCGCATCCTCCCCCTCCGGGGACACCGATGGCTCACCCTCCCCCTCCGGGGACACCGATGGCCCATCCTCCCCCTCCGGGGACCCCTATGGCTCAGCCTCCAGCTCCAGGAGTCCTGATTCCCCAGCCTCTGACTCCGGGAGTCCTGATGGTCCAGCCTCCTGCTCCAGGAGCCCCGATAGCCCAGCCTCCACCCCCGGCACCCTTGATGGCCCAGCCTCCGCCTCCAGGAACCCCGATGGCCAAGCCTCCAGGTCCTGGAGTCCTGATGATCCATCCTGCAGGCTCAAGAGCTCCGATCACCCAGCCTCCAGCTACAGGAGCCCCGATGGTGCAGCCGCCTGCGCCGGCCCCACCTGCGCAGCCTATGGCTTCCTGGGCCCCACAGGCTCAGCCTCTGATCCTGCAGATCCAGTCACAGGTTATAAGGGCTCCTCCGCAGGTTCCCCAGGGTCCGCAGGCCCCGCCAGCGCAGCTGGCCACACCCCCGGGCTGGCAGACCACTTCTCCGGGATGGCAGGCCCCACCGCAAGGCTGGCCAGCCACGCCCCTGGGCTGGCAGACCACACAGGTCACCTGGCCTGCTCCAACGATTGCCTGGCAGGCACCTTTACCTGTGCGCCCGGGGCCACCACCCATCCGACCGGGCCCACCGCCCATCCGCCCGGGCCCCCCGCCGGTGCGCCAGGCCCCACCCCCAATCCGCCAGGCACCTCCACTGATCCGCCAGGCACCGCCACCCATCCGACCTGCCCCGCAGGTCCTGGCCACCCCGCCGCCTCTCTGGCAGGCTCTGCCGCCCCCACCACCTCTGCGGCAGGCCCCACAAGCTCGGCTGCCCACCCCGCAGTTGAGGGCGGCTCCACCAATTCGGGCGGCCCCACAGGTGCCGACGGCCCCTCCAGCACTGCAGATGCCCACCGCACCTCCCGCTGTTCCGCAGGCGCCCCCGGCCGTGATGCCAGCCCCTCTGCCGGCCGCACTGTCAGCCCCGCAGGCTGTGCACTGCCCACCCATCATCTGGCAGGCCCCGAAAGGCCAAGCTCCGGTGCCACACGAGATGCCAACCTCAATGGAGTTCCAGGAAGTTCAGCAAGCCCAGGCCAGCCTGGCCTGGCAGGCTCCAAAGGCCCCCGGGCAATTCTGGCAGGCCCTGCCCACCCAGGAGGCCCAGAGGCAGGGCCCACCACTGGTTCAACTGGACCAGCCCTTTCACGGGGCCTCCGCCTCCCAAAAGGCCCTGCAAATCCAGCTACCCACCCAGCAGGCCCAGCCCTCGGGCTCGCAGGCAGAGCTGCCAGCCATGCACCTCCAGCCCTCCTGGCAGGGCCCCCCCTCAGCCTTGCAGGGCCAGCCCGGAGCCCCCTTAGTGGGGGCAAATTTTCCCATGGGCTCTGCTAAATCATTGATGACTCCATCAGGAGAATCCAGGGCCTCCTCTATAGACCGTAGGACCTCTTCAAAAGAACGTAGGACCTCTTCAAAGGAACGCAAGGCTCCTTCAAAGGACCGGATGATCTTCGGTGGCACTTTTTGTGCTCCCAGGGCAATGCCAACTGCTGGAGCACACCTGCCAACTCCCTGGAAAAACTTGCCTGCCGCATCTGAGACCTTTACTGCCACCTCAAGGGTCTTTCCATCTACCTCCCAGTTCCAGCCTGCCTCTTCTAATGCCTTCAAGGGCCCGTCTGCCACCTCAGAGACCCCAAAATCACTGCCACTTGCTCTGCAGGATCCATTTGCCTGCATTGAGGCCTTGCCTGCAGTCCCATGGGTTCCACAGCCCAACGTGAATGCCTCGAAGGCGTCCAAGGCAGGGCCCAGCATCCTGATGGCGACGGCAGCTGCCCCCAAGGCAATGGCCACCACTCAAGAGGCCTCGAAGACCTCCGCTGAGCCTCCACGTCGTTCGGGCAAGGCTACCCGGAAGAAGAAGCATCTGAATACCGAAGAGGAGGATGGCAGGGGCCAGATGCTGAGCATGCGCACCTGGCAGGCCCCCAGGCCCTGGGAAAGTGTGGACTTCAATGACTGGGAGGTTCAAACCCCTATCCAGGTCCTGTGTGACTGGGAGGGCCTAAGCACCTCCCATGGCCTGAGTGGCTGGGAGGGCCCGAGTACCTCCCGGATCCTGAGTGGCTGGGAAGGACCCAGCACTTCTTGGGCCCTGAGTGCCTGGGAGGGCCCGAGCACCTCAAGGGCCCTGGGTCTCTGGGAAAGCCCAGTTAGCCCTCCGTCCTTGATCATCTCTGAGCTCCCTAATCTTGCTCAGGGATTTGGTGCAACCCAAGATGACCCCAAGATGGAGACTCAGCCACTGTCTCCCTTGGATGAGAGAGCAAACGCACTGGTGCAGTTCCTCTTGGTCAAGGACCAAGCCAAGGTGCCCATCAAGCGCTCAGAGATGGTGAAATTCATCATCCGTGAATATAAAGATGAGTGCTTAGAAATCATCAGCCGTGCCAGCCACAAGCTGGAGTGTGTCTTTGGTTATCAATTGAAGGAAATTGATCCCAAAAACCACTCTTATATTCTCATCAACAAGGGTCGGAAGGGTGAAGCAGCGTCATCCTATTTAGACAGGCCCAAGGTAGGACTCCTGATGGTGGTTCTGAGCCTCATCTTTATGAAAGGCAATTGTGTCAGGGAGGACCTGATCTTTACTTTTCTGTACAAGTTAGGGCTGGATGTCCGGGAGACACATGGTCTCTTCGGAAATACAAAGAAGCTCATCACCGAAGTGTTTGTAAGAGAGAAGTACCTAGAGTACAGGAGAATCCCTTTTACTGAGCCAGCAGAATATGAGTTCCTCTGGGGCCCCCGAGCATTCCTCGAAACCAGCAAGATGCTTGTCCTGAAGTTTTTGGCCAAGCTCTATAAGAAAGATCCACGGTGCTGGCCATACCAGTACTATGAAGCGCTGGCAGAGTGTGAGTCTGAAGATTTGGATGAGGATAAGCCTGGCCCCGATGATAAAGCCGATGACCCCACCAGCAGCCCCCCTCCCCGCTAATGTGGTTTAGCCGATATCTCATTGTTCCTTTGGGTCCCCGGCCTGAGGCCACTGACAGGGTGGGGTGGGGGGGACGTTTTGTTTCTGGTGTTTATGTTCCAGTTCTCTGTGTGTAAGTTTGAATTTCAATTTGCTTTCATATCTGCCAAAGCTTTGTACATTTTCATGTGGTGTTGATTTCAACTGGCTACTGTTCTATTTGGTATTTTGGCATCTGTATTTTTAAGTGAGATCTGTGATTCTCTGTTTTGTGTTATAATTGTTATGTTTTGCTATCAGAGTTGTGCTGGCTTTGTGAAATGAATTTGAGAAGCTATCCATCTCATTCTGGTACAGATTATGTAGCATCAAAATAGGCTGTTCTTCGAACGTTAAAATGACTCATCAGTAAAAGCTGTCTGCAGAAAAGTAAATATCTATATCTATATCTATATATAAATATAATTTCAGCATAACATGGAAGTGTTTGTCTTTATTCTAATTTTTATTCTAGATAGTGCGAGCCAAGTTTTACCGTACTCTCCAAATACAGCTGAACATCAAGACAACTACCAGTGATAGTAGAAACCACGGTGACGAAACTGCTTTTCAAAGACAGTGCTACATGCATTGTAATTAGGCAGCGATTGCAATGGGTGGTGAAACGTAAGATTAAAGCAAAAGTAAAACTTAAGTCAGCAAGGCTGGATCAAGAGGAGGTTTTTAATCCTCTTGACTCCTCACAATAATCCTTCAAAGTAGGCATTATTCCCATTTTGTAGGTGAGTGTCTAAGGCTCAAGTAGAATAATTAAATGGGACATGTCTGTGCCAAGGCAATAATGTTGTAATTTGGAGCAGAAAATATTCTTAAGGTTATGTGAGAAGTGAGGACCATCTGCCTGTAGGACCACAGCTACCAAGTTTGTTAGCCACAGGGATGAATCGGCCAAAGGGGCATTGGTCAGTCATGTGGTGGGTGGTGGGTGTCCAGCAGCTCAGGAAATGTGGGTTTCATCAACACATTGACACGGGCATTGAAACACACTCCCTGAAAAACATCCAGGTTTAGAACAGGGAAAAGGAAATACCAGGCTTCACTGAACTGGGGATCCTGCAGATTGCAGGCAGTAGGGGGGAAGGAGGCAGACAACACGGAGGTCTAGCTGAAGCTCCTGGGAGGGGCCATCAGTTGTAACATACAGGGGACTTCAGCTGGCAATGTCTGATGTGCTAAATAGCCTTAGTCAGCCTTTGGGTGCAGGGCCTGGTGTGGGAGGGAGTGGATGTGGACAGGAGAGTTTCGGAGAAAGATATTCATGCACACCTGACCAGGCTGGTGTGTGCAAAAGGACTTTCCTGAAGGTACCACTGTCTTCACGTGGATTGGGACCATCAGCGCTTCTGCCATCTCTACTGTCCTAGAAGGATCCAGAACCCCACCCCTAAACCCCCCTTCTCTTGGTGAAGATGAAGTTCCAGAGAGGAGGTAAATGGCAAAAGTGGTATTCGTCTGCCCCCTAGTGGCCTGCCACAGTTCTGTTGCTCCTGCAGTGGCTCAGTGCAGCCCCTGCCGCAGTGAAGAAACACCCCAAATACCCTGGGTTTAGGCTAGTACTTGCTTCATAACCCTTGCCCATAATTCTACTTGCATTTGGGCCCAAACGTTTCTTCTTTTCTCTTATGTCATAGGGCAAGGTGAAACCTCCTCTCCACGTCCAATCCAGTTGCATTTAGGAAGCTGAGTTTCTAGAAGAGGAGATGAACTCATAAGATGCAGAGTCCATTCCCCGACTGCCCCCACCCTGGGACCTGCCTGGCTACAGGGGATCTTTGGTAAGTTGTCCAAGTGACCAGGTTTTCCAGAAATTCTGAAGAAGTTTCTTGTAAGCTCTGTGGTTCAGAGAGTATTGGGCTACTGCCCCAATCAGTCTTTAGTTATTTTGACGACAACAGCAAATGCCCATTGAAGGCAACAGCCCTGTCCCAACTGAGAAGTATCCCCCAAAGAGGCTTTGCTGGGCCAGAAAAGTGACACATAGGTCTAGTATTTCTTATTTGGTTTTAGTTTATTTATTATGTTTTTTATAGTTTTCTCCAAATCATTCACTCATGGGGGACTTGAGCAAGTGGCTTTTTGTGGAGCAAAATTTGGAAAGTAGCATCATATGACTTTGGTGCCATGCTTAAGGTGTGGCTTTACTTCAGGGCAGAAAGGCTCACTTCCCATTGACAATCCTTAATCTCATTTATCCCATCATCGGATATAAAGCAAATACCTAATTTAAGCAATGTCAAGGGCTTAAGACCTGACTAGAGTTAAAATGTAATTAAAGATAAGTTACAATAATAATACAATTGTAACTACAAACAAACAAACTTGACCAAATATTCCACTGAAAGGTTTAAGAAAGAACAGCTTCTTTGGAGAAATGTCATGAAAAACCTAGGGGTGAAACAGGAATAAAGACACAGACTTACTAGAGAATGGACTTGAGGCTATGGGGAGGGGGAAGGGTAAACGGTGACAAAGCGATAGAGAGGCATGGACATATATACACTACCAAGCGTAAGGTAGATAGCTAGTGGGAAGCAGCCGCATAGCACAGGGAGATCAGCTCGGTGCTTTGTGACCGCCTGGAGGGGTGGGATAGGGAGGGTGGGAGGGAGGGAGACGCAAGCTGGAAGAGATATGGGAATGTATGTATATATATAGCTGATTCATTTTGTTGTGAAGCTGAAACTAACATACCATTGTAAAGCAGTTATACTCCAATAAAGATGTTAAAAAAAAAAAAAAAACTAGGGGAGAAAAAAAAAAAAAGAAAGGACAGCTGACATTATGAAATCAGAAGGCAGAAAACAAAAATCCAGGAAAATGGGAAACTACAGGGTAAGAAGCAATGAGAGAAAATTCAAGACCCATTATTTCAAAGTTCTAAAATATAGATAAATTTAGTATGAAGATTTTTATTGTAAAATGAAGAAACCTAAAACCTCTATAAACTAAATGGGCAAAAGATAACAGGTGACAAAAAACAAAAGAAATACAAATGGAAAATGACATTGTAAACTGTTTCACCTCACTAATACGTGAGGACAATATTACCTATTATAAATATTAGACCAGTATTCCAGCTTTCATTTATTAAATTAGCATAGAATGAAATAAAAGCCCATGGAATATCCAATGCAAATAAAGTTATCATGAAACTGGCACCCAGTTTATATGGCTGATGAAACTATAAATTACTACAAATTACCCTGAAATAAATTCAGTCAACTGCATCTCCAAGAGATTTAAAAATATTAACACTATCTTACCTACAAATTCTTCATATAGGAATATATTGAATGGAAATAATCTGTAGTGGGGGCAGAAGCTTTTTCACAAGGAAAACTACTCAGGAAAGTGGAGGAGACATTATGATATGCACAGCTGCCCTCCACCCCCATACAAACATACTAGCATCAAGGTGGTCCAGTGAGCTTTCTGCTGAAAAGACCAAAGGCTTCCTCAGAAAACCACGTGCAGTTTTCTCCAGCACAAAATTGTGTGCAGCAAAGCAGAGACATGAAATCTGTGCCTGAAAAATTTGAAAGTGGGTGCTAGCAGGTTCCCATCAAAGCTGTGGAATGATCTCAGCCATTTCCGATTAAGCTGTAGACTCTTCAAGAAGAGAAATTTAAAATGTTTCCCAAAGTGGTGGAATCCAAGCACTGTTGTACAGGATGTTAAGTTATAAGCAAGGTAATATCTTAGGATGCTTACCTAGAAATGATGATCTGAATTTTAGAATAATACAGGGAATGGTAAAGCAGGGAATGGTAACTAATCCCATGGGTGCACCACAAATTCAAGTGAGTGGGCACATTTTTTGGTACCAATAAATAAGTACATTGGTATATCAAAATAAAAAAAAAAGAGAGAGAGAGAGAGAGAGGGAGAGAGAGAGAAGCCCTACTGTATAGCACAGGGGACTCTGCTCAATATTCTGTAACAACCTAAATGGGAATAGAGTTTGAAAAAGAATATATACATGTATATGTATAACTGAATCACTTTGCTGTACACCTGTAACTAACAACATTGTTAATCAACTATATGCCAACATAAAATATTTTTTGAAAAAAAAACAGAAAGAAGCCTCTGACATTTAGATCACAAACTTCCTGTTTTCTTTTGTTTCCAATCCAGAAAGTCCTGTGTGTACAAGAAAGACATGCAGGATAGTAGATCTGGCTTCTCTGGAGGGAATCTCTGGGAAAGGAAGCCTAGCAATCCATCTTTAGAGCACAAGCTACAGTGCAAGCAATGTCATTCTTCCAAATTGTTCAAAGGGTCCTATTGTGAATCCCATGGAGAGATTTATAACACTACTAGGCCACTGGTCTGATCCCCTAATCCTTTAAGATTCTGAAAGTTACTCTGGCTCCTTTTTGTTTTAAGAGATGAAGCCTACATGGGGAGCATCCTTCATTCTAAGTTTTCTCCTATTTTGCTTGGTGGCACCGCAGGAATCCTCCTGGGGTCTCAGAGAGATGCCTTCTCAGTACAAATGACTTCACTCTGCAAACTGCCCATCCATTTCCCAGCAAGACTGGCTTTCTTTGCCCTCACTTGTTCAGAGTAACTTCAGCTTGAGGTTCTCAGAGGGTTAATAGAGGGATTGAGGTTGTCCAATCAACCAGCAATAACCGCAGAAGCATTTCCTATCTAGTAGCCTTCCTGGGGTGTGCTTTCTAGTGACTCAGACTCTTCCCTGAAACAGAGCCAGCTGGGGCCACAAAGCTGTGGGATTTGAGTGCTGGTTTTCTTGGCTTCTACAAGACATACTTAAAAACATTTTGTTTTGAAATAATTATTGATTCATAGAAAGTTGCAAAGATTGTACAGGACAGTCTTCTGCATCTTTCATCTAATTTTCCCCAATGTTTACATCTTATATAACGGTAGTACAATATCAAAGACATTGACATTGGTACTATGTATATTTCAATGATATTTTATCACAAAAAACTGTGGACTCTGTAAACATCACCTCAATCAACATACAGAACTGTTCCACCACTACAAAGATTTCTCTCATGCTGCTCTTTATAGTCATGTGCATCACTTCCCCAACATCCCCCTGGCGATCATTGCCCTGTTCTTCTTCTCTGTAATTTTGTCAGTTTGAGAATGTTATATAAATGGAATCTACCTTTGAGTGGCATTTTTTCCACTCACTATAAAGCCTTTGTTATCCATCCAAGTTGTTGTGTGTATCAGTACATAGTTCATTCGTTTGCAGTGCTGCAAAAACATTTACCTGTGAAGGACATTTTGGTTGTTTCCAGCTTTGATCTCCTACAAAGCTGCTATGAACATCCCTGTGCATGGGATGGACATAAATATTGTATGGACATAAATTTTCATTTATCTGCGATAAATGCCCCTGGGTATAATCGCTGGGTGGTATGGTAAATGAATGGTTATTGTTTTAAAGAAACTACCAAACTACTTTCCAGAGTGGTTGTAACATTTTACATTCCCACCAGCAGTGTACGAGAGATCCATTTATTTCATATCCTCACCAACAGTTGGTGTAGTCAGTTAAAAAAACTGTAGCTGTCGGGCTTCCCTGGTGGTGCAGTGGTTGAGAGTCTGCCTGCCGATGCAGGAGATGCGGGTTCGTGCCCCAGTCCAGGAGGATCTTACATGCCGCGGAGTGGCTGGGGCCGTGAGCCATGGCCGCTGAGCCTGTGCTTCCAGAGCCTGTGCTCCGCAACAGGAGAGTCCACAACAGTGAGAGGCCCACGTACCGCAAAAAAAAAAAAAAAATGTAGCTGTCCTAGTAGGTGTGTCCTAATACCACAAAAATTTCTAAATAAATTTTTGTTTGTTTTATAATATGGGATTTGGGGTGTTCTTTATGTAATCTAGATCTGAGTCATTTATTATATATGCAATTTGAAAGTGTTTTTTTCCCAGTCCGTAGTTTTGCTTTTTATCCTTGTAACAGGGCCTTTCACACAGCAAAAGTTTTAAATTTTGATGAAGTTCAATTTACTGATTTTTTTCTTCTATGTATCATGATTTCATATCTAAGTACTTTTTATCAGACTGTAGGTCCTAAAGATTTTCTTCTGTTTTCTTCTATAAGTTTAATAGTTTTATATCTTATATTTAAATCTATGATCCATTTTGAATTTATTGTGTATGAAGTATGACATTTAGGCCGAGATCCTTTTTCTTTTCCATATTCTTTTTCCTTTTTTTTGGGGGGGGGCTATGGATGTCCAGTTGTTACAGTAACATTTATTGAAAAGACTATGCTTTCAACATCTAATTGCTTTAGCACATTTGTCAAAAAATAGTTTAGCTCTGCTTGTGTGGGCTAGTTCTGTCTCATTGATTTGTGAATCTATCCCTCCAGTGATAACTACACCACCTTGATTACTGTGGCTATTATAAGACTTGAAATCAAGTACAGTGATTTTTCCCACATTATTCTTCTCTTTCAAAATTATTTTTAGCTATTCTAGATTCTTCGACTTTCAATATCAATTTTAAAATAAGATTGCCAATTTTAAAATAAGATTGTCTATAAAAAATTTGCTGGGATTTTTAAAAGAAATTTAGTTAAACTTATATATGAAGTTGGGGAGAATTGACATTTTTTACTATGTTGAGTCTTCCAATCCATAAAGACAGTATATCTCTCCATTTATTTGGATCTTCTTTGATGTCTTTCATCAGCATTTTGTATTTTTCAGTGTACAAGTACTGGATATGTTTGTTAGATTTATACCTAAGCATCTCATTCTTCACGAGTGATTACAAATTATATTACATTTACATTTCAGTTTCCATGTGTTCAATGCTAGTGTATAGAGATTTGTATGTTGGTCTTGTAGCCTGCAGCTTGCTGAACTCCCATGTTAGTTCTGAGAGTTTGATTCCTTAGGATTTCCTATGTAGTCCATTGCGTCATCTGCAAATAGGGACAATTTTATTTCTTCCTTTCTATCTGTATACCTTTTTTTTCCTTTTACTGTCTTGTGCTGAGCTTCACATAATATATTGGACTGGAGGGGTGAAAGCAGATATCCTTGCCTTATTTTGATGGTGGGGGAAAAAAGTCTTTCACCATTTAAGTATAATGTCACCTGTAGGTTACCTGATGTGCTTTATCAAGTTGAAGAAGTTCCCTTCTATTCTTATTTTTCTTAGGGATTTTATCATAAAAGAGTGTTAAACATTTTATTAAATGTTTTTTCTGCATTGATTTCTTTGATCATGTGATTTTTGCTATTTAACCTATTAACAGGATGGATAACATTAATTTATTTTTGAAAATTAAAGCAGCCTTGCATTCTTGGAATAAACCCCACTTTTGCTGAATTTTATTTACCAATATTTTGTTAGGATTTTTACAACCATGTTCACGAGGGATGTTGGTCTGTAGTTTTTCATTCTTTCTTTCTTTTTTTGGGAGGTATGGGGGAGGGGGTACTGTGTTTGTCTGATTTTGGTACCAGAGCATTACCAATTTCATAAAACATTCTTTCCTCTTTGGCTTTTTGGAAGAGATTGTATAAAATTTGTGTTAAATCTTCTTTAAACAGAATTCTCTAATGAAACCATCGATTTTACAAGAAATTAGTTTCTAATATAGTCTTGCTTCAGGATGGAGGGAATTCTGCTGCACATAAGTATAACATCCAGTGGAGTTTCCAAAGAGAAGATACCAGCCTATACCTGAAGATGATCCAAGAATGGGTGTCATTGTTTCTCCTTTGGGAGAACCCAGGGTCAGCACCAGCCCCTACCTCAGAGTCAAGGGCAAAGTCCAGCCTGGACTGCAGCATATGACTGATGTCTGAAATTCCAAGTATATCACAGGTTTCCCCATCTCTGCCTTCCATTGCCAAGCAGGGCGTTTGGCCCTGGTCTCTGAGCTCTCGCCCTCTTTTACCCAGTGTGTGGCTCATTTTCACTCTCTTATGAATTTCTACAATTTAAAAGAAGATATTAGCATATTTACCCAGAAGAGTTGAAATTGTTAAGGATAAAATAAGAATTGAAACAGAACCAGAACAAAAAAATTCACAATTTTTATGGAAACACGAAAGACCCCAAATAGCCAAAGCAATCTTGAGAAAGAAAAACAGAGCTGGAGGAATCATGCTCCCTGACTTCAGACTATATTACAAAGCTACAGTAATCAAGATAGTGTAGTACTGGTACAAAAACAGAAATAGAGATCAATGGAACAGGATAGAAAGCCCAGAGATAAACCCAAGCACATATGGTCACCTTACTTTTGATAAAAGAGGCAAGAATATACAATGGAGGAAAGACAGCCTCTTCAATAAGTGGTCCTGGGAAAACTGGACAGCTACATGTAGAAGAATGAAATTAGAACACTCCTTAACACCATACACAAAAATAAACTCAAAATGGATTAAAGACCTAAATGTAAGGCCAGACACTATAAAGCTCTTAGAGGAAAACATAGGCAGAACACTCTATGACATAAATCACAGCAAGATCCTTTTTGACCCACCTCCTAGAGAAATGGAAATAAAAACAAAAATAAAGAAATGGGACGTAATGAAACTTAAAAGCTTTTGCATAGCAAAGGAAACTATAAACAAGATGAAAGGACAACCCCCAGAATGGGAGAAATATTTGCAAATGAAGCAACTGACAAAGGATTAATCTCCAAAATTTACAAGCAGCTCATGCAGCTCAATAACAAAAAAACAAACAACCCAATCCAAAATTGGGTAGAAGGGCTTCCCTGGTGGCGCAGTGGTTGAGAGTCCGCCTGCCGATGCAGGGGACATGGGTTCGTGCCCCGGTCTGGGAAGATGTCACATGCCACAGAGCGGCTGGGCCCATGAGCCATGGCCGCTGAGCCTGTGCATCCTGAGCCTGTGCTCTGCAACGGGAGAGGCCACAACAGTGAGAGGCCCGCGTACCGAAAAAAAAAAAAATTGGGCAGAAGACCTAAACAGACATTTCTCCAAAGATATACAGATTGCCAACAAATACATGAAAGGATGGGCAACATCATTAATCATTAGAGAAATGCAAATCAAAACTACAATGAGGTATCACCTCATACCAGTCAGAATGGCCATCATCAAAAAATCTACAAACAATAAATCCTGGAGAGGGTGTGGAGGAAAGGGAGCCCTCTTGTTGTTGGTGGGAATGTAAATTGATACAGCCACTATGGAGAACAGTATGGAGGTTCCTTAGAAACTAAAAATAGAACTACCCTACGACCCAGCAATCCCACTACTGGGCATATACCCTGAGAAAACCATAATTCAAAAAGAGTCATGTACCACAATGTTCATTGCAGCTCTATTTACAATAGCCAGTACATGGAAGAAACCTAAGTGTCCATCAAAGGACTAATGGATAAAAATGATGTTGCCCATATATACAATGGAATATTACTGAGCCATAAAAAGAAACAAAATTGAGTTATTTGTAGTGAGGTGGATTGGCCTAGAGTCTGTCATACAGAGTGAAGGAAGTCAGAAAGAGAAAAACAAATACTGTATGCTAACACATATATATGGAATATAAAAAAAAATTTTCTGAAGAACCTAAGGGCAGGACAGGAGTAAAGATGCAGACATACAGAATGGACTTAAGGACATGGCGAGGGGGAAGGGTAAGCTGGGACAAAGTGAGAGAGTGGCTTGGACATGTATACACTACCAAATTAAAATAGATAGCTAGTGGGAAGCAGCCACATAGCACAGGGAGATCAGCTCCGCACTTTGTGACCACCTAAAGGGTGGGATAGGGAAGGTGGAAGGGAGATGCAAGAGGGAGGAGATATGGGGATATATGTATATATACATAGTTGATTCACTTTGTTATAAAACAGAAACTAACACACCGTTGTAAAGTAATTATACTCCATTAAAGATATTAAAAAAACAAGAATTGAAAATATACTCAAAATATACTCAAATATAGTGGTGGTAAAGGCAGTGAGTTCTATAGTCTGGGACTTAGGTACTATCATTACACTTGCTACAGTACATTTTTGAGGTTTCTCTGCAATGAGTAGGCTGATAGCATACATTTGCAACTTCATGCCATCATCCTGTTACCCAGCTCCATGTTTAGGCAGAAGTGTTCAGCAAGAGGAAAATCAACATTTCAGTTAATTTATTTCTATATTAACCAGTAAGTTTACAGAGATAGCCAAAGGCAATAGCGGTTAAAGAAAGCTTATATTCAGATGAGGTGCCATTCAAGATTCTTTTGTTTCTGCTTCATGGGTTGACCACTTACCCTTAGATAAGGGGAACATCTACTATTAGGGTTCACATGGTTCTGGAAAAGCAACAAAAGAGTGAAGACACAGATAAAAGTCCCCATTATCATGGTGCTTACATTATAGTGAAGAGAGGTGAGTCACAAACAAATGAGGAAATGTCAGTAGTGACAATACTGTGTAGAAATTAAAACAAGACGAATTATAGGGAGATAAAGGGGCTCTGTAGATAGTGTGATCAGAAAAGGACTCTGAGAAATTCATATTTACATTGATATTTTAAAGACAGAATGGAGTCAGACCACATAAAAGGCTGGGACAATAGCATTCTAAGAAGAGGAATTGCCTAGTGCCAAGGTCATCAGGAGGAGGTATTCATGGACTGGGTACAGAACATATTTCAGTGTGCCTGGAGCAGACTGAGTGGTCAAGGTTGGTGTGAGTGCTTGCCCTTTTTTTTGGCGATGGACACCCATAAATGAGGAGGGTAACTTGGGAACATTGATTTGCCTTGCTCTCCCATTAGCTGATTAGGGGTTGGTGCACAATATCCTTGTCTACAGATTGCACACAGGATCCCTTAAGAAGTCCATCTGTGGAAATGAGTGGGCTGAGGATATATGAATCAGGTTTGTGCAGCTGGCCAGGGCTACTGGGGCCAGCTGGCCTTAGGATCACATTTGTCACTTCTTCCATGACTTCGATAAGATGGATGTAACCTCACTTGTCTCTAATGTGATGCGTACTTCCTAGTCGTTTGGGTACATTGTAAAAAGGATATACCTAAAGGAATTCCCTGGTGGTCCAGTGGTTAGGACTATGCACTCTTACTGTTTAGGGCCCAGGTTTGATCCCTGGTGGGGAAACTAAGATCCCACATGCTGCGCAGCCAGAAAAAAAAATAAGAGAGAGAGAGAGAGAGAGAGAGAGAGAGAGAGAGAGAGAGAGAGAGAGAAAGAGAGACATCGACGGGTGTGCCTGAGAAATTTTTTTTAAAATAATAAAACACCTAAAAAATGACCCAAAAAATGGATATACCTAAGGGAAGTTTTTCTTGAAGTCTTTGAGAGGAGGCATTATTCAAAAATTAATACTAGTTTCAGAGAAAGCTACCTCAGTTTGAGGAAAGGGCCAGCTGTGTTCAAATAATTCTAGAAAAATAGATGAGCCATCTCCTTTTAAGGCTGTCTGAGTTTCATCTGTGTGGTTTAGGTACCAAAATGAGTCCAGGTCTGTGTTGTAGAATTCCCTGAAGAGTTTATATGGTATTCATGGAGAGGCAGACAGTGCTAGTGACTTCCTCGTCCAGGGAAGCATGTAGGGAGCATGGTACTGATCAAAATGAATTCCTATGCTCTTGGAAACCAGGAGCCACCAGAGACTTAGATGCCCTTCCTAGGGGCATGCTGTGTGCTGATGCCTAGAAGATAAAGCTAGGAGTTCCAGTCCATCATCACTGGTCATTCTGAACCCTGGGTTAACACCTCTGGGGCCCCACAGCCATGTTAAAGTCTACACTTTGGTTATGATTCCTGATCTCTGGAGGGTGGGGGAAAGAAATACATTTTAAAGGGAACCCAGAGTCTGCAGGAATGAAAGGGAAGCAGGTTGCACTGAGGGAGAGAATCACATAATAAAGTCACTAATTCCTGATTGTTTCAGGAGACAATGAGATGAAATACACTGTCTGAAATCAAGGTCTTGTGAAAGCACACGAAAGGCTTCCTACCAATTCATACAAGTTTTGATTTTTTTTAATGCATCCCCATCAAGGTAATAAAAAAATCAACTTTTTGTTTCAGCTCTAACATGCAAAGATCTTTCTGTACTTAAATGAAGAACAACCTCAACAAACAGACAATCAATGAGTTTTCTTGGACACTTCAGAGAACTGAGGCTGCAAAGCAATACAAGCACCCAGAAATGTAGAGAGAAGGAAACTCCAGTGAGTTGCAAGATGTGAAATTCTGGGGCAGAAGCTCTGGAAGCCAGAGGCTGGAGGAAAGCCTTCACAGAGAGCAGTGCTGAAACCTCATCCCATCTGGGGGAAGGATGTCTACCCACTCCAGCCTCACTCCAGTATTCCTGTGTCATCTAAGGAATAAGAAAATTGAAGCCAACAGGTGAGAGAGCTCCAGGGAAATAGGCTGGGGGCATCACAGTCAAGAAAGAAGGTAGGAGATGGGAAAAACTCTAGGGAGGGACAGAGACATCTGTAAAGATCCCCACGACAGAAGCACACTGTACCCCCGAAAGACTGAGACTTAATCAGAAGCTTAAAGAAAACTCCTGCCCCACGCTCCACCTCCTCACTAACAAACCTCCAACAAGAGCAATGGATTAGTGCAAGAGTTGCAAGTTGCAGAATCTCTCTGAAGATCAGTACAAAGGGCCCTGAAATTCAACACCCATTCATGACAAATACTCCTGAAAAACTAGAAATAGAAGTGATCTTCCTAACTTAATAAAATGTTTATATGAAAAATGTGCTGCTAACATCATACTTAATGATTAGAGACTCAACACTTTGCCTCTAAGATCAGGACAGCATGGCAGTGGTGACAGTATAGACACACAGATCAATGAAACAAAAGAGAAAACCCAGAATAGACTGTCACAAATATAGTCAACTACTTTTTGACAAAGATGCAAAGGCAAGTCAATGAAGAAAGAATATTCTTTTCAAAAAATGATGGTGGAAATATTGTAAGTCCATATGCAAAAAGTAAATTTTGATGCTGATCCCACATCTTACACGAAAAGTAACTCAAAATGTATCATAGAACTAAATATAAAATGTTAAACAATATAACTTTTAGAATAAAACAGAGAAGAAAGCTTGCATGCCTTTGGATTTGTTGATGGGTTCCTAGATACAACAAAAAAGCATAATCCACGGTATTAAAAATTGATGAATTGGACTTTATTAAAGATAAAATCTTTTTCTCTGCCAAAGTCACTGTTGAAGGAAAGAAAAGACAAGTCCCAGCCTTGGATAATATATTTGTACATCGCATATCTAATAAAGAAATTGTATTCAGAACATACAAAGAACTCTGAAAAGACAATAAAGAGAAAATGAATAGCCCAATGAATAAATTGGCAAAAGAACATCTCACAAAAAATTTTCAACACACTTGTAGATAGTCAGCAGCAAGCCTTAGTTTTACACTTTTTTTCTTCATTGTACCCTTTACTATCTATAGAGTTTCTAAATAGGAGTGTCCAGAAGCTATCCTAGAAGAGGGCAATGAGGTCTAGACAACTTTCTAGCTGACTCCCCAGAGTGAGGTTACATGTTTTTAACACATGCACATGACTATTCTTCATCCTAAAGTGAATACTTTCCCACCTCAGGAAGATCTCATTTAATTCCAGTTTTGTAGCATCCTATAACACAGCATCTTAGGCTGTGAACAAGTTTATTTTTAGAATGTCTTTGAGGATTATTTTCCATTCTCAGTAAACAACAGCAAACGTGTTTTATACCGCAGAGTGTTCTGTGAGATCTGGGTCTGTCCAAGTACAAGAGTTCCTTCTGTCTGTGATCCATGGTCTGCGAAATAGATCCCACTAGGGCCATCTGGTGGCCACTGGGTAAACCAGCAGGTTTTTGTATTTTCTGTTTCTCTGGAGAACTTTAGCTTCACTAAAGCTCTACTAAGAAGTCTAAAAATTCTAAAATGAGGGCTTGCTACAGACTATCTGTAAGCTTCCTGAACATTTAGCAGAATTCAGTAGCCATATGCTTTGTAATGTATTTATCGCTCCATATATTTTACATATAATTATTATATAAATGGGGCTTCCCTGGTGGCGCAGTGGTTGGGAGTCGGCGTGCCGATGCAGGGGACACGGGTTCGTGCCCCGGTCCGGGAAGATCCCACATACCGCGGAGAGGCTGGGCCCGTGAGCCATGGCTGCTGAGCCTGCGCGTCTGGAGCCTGTGCTCCGCAACGGGAGAGGCCACAGCAGTGAGAGGCCCGCGTACCGCAAAAAAAAAAAAAAAAAAAAAATTACATAAACGTATAATCCATATGATTTCTCTGGACTCGGTTCATTAAATGACTCCATGCAATATATCCATTCTCCCCTTTCTACTACGTTTGCCTTATGTTAAGTCCCTAGCATCTCTTGCCTGGAACATTTCTCCTATGTAGTGTCTCTGCTTCCCCTCTTGAGCCATTTCCCAGAGTAGCCCAAATTAACTTTTAGAAACATATGTATCATAATAGGGTCATGTTTTTTCCCTGCTTAAATCTTCCAGTGATGTTCCATCACAATTGTTGTGGATAATTGTGTAGGCTCTTCACAATCACCCACAGAGTCCTACATGATCTGGTCTCCACCTATGCTGTCAACCTCATCCCCTACCTCTCTCTTCTTCATTCACTAGAAACCAGATGGACTAGTTTCTTTCTGTTTCTTAAACACAGCCTCCCAGACTTTGGTTTTTGTGTGTTGTTCCCTCTACCTAGAATGACTGGTTCCCAGGTATTTAAATGGATTGCTTTTCTCTAAAACCATGGGGTGGTCTCAGATCAAGTACCAGGTCCTCAGAGATGTATCCCCTCTCTGATTACTTCTGGGTTGCTCAGATAAATTAACACTAAGCCGCAACGACAAAGAAACCCCCAAATCTCAGACATTTGGTTATATTATGTCATGTCATGTTACATTATGGTATGTTAGGTGAGATGTCATATCTTGTCATGTTATATGATATCACATTATTCTTGATTATGCAAATGTCAGTATGGGTTAAAGAGAGTGGAGATTGAGAAGCTCTGCTCCATGTAATTATTCAGGGACTGAGGCACCTGCTCACTTACGACTCTGCTTGGCACCTGGTTATTAGAATCTATGCCATTCACCTGTCAGAGGAAGTAAGAGAGTGTGGAGGATTCTGTCAGAGGGTTTTATGGACCGGATATGGTAGTGGAGTGCTTTATTTCTGCCTACATCCCATCAGTTGGAATTCAACCACATGGTGTCAACTAACTATGACTGTGGACTGGAATGTAGGCCAGCTGTGAGTCCCGGGGAAAATAAGATTGGATGAAGATATAGCATTTTCTCTGCCAAGGTGGCCATTTTGTTCGTCGAATATTCACTTCACTGTCTCCTTACATGTTGAGCAAACCCCTTTCCTAAGGGAGACAACCCAAAGTTCATCTACGTATTGAAGCCAGTTCAAAGTTCAGGATTTCTGAATGATACTGAAGTCCTGATGTGGTTTTTCATGGTCAAGGACTTGGATATGTTATTTTCTCTCAACATCAAATAGTCAGTCAGAGAAAGGGAAAGGCTGGCCGTAATGAAAATTCTCATTTGGAAAAGCAAAGGAGACGCACAATTACCAGGGACCCGTAGGAATTATGGGATCCAACTGACACCGGTGATGCCTGTGATGCAAGTGAGAAGTAATATTGTAGAAGGACATAGTTGTGGGATGAAATCCTAGTTCCTACCTTTTTGAGTAAAGTGGGTAAAAATGGAAGATCTGAAATAATTACTACATTTCTTTACATTTAAATGCTGAGCAGAGAAAGGAGTTGTGGCTTGATTCCATGTTGAATTCTTTGTCTGAGTGTTTCACATGTGTTTCATACCCCACTCTCCCATTTGTACCTGGAAGGTCAGACCACTTGTAGGCATGAGGCACTTACTTTGAAGGAGCAACCAAAACTCTGACTCCAAAGAATGAAACTCAAAGACTGAAAAGAATGTAAAAAGACATATGCAACCGCATGTCTAATTTTTCAGTTCTTGATAGTTCAAAGAGGACTTAAGGGATAGAAAATGTGGATGGAAGATAGATAGAAATGGGTAATATGTGATCTTGAGCAGTGAGGTGAGGGTTGAAGTTGATGGTTCAGTAAAAAGGAATGTTCATTCAGAACAGGGATCCTTTTATAGCAGCTGTCCCAACCTTTTTGGCACCAGGGACTGGTTTCATGGAAGACAATTTTTCCACAGACCGGGGTGGGGCAGGGAGGGAATGGTTTCTGGATGATTCAAGTGAATTACATTTATTGTGCACTTTATTTCTATTATTATTACATTGTAATATATAATGAAATAATTATACAACTCATGATAATGCAGACTCAGTGAGAGCCCTGAGCTTGTTTTCACTTGCCACTCACTGATAGGGTTTTGATATGAGTCTGCAAGCAATTGATTTATTATGGTCTCTGTGCAGTCAAACCTCTCTGCTAATTATAATCTGTATTTGCAGCCACTCCCCAGCGCTAGCATCACTGCCTCAGCTCCACCTGCGATCATCAGACGTTAGATTCTCATAAGGAGTGCACAACATAGATCCCTTGCATGCACAGTTCACAGTAGGGTTTGCACTCCTATGAGAATCTAATGCCGCCACTGATCAGGCAGTAATGCGAGTGATGGGGAGCATCTGTAAATACAGATGGAGCTTCACTTGCTCACCCGCTTCTCACCTCCTGCTGTGTGACCTGGTTCCTAACAGGCCACAGATCAGTACTAGTCCATGGCCCGGGGGTTGGGGACCCCTATTTTATAGCATGGGTCCCAATTCAATGCTTAATCTTTCCCGTTTCTCCTGGGACCCTCTCTAGGGAGAGATCAGCCCTTTAGCCATTGAGTATCTAGTCTGAGATAATGCTTCTATCTAATTTGTTGTTTGTGTCCAAAGATTCTAGAAACTTGTAATTCTAGGAGACAGGGTAGGTTGTTTGGACATACTGGGGAAGGCAGAGCAATAAGAAAGCCTAAACACCCAATCATAATCAGCTCAGAAAAATCCACATAGAAATTATCCTCTGATTTAGAAAAGGACCCTTGCTCTGTAGGATACCCCATAGTTGTTGGTGATCTATGATGATTGTTTGTCTTCCTTACCAGGCTGCAAGCTTTACGATGGCAAGAGTGGTGTCTCCTTTTCTCACTATCGATTTCTCAGCTCTTCTCACAGTGCCTGACTTACAGTAAATTTTCAGTAAATATGAGTTGAATAAATGAATAAATTTCCTGTAGCCATCGTTGTTAAACTGAATGAGAGTCAGGCAGTGAAGCCTGTATGTTCTCTGTGTATGTACACATTGCAGCTCAGAGTCAAATGCCTATGGCACATATTTGAGCTCCTTGTACCTTGTTTAGAAAGAATTGGCTGTGTTGAATGTTGTCTGCTTAAAATCTTTAGGGTTGGCCATATGGGAGCCACTGTGTCTAACAACAAACTCAATTTCATTATCTAGAAGAAATCCCTGGGTTGGAGGATGGTTGTTTTTTCTTGGAAAGAAAAGCCTAAGACATGTATCACAACTGAGCTCTGGGGGAACAAACTATATAGCCTAGACTTATGTGCTGTGACCACCTTTTTGTATTGGTACCAATTATTAGATGGGAGATGGTTTCTGAGTAGAGAGACCACCTAAGACATGCATAGTTTAGGGTATAAATTGAACAAAAGAGACACAAACCATGTTTTCTGGAGCTCCCAGACTAGTGGAGGACTATAAGTTCAATGACAGCAAAAGTACAGTGGATCATGCATCACAAGTCAGGAACGTTTAACAAATTTAAGGAGATTAGGGAAGGCCATCAGCAGAAGTGTCACAAAAACTGAAACTTGAAGGCTGAGTAAATGGTAAAACACTCAGGGATTAGATGTTCCAGACAGAGAGAAAGCATGAATGAAAGCCTGGGAAAGGGATCATGGTGCATTTGAGAGACAGAAGGGGAGGGAGAAGATGATGTATTCTGGAAAAGGTATTCTGCATTCAAAGAACTGACAGCAGATCACTGTTGCTAAAATTTCAAGTGAATGTGTGTGTATGTGAAGGAGTTGGGAATGGAGAATGTTGAATCTGGAAACATAAGAAGAAGGAATACAATGAAAGATCTTGTACATTATAATAATAGGTTTGGCCTTTAATAGTAATAGGAGACCTCTGAAGGCACTTAATCAGGAGAATGGTGTAATCAGATTTACTTTTTGAGAGAGATGAAATGAGTCTTACCATACTCCCTGGTTCCCCCACCTCCTAGAGCTCCTTTTTTTTTTTTTAACATCTTTATTGGGGTATAATTGCTTTACAATGGTGTGTTAGTTTCTGCTTTATAACAAAGTGAATCAGTCATACATAAACATATGTTCCCATATGTCTTCCCTCTTGCGTCTCCTTCCCTCCCACCCTCCCTATCCCACCCCTCCAGGCTGTCACAAAGCACCGAGCCAATATCCCTGTGCCATGCGGCTGCTTCCCACTAGCTATCTACCTTACTACGTTTGTTAGTGTGTATATGCCCATGACTCTCTCTCGCCCTGTCACAGCTCACCCTTCCCCCTCCCCATAACCTCAAGTCCGTTCTCTAGGAGGTCTGCGTCTTTATTCCCGCTTTACCCCTATGCTAACACATATATATGGAATTTAAGAAAAAAAATGTCGTGAAGAACCTAGGGGTAAAGTAGAGCTCCTTTTATCTGGCTGAAAATCCTGGGGCTTAAAGATAACTGATTTGGGCAAGTCATGAATCACTGTCAACATTGTAGGGAGGCTTTAAAAGTAACCAAGGGCTCAGAAGGTGTGAAAGCACCTTTTGCATAATGAGACCATTACACTAAGCCGGGTTGGCTTTGATGCTTTTGTGTAGACTCAGATTCTCATGGAGAAAACCAGCTCTGCCTCAGAAAAGAGACCCTTTTCTCTAACACCCCTGGAATGAGAGTACATCTTCCCCTTCCCCTATGGAGCCATTAGGCAGTGGGAAAAAACAAACAAACAAACAAACAAAAAAACTTAACCATTCTCCTCTCCACCAACTACTGGCTCAATATAAACTGAGCTGAAGCAAAAGTGACTAAGAGGCAGTGGGCATCTGAAGTGGCGTAAAAAGTATCTTGGTGGCCAGGATACCATTATGTGACAAGGAGAGGAAGTGGCAGAGGAGGAGAGGGCAGACCCCTGGATGGGGCAGAGTTTCAAGGGAGATGACTGTGGCAAAGGACACAGAGAAAACAGGAGTTAAGATATGATAGAACCTTCTTCACATGAGACCTCCTTTCAGGTCTGGTACGTGAGACATTGCACGGGAGATTGATGAGTCAAGGCATAACCAGATTCAAAAGTCTCTGTCTCAGACTGAAAATTCCAGATCAGCTTAAGGTATTGGCAGAACTCTGCAGGAAAGAAAAGTTTGAACATTCTTTGTGAATTAGCAGCTATTTGGTTTGAAGAAGGAAGGTGAAAAACCACCTGCATCCCTAATTGGGAGGATAGATCCCTCTCCGAGACTGTCACGTGGTACTAGGTTGCACCCAACTATGCCCTTTTAGACAGTAAGAAGTATCAACTGGTTAATTTCCCAACTGGAAAATTGTAAGGCTACCCTCAGCCCCTCTATCCCCAGAGTCAAATTTGTGACATACACTGAGGGGAAGAACAGAGGGTCTTTCCTCTAAGGTTAGAAAAATCATCCTGACTAGGGTGAAGAGAACGGATTGAGTGGGAATAATTGAGGAGACAGGGGAACCAGATGGAAGCTAGTCCAATAATCCAGTAAAGAGTAAAAGCTTGCTAAGGTAAGATAGTGGCAGTGAGATGGAGAGAAGCAATAGATTTGGAGATTAAGTGGAGCCATCCCTTGTCAACTACCTTGCACTCAAAGACAAGAGAGATATGGAAAGTTATCAAAGTTAAATACAGCTCTAAGTTTTCTGGCTTGAGTGACTGGATGTATACAGGTGTGCTTATTTGGGTAAAGGAACACAGAAAGGTAGCTACTGACGTGGGTATTCAGTTTCTGATATTTGTATCACATATCTAGGAAATAATTCACATAGGCAGATGCATTCATTTGTTTGTTGGTTTGTTTATTGCTTTATTCTGGAAAGCACTTGGGGTGCATTGTGGGCCCACAATGCAATCTGAAGGCAGAAGTTCCCAGTGTAAAGAGTTCATTGAAGCCTCCAGTCTGAAACTTGGGAAATCACACCATTCATTGGTTATCCCGGCTACGTGAGTCCTGGTGGAGCGGTTAAACATCTGTGGTCCAAGAGCTGCTTGTGCCTTGGCACAGAACCACCGAAGTGGCCTGCAAGGCTGCTCCCACATGGGTCTGTGAGGAGCAGTTGGGGTGGGAAATGGGGGAGAAAGTCATCTAATGGAAGGGAAGCCAGGGCAAAGACGTTGTTAAGTTAGAGTTGGCTGAAGTGGAAAGATCAGCAGAGTAAGCACTTAAGGTGGAGTGCAGGTAACTGGGGGCCAGGTGACAGACTTGTAATTTCTGATTCCCACTGAGTGGGTAGCCTTCCTAGTTCATGGGGTAAAAATATGGGTGGTATTTGTGAAGCACCTGACACGTGGTCTGGGGAAAGCATGGGGGGGGGGAAATGTGGTGGAAGATATCCTAATAGCGTCAGGGGTAACCATGATGGGGGCTCGCGGTGGCCAGAAGGGATTGGGAATTCCCAAGTGAGCACACAACACACAGACACAGAAGGTCAAGGTGACCAGGTCCAAATGGGCTGTGTTTGCAGGCCGGGGAGCTATCTGGTTCAGAATGCACAATTTGGCTTGACTCGGTGGGGAAATAGGATACAGTGCTGCCCTGTGGTCAGCAGGGGAAATACTCATAGTCTGACAGGACTCTTGGTACAGAGTAGGGTCAGCAGGCAAACAATGGGAAAATTCAGCAAAATAATATTTCACTGAATCCCACAATTCCATCAGGGCAGTACATTTAGTCCCTTGTTCCCAGAAAGTCTTAGTCCCCACTGTGGGGATTCACTGAGTTCACTATAAACTGGGCAAGGAGTGAGGTCTGTGGCATGGTGCTGTGTGCCTGAGGAGTCATCTCTGCTAGAGGAGGTGTAGGCTCCTCCAACAGTGAACTCGGGTTGGGTGAGGTGCTCTGGAGTGGTGGCTGGCAAGGGTGTGGGTGACCTTCCCATGGGCTATGCATTTGGGGTCACAGTCATGGGCTGGGAGCAGTGTAGCCTGATATACCTTGGAGGCTTCCCTGAGGACTGAGCTAACATATCTGGGCCTGCTGCAAGTGCAAGACATTCTTAAGAGACTCCCTGGGGACATCAAGGGCACAATTAGAACAGGAATGGGTGGCTACCCTTTTATTCCCTGACGAGCTCATCCACAGTACGTAAAGATTGTGGACACAGTTATATCCCTGCTAAGGAGGATTTTATGGATGCTATTTAGGCATTCCTGGGACTGGCCTGTGAGGGCAATTGGCAAATCATGGGACCACAGTTCCCATAACCGGGTGGGTTTTATGTATGGGCACTTAAAGGTCCAGCTAGCTTGAAGCAGTATTTGATGTACAGAAATCAGGAGGAAGGGAAAGTGTCATTTAGACATCATTTCCAGAAGGCCAATCTCTGCAAAGGACTCAATCCCTTCACTGCCCAGACTTGGTGGTATGCTGGCCTGAGCCCTTCCAATGGGGCTCTCCAACATTCCCTGCTATTACATCCTATAACCAGATGGGTTTTACGTATGATCATCATTGGTCTGGTTAGCTTGTAACAATATTTGATGTACAGAAATAGGGAGAAGAGCATCATTTAGACATCACTTCCAGAGGGTCCATTGTCTGTAAAGGAATTCAATCTCTTTGCCAGGAGACCTGGTGGCCTGCTGGCCTCAGCCCTTCCAATAGGACTCTCCAACACTCTCCACTTTTCCACCCTGTGGTGCAATTGCAGGCTGGAGCAGGACTGGTCCAGCATAGTATCTGTGTGATGGTTAGCCCTGAGGGGTCTACCAGTAGCTGTGTCACCCAGGCAATACAAAGCAATAAGAATAGCCATAGTTATACAGAGCACTGGCATTTCATGAGCAATTGTCAGGTTGCTTCTGGCTGAACTATTTATGTATTGATTAACGGCTCAGTGTAATTGCTCTTCGTGAGAAAGTCATGGGTTACCTCCTCAGGCGTGAAGTACGGCTGTGACTTGTAGCTTTCATCTCCAAATATGGCTTGCACCTACCGAGCAGAGTTTCTTTCCCTCTTTCAGACACCCAAACTTGTGCCCCTGGTTGGTCCTGTAGCAATGATTCCCACTCCCTTAAATTACTAGGGAATTAAGTTTAAATTGGCCAGCCTTTGTATCTTCTATATTTGGGAAGAGCAGCCAGTACGGAGAGGCTCTTTTCGAAGGGTCCTCACCATTGTCAGGGTTTCCAAAGAAACAATTTTGCACCAACTTGGTGGGCTTTGGGACAGGATGGCATTCAGTGAGGAGGGGGTCAATTGGATGATCTGCCCTTGATCAGGTCACCAGAGTGAAGCAGATGGCGAGATGACTGCAAAATTATTGAAAGAGGGAAGTGAAGTCAGAGGATAAAAGGAGAAGGATATCGTCTTGGAGGGCAAACACTTGAGGCTTGCCAGAGAGGAGCAAAAGTGACATTTGGGGGGGAGGGAGGAATGGATAATAACTGATATGTTCGATATAAAGGCCCAGGGGTGAGAGTTAAGTAATATGAGGGCCTGTGATAAGAATTCAACCCATTTCAAGGACCACATGCCTGGAAGTAATTTAAGGAGTGTCTCTTTAAGGAGGCCCTTAAGATGCTCAGTGAGGCCAGCTGCCTGGGGGCAGTGACCTAGATGGACTTTCCAAAACTGCTATGTTGGAGAGCTCACTGTTGAGTCTCCCAAGAGGTAAAGTGGGTACGTAGGTCAGAGTTAATGTCTGGTGATCCGAAAAGAACAAGAATAAATTTGGTAAGGAAGGAGATTACATTGTTTTCAAGAGGAATGCCAGGTGGGGGTCACCAAGAGCAGTCCCATATCAGTGATTGTGACAGCATATGTAGAAGCCCCAGTAGAAGGACAGTGACCAGTGAAACCACATCTTGACAGATGAGGCTGGACATGGGATCTTGTGAGGGACGATTGCCCAGGTGTATTGGTGTAGGTGGTGTGTGAGGCTGTGCACATTTGCCCTTCCAACTTCCTCGTAGGGACCCTCAGCATCAATATGATGCCAAAAATGACACTTTTCCAATTGTAAGGCATTTAAATCCTGGCAGCAGAGTTATGTGCAATTGCAGAGCTGTTTAAATATCCCATAAGGAGCTGTGTAAATGTGTATCGAACCCTGTCAAAAGTGAAAGCAAAGTAGGCCTGGAATTTCCCCATGATGGGAACAGAACATGTTAGCTAGGTCAAGGTCACTCCTTGCACCAGTGTTATGTCCTCAATCAATTCTGCAGTATCAGCAATTGGAGTCTTAATCGGGGGAACTGGAGTATTGAAGTTTCGATAGTCAATGGCCAGGTGCCATACATTAGCGGTTGGCTTAGGTTTTAGCCAAAAGGGGCTACCGAAAGGGAAGATTATGGCTTAATGTCCCCAGTCTCAAGCACATTGATAATGACAGGGTGTAGACGTTCAGTGCCTTATTTAAGTCGGTACTGGGGGCGTTTGCCACCTTGATTGACGAGGAAGAGTCACTGGTGCCCAGCAGGAAGGCTAAGAACTTGTTCCATGTGGCATGGGGCCATGTTAACGCATCCATGCCTGTTATGGGGAAAGAATAAGCCCAGGGGCAATCAGGAGAGGAAGCAGTTTGAGGTAAATGTCTCATTGGTTACATCCAAATGGGTCTGTACACCTTTGATTGTTTTACTGGCATGCCCTTTTGTGGGCTCCCCTTTTGTAAATTCAGAGGCACTGTCTGGAATGACAGTGACTTGGGCCCCACTGTCTAATAGGTCCTAAAAGACTGTACTTTAAGTGGAAGACAACTTTCCATTATTATTTTTATTAAGTTAAAATTCATGAAAATTGAAGTGTCCAGACTTTTAAGACCATATAAATGTAATTACTTTTGGCAAATGTATAAATCTGTGCAGTGCTGTGGTGGTGAACTAGCTCTCTAAACAATCACTGATGTGCTGTTTGTCAATGCCTATGGTGTAAATACTCTCACCACGTCCAGTTTCGAGCCACTGAGTATTGCTGAGTATGAAGTTGGGAGGGGATGTGCACTTGGCTCCTTTTAGCCATTAGTCCAACTCCAGCATGTGATTGGATGGGTGCAGCCAACACCCACACGAGATACAGAACATTTCCATCAGTTAAGCATGTTCCCGTATGGCCCCTTCGAGATAATCTCTATCTCCATAGATCACCCAGGTTCTGATTTCCAACACAATAAATTAGGTTTTCCTTTTCTTTAACTTTTTATAAATAAATTCATATGGTATGTTCTCTTAACTATCTGGATGTTTTTGTCAAAAATATTACTTTGTCATCTCTTAATTTTGCTGTTTTCTTAAATAGTTATGTGCCCCCAAAACCATACTTAGGTTTTTTTGTTTTTTAGAAAATGAAAAGTAATTTTTGTAAGACTTTCAATATCACAGTTTTAACATTTATGCTCTTAATTGAAATACATTACATAATAATCCCCTATCATTAAAATTTGAGGGAGGGGCACTGGGTTAATATGTCTCCTGTCTAAATCATTATTCATGTGGGAATAATAAACTCCATAGATCTTGCCTCAAAAACATTGGTGGAGTCCAGATCCTTGAGTGCAAACATCATGCTCATCTTTGGTCTACAGACACTCATGAGTTCCTCATTTATACTGTATCTAGATTCCATTTGATTCCCTTCATCCAGGTTTCATATAAACAACACCAAAAATGAGGTGCTGTTATTCCCATTTTCTCTCAGATGAGTAAACTGAGCTGTAGGACACTTCAGTAACTTGCCCAGCTTACTAAGACACAGAGATGGTGTTAGCTTCCAATCCTCCACCGTACCCTGTCCCCAAATAACTTCCCTTTCTCTAAGCATAGTCTAATGTTTCTTCTGCCTCTTATGTAACAGTCTGGATAAATGGTACCATTATATAAAATATATATGTAAAAATATCTATCTATCTGGAGAGATGGGTGGGAGAGAGAGAGACAGAGAGTTAGTAAAAGAAAATATGACAACTCCAGTGATGAGGAATGTAGCTTAGGAGAAAATTTTCAAACTGCCCAGGACCAGCCTCAATGCCTCTTCTTTAGATCTGCCCCAACTGCCCTAGCCTGCTACTCTGCCTTTATTTTTTGTAGCATCTGCTTTCATTATTACAGAGTCTCAGAGAACATGATATCTGGCCAGATTCTCTCATTGTTTGGTTCTTTGGCTGACTGAAGCCCTAAAAAAGAAACTCTATTAAGAATAAGTGTCTCTCACAGACATAGAAAACAAACTTATGGTTACCAAAGGGGATAGTGGGGGCAGGGGGGAGATAAATTAGGAGTTTGGGATTAACATATACACACTACTATATATAAAATAAACAACTAAGACCTACTGTATAGCACAGGGAACCACACTCAATATCTTATAATAACTTATAATGGAAAAGAATATGAAAAAGAATATATAACTGAATCATTTTGCTGTATACCTGAAACTGACACAACATTGTAAATCAACTACACTTCAATTAAAAAAATGTGTCGATATAACAAGAACAAAAACAAATAAGTGTCTCAAAGGAAGGGTCATGGTAAAATCTCACTGTATGCCCATCACCAGGTATTGCAGCACAGGTGGGACAGTTAAGAGCTTCTGGTTCCTTCAACAGATATCTGGAAATCTTCCAACTACGGGGAGTTTAACTGACCAAGGACCCCAACTGCTGTGCTCTGAAATCCATGATTGTGTTTATGTCAAAGCCATGCTTCCCATGGGCTGCTCCCAGCTAGTGACTGAATGTGACAAGGTCTACTTCTGAGAGATTAGGGGACTCCAGTGATGGCCAGCTGTGGCTTGAGGACTCCTGGATGGCCTTGCTGAGACTCCACTAGACTACACAGCAGGCCAGGATGATTCCATCCTACCTTCCTCCTCTCTCTCTGTCACCTTCAGTCAGACTTGGTCTGAAGTATCTCCCTGCCTTCCTGGACCTCTCTCCAACTTCTCTCATGGGAACTTACCCAAATAACATCCGTGCACACTTAATTCTGTTTTGGTGTCTGCTTCTCAGAGGACCCAGACTACCACCCCCTGTTAACCATTTGGATGGTATCTTTTTGGAAGGGTTGATGTTGGAAGAAATAAGGAAAGCCACAATGAATGAGTCTGAACCATTGCACCAGGAAGCAAAGAAGCATAGCAAAGAGAACACAAAATCTGAGGAACTGGGCAGAGTCCTGGCAGCAGAACAACTAACCCCTTGTTCAGAGGCAGATGAGATGGAAAGATAAGATCTGGAGTGTCTTTTATTCCCAGCAGTTCAGTGATACTTGTCCTTACCTTTGTGACTTGCCCATCTACAGTGAACATGTGTGTGCTTTTCCCCAAGCAGCTTTTTTGTAGGAGACACCCCCACCCCCACACTGGTACACTCACTCCAGATCAAAGGGTAGGCAGAATGGGAGGGGCCAGTCAACTCAAGTGTTTGGGAATCAGACAAGCCAGATTCAAATCTTGGCTCCACAACTTTCTGGATGTGGTCCTGAGGTGGGCAAATTACTTAACTTCCCCATCATTAGCATTATATTCCATAGATATCAGGAAGAGTACTAGTACACTGGGTGTTATGAAAATCAGATCATGCTTATAGACTCCATTTGCACTTTGCCTACTACATGGTAAAAACTTATTCATGGTATATATTTTTATAAGAAAGACAGGTCATGCAAAGGTTTCTGGGTCAAGGCTTCTGGCCAGGCATCTTCCTTTTTTATCTGCTATCCATACCATGAGAAATTAATTTTTTAATTTTATGACTATAGGATCCTAAATGTGACAATTAAGTCCATAGTGTTCATTGCTATTTAAATCTAGTTTATCCTTATTTCTTTTTAAATAAGTGACTGATTAAGATGTGTTAAAAATATCTACTAAGCTTGTGGATTCCTGTACTTCCCCTATTGGTTCTTTTGTCTTTGTATTTTCTGAGGCTATGTAATCACACGAATACAAATTTAATTTGCTTTTAACTTCCCAAAGCATTGAAATTTTCTCACCTTTTCTACTAACACCTTTGCCTTAAAATTAACTTTGATATAAATCTAGGAAATCTTTCCTCTGCATTACTTGTGTTTAATTTCCAATATTACAGTTTACTTTCTATTTTTCTTGCTTGTTCTATGTCAATTTTCTCTTCTTTCTTACCTTTTTATAAATTTATTATTTGTATTCTCCTTTTTTCACCTTTTAGCTACTATTTCATTATTTTTTTAAAAAAACATCTCATTGAGAATCAGGAGAATACAGAATATTGAGTATAAAGACCTGTGCATGAGTCACAGACTGAATTATCACATGGCAATAGTAGATAGTACCAAGCCTTATTAGTGAATGTGTGTCTACATCTGTGGGATCCCTGAGAGTCAGCTCTGTTGCCATAGTGACTAGTGATAATAGTCATTGCTGGGTCCTTACAATGAGAGTGTGCTGTATTTGGCTGAAACCGTTTAAACAATTTTTCTCGTGGAGTCTAATCAATCATATCTTTGCATCTTTTCTCCACACAACCCACACTCATAAAGGAACCAAATGTACTAACCACTGACATTCAATTTTCAGGTCTACATTTATTTTATTTTACATACATACCTATATATGTATACATTTTCTCCTGTGTTCATATTTAATTATATATATTTTACACACATGTATGTATATGTATGTATATCTATAGATACATTATTTTTTTTAAAAAAACTTATATTCTTTCACAAATGATTTCTCAGGAGACTTTTATGTACATATAATCAAACACACCAAATATAACTATATATATATAAGCAAAGACACTATATATAATTATTGCTGCCTTTACATACAAGTGATATAATTTCGTAAACTTCTGCACATTTAATTCCTGCTTACCACTATACATTTACAGGTCAGCCCATGCAAATTTCCTTCTGCTTTTTTGTTTGTTCACTTTTTAAATGTGACTTCATAATATTCCACTGTTTGTCTCTGCTATTTTTTAACCAGTTGCCTACTGTTGGATTTTTTAGGCATTTCCAATCTTATACTGTTATAACAAAGGCTGCAATTAACATCCTGGTATTTGAATTATTTCACATACATGTAGAATATACATGTAAGTCACATTTAAATAAATAGAATGACTGGTCAAGAAGTATGCATATGTAAATTTATGATTTGATAGTATCAAGTTTTCCTCTATGGAAAGTGTACCAATTACACTCCTACAAGCAATACATGAAGGTAACTATTTCCCCAACTGTCACCAGTGTGCTTTCAAATGTTTGCGTATTTGATAATTTGAAAGGAGAAAACTTAAACATTATTATTGGTGATGTTTAACAACTTTTCCTATCTTTAAATCTATTTGCAGTTCGTTTTCTGTGCAAGGTCTCATCATACTTTTATTAATTTCTTCATTATATTGTTTGTCTTTTGTTTTATTGGATCACTTTATAATGTATGGAAATAAGCATCTGCCCTGTTTTATGATTTCCTTTTTTTGGTAGGTTGATACTTTCTTCTGGTCTAGCTCATGTGAAATTTGTTAGGCTCATTTCAAGGTGGTCACATTTGTGAGGTAGTGCAGTGGTGAGAGGATGGGCCTTGGAATCACTTCATCATGGGCATATCTCTTAACCTCCCTACAAGGGGATAACACTATGACTTATCTTAGGATGGCTGGAAGGATTAAATGAGATAATGTATCTTAGAAAAGAAACTGGAACATAGTAAGCTCTGCACAGTTGCTACAGTTATTGTCAAAATTTCCTTTAAGACTTCTGTCAGTCATGTCATAGAAAGGCATTTTTGACTCTAGGACTTTAAGAGAAAAAAATCCTATGTCGTTTCTGTACATTTTTGGTTTCATATTTACATTTGAAACTTTGATGTAAGTAGAATTTACACTGTATATAAAGTATGATATTTGGAGCCAATGCATTAGTTTTAAAGGTGACTCCAGAGCTTATCCAACGATTTTTATTTAATAATTCAAGTTATTTTTGTTTTAATCTTTTTTCATAAATTCAATTCCTATATGTGTCTGTGTCCATTTCTGGACCTTTTTTATATACGTCTTTGATCTCACAATTAAAGTGCCAATACCTCACTTTTCACACTGCTGGCATATGATACTATGTTTTAGTATCTGGTAGGGTTTAATGGTTACTTATATTTCAATTCTAAAATATTCAAGCTGTACTGTTTTTTTTCCTTCATATGAACTTTCACAGACTTACCTACGTATGTACGCATGTATGTGCTTATTTATTTAAGCTATATATGATCTATTTTTACTTGTCTTAGTCTGTTTGGGCCTGTTGAAATTGAAGAGGTGGCCCTGATTTCTGAATAGGCTTTGGGGTCATCTTCCCCTGTCTTGAAGAACAGAGCATGTTCAGAGCCAAACAGTTCTTATGGTCCTGCCTGTCAAATCCAGGAAGTCTGACAGGCTTCATTCTGTCTCATCTCTGCCCCCTTAGGTTCAAACTGGCATTGTTCCTGCTGGGGCAGCAGGTTAGGCTGGCGATACACACCCACACTAATCTCATCAACTGGTTGGTTTGCCACACCCCAAGTCTGCTCTTCTGAAGGAGCTTCCTTGTTTTTTTGTAATATGAACAGGCTGAGAATTTCCAAAATCTGTATATTGTTTCCCTTTTCCCTATCAATGCGGTCTTCATTTCTCTCTGCTCATATTTTACTATGAACAGTCAGGGGGAACCAAGCTACTCCTTCAACACTTTGGTAACAAATATCTTTGGCTAAATGTCCATTTCACTGCTCACAGGTTTTATTTGCCACTTTATAACAAGGGCTACATTTTCTGTTGTCAGTAACATATTCCTTATTTCTGCCTGAGATCTCATCAGAATGGCTATTACCATCCTTATTTCTACCAATATTCTGTATATGACTTTTTGTGTGTATTCCCTGTATATCTCTGCCTTCCTTTCTGAGCCCTCACCAGTTACTTTTAAAAGCCTCCACAGCAGTATCAATTTTTCTAGCAGGCACCTCAAGACTCTTCCAACCTCTACCTATTACCAGTTCCAAAACGACTTCCACATTTTTAGGTATTTGTTACAGAAGCACCCACTTCTCACTACCCCCCCATTTCTGTCTTTCTCAGTAGAGCCTACTATAGAATACCACGGACTGGGTGGCTTAAACAACAAGCCTTTATTTCTCACAGTTCTGGAGGTTGAAGTCGAGGTACCAGCATGGTTGGGTTCTTGGTGAGGCTCTTTTCCTGGTTTGCGGACGGCCACGTTCTAGCTGTATCTTCATGTTGTGGTGAGAGAGTAACCATCTCTCTTATGTCTCTTCTTATTAAGGCACTAATCCCATTCTCGAGGAATGACCAAATTACCTCATGGTAATCGACCAAATTACCTCATGACCAAATTACCTCCAAATACCACCACATTGGGGATTAGGGGTTCAACATATGAATGGGGGGGGCACAAACATTCAATCCAAAGGAGTAATTTATTAGGATTTTGTCAAGTACATAAATGAACTTAAAGAACTGACACATTAATATGATGATTTTTCCTATCAAATTCCATGGTATACATTTTCACTTCAAGTATTCTTTAAGAATAATTGCTTATCTTGTTAAAGTGTTTCTTTCCGTAGCTTTTTCAGATTTATTGTTACTTATTTCTATAGACTTTAAAGTACTGTTTCCATAGAAAATGTGTCCATTAAATTTTCTATATCTTTATATGTGAAACACATTAATTTGTTAGCATCTTACTGAATTTTTTTTAAGTTTTCCAGATAGTTTTGGATTTTCAACACAAAATATTATATTACCTCAGAGAGATAAATTTACAT
Organism: Stenella coeruleoalba; assembly: GCF_951394435.1. NCBI lineage: Eukaryota > Metazoa > Chordata > Mammalia > Artiodactyla > Delphinidae > Stenella > Stenella coeruleoalba. The sequence goes on from NC_137147.1 coordinate 128,685,206, forward strand.
CCTTCTTTGAAAGTTTTGTATGCCTCATTTGTTTTATTTTGCATGCAACTGCACTGGTTATCAAAATAACACTAACTGGCAGTGCAGGGGTGGGGTCTACTTGTTTTTGCCTGATCACAGGAGCTAATTTTATGATTATATTCCTTTGCCTTATTAAAAGAATAAAAATGCTGAAATACTTTTTTTATTCTGGTTTTTACTAATTTTAAATTTTGTATTTTTCATGATAAATCATATTTCATATTATGAAATGATTTTCATAAATAAACCATATTTCAATAAATCACTTAATCATTTGTGTGTAAATGTGCATGTGTACTACACAGTACCATGAAATAATTTGGTATAAATTATGCATCATACAATGGAATATCATACAGCCATAAACAGGAAGGAAATCCTGCCATTTGCAACACCATGGATGATCCCTGAGGCATTATGCTATGTGAAATAAATTAGACAGAGAAAGACAAATGCTATATGATCTCATTCATAGGTGGAATCTGAAAAAAAAAAAAACTCATAGAAAGAGGGAGGAGACTGGTGGCTGCCAGGATAGGGGAGTGGAAGGTGGGGGAAATGGATGACGGTCGTCAAAGGGTACAAATTTCCAGTTATAAGATAAATAGATTCCGGGGATGTAATGTACAGCATAGTGACTATAGTTAATACTACTGTATTGTATATTTTAAAGTGACTAAAACAGTTGATTTTAAAAGTTCTCACCACACACACACAAAATTGTAACTATGTGAGGTGATGGATATTAACTAAACTTATTGTGGCAATCATTTTGCAATATATACATATATCAAATCATACATTTTACAACTTAAACTTACACAATTTTATGTCAATTATATCTCAGTAAAGCTGAAAAAAATAACAAAACAAAATAAAACCACATAAGTTGTCCTACTTTCCATTTTCCATTTGATAATAATTTCCAAATTGTGTAAAATGGCACTGAAATTATTTGTTCTTTAAAGGTTTATGAAAATCCCTGTTTTTAGGGGAAACTGTATTCTGTGAAATAATTTATTCATGTTAAATGGTAGGTTATATTTTGTGAAGCTACTGTTTAATTAATTACATGTGCCTAGAAAATTATCAATTTCTTTCAAGTTTTGCAATTAATTGGCATCTGATTGAGTAATGTTCTTTCTTATGTTTCTTTAATAGAATCTCTCTTTGTGGTGAACCCCTATTAGGTGAATGTGTGTGCAACTGTGTATGCGCACTTTGTTTCTCTTTTTTCGTTTTCTTAAGTTGGATAATGGTTTATCTATTTTATAATTTTTTAAAAAATCAAATCAGTCTTAATATTTAAATTTTCTCTATTATTTATTGTTTTCATCTCCTTTGCTTTCTTTAGTTATATGCTTTTGTGACTGTGCATTTAAAAAATTATAGATGTATACTATATACATGTACACATATACATATATAGTTAACATACCTCATACACCTGTATTGTACATAAAATTATATACATCATGAATTTAGTGTTTTTTCAGATATACAAAGATGCTAAAATCATTATTTCTTTCGATGTATTAAGATAAAAATATTTTCTCATGTTCTACCATCCTGTTACCTGGAATATAACCTACTCTTTCCTGATGTACTCTTCTTCTACTGTGCTATTTTTTTGTTAATTTTTCATTTGAGATTTTTTGACATCAATATTCACAAATGAGATTGGGCTCTAATTAACTTTGTATTGTACTGTATTGGAAACATTTTGATACCAATGTTAGGTGTCATTCATACGTTTTGTAAGTGTCCCCTTTCTTCTCTTCTCTGGAATGGTTTATATATATATCATTGCAATCTATTTCAAGCTTTTAGTAAATTTCTGGGACAAATGTCTTCTGCTCTTCTCTTTTTTGGGCAGTCAGGAACATAAGTACATTCCTGATAACTTTAATTTTTCATTAGCAATTGGTTTGGTTTGATTTACTTTGTATTTTAGATTGTTGTTTGGAAAATTACTTTGAAAAATTTAAATTCCTATCACATTTCCAAGTGCACTTGCCTCAGTGTAACAAGGGTTTATCTCCCATTTCTTTGGTGTCTTCTTTTCTCTGATTACTTCCTACTCATTGTTTCCTATTTTGTTTAATTGCACTTCTACCTTTATTTGTGATTACATTAGTGGTTTATCTGTATATCGATTTTTTTTAAAAAGCAGCTTTTTACATCTGCATTTTATGATCCACTAATTTTTGCTTTAATCTTTCTTAATTCTTTCTGCTTCCCAGTGTGTGTGTGTGTGTGTGTGTGTGTGTCTGAATGTTGTAGTTTCTTTAAAATTTACAGATTTGGATATCTATTTAATTATGTAATTTGTCTTTCTAGATACTATATATTAATATTAAGATTAGTTTTACTCTGAGCACAGATTCAGCACTATCCTATAGATTATGGTATATATAAATTTTCATTACCTTATTCTATCCTTCTGGAAGATTTTGAATTCACTTTCATCAAAATTTTTTTGAGAGAGATATTTAAAAGAATTTTCATGTGGTAGTGGTTTATTTTCTTGTATTGACATCAGAGAATGTTGCCTGTACTACTAATTTCTCATTTGAAAGTTTCACTGTGATCTAATACATAGTCAATTATTTTTTGTTAGTGATCAACACTGGAAAATGTGATATGCTATAATTTTTAATGGCAAAATTCTGACATGTATTAATTTATTTCTTTGCACTAGTGTTGGGTTATTTTCCAAACATTCCTTTTCCATCCCCACCCAAACTTCATTCCACACTTAGGCTGTAGTTTAGCATTTGCTGTGGAAACAGAAACCACACCCCCGTGATGTTCACAAAAGTGAAAAATGGAACACCATATAGACATAATTATGAACTGGAAATCTCTGCCTTAAAGTCACTGATATTCAGTAAACGGATTTAGTGAAGGAGTACTAGGTAAATTTTTAGCATATTTGTAAGTCTTTACATCCACCGAATTTAGATACATGAAGAATAAGAAAATCAGATTTGCTTCACCCAGGCATTCTTTGTCTGGTTAGAATGACACTCTATATATGGCACGAGCCCCAGGGTCTGAATACATGAGTCTCCTGGAGGAGGGGCAGCATACATTCTGAATCACTCACAGAGCAAAGCTTTGTATGGCAAGGGCTCCTTTGTTCCTGACTGCAGCGGGGGTGGCTCAGCTGTCCTTATGGGCAGGCCCTTCGGACACTTCACCCAGCTTTGGATGTACTGACATCCCTGTTATTCGATCTCTCTCTGAATGAGCTGATGAGGGAAAAGGGAATCCCATTTTTTAAAAATATCATCTTACTTATTTTCCTCATGTAGGCATCTGTCACAAATAATATGATTTGTTTTTTTCTTGTTTGTTATATTTTCAGGAATTGAATAGCACATTTTTAGTTTTAACTGACTTTTGCCAAAAAAAATTGCTTGGTCTTTTTGAAATTATGAACATAAAGGTAATGTTCCTACTTCCTAAGAAAATAATCATAAAATAATAATGTTACCTTAACACAAGTTCCAAAGTTTCCCAAAGAGAAAAACTTGGTGGAGTTTTAATTCTTGTGCAAGCTTTTCTCAGTTTTACAAACACACATAAATACCACTTTTATACATGCTGTTTTAAAAATACCACCTATGTTTCAAGCTTTGTCCAGGTTATATTTGATCCTCACAACAACTCTGCAAAATAGGTGGTGTTATACCCATTTCTCATATAAAGAAACTGAGGTATAGGAAACTTAAATAACTTGCTCCTGACTGCAGGGCTGGTAAGAAGCAGAGTTGGGATTCTAGTCATCCTTTGTCTGTCTCCCAAACCATTTTATCTTCTATACACCCTTGTCACACACTATCTCCCGATCTTGATTGTTTGGTTCAAGATACTATTTGAATAGAAATGTGATATTTCACAACATTAGGTAGTGCATATTAGGACAAACTTTTCAAAGCTTTCTGTGCTTGGTTTAAAATGCCGTCCTTGACAGCATCGCCACCACTCAGTGCTCATGTTTTGAGCCTCTGGTGTCAGTGTGGTCTTTGAGAGTGCCCCATCTGGTCCTATTCTTTGGTTGTTTGGTTATCTAAGCCCCCTTTCCCCTGCATGACTAGGGAAGCCTGGGGGTAGAAATATGTTTGGATTTCATTTGGATTCACTCACCCTACATGCCAGCAACAGCCAGGCATCCGGGGCCTCTTGACTGATGAATTATTTGGATATCAAGAATCTAGAGGGGAAGGACCCCAGTGAAACAGGCTGATACTTACCCACAGAATCAGGAATCATGTAAGAAGGGAGAGGCAGTGTACCAATATGGGCAGCTGAGGCACATTCTGAGCAGTGGACTAAGAAATACTGAGTCTGGCAGCCCACAGATAAAGTGCCAGGACTCCCACATTCTGTAGCTTATTTATGCCCATCTCTGTCCCACCCAGCTGAACCTCCATATGTAAATATTGCACATGTGTTTCCAGTACCTATATTCAGTGGGTCCACCTGCTCTCAGTTATACACATGGGGCAAGGGGCAGCATGCTGCCTATGCTCTGGAAATATACTACCTGAGGTCCATTCGCTGTTCCACTAGTTCATGCCTACGGGTCAGGGCTATATGGGCAAGTCATTTAACCCCTCTATCTTATTTATCTCATCATGATGGTGCTAAAAATTATAGCAAGTACCTCATAAGGTGGTCTTGAGAATTAAATCAGTGTTTTGAAGAGTATAAATGCTGTAAATGCACCCTGTCTTTGTTGCACAGTCAGGGAAGTCTGTATCTCCTGTGACTTATGCCCCTAGGATACTTTCAGCTATCTTAGCCAGGAGGAGAGCTTTCTGCAGTTGATATACAGCATTTTATACAGGTCAATTAGGTAAACTATTAAAATTGTGCTATTCAACTCATTTTTTCTTTCTTTGCTTGTTCAGTTACTGAGAAGAGGTATTCAAATTGTCTACCAAGATTCTGTAGTTTTCTTATCAATTATTTATTTGTATATCTAATCTTATGGTACCAAACTTAAAATTGGAATAGTTTTATCTTCCTGGTAAATTATAACTTCATGTTTATATATCGTCTTTATTTATCTCCAGCCATGTATTTATCCTTAATGTGAACTCCATCTGTGCTCAAAAGTCACAGCACCTCTGATTAATTTTTCATCCTTTACTTATAATGTTTCTGTATTCTTCTATTGTAGGTGTGTATTTTAAACAGCATATAGTTTCATTTTAATTTTAATCAAGTCTACTAATCTTTGAGTTTTAGTTTTTAAACCAATTCCATTTAATATAATTACGGTGTATTTGTGTTTTAAACTTTCCAAATCACTATTGCATTTAGCTTTTGTCACTTTCTATATTTCATTTATTATCTTTCTATTCTTGCATTCTGACTGATTTCAAAAGGTTTATTGTTCTTTATCTTTTAAAATCTTGTCACTTTTATGTTGAAAACTTTTGTCAAAAGCCCCTTCTTTGGAATGTCTAGAGATGACACAAAATATTGAACACAAAGAACTGTGTATCTGAGTCCAGGACTGTGCTGTTATAAAGATCAATGAGATGGTGGCTGAACTGCATGGGAATTCACATTTCTGTACTAATAACAGCAATGAGCTATTAATGCCATCACAGGAATTACCAATGTCGTATTTTGTAAATGTCTACCACATTTGGATAGAGCCACTCAAATAGCTGTTTTCATTAGATGCTAATTACTGAAGCTGTGAAAGGGACAGAATGATTATTCATGTACCTCACACTCACACAACACCAAATCCTATCAGCCTTTGACCTTCAGCTTCCAGCTCTGTATTTATTTTATTAAATAAACATTATATTATGGTATACACCTTTTAAATATATTTTCAAATACATAACTTTCATACACATTAATATGCATATGTATGTATATATAGAATTCTTAAATATATACTTCCAAATATAAATAATTTCACATCAAGCTAAACAGGATAAAAACATGTAAACATATGCACCTGGTTCTGGTCAAGTAAAACACAAAACCACAAGGTAACCACAAGTTAAAGAGTGCACTTGAAGGGGAACAGGGGAAGGAACAGACGTGTAAACAACAGAGATGCTGAAGCTGCACCACAAAGCCCCACGAGGGTCCATTTCTTAAGACTGAAGTAGCAAAAAGCTCCTTGTTCAGTTAAGACTTCTCCTTTCACCCTGTCACATTTATTCTTGAGGGGCTTCAAAATGAGTGTGGAAATTCTGTAAACACTAGACTAGAACTGAGTCAATCCTGTTGAAAACAGAGATGACAAAGTAAACCATAAACTGACAGTCATATTAATTTCTCCAAACAGTAACTTTAAGGACGTTTTGTTACTTTTTAACACAGTGAAACACCATAATCCTGGGGAGCAAGAAATGGGAATGGGCAAGAAAACAGTGATGGATGCTCTATACAAATGGTTTCAGCAGCCCCTGTAAGTGACAGATGTGTCTATAAACAAAACACAGGCAAGAGCAGATGACAGAGCTTCAGCACACCAGACAACATGCCACAGCATAATGCCACAGATTCAAATTGAAATATTCTTCCAGCTCACAATGACGCAAGTCCCATAGGGCCTCTGTGAAGGGGAGCTCACTAGCTCCCAGTGAAAGAAAACACTTACACAACAGATTGGCCAGCCAAAGCATGACAAGCTCTTTTTTACTGCTTTTAAAGGGCATGCTGCCCTCTCCCACCTGCAGAGGCTCGAAACGTTGACCGCGGCAAGTACCGGACGCCTCAGCACCCTGCCTCTGAGGCTCCTCTCCCTGGCCCTCAGGGAACGCATGTCTGTAAAAACAGTTCTCTCCAAATGGGCAGACCCTGCCTCGAGCAAAATACCTGCAGGTCTTGTGGCTCATTGCCTCCAAGTACTGCTGAATAAGTTTCTGCTTCTCTTCCTCCTCCTCCACCCAGAATTCACTGGGAATGACAAAGGTGGAGATGACCCTGCACTGCGGGCAGGACTTGACGACCCTGCTCCCAAACTGTCTGGCACTCCTCCACCTGCGGATACACTTAAGACAGTAGGTGTGGTTGCAGCTGGAGAGAATGCCAAAGCGGCAATCATTCAGGTTGGCTTTCTCATAGACAACCTCCATGCAGATGCCACACACTTTGTCCGCACTGCGCTGCACAGCAAACGAGAGCTCCATATTCTTCTCGTGTGCTTCAATGCAGGCCTTTACATGGTCTGCCCTCTGGGCACCGTCCACAGGGTGCAAGACCTGCAGCCCACACATATCACATATATCTCCGTGGAGATAGATACAACTCTGCCCACGAAAGCACTGCCCCACGATAGCATCGCGGCAAAGCTGCTTCCCCACGCCCAAGGCAATCTGCTCCCTCTCAGTCACCGAGCTCTGCAGAGGAGCCTCGGAGACAGAAGGGGCCAGGCGGCCCCGGTAGGGTTGCCCCGGAACAAACTCAAAGGCACCCTCCCAGCCTTCTGCACCTGCTCCTCCGGCAGCTTCAAGGCCTGCATTGTCTGTCTTAGCTTCAAAGAAACCCCTTTCAGCAGCCGAGCCAATCAGAGGCAAGGAGCGTGAGGACGCAGCAGGGGGGGCTTCCGCCACTTCCTGAGGCAGGGGCTCCATTTGCGCAGCCGTGCTGGGGCCACTGTCTGCAGAGGCCTGGGGCAACAAACCGTGGCCTTCGCTGGCCACCTGCCGGCCCGAGAGGTCGTGGGAGTATCGGCAGTTCTCCCCCTCCTTGCACAGCCCATGCAGATAATACCTGCAGACGACTTGCTTTGTCCAGCTGCCGCTGCTCCGGCCTTGCAGCCATCTGGGCCTAGCCCCTCCCCATGAGGCCTGGGCGGGCCTCAGACGTGACGGGCGGAAGGGGGCCGGGCCTGGAGCCGAAGACCACCGGGAGGCTGGGCGCACCGGGACGCTGGGCCGGGGGACGCCCTCCCCCGCTGCCTCGGCACCCCCAGAGGCCCCAGCTGCCTCGTGGGGCTCTGTGGGAGCTGCAGGCTCTTCCATGGCAGATTCTTGTCCCCCAGATGGTGCCGGAACTTCCCTGGTATCTCTTCCTTTCGGGCTTGAGGCCCGGAGGCCGCCAGCCAGCTCCTGGGCTCCTCCCTAGAAGATGTGCATCTTTTTTCCCTCTCCCCCGCTCCCTGCTTCCTGTGCCTGTGTTCCTACTTCCTTCTCTGGGCAGGCGCGGCGGACACTTCCTGTGCGGGCAACGTCAGTCGTCCACCGGGTCGGCGCGCGGTCGGTCCGGCAGGAATGGTGACCGGCTTCCTCCTGTGTTCGCAGCCGGCATCGCGGCCCGCTCTCCGCTCCGGCGCTGTCCCTGCTCTGCTGCGCTAGGCCCCTCGCCGTTCCGCGGCTCTTCTGAGCGAAGGAAGCACAGCCGTTTGAGGTTTTTAATGTAATCTGTTCCAGTGTTCTTTCATACGCATTGATTTCGTTGCTTTTTCATAATGTCTATTGAAAGCATCATAATCCTCGCGTTTTTTTATTGCTCCCGTGTAAAATTCATCTTATTTCTGAACCATCTCACACATTTTATAAAGGCTTTGTCTGTTCACTCCGTTTTATGTCTGTGGGTCTTATTTTTTAAATTATTTTTATTTCTGGGTTTCTTGACTGTCACTGCTGGAAGCCTTATTTATTTAGTTGTGTTGACAAGACCTGATTCCTTCTGCTCTTTGTTTTCTGGAAATTCTTACGGGCTTAGGTTGGAAAGGCTTTTCGCCAGTGAGGCATGAGCAGGGTTCTGATCTGAGGCCACTTTAGCGCCTTTCAGCTCTTAGGTTATTGTGGATTGCAGGGCTCCCCTCCCACTGTGCAGAAGCTGCAGACTTCATTGGTCCTGATGCTAGCCTAATAAGCCACTGTCCCCTTTGTGTACCCTTTGGCTTTTATTTTCTCTTTCTGGTTAACTCACAGTGGCTCTTTGTTTCCCTTTCTTTCTTTCACCCAGTATTGTACGGTATTGTGCTGGGCCAGCCTTTCATAGTATATTCTCTACCCTTCTGCCCATGAGTGGTGCTTTTTAATTTCCACGCCTGAGCTGTCATTTTGCAGATATATGTTATTAGATTAGTAAAAAAAAATTATTTTCCTAAATATAAAGAGTACTTATGGATGTATACTGAATTTTGTCATGTAGTTTTCTGCATTTCTTAAGAGCTGATCACGTTATTTTCTCTTTATTGTGTTATTGCGGTTATTTGCACTGACAGATTTTTCAAATGTTTAACTTACCGGTTTTTTCCAAGAATAAAGCTTTCTGGTATGATTTATTATCATTTTATATATTATTGGATTCTGTTTGCTTAAACAAGTTTCGTAGAGGGAATTTTATGGGCCAAATTTATATTTTAAAATGGAAGAAAGTATGAATATAGCAGAGAAATTACATTGAAGTAAATAATAGAGATAAGAAATTAAAGAAAAACAAACATGAAGTAGGGGGAATTAATCAAAATCCTTTGAAAGGATTATTGAACCTGATAAATTTCTCGTGAAATTTATCAAGAAAAAATGAAGGCTCAAATAACCAAGATCAGAAATTTAAAAAGTAGTATCACTACATTAATAACAGATATTAAAAATCATGTGAGGATATCAGATACAAGGTTAGGCCATTAAATTTGAAAATCTGTGTGAAATGGTCATATTTCTAGAAACATATTTATTAATAAAAATGACAGGACCAGAAATAAAGAACGTAAGTATTGATCTGTTAGATAAATTAAATCTGTAATTAAAAATAATTCCATAAATGAAAGCTTTTAAGGTTTTCCATCTGAAATAAATAGAAAGACAAAACGGTCTATATGTGTTATTGCAAGTCCTAGCCAGTACAATAGGCAAACAAAGAAATAGAAGATGTTAGAATCGCAAAGGAATTATTAATGGAAGACAGCAGAAAATTAAGAATAATTTACTGATAAACTATTAGACTTAAACACATTTAGCAAGGACAATGAATGGTATTGCAATACACAATCATTTGTATTTATATTTATATGTATATATTCATGTATACAATCAATGATACATAGACATTTAGAATTCATAACATTTATAACATTAAAAGTTAACTATCCTGGGAATTAAAGTTCTAAAACATTAAAATCATTTTATTTCTGAAAACCTAAAGAAATTGAGGTTTATTCTGATCATGCAGTAGAAGGCTCAGTATTTTCAGAAGGTAAACTTTTCCTCATTAGATAAATCATGCGAGAATGTTGCTGTTTTCCACTGCGAATCTAGGAAATCTTGGTGATGTTATGTTTTCCTCCTTTATATTGAGTTTTGTATTTTGGATGCCAACTCTTTGAAAGTTTGGCTCACTTGCATTCTTTTTTCTCCTCTAAATTCATTGGTTAATGAATATTCCTTTGACAGCCCCCCAAATTTTTACAGAAAATGGCTTGAAACAGATATTGGGCTTATATACCAGGCTCTCCACAAATTCACAAACATAAAAATCCTGAATATAAATGTATTATTTGTTTAATGGTAGTATGTTCTCAGCACCATGTCTAAATTAATTTGATTGACGTTTTACAGACCAGCACCACCAGATAGGATGTTCCATGATGATTTTTTATGTGTTGTTCTGCACAGTAGTCATTAGCTCACATGGCTCTTGAGCACTTGAAATGTGGCTGAGTAGTAGCTACTGTTGGACAACAAAATTCCAGATAGTATCTGACCATCTTTCTCCTCAAACATGAAGAAATGGAGAAAAATAATATTTTCTAACCTACCCAGCTATGCAGCTGGCGTGGGACAGTATTTGCTTTCAGATCCCCGCCTGTGTGGCTCCCAATCATGTTTGTGTCCTGCCATCTCACAGTGAAGCACATCTCGTTTTACAATGACATATTCTGTGCTCACTATTAGAAACTAAAATTGTACCCCATGATTTTAAATATCATCTGAGATTGAATAACTGGAAATATTAGGCAATGCATCTTGAGAGAAATAATCAAATATTTTCCATCCCAGTCAAATCTCTATCCTCAGAGAATTTTCTCTGACCATCATACTTCAAAATCTTATCCTGATTTTTTTAAAATGTGAGCACTGATGTTGCTTTCACACAGTCTCTGAGAATACACATCTGATCCTGTCTCCAGTTATTTGGCTCAGTTGAGCCCTCTTTTCCCAAAAAACCACTGAGGGCCTCCAGGTCTGGGACCCGGCTGAGACCAATTTGTGTACACAGTGGTGTGCAGGGCAGCAGGAGATCTCCTGGATGGTCAGCATTGGGGTTTCCAAGTGGAACAAAGGGAAGTAGTGTTCCACCTGAGCAGGCTGGGCTGAGAACCTGGTTACCAGGGAACAGATGACAAGGGGGAGGTGGCTGACAGAGCTGAGACACAGTCCAGGCAGTGTAACAGAAGCCTGACAGGCAGGAGACTAGTTATGAGGTGGACTATGGCCATGGGTGGAAAAGAACCAGAGATGCCCACAGTCTTTTATTCTAAACATCTCAGGCCTGCTGGGCCCAGCCCCAAGTGGCTCATGTGTCCATATTTAAAGGAGACACATTTGTCTCCAAGCAGTTTCCTCCAGCACACACACCTACTTCAGGTCTGACATTTAGGCACTACTGGGGGGGGGGTGGAGGGCGAATTAAAAGCAATTGTCTAGAATAAGGCATCAGGGGTTCAAATCCAGGATGCACTGCTCTCTGAGGAATTCATCTTGGGCAAATTAATCACTCTTTTATCTCATCTGGCAAACAACAAGAGCCACCACCAATAATAAGAGTGATCAACTCACAGGTTTGTTGCAATAAATGAAATAATTATTATAAAATTATTGGAACAGTGCCTGTTACAAGGACAATATTTGAGATAAAATTCTTTTGTATTTTAGAATCACTGTGACTAGAGTGACCGTGTCAAGCTCCATTTTCTGCTGTCTGGATACAGCAGTAATATGTCTATAGGATCCCTGCAAGTTCCTGGCATATAAGAGATAGGGAATAAGTACTTATTTTCTTATACTGATGGACAAACTGATTTTTATTTTGAAATTTACAGAGGCATTTTTCTCCAACTCCAGTTCAGAAGTCCAAACTCACCAAATTCCATACATTAATTATGTGCAGTTTTTTGTATATCAATTATACCTCAAGAAAGCTGTAAATAACTCAAAACCAGGCACAATTAAATATATTATCACAAAAAGAAGTTCAGTTTTAGGTACCTTTGTGCAGCACTTTTTGTCCCCACATCATTTGTAATTGCATGGGTGTCTGCATGGGACAGGAGTCCTCTAGGCTTATCCTAGGAGAGGGAAGGCTGTTTTGAAAAATCTAGTCACCATGAGTGAACAACTTGATAAAAAGAAATATACTCAAAGATGTCTTTCTAATTCCATATTTTAATATGGACATAAAAAGGTATAAGTTATCTTAAAGCCATTCAAATACAGTATCACAAAACTCTGATTATGAAAATTACACTGAGCTATCTATATTGGATTCAAACACAGAAAATTTCAAGAAATATTCTGAAAGCTTTTCTGTAAGTGCCAAGAATTAAGCTATGTGTATACTGTAGTGTGGTTAACAGAATTTATTCATATTCATTTATTTTACAGACCTAAAACATACTTAAATTTTAATTTCTAGCCATAACCCAGATTAAATAGTTTTTATAAGGCTGATAGCTCCATGCAGAACCATGTTAGAAACTGGATAAATATGAAAAGTAAATGCTTGAAAGACTTAGAAAATAGCTAATATGGTGAGAGTTCAAGGGGTATTAAATAACCTAAATCACCTATGAGTTATAGAAGAAATCAAAAGAAAATGAAAAATATTTCAACTGACAACAAAAATATGACTTATGAAAACACTTAGGATACACCTACAGCCATGCATAGAGGCACAATGTATAGCCTTAAATATATTCATAAGGAAGGAAGATACTTTGCTTCCAGGTGGTAGGAAAAGAAAGATGAACAGAGATGGAAGGGGAATGTCACGTGATGATGCTGGAGTCCTACTGCCTCTTCCCCTTTAGAAGAGGACATAGATGCTATGCCAGGTGTACACTCAGACCTGAATGCTGTGGCCACAGGGAAAAAAGGACAGAATCTGAATCTTCGTTCCTTGAAGAAGGAGTGATTTTTATATTTTAAAATATAAATATACTCATATAGTTTTCCATGTTATTTGCCCTGTTTCTTTCCTCCTCCAAAACATTTAGGCAATTATTAAAGAGAATTGTGAGCAATCATGCACGACTGACCGGACAAATGTTGGTTTCCCACAAGAACGTTATAAAGTGCATTAATATTTATGGCTACTAGAGGGTGTGGATGTAATTGATTGAATAAGCAAAGGGGGGGAAAACCCAGTAAAGTGATAGATTGTGATATGCTATTAATACTGCTGATCTAAATGTGTATAAAAACACTACATTCACCAAATCTAGTCTGTGAAAATTGCACACCAGACACTTATTACAATTTACATATTGGGCCTAATGATGTCTAATAATTTCAAAGGATTGAAATAATTCAGAGTATATTCTCCGACCCCAGACTGAAATTGAGCCAGAAATCAATAAAAATATTAGAAAAATAATTTTTAGGTCGGGATATTAATAATTATATTTCTAAATCACCCACAGGTCAATGAAAAAAATCACAAAAGCAATCAGAAAATACTATGCTTTCAATAATAATGAGTTTGCTTATATAAAAGTTTGTGCGCTGGGTGGAAAGCAATGCTTGCAGAAAATTTTGTAGCTTGAAATGAATATATTAGAAAGTGAGAAAGTAATATTATTTCTGATACAATCACTAAATTTGGGTAATTACAAATGTACATTACATTACAAAATTGACAACAAATTTAGCGAAAAGAATATATGTGGAAGGAAATAACAAAAACAAGAACAGAAATTAATAAAAGAAAGCAAACATATAACAAGTAGAATAGGCAGAGGCTCGTTCTTTAGTAGGATTAATAATTCAGGTAAACCTCTAGTATGTTTCACTGAAAAAATAAAATGGAGATTTCTCAACTAACCAATATCAAGAATGAAAAATATACCATGAACAGCATTAGGCCATTCAATATAAAAATGTAGTTGAAATGTTTAACTTCCTAGAAAATACAAATTATCATAAATAAAATGGAAGTAAATGGGAAATATAAATAGCCTTCTAGCTTTTAAAAGAAATTAATTATAAATAAACACCTTCTTAAAAAGAAAACTCCAGGCGCAGATAGATTCACAATAAATTCTATGAAGTATGTAAGAAGGATCATTACAGACACATGGTGCTCATAAACGTTGATGCACATTTCAGGAAAATTGAAAAATGAAGTCCAATGATCTATAAAAGGGTTATACATAACAAAACCAAAAAGGGTTTGTTCTCATAATGTAAGGTAATATCAATATTTGAAAATCAATTGAAAAACAACAAACTTATGCATGTAGAAAACAGATTAGTGGTTGCCAAAGGCAGGGATGGGGCTGAGTGAAATGGGTGAAAGTGGCCAAAAGGTACAAACTTCCAGTTCTAAAATAAATAAGTCCTGGGGATGTAATGTACAGCGTGGTGACTATAGCTAATAATACTGTATTGTGTATTGAAAGTCACTTAGAGAGTAGATCTTAAAAGTTCTCATCACAAGAAAAACATTATAACTGTGTGGTGATGGATGTTGTAACTAGACTCATAGTGGTGATCATTTCACAACATATACAAATATCAAATCATTTGATTGTACACCTGTAACTAATATAATGGTTTAAGTCGTGCATATATCAATAAAAAATAAAACGAAAGAGCTGATTTATACGCACAAACAACACACACACACACACGGGTGTTTCTGAGAACACTAATTGTAAGCTGCATTTAAAAGTGTTTTATGAGTGAAATAAAGTTATACCCATTCTTTAAGCACATAGAGAAGTTTTTCAGAACACTTGTAATAAAGATGTTTCTAAGATGCTGCTTGCATGCTGCACTGAGAACAGTGTTATATCAGTGAATGGAAGTTACAACCATTCTGAAATTCATTCAGAGAAGTGTTTGAGAATACTTGTAGTTAAGACATTTCTAGGATGCCTCTTGTGAGATGCGTTGAGAACAGCGCCATACCAGTGAGTGGAAGTTATATCCGTCTGTAATACATGCAAAGAAGTTTTTAAGAGCACTTGAAATAAAGATATTTCTAGGAATGATGAAAACAAACAAAATCAGTCAGTGTAAATAACAACATTAAAATATTAAAGGAGAAAAATAAAAGAATAAACTCTCAAAAACCCAGATTTTTATGTTTAAACAGTGTGCATTTATGATAAAGCTCTTAGGACACTAGGAATAGAAAAGAATTTCCCTGACTGATTAAAGAGATCCTCTTTAAGAACTCTAGATAAAAGTCATATTGATTTATATAAATGTTAAAAGGTACAAAGATTTCCCTCTGACACCAAGAATGAGGCCACAATGCCATCAACCAACATTTATATTTAAATTTTTACTTAAGGTCTTAGCTACTGTAATAAGGCAAGTAAAGAAATACAAGTTATTATAATTGGAAATGAGTTATTAACAGAAGGACAGTGGAAAATCCAGAAGAATCTACAGTTGAACTACTTGAAGTAATAAATTTAGCAAAGCCATTGAGAAGAAATCAGTATATAAAAACCAATTGTTGGGCTTCCCTGGTGGCGCAGTGGTTGAGAGTCCGCCTGCCGATGCAGGGGACACGGGTTCGTGCCCCGGTCCGGGAGGATCCCACATGCCACGGAGTGGCTGGGCCCGTGAGCCATGGCCGCTGAGCCAGCGCGTCCGGGACCTGTGCTCCGCAACGGGAGAGGCCACAACAGTAAGAGGCCTGCATACCGCAAAAAAAAAAAAAACAAACAAAAAACAATTGTCTCTTTACATTTCTATAATGAACAGTTAGAAATGAAATTTAAGAACTCACAGAACTAAAGGTGCATGGGGCATTTTTAATATTTTAGGAATAAATCTAAAGATATGTACATAGAAATCTATAAACTATCATTGAGAGAAATTTAGGAAGTCCTAAATAAATTGAGAATTATTCCATGATAAGGAGTAGAAGATGTAGTATTTTAAGGAGGTTAATATATGGAAATTTGATCTATGGATTAATTAGAAGCTCAATCAAAATGAGTCTGTGGGGCTTCCCTGGTTGAGAGTCCGCCTGCCGATGCAGGGGACACGGGTTCGTGCCCCGGCCCTGGAGGATCCCACGTGCCATGGAGTGGCTGGGCCCGTGAGTCATGGCCACTGGTCCTGAGCCCCTGGAGCCTGTGCTCCACAGCAGGAGAGATCACAACATTGAGAGGCCCGCATACCGCAAAAAAAAAAAAAAAAAAAACTGAGTCTGTGTGTATAACTTGAAAGGGTCAGAGGAAATGCATATGCAAATGATAATAACCAAATATAATTAGGCAACCTTGAAGGAGAAAAAAAAGAAGAATTGCTTTTACCAGACATCAAAATGCATTTCAAGGCTAACTGTACTTAAAACAGTGGATACTGGTACAATCATAGAGGGAGAACTGAATAAAACAGAGAGTTCAGAAATAGACCCCCACACAAGGACGTTTAATTCTTAACAAGTGTGGAACTTCAGAGTATTGAAGACAGTTTTTTCCATAAATGGTATTGAGTCAACTGAATAAATAACTTAAAAAAAGAAACTTGATCCCTGTCTCATAATATGCATACAACATTATCTCAAGAGAAATATAGATATGAACCTGAAATATAAAACAATAAAGATTTTAGGAGAAAGCTAACATTATCCCAAGAAATAACAACAAGAGTCTTGATTTCTTGTTTTAAACACGAACATGAGATTCTCATATGCAGGGTTGAACTACTGTAGTATTATTAATCTATCCTCACATACTAGGTAGAGATGAGCTATTATTTTTCTACTGTAGTATTCTGCTTGCGCTGCTGCAGAAAAATACTGCAGATTGCTTAAACAGCAGACACTGTCTCACAGTTCTGGAAGCTGGGAACTCGAAGAAAAGATGCTGATTGCTTTGGTTTCTGGTGAAACCCTCATCCTGGCTTGCAGACAGCTGTTTTGGTGCTGTCTTCACATGGCAAAGAGAGAGACAGTGAGTGTCTTGTGTCTTCTCTTAAAGGACATTAATCCTATTGGATCAGGACCCGCCCTACGACTTCATTTAACCCTAATTACCTCCTTACAGATCCTATCTTCAAATATAGTTACACTGCATCTATACTCATTAAAGATATTATCCTGTAATTTTCTTATTTTGAGTAGTATCTTTGTCTGGTTTTGGTATCAGGGTGATGGTGGCTTCATAGAGTGACTTTGGGAATATTCCCTCCTCTTCAATCTTTTGGAGTAGTTTGAGAAAGATAGATATAAGCTCTTTTTGTATGTTTTGTAGAAATCCCCAGTCAAGCCATAGGGTTCTGGACTTTTGTTTGCAGGGAGGTTGTTGTTGTTTTTTCCTGTGGTGTTTGCATAAGCTGTTAGATACATTTATTTTCAATATGCATCTTTTGTTATATGACTTTGTAGTTATTTCTTTAGACATGAATAATGCATAACACTAAATAGATAATAAACTATAGTATAGTTGGTATCTGTGTTTCATTCCAGTTTACCTGGTATAGTCTATACATAGTCAGAGTTCAATAAACATTTTTTTTAACGTAGATGCAAGGAGAGCATCAATCAAAAGTCCATCAGAGAACAGAGAGACATGCTAAATCACCCTTTGTGAGAAGAATAACCACTGGGAATTGGAATATCAGCTTTACCTCTAAGCAGGTTTAGGCTGTAAAGAAGCACTTTCTTATATATGAGACACTCAAGGGTACTCTCATTGAGGGATTATGTGTGGGAAAATCTGCCTTCCTGCAAAGGTCTCAAATGAGGAAATCTGTTTCTTTACCTGCTCATTGAAAACAATAATAGAATCCTCTGAGAATTTATAATCATTGGACTGATTATTCTTGCTGATTCTGCTGGTGTATTTTCTTGGAAGAAAAAATTCCCAGCCCCCAAAATTACTGTGATTAAAGGTTGGTATTGTCCTTTGGAGCCTGGAAGATAAAAATAAAAATTTGTTCCAGATTCATTATCCTTTATCCATTCCCCTCAGCATTACCAGATGTTTAATTTAGCCAAATATGAGCCAGCACCCAGGTCATCAGAAACATAGAGATAAGGCAGATCTTCTGTAATGACTTTAATAAAGTTTTTTTTTGAATTTTTTTATTGAGGTATAGTTGCTTTACAATGATGTGTTAGTTTCTACTGTACAGAGAAGTGGAGCTCCTTGTGCTACACAGTAGGATCTTATTAGTTACCCACTTTATACATATTAGTGTATATATGTCTATTCCAATCTCCCCATTCATCACACACACCTCCACCACTTTTCTCCCTTGGTGTCCATACGTTTGTTCTCTACATCTGTGTCTCTATTTCTGCCTTGCAAACTGGTTCATCTGTACCATTTTTCTAGATTCCACATATATGCGTTAATATACGATATTTGTTTTTCTCTTTCTGACTTACTTCATTCTGTATGACAGTCTCTAGGTCCATCCATGTCTCTACAAATGACCCAATTTCGTTCCTTTTTATGGCTGAGTAATATTCCATTGTATATATGTGCCACATCTTCTTTATCCATTTGTCTGTCAATGGACATTTAGGTTGCTTCCATGACCTGGCTATTGTAAATAGTGCTGCAAAGAACATTGGTGTGCATGTGTCTTTTTTTTTCTAAAGAAAAAGTTTATTCTCTCTTCCTCTCTGCAGGTGTCTTTTTGAATTATGGTTTTCTCTGGGTATATGCCCAGTAGTGGGATTGTCGGGTCATCTGGTAGTCCTATTTTTAGTTTTTTCAGGACCCATACTGTTCTCCATAGTGGCTGTACAATTTACATTCTCACCAACAGGGCAAGCTGGTTCCCTTTTCTCCACACCCTCTCCAGAATTTATTGTTTGTAGATTTTCTGATGATGCCCACTCTAACCGGTGTGAGGGGATAACTCATGGTAGTTTTGATTAGCATTTCGCTAATAATTAGTGATGTTGAGCATCTTTTCATCTGCCTCTTGGCCATCTGTATGACTTCTTTGGAGAAATGTCTAGTTAGGTCTTCTGCCCATTTTTGGATTAGGCTGTTTTTGTTTTTGATATTGAGCTGTATGAGCTGTTTGTATATTTTGGAGATTAATCCTTTGTCAGTTACTTTGTTTGCAAATATTTTCTCCCATTCTGAGTGTCTTTTCACCTTTTTTATAGTTTCCTTTCTTTGCTGTGAGAAAGCTTTGAAGTTTCATTAAGTCCCATTTGTTTATTTTTGTTTTTATTTCCATTACTCTAGGAGGTGAGTCAAAAAGGATCTTGCTGTGATTTATGTCAAAGAGTGTTTTGCTATGTTTTCTTCTAAGAGTTTTATACTGTCTGGTCTTGCATTTAGATCTTTAATCCATTTTGAGTTTATTTTTGTGTATGGTGTTAGGGAGTACCCTAATTTCATTCCTTTAAATGTAGCTGTCCAGTTTTACCAGCACCATTTATTGAAGAGGCTGTCTTTTCTCCATTGTATATCCTTGTCTCCTTTGTCATAGATTAGTTGACCATACGTATGTGGGTTTATCTCTGGGTTTTCTATACTGTTCTACTGATCTATATTTCTGGGTTTTTTGCCAGTACCATATTGTCTTGATTACTGTAGCTTTGTAGTATAGTGTGAAGTCAGGTAGCCTGATTCCTCCAGCTCCATTTTTCTTTCTCAAGTTGCTTTGGGTATTCGGGGGCTTTTCTGTTTCCATACAAATTGTAAAAATATTTTTTTCCAATTCTGTGAAAAATGCCATTGGTAATTTGATAGGGATTGCAATGAATCTGTAGATTGCTTTGGGTAGTTTAGTCATTTTCACAATATTGATTCTTCCGGTCCAAGAACAAAGTATATCTCTGCATCTGTTTGTGTCATCTTTGATTTCTTTCATCAGTGCCTTATAGTTTTCTGTATACAGGACGTTTGCCTCCTTAGGTAGGTTTATTCCTAGGTATTTTATTCTTTTTGTTGCAATGGTAAGTCAGAGTGTTTCCTTAATTTTTCTTTCAGATTTTTCGTTGTTAGTGTATAGGAATGCAAGAGATTTCTGTGCATTAATTTTGTATCCTACTACTTTACCAAATTCATTGATTAGCTCTAGTAGTTTTGTGGTGGCATCTTTAGGATTCTCTATGTATAGTATCATGTCATCTGCAAACAGTGACAGTTTTACTTCTTTTCTAATTTGTATTCCTTTTATTTGTTTCTCTTTTCTAACTGCTGTGGCTAGGAGTTCCAAAACTATGTTGAAAACTAGTGGCAAGAAAAGACATCCTTGTCTTCTTCCTGATGTTAGATAGAGGAAATGCTTTCAGTGTTTGACCACTGAGAATGATGTTTGATGTGTGTTTGTCGTACATGGCCTTTATTATGTTGGGATAGGTTCCCTCAATGCCCACTATCTGGAGAGTTTTTTATCATAAATTTGTCTTGAATTTTGCCAAAAGTTTTCTCTGGATCTACTGAGAATATCATATGGTTTTTATTCTTCAATTTGTTAACATGGTGTATCACATTGATTGATTTGTATTTAATGAAGAAGCCTTTCATACCTGGGATAAATTCCACCCTATCATGGTGGATGATCCTTTTAATGTACTGTTGAATTCTGTTTGGACACTTAGGTTGCTTCCATGTCCTGGCTATTGTAAATAGAGCTGCAATGAACATTGGCTTACATGTGTCTTTTGAATTATTGTTTTCACAGGGTATATGCCCAGTAGTGGGATTCCTGGGCCATATGGTAGTTCTATTTTTACTTTTTTAAGGAACCGTCATACTCTTCTCCATAGTGGCTGTATCAATTTACATTCCCACCAACAGTACAAGAGGGTTCCCTTATCTCTACACCCTCTCCAGCATTTTTTGTTTGTACAATTTTTCATGATGGCCATTCTGACTGGTGTGAGGTGATACCTCATTGTGGTTTTGATTTGCATTTCTCTAATGATTAGTGATGTTAAACATCCTTTCATGTGTTTGTTGGTAGTCTGTATATCTTCTTTGGAGAAATGTCTATTTAGTTTTTCCTAAAAAACCTAGTTAGTGGTGATCATTTCACAACATATACAAATACGAAATCATTTGATTATACACCTGTAACTAATATAATGGTTTAAGTCGTGCATATATCAATAAAAAATAAAACGAAAGTGCTGATTTATACGCACACACAACACACACACACACACACAAGGGTGTTTCTCAGAACACTAATTGTAAGCTGCATTTAAAAGTGTTTTATGAGTGAAATAAATTTATACCCATTCTTTAAGCACATAGAGAAGTTTTTCAGAACACTTGTAATAAAGATGTTTCTAAGATGCTGCTTGCATGCTGCACTGAGAACAGTGTTATATCAGTGAATGGAAGTTACAACCATTCTGAAATTCATTCAGAGAAGTGTTTGAGAATACTTGTAGTTAAGACATTTCTAGGATGCCTCTTGTGAGATGCGTTGAGAACAGCACCATACCAGTGAGTGGAAGTTATATCCGTCTGTAATATATGCAAAGAAGTTTTTAAGAGCACTTGAAATAAAGATATTTCTAGGAATGATGAAAACAAACAAAATCAGTCAGTGTAAATAACAACATTAAAATATTAAAGGAGAAAAATAAAAGAATAAACTCTCAAAAACCCAGATTTTTATGTTTAAACAGTGTGCATTTATGATAAAGCTCTTAGGACACTAGGAATAGAAAAGAATTTCCCTGACTGATTAAAGAGATCCTCTTTAAGAACTCTAGATAAAAGTCATATTGATTTATATAAATGTTAAAAGGTACAAAGATTTCCCTCTGACACCAAGAATGAGGCCACAATGCCATCAACCAACATTTATATTTAAATTTTTACTTAAGGTCTTAGCTACTGTAATAAGGCAAGTAAAGAAATACAAGTTATTATAATTGGAAATGAGTTATTAACAGAAGGACAGTGGAAAATCCAGAAGAATCTACAGTTGAACTACTTGAAGTAATAAATTTAGCAAAGCCATTGAGAAGAAATCAGTATATAAAAACCAATTGTTGGGCTTCCCTGGTGGCGCAGTGGTTGAGAGTCCGCCTGCCGATGCAGGGGACACGGGTTCGTGCCCCGGTCCGGGAGGATCCCACATGCCACGGAGTGGCTGGGCCCGTGAGCCATGGCCGCTGAGCCAGCGCGTCCGGGACCTGTGCTCCGCAACGGGAGAGGCCACAACAGTAAGAGGCCTGCATACCGCAAAAAAAAAAAACAAACAAACAAAAAACAATTGTCTATTTACATTTCTATAATGAACAGTTAGAAATGAAATTTAAGAACTCACAGAACTAAAGATGCATGGGGCATTTTTAATATTTTAGGAATAAATCTAAAGATATGTACATAGAAATCTATAAACTATCATTGAGAGAAATTTAGGAAGTCCTAAATAAATTGAGAATTATTCCATGATAAGGAGTAGAAGATGCAGTATTTTAAGGAGGTTAATATATGGAAATTTGATCTATGGATTAATTAGAAGCTCAATCAAAATGAGTCTGTGGGGCTTCCCTGGTTGAGAGTCCGCCTGCCAATGCAGGGGACACGGGTTCGTGTCCCGGCCCTAGAGGATCCCACGTGCCGTGGAGTGGCTGGGCCCATGAGTCATGGCCACTGGGCCTGCGCGTCTGGAGCCTGTGCTCCGCAGCAGGAGAGATCACAACATTGAGAGGCCCGCATACCGCAAAAAAAAAAAAAAAAACTGAGTCTGTGTGTATAACTTGAAAGGGTCAGAGGAAATGCATATGCAAATGCTAATAACCAAATATAATTAGGCAACCTTGAAGGAGAAAAAAAAAGAAGAATTGCTTTTACCAGACATCAAAATGCATTTCAAGGCTAACTGTACTTAAAACAGTGGATACTGGTACAATCATAGAGGGAGAACTGAATAAAACAGAGAGTTCAGAAATAGACCCCCACACAAGGACGTTTAATTCTTAACAAGTGTGGAACTTCAGAGTATTGAAGACAGTTTTTTCCATAAATGGTATTGAGTCAACTGAATAAATAACTTAAAAAAAGAAACTTGATCCCTGTCTCATAATATGCATACAACATTATCTCAAGAGAAATATAGATATGAACCTGAAATATAAAACAATAAAGATTTTAGGAGAAAGCTAACATTATCCCAAGAAATAACAACAAGAGTCTTGATTTCTTGTTTTAAACACGAACATGAGATTCTCATATGCAGGGTTGAACTACTGTAGTATTATTAATCTATCCTCACATACTAGGTAGAGATGAGCTATTATTTTTCTACTGTAGTATTCTGCTTGCGCTGCTGCAGAAAAATACTGCAGATTGCTTAAACAGCAGACACTGTCTCACAGTTCTGGAAGCTGGGAACTCGAAGAAAAGATGCTGATTGCTTTGGTTTCTGGTGAAACCCTCATCCTGGCTTGCAGACAGCTGTTTTGGTGCTGTCTTCACATGGCAAAGAGAGAGACAGTGAGTGTCTTGTGTCTTCTCTTAAAGGACATTAATCCTATTGGATCAGGACCCGCCCTACGACTTCATTTAACCCTAATTACCTCCTTACAGATCCTATCTTCAAATATAGTTACACTGCATCTATACTCATTAAAGATATTATCCTGTAATTTTCTTATTTTGAGTAGTATCTTTGTCTGGTTTTGGTATCAGGGTGATGGTGGCTTCATAGAGTGACTTTGGGAATATTCCCTCCTCTTCAATCTTTTGGAGTAGTTTGAGAAAGATAGATATAAGCTCTTTTTGTATGTTTTGTAGAAATCCCCAGTCAAGCCATAGGGTTCTGGACTTTTGTTTGCAGGGAGGTTGTTGTTGTTTTTTCCTGTGGTGTTTGCATAAGCTGTTAGATACATTTATTTTCAATATGCATCTTTTGTTATATGACTTTGTAGTTATTTCTTTAGACATGAATAATGCATAACACTAAATAGATAATAAACTATAGTATAGTTGGTATCTGTGTTTCATTCCAGTTTACCTGGTATAGTCTATACATAGTCAGAGTTCAATAAACATTTTTTTTAACATAGATGCAAGGAGAGCATCAATCAAAAGTCCATCAGAGAACAGAGAGACATGCTAAATCACCCTTTGTGAGAAGAATAACCACTGGGAATTGGAATATCAGCTTTACCTCTAAGCAGGTTTAGGCTGTAAAGAAGCACTTTCTTATATATGAGACACTCAGGGGTACTCTCATTGAGGGATTATGTGTGGGAAAATCTGCCTTCCTGCAAAGGTCTCAAATGAGGAAATCTGTTTCTTTACCTGCTCATTGAAAACAATAATAGAATCCTCTGAGAATTTATAATCATTGGACTGATTATTCTTGCTGATTCTGCTGGTGTATTTTCTTGGAAGAAAAAATTCCCAGCCCCCAAAATTACTGTGATTAAAGGTTGGTATTGTCCTTTGGAGCCTGGAAGATAAAAATAAAAATTTGTTCCAGATTCATTATCCTTTATCCATTCCCCTCAGCATTACCAGATGTTTAATTTAGCCAAATATGAGCCAGCACCCAGGTCATCAGAAACATAGAGATAAGGCAGATCTTCTGTAATGACTTTAATAAAGTTTTTTTTTGAATTTTTTTATTGAGGTATAGTTGCTTTACAATGATGTGTTAGTTTCTACTGTACAGAGAAGTGGAGCTCCTTGTGCTACACAGTAGGATCTTATTAGTTACCCACTTTATACATATTAGTGTATATATGTCTATTCCAATCTCCCCATTCATCACACACACCCCCACCACTTTTCCCCCTTGGTGTCCATACGTTTGTTCTCTACATCTGTGTCTCTATTTCTGCCTTGCAAACTGGTTCATCTGTACCATTTTTCTAGATTCCACATATATGCGTTAATATACGATATTTGTTTTTCTCTTTCTGACTTACTTCATTCTGTATGACAGTCTCTAGGTCCATCCATGTCTCTACAAATGACCCAATTTCGTTCCTTTTTATGGCTGAGTAATATTCCATTGTATATATGTGCCACATCTTCTTTATCCATTTGTCTGTCAATGGACATTTAGGTTGCTTCCATGACCTGGCTATTGTAAATAGTGCTGCAAAGAACATTGGTGTGCATGTGTCTTTTTTTTTCTAAAGAAAAAGTTTATTCTCTCTTCCTCTCTGCAGGTGTCTTTTTGAATTATGGTTTTCTCTGGGTATATGCCCAGTAGTGGGATTGTCGGGTCATCTGGTAGTCCTATTTTTAGTTTTTTCAGGACCCATACTGTTCTCCATAGTGGCTGTACAATTTACATTCTCACCAACAGGGCAAGCCGGTTCCCTTTTCTCCACACCCTCTCCAGAATTTATTGTTTGTAGATTTTCTGATGATGCCCACTCTAACCAGTGTGAGGGGATAACTCATGGTAGTTTTGATTAGCATTTCACCAATAATTAGTGATGTTGAGCATCTTTTCATCTGCCTCTTGGCCATCTGTATGACTTCTTTGGAGAAATGTCTAGTTAGGTCTTCTGCCCATTTTTGGATTAGGCTGTTTTTGTTTTTGATATTGAGCTGTATGAGCTGTTTGTATATTTTGGAGATTAATCCTTTGTCAGTTACTTTGTTTGCAAATATTTTCTCCCATTCTGAGTGTTGTCTTTTCACCTTTTTTATAGTTTCCTTTCTTTGCTGTGAGAAAGCTTTGAAGTTTCATTAAGTCCCATTTGTTTATTTTTGTTTTTATTTCCATTACTCTAGGAGGTGAGTCAAAAAGGATCTTGCTGTGATTTATGTCAAAGAGTGTTTTGCTATGTTTTCTTCTAAGAGTTTTATACTGTCTGGTCTTGCATTTAGATCTTTAATCCATTTTGAGTTTATTTTTGTGTATGGTGTTAGGGAGTACTCTAATTTCATTCCTTTAAATGTAGCTGTCCAGTTTTACCAGCACCATTTATTGAAGAGGCTGTCTTTTCTCCATTGTATATCCTTGTCTCCTTTGTCATAGATTAGTTGACCATACGTATGTGGGTTTATCTCTGGGTTTTCTATACTGTTCTACTGATCTATATTTCTGGGTTTTTTGCCAGTACCATATTGTCTTGATTACTGTAGCTTTGTAGTATAGTGTGAAGTCAGGTAGCCTGATTCCTCCAGCTCCATTTTTCTTTCTCAAGTTGCTTTGGGTATTCGGGGGCTTTTCTGTTTCCATACAAATTGTAAAACTATTTTGTTCCAATTCTGTGAAAAATGCCATTGGTAATTTGATAGGGATTGCAATGAATCTGTAGATTGCTTTGGGTAGTATAGTCATTTTCACAATATTGATTCTTCCGGTCCAAGAACAAGGTATATCTCTCCATCTGTTTGTGTCATCTTTGATTTCTTTCATCAGTGCCTTATAGTTTTCTGTATACAGGACGTTTGCCTCCTTAGGTAGGTTTATTCCTAGGTATTTTATTCTTTTTGTTGCAATGGTAAGTCAGAGTGTTTACCAAATTCATTGATTAGCTCTAGTAGTTTTCTGGTGGCATCTTTAGGATTCTCTATGTATAGTATCATGTCATCTGCAAACAGTCACAGTTTTACTACTTCTTTTCTAATTTGTATTCCTTTTATTTATTTCTCTTTTCTAACTGCCATGGCTAGGAGTTCCAAAACTATGTTGAAAACTAGTGGCAAGAAAAGACATCCTTGTCTTCTTCCTGATGTTAGATAGAGGAAATGCTTTCAGTGTTTGACCACTGAGAATGATGTTTGATGTGTGTTTGTCGTACATGGCCTTTATTATGTTGGGGTAGGTTCCCTCAATGCCCACTATCTGGAGAGTTTTTTATCATAAATTTGTCTTGAATTTTGCCAAAAGCTTTCTCTGGATCTACTGAGAATATCATATGGTTTTTATTCTTCAATTTGTTAACATGGTGTATCACATTGATTGATTTAATGAAGAAGCTTTGCATAGCTGGGATAAGTTCCACTTGATCATGGTGGATGATCCTTTTAATGTACTGTTGAATTCTGTTTGGACACTTAGGTTGCTTCCATGTCCTGGCTATTGTAAATAGAGCTGCAATGAACATTGGCTTACATGTGTCTTTTTGAATTATGGTTTTCACAGGGTATATGCCCAGTAGTGGGATTCCTGGGCCATATGGTAGTTCTATTTTTACTTTTTTAAGGAACCGTCATACTCTTCTCCATAGTGGCTGTATCAATTTACATTCCCACCAACAGTACAAGAGGGTTCCCTTTTCTCTACACCCTCTCCAGCATTTTTTGTTTGTACAATTTTTCATGATGGCCATTCTGACTGGTGTGAGGTGATACCTCATTGTGGTTTTGATTTGCATTTCTCTAATGATTAGTGATGTTAAACATCCTTTCATGTGTTTGTTGGTAGTCTGTATATCTTCTTTGGAGAAATGTCTATTTAGGTTTTCAACCCATTATGGGACTGGGTTGTTTGGGGTATTTTTTGATATTGAGCTGCATGAGCTGCTTGTATAGTTTGGATATTAATCCTTTGTCAGTTGCTTCAATTGCAAATATTTTATCTCATTCTGAGTGTTGTCTTTTCATCTTGTTTGGTTTCATTTGCTGTGCAAAAGGTTTTAAGTTTCATTAGGTCCCATTTGTTTATTTTGTTTTTATTCCCATTTCTCTAAAAGGTGGGTCAAAAAGGGTCTTGCTGTGATTTATGTCAGAGTGTTTTGTGTATGTTTTCCTCTAAGTGTTTTATAGTGTCTGGCCTTACATTTAGTCTTTAATCCATTTTGAGTTTATTTTTGTGTATGGTGTTCACAAGTGTTCTAATTTCATTCTTTTACATGTATCAGTAGAGTTTTCCCGGCACCAATTATTGAAGAGGCTGTCTTTTCTCCATTGTATATTCTTGCCTCCTTTATCAAAGATAAGGTGACCATATGTGCATGGTTTTTTCTCTGGGCTTCCTCTCCTGTTCCATTGATCTATATTTCTGGTTTTGTGCCAGTACCATAGTGTCTTGATTACTGTAGATTTGCAGTATAGTCTGAAGTCAGACAGCCTGATTCCTGCAGGTCCATTTTTCTTTCTCAGTATTATGTTGGCTCTTCCGGGTCTTTTCTGTTTCCATACAAATTGTGAAAGTTTTTGTTCTAGTTGTGTGAAAAATGCCATTGGTAGTTTGATAGGGATTGCACTGAATCTGTAGATTGCTTTGGGTATTATAGTCATTTTCACAATGTTGATTCCTCCAATCCAAAAACATGGTATATCTCTCCATCTGTTTGTATAGTCTTTGATTTCTTTCATCTGTGTCTTATAGTTTTCTGCATAGAGGTCTTTTGTCTCCTTAGGTAGGTTTATTCCTAGGTATTTTATTCTTTTTGTTGCAATGGTAAATGGGAGAGTTTCCTTAATTTCTCTTTTAGATATTTTGTCGTTAGCGTATAGGAATGCAAGAGATTTCTGTGCCTAAATTTTGTATCCTGCTATTTTACCAAATTCTTTGATTAGCTCTAGTAATTTTCTGGTAGCATCTTTAGGATTCTCTATGTGTGTAGTATTATGTCATCTGCAAACAGTGACAGTTTTACTTCTTCTTTTCTGATTTGGATTTCTTTTATTTCTTTTTCTCCCCTTATTGCCATGGCTAGGACTTCCAAATCTATGTTGAATCATAGTGTTGCAGAGTGGGCAACCTTGTCTTATTCCTGATTGCAAACTGATGGTTTCAGTTTGTCAGCATTGAGAACGATGTTGCCTGTGGGTTTGTCATAATTGGCCTTTATTATGTTGAGGTAGTTTCCCCCTATGCCTACTTTCTGGAGAGTTTTTCTCCTTAATGGGTGTTGAATGTTGTCAAAAGCTCTTTCTGCATCTATTGAGATTATCATGTGTTTTCATCCTTCAATTTGTTAATATGGATTATCACACAGATTGATTTGCATATATTGAAGAATCCTTGAATTCCTAGGATAAACCCTACTTGATGATTGTGTGTGATCCTTTTAATGTGCTGTTGGATTCTGTGTGCTAGTATTTTGTTGAGTATTTTTGCGTCTATGTTCATCAGTGATATTGGTCTGTAGTTTTCTTTCTTTGTGATGTCCTTGTCTGATTTTGGTATCAGGGTGATGATTGCCTCGCAGAATGAGTTTGGGAGTGTTCCTTCCTCTGCTATACTTTGGAATAGTTTGATAAGGATAGGTGTTAGCTCTTCTCTAAATGTTTCATAGAATTCACCTGTGAAGCCATCTGCTCCTGGGCTTTTGTTTGTTGGAAGATTTTTATACACAGTTTCAATTTCAGTGCTTGTGATTGGTCTGTTCATATTTTCTATTTCTTCCTGGTTCAGTTTGGAAGGTTGTACTTTTCTAAGAATTTGTCCATTTCTTCCAGTTTGTCCATTTTATTAGCATATAGTTGCCTGTAGTAGTCTCTTATGATCCTTTGTATTTCTGTGGTGTCCATTGTAAGTTCTTCTTTTTCATTTCTAATTCTGTTGATTTGAGTCTTCTCCCTTTTATCCTTGGTGAGTCTGGCTAATGGTTTATCAATTTTGTTTATCTTCTCAAAGAACCAGCTTTTGCTTGTATTGATTTTTGCTTTTGTTTACTTCATTTCTTTTTTATTTATATCTGATCTGATCTTCATGATTTCTTTCCGTCTGCTAACTTTGGACATTTTTGTCCTTCTTTCTCTAATTGCTTTAGGTGTAAGGTATTTTTGTTTATATGAGATTTTTCTTCTTTCTTCATGTAGGATTGTATTGCTATAAACTTCCCTCTTAAGACTGCTTTTGCTGCATCCCTTAGGTTTTGGGTCGTTGTGTTTTCACCATTATTTGTTTCTAGGTATTTTGTAATTTCCTCTTTGATTTCTTCATGATTTCTCAGTTATTTACTAGCATAGTGTTTAGCCTCCATGTTTTTTATATTTTTTACAGTTTCTTTCCTGTAATTGATATCTTTTTTTCATAGTACTGTGCTCGGAAAAGATATTTCAAATGACTTCAATTTTGTTAAATTTACTAAGTCTTGATTTGTGACCCAAGATATGATGTATCCTGGAGAATGTTCCATGAGCACTTGATAAGAAAGTGTATTCTGTAGTGTTTGGATGGAATATCCTATAAATATCAGTTAAGCCCATCTGATCTAATGTGTCATTTAAAGCGTGTGTTTCCTTATTTATTTTCATTTTGGTTGATCTGTCCGTTGGTGAAAGTGGGTTGTTAAAGTACCCTAATATGACTGTGTTACTGTCAATTTCCCCTTTTATGGCTGTTAGCATTTGCCTTATGTATTGAGGTGCTCCTATGGTGGGTGCATAAATATTTACAATTGTTATATCTTCTTCTTGGATTGATCCCTTGATCGTTTTGTCATGTCCTTCTTTGTCTTTTGTAATAGTCTTTATTTTAAAGTGTATTTTTTCTGATATGAGAATTGTTACTCCAGCTTTCTTTTGATTTCCTTTTGCATGGAATATCTTTTTCCATCCCCTCCTTTCAGTATGTATGTGTCTCTAGGTCTGAAGTGGGTCTCTTGTAGACAGTATATATATGAGTCTAGTTTTTGTATCCATTCAACCAGTCTGTGTCTTTTGGTTGGAGCACTTAATCCATTTACATGTAAGGTCATTATCGATATGTTTGTTCCTATTACCATTTTCTTAAATGTTTGGGTTTCTTATTGTAGGTCTTTTCCTTCTTTTGTGTTTCCTCCCCAGAGAAGTTCCTTTAGCATTTGTTGTAAAGCTTGTTTGGTGGTGCTGAATTCTCTTAGCTTTTGTTTGTCTGTAAAGGTTTTAAGTTCTCCATCAAATCTGAATGAGATCCATGCAGAGTAGAGTAATCTTGGTTGTAGGTTTCTCCCTTTCATCACTTTAAATATGTCCTGCCACTTCCTTCTGGCTTGCAGAGCTTATGCTGAATGATCAGCTGTTAAACTTATGGGAACTCCCTGTATGTTATTTGTGGCTTTTCCCTTGCTGCTTTTAATGTTTTGTCTTTGTATTTCACTTTTGATAGTTTGATTAATATGTGTCTTGGTGTGTTTCTCCTCGGATTTATCCTGTATGGGACTCGCTGCACTTTCTTGACTTGATTGACCATTTCCTTTCCCATATTAGGGATGTTTTCAATGTTAATCTCTTTAAATATTTTCTCAGACCCTTTCTTCTTCTCTTCTTCTGGGACCACTATAATTCTAATGTTGGTGCATTTAATTTTGTCACAGTGGTCACTGAGACTGTCCTCAATTCTTTTCATTCTTTTTTCTTTATTCTGCTCTGTGGCAAATATTTCCACTCTTTTATCTTCCAGGTCCCTTATCCGTTCATCTGCCTCAGTTATTCTGCTATTGATTCCTTCTAGAGAATTTTTAATTTCATTTATTGTGTTGTTCATCTTTGTTTGCTTGGTCTTTAGTTCTTCTATGTCCTTGTTAAATATTTCTTGTATTTTCACCATTCTATTTCCAAGATTTTGGATCATCTTTAGTATCATTACTCTGAATTCTTTTTCAGACTGTCTGCCTATTTCCTCTACATTTGTTTGGCCTGGTCGGTTTTTACCTTGCTCCTTCATCTGCTGCATATTTCTCTGTCTTCTCATTTTGTTTAACTTACTGTGTTTGTGGTCTCTTTTTCACAGGCTGCAGGTTCGTAGTTCCCATTAATTTTGGTGTCTGCCCCCAGTGGCTGAGATTGGTTCAGTGGCTTGTGTAGGCTTCCTGGTGGAGGGGACTGGTGCCTGTGTTCTGGTGGGTGGGTGTGGATCTTGTCCTTCTAGTGGGCTGGGCCGTGTCCAGTGGTGTGTTTTGGAGTGTCTGTCAACTTTGTATGACCTTAGGTGACCTCCTGCTAATGGGTGGGATTCTGTTCATATCTTGCTGTTTGTTTGGCATGCGGTGGCCAGCACTGGAGTTTGCTGGCTGTTGGGTGGAGCTGGGTCTTCATGTTGAGATGTAGATCTGAGAGAGCTCTTGCTGATTGATATTTCATAGGTCTGGGAGGTCTCTCTTGGTCCAATGTCCTGTACTCAGCTCTCCCACCTTGGAGACTGAGGCTCCTCACCTGGCTGGATCACCGAGACACTGCCAGCCTCTTGGCTTGAAAAAAAAGGAAGAAAAAAATAAAATAGAACAATGGATCGATAGAACCCCAGACCCAAATGGTAAAAGCAAAACTAAACATAAAAAATGACACAAAGAAACATACACACACACACTCATAAAAAGAGAACGAACAAACAGCAACACATACAACAGACTGAACCATAGGACAAATGATAAAAGCAAACTTAAACTGACAAAATCACAAAAGAAACATACACATACACACTCACAAAAGGAGAAAAAAAGGAAAAAAATTTAGAAATAATAATAAAGTTTTAAAAATAAAAGTACATAAAAAGGAAGAAAGAGAACATCCAAAGCAATAAACAAATCAACCAATGATAACAAGCACTAAAAACTAAACTAAGATAAACATAAAACCAAAACCAAATCAGAGCCAGAAAGCAAACCCCGTCTACAGTTGACCCTAATGTCCACTCTCTTGATTTTGGGA
Source organism: Stenella coeruleoalba (assembly GCF_951394435.1). Lineage (NCBI taxonomy): Eukaryota > Metazoa > Chordata > Mammalia > Artiodactyla > Delphinidae > Stenella > Stenella coeruleoalba. Next base: position 128,717,892 of record NC_137147.1, read on the forward strand.
CATTTGTCTTCTATTCTATTACACAGATGCTCTGTTTATTAAGTTGATTGTGGGGATTTTATCTGCTGCTTTTGAGGCTGCACGGAGAAATTTCCTTTTCTCTTCTTTGTTCACATAGCTCCTGGGGTTCAGCTTTCATTTTGGCCCTGCCTCTGCATGTAGGCCACCCTCAGGTCTCTGTTCCCCACCCAGACAGGAGGGGGTTAAAGCAACAGCTGATTAGGTCTCTCTTTCTCACTCAGGCTGGGGAGAGGGAGGGGTATGGTAATCATAATTGGCATGTAGGGCAAGCCTGTTGTGGCAGAGGCCAGCATGACATTACAACAGCCTGAGGCATGCAGTGTGTCCTCCCTGGGAAGTTGTCCCTGGATCATGGGACCCTGGCAGTGGCATGCTGCACGGGGTGGGTGGGTGGGTGTTGGTAGTGACCTGTGCTTGCACACAGGATTCTTGGTGTCAGCAGCAGCAGCATTAGTAGTTCATGCCCGTCTCTGGGCTGTCAGCTGATATCCTTGGCTCGTGCCCATCTCTGGAGCTCACTTAGTTGGTGCTCTGCTTTCTGTGGGCACAGGGAGTGGGAATCACTTCTTCTTACGCATCTCAAAACAATAGTCTCTTGCCTCTCCGGCAGGTCCAGTCTTTTCTCTGGACTCCCTCTTGGCTAGCTGTGGTGCACTAGCCCCCTTCAGGCTGTCTTCACACAGCCAACCCCAGTCCTCTCCCTGCGGTCTCACCTCTGAAGCCCAAGCCTCAGATCCCAGCCTCCACCTGCCCCAGTGAGTGAGCAGACAAGCCTCTCAGGTTGGTGAGTGCTGGTCAGCACCTATCCTTTGTATGGAAATCTCCCCTGAGATTTGCCCTCTGCTACTTTTACCCCTGTTGCTGTGCTCTCCTCCATGGCTCCAAAGCTTCCCCACACCACCCCCCATCCCCACCAGTGAAGGGACTCCCTAGTGTGTGAAAACTTTTCATCCTTCACAGCTCCCTCCCAGAGGTGCAGGCCGCATGCCTATTCCTTTGTCTCTTTTTTCTTTTGCCCTACCTAGGTACATGGTGGGTTTCCTACCTTTTAGGAAGTCTGAGGTCTTCTGTCAGCATTCAGTAGGTGTTCTGTAGGAATTGTTCCACATGTAGATGTATTTTTGATGTATATGTGGGGAGGACGGTGATCTCCACATCTTACTCCTTCGCTATCTTGAAGGTCTCTATGCCTCCATTCTTTTCCCAAGATCCTCGATCATCTTCACTATCATTATTCTGAATTCTTTTTCTGGAAGATTGCCGATCTCCACTTCATTTAATTGTTTTTCTGGGGTTTTATCTTGTTCCTTCATCTGGGACATAGTCCTCTGCCTTTTCGTTTTGTCTCTCTTTCTGTGACTGTGGTTTTCATTCTGCACGCTGCAGGACTGTAGTTCTTCTTGCTTTCTGCCGTCTTCCCTCTGGCCGTTGTTGTTGTTTTTAATTACAGATTTTATTTCACTTCTAGTGACAAGACTGTTCAAATTATCTGTTTTCTCTTGACTCAACTGTTGCAGGCTGAAAGTTTCTAGAAACTTGTCCATTTCTTCTAAGTTGCCCAATTTGTTGGCATATAACTCTTCTTAGTATTCTCTTACAATTTTTTGCATTTCTGTGGTATCAGTTTTTACTTCTCCTCTTTCTTTCTTATTTTCTTTATTTGGGTCCTCTCTCTTTTCTTCTTGGTGAGCCTGGCTAGAGGTCTGTCAATTTTGTTTATCTTTTCAAAAAACCAGCTCTTGGTTTCATTGATATTTTCTATTATTTTTTAAATCTCTATTTATTTCCTCTGTGATCTTTACTAGTTCCTTCTGCTGACTTTGGATTTTATTTGTTCTTTTTCTAATTCTTTAAGATAGTAGTTTAGGTTATTTATTTGAGATTTTTCTTGTTTCTTGAGGAGGGCCTGTATCACAATGAACTTCCCTCTTAGAACTACATCACATAGATTTTGCAAGGTTGTGTTTTCATTGTCATTTGTCTCGAGGTATTTTCCAATTTCCCCTTTGATTTCATAATTGATCCACTTATTTTTAGTAGCATGTTTAGGTTTAGTATTTCTATACTCTTTGTTTGTGCTTGTCTGAGAAATTCTTTATCTGTTTTTCTCTTTTAAATGACAATCTTGCTGGGTAGAGTATCCTAGGTTGCAGGTTTTTCCTTTTCAGGACTTTGAATATATCATGCCACCTCTTTCTGTTCTGCAAAATACCTGAAGAAAAATCACCTTTATGGGGGTTGCCTTGTAACTGACTCTTTGTTTTTCTCTTGCCTCCTTTAGAATCCTCTCTTTATCTTTAACTTTTGCCATTTTAATTATGATGTCTTGGTATGGGTCTGTTTGGGTTCATCTAGTTTGGGAATCTGTGCTTCCTGTACCCGAATACCTGTTTTTTTCTTTAGGTTTAGGAAAATTTTCAGCCATAATTTCTTTTTTTTTTTTTTGTAATACATTTATTTATTTATTTTTGGCTGTGTTGGGTCTTCATTGCTGTGAACAGGCTTTCTCCCTAGTTGTGGTGAGTGGGGGCTACTCTTCATTGTGGTGCACAGACTTCTCATTGTGGTGGCTTCGCTTGTGGAGCTCGGGCTCTAGGTGCACGGGCTTCAGTAGTTGTGGTATGCAGGCTTAGTAGTTGTGGCTCGTGGGCTCTAGAGCACAGGCTCAGCAGTTGTGACGCATGGTCTTAGTTGCTCCGTGGCATGTGGGATCTTCCTGGACCAGGGCTTGAACCCATGTCCCCTGCACTGGCAGGCAGATTCTTAACTACTGCGCCACCAGGGAAGTCCCACATAATTTCTTTAAATACATTTTTATCTCCTTCTCTCTCTCTTCTTCTGGAACCCCTATTGTATGTCGGTTGGCATGCTTTATATTATCCCATAGATCTCTTATGCAGCTTTCATTTTTTAAAAAATTTTTCTTTCTGTCTGCTGTTCTGATAGAGTGATTTCCATTATTCTATCTTCCAGGTCACTTATTCATTCTTTTGCATTCTTCGGTCTGCTATTCATTGCTTCTAGGTTGGTTTTGTATCTTGGCAATTAAGTTGTCTAATTTTGATTGGTTCCGTTTTATAGTTTCTAGTTCCTTGTTACAAGGATCTGTATTTCTGTTGATAATCTTTTTTCATTCCTTTAGCATTTTTATTACTTCCTTTTTCAACTTAGTGTCTAGTAGACTGGTGAGGTCTATTTCATTATTTGTTCTTTCAGGGGATTTCTCTTCCTCTTTTAATTGGGAGCCCTTCTTTTGCTTTCTCATTTTACTTAAGTTTTTCTGTCTCTATGAATTTAGGAGAAACAGTTATCTACTGTGGTCTTGAAGAGGTGCTTTTATGTGGGAGCATCCCTGTGCAGACTGTGTGCATCCAGTATTTTTGGTGTGAGAGCTGTTTTTGGTATGGATGCCAGCCACATCTTTTCTCAGTGTTCTGTCCATTATCCCCTTGATAGGGGGTTATTGTTGTGCTTCCCGGAGCCTGCACTGGTTATTGAGCAGGGCCTCCTATTTGCTCCATGGCTGTCACAGCCCTGTTGGGGGGAGGTTCTGTTCCCCAGTTGTTACAGTAGATGCCCTGAGGGTCAGGTTTCATAAGGCTCCATTGCCCTTAAGTGTGTGCTCTGTCCCCAAGGAGGTGATTGCTGAAGCAAGTTACGACCAAGTGGTCAAAAGGACCTAAGTGCCACCTGTGCAGGTGTCCATGGTTCTGCCTAGAGAAAGGCCAAGATCATGTCCCTTTCTCTCTTGTGTTTGTCCCAGACCTGGTGCTAGGCTGGTGCTTTGGGCTGTGGTACTGTGGCTGCAGAAATTGAGGTGGTTGTGCTGATACAGCCTGGGACCTGGGCTGCCTATGTGGCAGGGCTTTCCCAGGACCTGTCCACCCTAGGTCTAGCTTCAAGCTGTGGTGTGGGTCGGCTGGAATGGGAGAGCTCCCACTGGGAAATGAACCACTGCATACTCCTCCCCAGGGGCTGTCTTCCCAAGGCATGCATTTCTGTGGTGCCACCTGGTGTGCACACCAACAAAGTCCACCCCTGTTGGACCCACTCCCACTATGCACATACTGACAGTGGGCTCTAAGTTTCAGCCAAGACCACACCCAAGGCCCTCCAGGCTGTCTCTGTGGAGCTAGATCAAGTCTTCACCAGGGCCTATCTGCTCAATATTCAGCTCCTGGCTGCTGCTAGCAGCCCCACTTGGTGTGGATTTGGGGCTGGGAAGTGTGGTGAGGTGGCAGCCATCAGCATAGGTCTCCTTCCAACCTGATTGCTAGCAAGCCTGCACACGTGCCCTCCTTGACAGCAGAGTCCAGGCCCCTCCAGCCCGTCTGTCCGTCCCAGTGAATCTCCCATCAGGCAAGTGAGCTCCTCAGGTTGAAGTCCTGCACCTGTGGACCTTCCCTCCTTCACAGATCCCTCCCAGGGGCACCGGACCCATCCTGATGCTTTTTTCCCCCATCCTACCTGGTTACGTGGGGATCTTTCTTGCACCTTTGTTTATATAAGAGACCTTCTGCCAGTTTCCCATTGGTTTTCTGTGAGAGTTGTTCCATAGGTAGATGAATGTTGATGTGTTCGTGCGGGGAGGTGAGTTCCATATCCTCCTAGTCTGCCACCTGGGTCCTCTCTGAGGCATGATAAGATTTATATCTTAAAGGACAATAAATAAAAATGTAAGTTTTCTCCTGGGAGTTTTAGAGTATATTTGTCTATTATAAGTCTTAGGATAATTATTAGTAAAATAGTTTTGAAGCACAGGGCAACTTTGCTCCAATATCCTGATCTTTAAGACTATCTAACAAGCAATTTTGAGAGGAATAGGTGAGGTCTTAGGATGGTAAAGATAGGTGGGCCTTGACTTGTTTCTAGAGTTGTACTTGTAGTTTTGTAGGAATTTGCAAGACAAAGAGAGTTGTTCCTTTAAGCCCTTAAATATTGTACTCCAGCTGATTTATTTCCTGATTATTTGTAAGAGGACCTGGGGAATTGCTGAGAAGAAAGATCGATTTTTGAAAAGGAGAATTGATGTTGGATTTTGCTTTAAGACTAATTTCTATTCTTTCATCTTCATAAGGAGTTCCTTAAGGCTGGTCATTATAATTGTTTTCTTTTCAATTTGATCCTCCCATAGGTACCAGTATGACAGCTGCTTATGATGAGAGCTCTCAATTTTTTTCCCTTTTAAATACAGCCAATTGTAAGTATCTATTGCCTGGCCATTGATACGTAGGATCTTATATTAATTTAAAAAGGTTACTCAAACCAATAAGCATTTTTTGGTTTACCCAAAGATGTTAGAGGCATCTCACAAGAGAGTATATAGCCCTCACAAGATCAAGAAATTTTACTCCCAGATATAGTCTAAGAAGGTGAAAGCTCTTCCTTGCTGCTGGCAGTAAGAATGGTGTAGTGAAAAAGGTGTCTCCAGCGTCCCACAAATAATGTGGGGCACCTCCTGCTGTAAATATGCTAATCAATGCACTGGGCAGATGCTACTGGAATGGAATTTGTCCAGCATTAACAAGCAACAGAGGTTGATATGAAAAAGGCCCCTTGTGGACTGGTACCCCTTAAGAAAAACTCCCCTGGGAGCTGGCACAGCCAGACAAAGAGAGTGCTGCTTGTGACTTTGTGTCTCAGAATCCCAGTCTATTCAACTGGCCACCTGATGCACCTTTCAGATGTCAGAGACCACAGAGAATATTCCCACTGGACACAAGGCCAAGCTCTAGGGACATAGAAAAGTATGGAAGACAAAAACCTCCTCCCGTTTTACATAGAGAGCCCACAGCTGAGTTTGACTGAAGAAACACTGGTCTGGTGAGAATGGTTAACTCACCAGCCTGTGAGCCTGGCTCAGAGAGCAGACTGATAGGGACTCTGCCTGCATTCTTCCCTATTTCTTCCTCCTTATGACAAACAACACAATAGACAGGCAAACAGACACACACACACACACACACACACACACACACACACACATACATACACACACGCAACAGTGACCATCTTTGAGAGAAGAATCCACAAGTGTTGCTAAGTCCAAGGAACTTAGTTCCACGATTATTTTCTCCTGATAATCTAAACTGAGTGAGAGAGAGAGAGAGAAAAGGCACTCTCACCACTTCCCTTTGAAAGAGACCTTGGGGTCAGAGATCAGGAGGCTGACATTCTGCTGGCCTTTGTCACATGTCCCAGGATCTCTCAGCTGCAGCAGCCTCAGAGTGGGAAACAGGTCCAGCCAGCCCCCTGGCTGACTCACCAACCACTGGGGAGGGGGAAAATTTCCCCCTCTTTCCCACTTGAGTTGTTGTGGCTGGACTAATCAAATTGACACAAGACAGATTAACAGGAGAAAAAGAAACAAATTTAAATTCATGCACATGGAGGTCCCATAGAAATGGAAACCTAAGAAGTTGCCAAATCAGGCAGCTTTTATACTTTCTCTGCAGGTTTTGGCTGCTAGATCCTAGGGTTCTTTTAAAAGGTTATGAATTTTCAGGTCTTTGGTAATACCAGCTAGTTGTGTTATTTCTGTGATGGTAAGTAGTAGGTCACAGAAATTTAAATACTCTTAACAGTCAGTTGGTCCCTTTTTATTCCTCCTGTTGTACAAAATCTTTAAAAATATTTTGAGTCTCGACATGCATGAAATTTCAAGTTTCAGTTTCAAATCCCCCACTGCTCTGACCTTATGGGTTATTACTGGGAAGATGGATGTCCTCAGAAGCTGAATTCATAGGTATCTGCTTTCCTCTCCAGGGTGTCACAATCAGCCTCACAGGGATAGGGTTGGCCCTCACGCCCTCATGTGTGATGGTGGCAGGATCACTGGGACTGGACCCTACACTCTGAGGGCATAGAAACAATGCTTTGGCATACTAGTTCACCAGGGCACTGAGCTATGTCCAGCCTGATTCTATGGGCATTTTATAGTTACTGAGGAGCTTGCTAACTTCCTGGGTATTTTAGGCAGGGAAGGCACTAGGTGTTCAGGCTGTTTATGTAGGACCATTGTATCTTTTGCCACCATGTGTTGCCGTGGCCCACAATATCCCACAGGATTGGGGGAGGAGGTGCAACAGCAGCAATGTTTGTAGCAAGAGAGGGACCAGAGGCCTTGGGTGTACCTGCCTTCCTGAGGCTCCATGCTTTCCTGAGCCAGGGTGCCCTAATTGTACTCATTACTACTGGAGTCCTGAAAATACAGAGGAAGGGAGTCTCCTTTTTCTAAGGGAGTCCCCTCCTTTATCTGGTAGTGCACGCTTGGACAGGGGTTGTCACCTGTATGTCCCAGCCTTTAACTAATGAAAATCTTAGCCAGTTTTCCTAACAGTTATACCTGAAGTCTAACACCCTCCGGGGGAATTCACCATCTGTGGGGCACTGATGGGTAGAAGACATGTCCACAGAAACTCAAATCAGCTCGGATGAGCATTGCTCTGAGGTTTGTGAAAACTCTGCTTGTCCCCTTCAGAGTTAGCACTATAGGATAGGAAGCATCTTTGTAGGTGGTACACTGCAGCACAAATACCAGCAAGTGGTGGGCCTCCCCCAGGGAGAATTACCCACGAGAGCTAAGGGGCAACTCCACGTTCCTGCTCATGATGCCTGTTGTTATGACTTTGTTAAATTAACATGTGTTAAGTGGGGCAGGGTGCCAGATGGCTGGTGAGTTGCAGTTCAACAACAGACCACAAGAGAAATTGAAATAGTGAAGTAATTACTCAGAGGCTCTGGAGGAAGGACACAGTACACCTGGAGGGCCCACTGGGGACATCAAGGTGAATGCAGAGAGAGAGAGACAGGACCTGGAGCACATGCCTTTATTAGGGTCATGGGTGTAGTGCTTTGGGGTTCCTGGACCAAGGCTGGATTGGTCAATTCAAGCCAGAAGAGCAGGGTCTGGTGAATTTCTTTGGGGTCTTATCTAAGGGGAATGAAAAGGGAAGGCCCTGGGAGCCCACAGGGGTTGTTGATCAGAAGGGCTGTTGGGGGAGTCATATTAGGAACTTATTCACTTGTGACTCTGTGGGCAGCTGTCTAGGACATGTGCTTGCATGAGGGGCTAATGTCAGCTAAGGTCCCTGCAGGTCAGTTTGCCAAACAAAATGGATTCAAGGCAGCAATACTGTGAAGTGTGTTGACCTAAGACAAATAGACTGCATATATTTCTCCAGCAAAGATGGGATTATTCAGGGTCAGCAGAGAATTGCAATTTGAGGTCTGCATACTTGGGGAGGTACCTGAAAGCTCCTGCATAGCAAGGGAAGTAGAACTCCTTTATGAGGGGAAAAGGATGTTGGGACGAACTGTTGTAAACAAAGAGGCCATGGCTTCTTATTGGCTGGGTCCTCGTCAGGAAGGAAGAGGATCTTTCTTCCTCCTGTAGGGCTCTGCTACTGTTGGAGGGTGTGCGAGCGCCCCCTGCTGGTTTCCTGGCTCTATTTAATGCAGGTGTCTTTATTAATTTTTTACAAGCTCAACTCTTGACAAGGACAAAACAGCAATAATCAAAGCTGTAAAAATATAATATTTATTCTGGACAACATTAAGTTTGCCTAAGTGTAGTGACAAATGCAATTTCAAAAGTGCATTAAGCCTTTAAACACTTATCCTCCTGAAAGCCCTGCTTCCCGTTGTAGAATCCCTATGTCTTCTCGATCTCTCAACTATTTTGGGGAGGTGGAGGAAACAGGTGAAAAATTGGTAGAAGGCTACGATACTTAGCTGTAGTTGCTATAGGTCTGAAATACCTTAAAAGAGAGATAATTATTTAACTTTGGACTAAAAGTAGATGTATATACTCCTACATACTCGAGCCAAATTCTGTGGTTCAAGCTATGTGTCTATAAAACACTATTTGTTTTGGTATTTGGCTTTTGACAGCTTTTAATCCAACTTCTCCTTCTTCTATTTCTGCCTCACAACTGGGCAAGATGGTAAGAAAGCCTAGGTGCTCCTTACTTTAGAGCAGGTGGAAAGTTCAATCCATGCATGGGAATCCTCATCTCAGCCCCACCCCTAACCATCATACAAACCCCAAGCCAGTCTCCTTTCCTTTTTCTTCAAGCTGTGTAGGACCTGCCTGGGAGCTGCTCTGCCCTCCCCAGAAAGCCTCCATTATGTGAGTAATAAACATGTTTGTACCCTCTTTGAATGTGTGTGTCATTATCAGTCTGGACATCCAAACAAAATTTTGAATGAAAGTTCCTCCTCTATCTTCAAGTTGGCTACAACAGAATGTTGCTCTCATATCCTTTTTTTAAATGCTGTCGACTGAAATTTGAGGTCCTGGCTGGAGGCTGGTAGTTCCCCTTCCTGAACAGCTTATTATGTCCACACATCAATCACTTCCCTTGGTATCTCACACTCAAAGCACTATGCAGCAGTTAAAATTGCCCCAGGTTCAGGTATCAGACAACTAGGGATACTCTTATGCCTTTATGTCTGATAACTTATTTAAATTAGCCAATCCACAGGGAGCCCACAACACCTAGCTAAGGACAGCCCACTTGCCGTGTACAAGCTGCCCCCTAGAGCTTCAACTTGCTGTTACCCTGTCCCAGGTGCAACCTCTCATTTAACCCTGCCTGGCAGCCTTCTCTTGTTTGGGACTGCAAGTTATTAAAAAGTTCTGTCTTTTATCTATCTTAGAGTCATTGTGTTGTGTCCCACCATTAAAGTAATCTTTAAAACTTATCAAACAATTGGCATTACAGACAGCATGTCTAGGCCATTATGGCTGATATATGGGCAGCTTTGTAGGAGGATGTGCAATTGGGTTATTATGGGTTCCAGACCACTGAAAAAATGGCTTGGGGCAAAACTTCCACTTGTTGGTGAGCTTTAGCCTTGATGCTGTGTCTGCTGGTAGTAGCTGCATCTCTCCTTTCCTAAATTTTCTGGGTGTCAGAATATTCAAAATGAACACTGCTGATTGGCTAAACTCTGGGGGCCATTATGCAGTTCAGGTAGGGGCTCACCTTAGGGCAATCTGAGTGACAGGCCACTTAGCCGCACTTTCTAGGTCTGGGCATTCTGGTTGTTACCGAACCAAACTTGGGTCAGCTCACCAGTGCACAGCAATGCCAATCTACTGACATCAGGTTGTGGTGAAGGAAAGTGCAGGGTTTATTGCAGGAGCCAAGGAAGGAGTGTGGGTGGCTCATGCTCAAAAGACCCAAACTCCCTGATGAGTTTCAGGGGAGGGTTTTTAATGATAGAGTGAGGGAGAGAGCTGCAGGGTCTGTGATCAGCTCATGCACAATTCTCTGTCTGATGGTGAGGTAAAAGTGTGGTGTCACAGGGGTTAACATCATCAATACTCAGGCTCCAGCTGGTCTGGGGGCTACATGCTCATGGTCATGATGCAGTTAGCTTCTTCCTTCTGGTGCAGGTTTTAGTATCTGCAAAACAGCTAAGGACTGTGCATCAGACACTGTTATCCATGTCCTTCATGGAGGAACTAAAGTTTATGTGACTCTGCTATGTGGGTGATCTATTGTTTAAATTGTTACCAGTTCTCCTGACCCAACTGCTATCTTTTGTTACTACATGTTTACGTTCTTGCAGTCATTAAATCTTGAGACAGGTTTTTATGACTCAAGGGAGGCCTGGAAGACTAAAGCTTTTCTACAAACAAGAGGCAAGTGGGGGCGGTCTACACCCAGAAGGCCTCATAAGGTTGTGCTCAGTTATATGGTATATTTCTAGTTGCAGCCTGTATTTGGCAGAGGTTTATCCCAAGGGCCTATCACCTCTTGGGTGTCAGTACTTCTGTAATATTATTTTGGGCAGAACTTTAGTTTATCCATGTATTCTAGGTAACCCCTGTGGAGAAAGGTGTTGGCTGGAACTGCCCACCATATAGAAGTGGCACCTGGGTCTCCTTGCCAATGTTATGCAGTTGGAGGTGTTACTGACCAGGGTTCTTGGGCTCCTTAATCAATAGAAAGTGATCAGAGGCCAGACAAGAAATTTAGGCAAGGCTTTACTGGGGCCCCTGCTGCATCATGGAGGAGAGAGAACAAACAACAGATTTCCTTGCTTGCTCCCTCCCTGAGGGGGTGTGAGCTGGCTCCTTATAAGGAGTGAAGGTAGGGGTGTGACCAGGAGTCGTGCCGGAGGGGTGGCTCAGGTGGTGTGCCCACCCCTTGTTGGTGGTGTGTGCAGGGGGCATGTGCAGTACCCTGCTGTTGCTCCTGACCCCCTGCTTTTGCTCCAGGCTCTTTAAAAGTGGCAATTGGGATTTTTGGTCTCTTTGTATCTTTTGTCTAGAATTTGCTCTAACTGCACAAGCATGCAGTTGTTTTTTGTCCCATATAGTTTCCTTGTATTTTGTTGCTTGAGGAGCGGTGTATCCAGGTGCAAGCATTGCAGCACAGTAGCAAAGGGTCCCAGGTCGCAGCCTGTCTCATTGCCCCCTGAGAGACTAGATGCCCTATTCTTAAGGGGTAATGGGCCGAAGCTCTCTTCTTCTGAAACTTCTTCCTGCTGGACAAGGGTTGCAGACCCTAGCCTACCCTAGAGGTATGGAAGTCCCTCTCTGATTGTTCCAAGGACCTATAGGGACCTGGGCCACTTTCTGCTGGAATGAGCTGAATTCCTTGAGTCATCACAAGCCTTACTTCAAACTGTTGGAGCCTAAAGACACAAACTTAACCAAAAGGTTAAACAACAAGGGCAGGGACTTCTTTGGTGGTGTAGTGGTTAAAAATCCGCCTGCCAATGCAGGGGTCATGGGTTCAAGCCCTGGTCCGGGAAGACCCCACATGCTGCGGAGCAACTAAGCCCATGCACCACAACTACTGAGCCTGCATTCTAGAGCCTGTGAGCCACAACTACTGAGCCCACACACCACAACTATTGAAGCCCAGGGGACTAGAGACAATGCTATGCAACAAGAGAAGCCACCACAATGAGAAGTATGTGCACTGCAATGAAGAGTAGCCACTGCTCACCGCAACTAGAGAAAGCCCGCATGCAGCAGCAAAGACCCAACACAGCCAAAAAATAAATATAATTTTAAAAAACATGTAAACAAACAAGGGCTACAAATGAGAAGAACAGTAGCCACTAAAGGGCCTGGAAAGGGAAGGAACAAGGTTAACTTTGGGCTTCCTTAACTGTTGACCAGACAAGGGAGGCGACATCGCCCCTGCCAAACTTATGAAGCCACTCTGCCTGGGTGTATGTTTCCTTAATATTAATTTTACATGTCCTGTTGCATTGATCCAAGTGCAGCAGTAAGTATTACTTGTCGCACAGACTCTACCTTGTTCTGCCGGAAGGTAATCAACAGCCAGACAGTTGTCAAGAACCACATCAACCAAGGAAACAAGAGAGGTGCCAAGTCCCATTAAGGCTTCAAATAAGAGCCAACCCACTACATCATTTTACTTATTAGTTGATGGTGCCTGTCTTTTGAATAGATATCTCAGATCTTCCACTGGCTCACAGGTGTATTGTTCTTCTGTTGTGACCTGTGGGGCTTCTGGAGGTAAAAGCTTTAGTGTGGACAAATGTACCCAACAAGATGTCCCTTGAGTTTGACAGCAGTGGAGGTGGTTAAAATTACTTTATAGGGGACCTTCCATTTTGGCAATAGTTGGTCTTCAGGGATCCAACTTTCCAGGTTTAAAGAACTTGGTCCCTGGGGTTTATTTGTGAAGGGACTGCTCCTTCGTCTGTATTTTTAGTGGGAGCTGGCAGTGTTTTGTGGGCATAGTCCTGATTGCCTTCTGAACTTGTCCTAGATTAGTAATATATCTCAGGCCCTGGTTCACCTCCATCCAGTACAATGTAGTAGTAAGAAAAGGCCTCCCATATCATTTCAAATGGGCTAAGTCTCAGACCACTCCTGAGGGCTACACAGACCCTGAGGAGTACAAGTTGGTCCAGGGTTCATGAGTTTTTTGGCAGAGCTTTGCTAAGGTTTTCTCTAAAGTATGGTTCATTTTCTCCACCTTCCCTGAAGACTGGGGGTGTCAAGGGGTGTGTAGCTTGTAGCCTATCCCTAGGGCTGTTGTGAGCTGCTGTGTGATTTTGGCTATAAAGGGTCCGTTATCGCTCTGGAGGGACTTTGGAAGTCCACACTGAATAATTATTTCTTTAAAAAGGGACTTACAGACTTCCATAGCCTTTGTAGATCAGGTGTGGAAGGCTTCAACTCATCCTATGAAAGTATCGACAAACACCAGAAGATATTTATATCCTGATCATGGGGGCATTTGCGTGAAATCTAACTGCCAGTCTTCCCCTGGGATATGTCCCTTGGCATTGAATTGCCCTGAGTAACGAAGGAGGGATTGGATGGGTCTGTGGGTTATTACAGCCACACAGATCACAGGCAAGTGTTACTTGTTTTTACTGTTCTTTTAAGCCCCTTCCCTGAAAAAGCCATTTGCATCAAATCCCATAGTACATCCCTCCCATAGTAGGCGGCATCATGTAAACTCTTAGTGAGTTTCTACTGTCGGGCGAGTAGGATTAGAACTTTATCCTCCTTTTTATACACCCTGTGCTTCCCTTCTCATACCCCATGTTTTTGCATTTTCTTGTTCCTGTGGGGAATACTGGGGAGGGCTAGGGAGTTCAGGGGGGGCAATTACTAGAGCCATAACTTGTTCATGTTCCTGCAATCATGATACCTGTTTTGCAATTTGATCAGCTTTGCTGTTCCCTTGGCTCACTCACAAAAGATCCATCCCTCTGATGGCTTCTACAGTATATTACTGCTACCTGGGTTGAAAGCTGCACTGCTTCTAAAAGAGCCAGAATCACATCTTTATGTTTTATGGGGGAATTTCTAGTGGTTAACATTCCTCTTTCTTTCCAAATGGCAGCCTGAGCCTGTAGCACATGCAACCCATAATTAGAGTCAGTAAAAATATTTAATTTCTTATCCTTCCCTAATTGCAAAGCTCTCATCAACGCAATTAGTTCAGACTTCTGGGCTGACATCTGCGGTGGCAGGGCCTTGGCTTCCATAACTTCATCTAGATTAACTATGGCATACCCCGCCTTTCGGGTTCCCATTTCTACAAAACTGCTCCCATCAGTAAACCATTCGACCTCAGGGCTGTCAAGAGGCTCATCTAGAAGATCAGACCTGCTGGAGTAAATTTGCTCTATGGTCTCAATACACGGATGCACTGAGTCTCCACTCTCGACTGCTGGAAACTAGTTGCCGGGTTCAGGGTTTTGCAAACCTTTTTTTTTTTTTTTTTTTTTTTTCTGTACGTGGGCCTCTCACTGTTGTGGCCTCCCCCCTTGTGGAGCACAGGCTCCGGACGCGCAGGCTCAGCGGCCATGGCTCACGGGCCCAGCCGCTCCGCGGCTTGTGGGATCTTCCCTGACCGGGGCACGAACCTTCGTCCCCTGCATCGGCAGGCGGACTCTCAACCACTGCGCCACCAAGGAAGCCCGGTTTGGCATACCTTTAAGGGAATGTCAGGGGTACCCATTAGGAGAGCCTGATATCTTGTTAACCTTGCTCCAGTCAACCAGTGATGTCCTTTGACTTCTGGCACAGATTATACCTAATGAGGGGTTAATATCTAAGTGTTGTCCCAGGGTGAGCTTGGAAGCCTCACTAACCAACAGGGCTGTGGCTGCTACTGCCCACAGGCAGCTTGGCCATCCCAGGGCCAATGAGTCAGAAGATGGTGGAGTAGAAGGACACAGAGTTTGCATCTTATCACAACTAGGGCACCTACCAGGCATTGGTTGGGGACCTCGGACACCTAAAGGGATGGAAGGAATTCCAGCATGACTGGCTAGGATGTGGAGGGGAAGAAGGGGGGCAGGAAAGGTTGAGGCGTGATGGGACCAGGCACCCCTCCCTGTGGGGCAGCGGTGGGGAGGAGAGGGGTTCCCACACGCGGAGGGGCCCAACCACGTTGTGGGGATTGGTGGGAATGGAGAGAGACCTTTGGGACATCGGGAGATCAGAGGGGAACACAGCTAGCATCTCCCCAACCAGCTTGGGCCTCGGCAAACCTGCTGGTGTCCTGGGCCTGAACCTCATCCCTCTGGGGCCCCCTCCAGCCATGAGAGTCCTGAGCCTGAGCCCTGCCCACCACCCCCCCGCAACACCACCAAGGCCTTTTATGAACTTTTATTTCTAATTTTATTTAATTTTTATTCTTTTAAAATTTTATTTTATTGTCTTATTCTTTGTTATTGTTCTGCTCCTTTTTGTTAGTTGTTTTGAAAAGTAAGCCACTGGTCTCTGATCTGGTCCCAACTTTTGGGTCAGATTCCTAGTGCTGTCCCTGATGTCTCACGAACATATAGGGTAAAGGGCTTATCCAAATTTGGAAGCCCCGGTGCTGGAACTCTATTCAACTCAGTCTTTAGAGTCTCAAAGGCCTGACGGTGGTTCTCATTTCATTGAAGGGGTTCCCTTTCTCCTCCCTTTAGAGCCTCATATAAGGTTTTTTCTATAAGGCCATAAGTTGGAATCCAGATACAACAGAACCCAGCCATCCCAAGGAAGCCTCTGAGTTGTCTCTTTGTGGTTGGAGATGGTAATGCACAAATTGCTGTATTTGGATCTATGGCCAGGGCTTGTGCCCCTGGGCTCAAAACAAATCCTAAATATTGAACCTGTTGCTGTAAGATCTGAGCCTTGGTTGGAGAGATTTTATATCCCCTTTTTGCCAGAAAATTTAGGACCCTAAGAGTATTGTGATCTGAATCTTGTTTGGTCTCACTACTTACCAATAAGTCATCAACATATTGTAACAGGGTTCCCTTCTCAAGGCTCCGTTCCCTCAGTTCTCTTGCTAACATGTTTCCAAAAAGATGGGGGCTGTCCTGAAAACCCTGTGGAAGCACTGTCCAGGTATACTGGGTAGCCTCTAGGGTGTCAGTGTCCATCCAATTCAAAGGAAAAAAGATATTGAAAGTCTGGATGTAGGGGAATACAGAAAAAATGTATCGGTGAGGTCCAAAACAGAGAAATGCTGAGCAATCCCTGGCACTTGGGTGAGGCAGCCTTATTCACTGCTCGTAAGTCTTGCACAAACCAACACTCTCTGTTAGGCTTCTGAGTGGGGAAGATTGAGAGTTGCATGGGGATTGGCAGGGCCTAATGAGTCCGTGTTTTAGGAATTTGCTGAGCAGTGGTTGGATTCCCCTCAGGTCCTCAGGTTTTAAAGGATATTTTCTCTTCCAGGCGTATTTTTCCCCAGGCGTTAACCTTATTTTTATCAGGGGAACACAGTTTGGTTTTCCTGGCACCAAGGTATTCCAAACTGCAGGATCTACTTGTTCTCTAATTTCTTTGGGGAGGTCTTGGGGAATATTTTGATGCCCAACAGGTGGGTCATCTGGGGCTCATAATAGATGGCATTCTCTGTTTGGATTCTTTACCTCCTTGGACTTCACCCTGTCCTAAGAATAGACTAGGTCCTAACTCATTTAGCAAATCTCTCCCGAGGAGAGGGACAGGACATTCTGACATATATAGAAAGGAGTAATAACAATGGACTCCACTCTGCAGGCAAGGGGAGACATAAATCGCCTTACTTTTGGCTGTCCATCAACTCCCATCACAGTAGAGTCATGGAGAGAGGGCCAGCCGGCCAAGCCAGAACAGAGCAGACAGCTCCACTGTCTTCAAGAAATTCAGTTCTCCTACCTGCCACATAGAGGGTGACCCAAGGCTCTGTGGGAGTAATGAGGATGGATTGAGTGGGATCCAGAGCAGGGCAGTTGCTCGGGGCCAGTCATTCGGTGTGTGGGAATCTTGCATCTGAGAGATTCACAAGGAACTGGGGCAGGTCAGTGTTGCCCCTCGGGCATCCCACTGGAGGGCGCTCAGGACATTCTCCCTCCCAGTGCCCCCCTTTCCGACAAAAAGCACACTGGTTCGGGACCCAGGCAGCTTCTTGGTGGTCTGTCCAGCCTTCTCAGCCCTTCAGGGTCCCCTCGAGGTGGTGCGTGGATCAGAGCAGCCTAAAGCTGCATTTTCTTTATTAGCCTCTTACCGTTATTGGCCTCCTCCATTAAGTCTCGGTTGTTATAGGCCTTGAAGACCTCCTCTACCAAGGTTTGCAATGGGGTTGGGGCCCAGCCTCAAGCTTTTGTAATTTTCTCCGGCATCAGGAGTAGCCTGGGTGACAAAATGTATGGCCAAGAATGTCCTTCCTTCTGAGGACTCAGGGTCTGTATTGGTGTACCTCCTGAATGCCTCTTTCACCAGGCTCAGGAAGACTGAAGGGTTTTCATCTTTTTTCCTGTGTAACCTCTCAGACCTTATCATAATGTACAGCCTTCACCTTACACCTTTTCATTCCTTCTGATAGGCAAGTAGTACAGTGTTTCATCCTAACCTGGCCTGCACGATCTTCATAGTCCCAGTGTGGGTCATGTTCTGGGATTGTATCCCCATCCACCTGATAAATTTGGTGGTGTGGATTGGTGGCCAGTAGGCCATCTGTGTGTTCTCTGTCCTTTCTTAGTATATGTTCCTTTTCATCCAGGGTGCAACAGTGGGCCAGAATAACCATGACGGCCTAACAGGTGAGAATGTCAACCCCAGCCTGATAAATTCATCCCTAAACTTGTCAACGTTTAGAGACAACCTGACAAACCTCTTCTCACAGATTAACCCAGTTAGTTTAGGATCTCTCTTTGGGATGTTCCAGAGGCCCTTTGAAGCCCCCCAAAGTTAACTGGAAGTCAAGAGAATTTCAATTAGAATTTGATATTTGGGAATTCTGTCAAAAAGTTTAAAAAGTTTTAAAACACCCAGTCAGTTAGGATCATAGTTTGCTGTGAAACAATATTTATTCCTTGAGATAAGGTGGGGGGAAAAATCAAAAGTAAATATAGATCACTTAAAGGCACAAGAACTCACACGATCTGTTATCAAAAGCAGCATTCCAGAACAACTTCGTTCTCTTATGAGAGAGAGAAACCAAATCCAGTCTTGCATCAGCCTACGCTTAATAAAATCCATTTACCTAATTAAATTTAATGCAACCTTAGAAAATCCTGACCACATACAAAATTCTTTTCTCAATGTTCCTCTTCCACAAGCATTCTGCAACTTTCTGTAGCCATACTTTGTCCTTTATTCTTTCCCCATTCAGAAATAGCCAGCTCTAGGACAAAATCACACTTTTCCCTTTAAAAAAATATATTTACATTCCTCATACCTTCTTTTCTGAAAACACACATCCTACTCTTCTTAAGCAACCATGAACTGTCTTTTACAGTAGCATTCTGTAGATTGGTAGAGAACATGTCAAGGCGGCACCAAACAGCTTTAGTTTCTCTCTCACAAGAAGACAAGAGTAGATAAATTTAGACCTGTTTAGCAATTAATGTTCCAATATTTTATCTTATTTGAAATGGCCTGGATATTTAATTAATTCCTACCATTTAGCTTAGTTTCAGATTTACCAAAACTTGGAGAGACTGTTTTAGATGGAAGTTTCCAAAACATAATTATTCCTATAGAGTTTGCCAGAAAGTTCTTATCCCAGTTACATTTCCTTAAAAATTTAATCATATCAGGTTATTTTCCCTGTTGACAGATTTTATAACAGAAACAATATGCACTTATTGACTTCTAGTAACCCTAGATACAGTGAAAGTATTGCACTTAGCGTTGATGACTCTAAAGACAGATCTGTATTAATTAAACCCACAAGTTTAAACCAGACAAACCAATTTCTACAGAACCAGAGATCTCATAGTTTTCCTGCTTGAATTTAAAATGGCCTTTTTTTCCCTCAGTCTCGGGGACTACAGATGAGTCAGGTAGTCCCTGAGAGCCCTGGCAGAATAGTGCATTGCAAGAGCAGAGGAAGGAAAAATGCAAGCTCTTGTCTTTTCTTTCTGTTCTTTAAAATCCCACTAAGTAACCCAAGGCTGGAGTCTCAGGCAATGTGGGCTGGGTTTGTATTTCAAGGCTCAAGTGCTCCACTATGCCCACAATGTCAGTAGAGACTTGCAGGAGCAGTTGGACGGACAAAACTACATCACGAACAAAGATACAAATCACAGACACAAACAAGAAGTTTTCAACATAAAGGGGACGGGAATGCAGGTGTCAGGATCAAGGGAGAGGTAAAGGGAGGGGAGAGAGGAAAGATTGAAAAAGAGAAAGAGACAGAAAGAGGGAGATTTCAGTTTCAACCCACCCCCTGCAGGTGTCTATTCAGGCACCAACCTGTGCTCTTCCACAAAGGGCCAGTGAAGGAGGGAACACCCTATCCACTGGCCACCAGGGCAGTCAAGCCTGGACATACAGCCGGTTGTATGTCGTCTGTGGGTTCCCAACCCACAGGTGTGACTCTCCCCCATACATACACTAGTATATAGAAATTTGCCACTTCAGTCCATTCCCAGTGGGAGTTCTCTTGGTGGCAGGAAAATAAAGGTGAGAATATTGGGACGATCAGACATCCAGCCACTACACGATATGACGTTTGAACTTCTATCACTCTCAAAAATCTCCGATCAGGGAGAAACCACTGGACCAAGGTGTGAGCTGTGAGGCGAGCCTCTCCCACCTTTGCTTGTCACCCGTCAAGGTGAACCATTGTCAGCCAGAGGGAGGAGGTCTCACAAGCTGAGAGGAATGATGCTGTAGCTGCCTGACGTCCACTCTCTTGGAAGGAAAGGACAGAAGTAATAGAGGACAGAAGAGAGGACAGAGAGAGAAGTAGAGAGATTTCAGGAGAGGGAAAGGAACAAAGGGGAAAGGGAAAGTGGTGCGGGAAAAGGGACAAGGGGAGGGGGAAAGCACTGCCTGAATGAGGGTACTGAGGCCCCCAGGGGCCAGGAAGGCAGACTTACCAAACTTGCTGACTCTGAAACAAGAGGTTCAGGTGGCCGCTTGTCATGCACTGGGAAGCAGCATTCAGTGGTCCTGGAGGTGCCCAGATCCTCTCCTGGGAAGGGGACGATAGTCCCTTCGTGGTGTTGCCACAAAGTATGTCACCAATCAGTGTTCTTGACCTCCTTAACCAATAGAAATTGATCAGAGGCCAGGTGAGAAATTCAGGCAAGTCTTTATTGGGACTCCTGCTGCAGCAGGGGGAAGCGAGAACAACATGTTCCCTTGCTTGCTCACTCCGAGGGGCGTGAGCTGGCTCCTTATAAGGAGTGAGGGTGGGGGTGTGTCCAGGGGTCGGGCAGGAGGGGTGGCTTAGGAGGTGTGCCCACCCCTTAGGTTGTGTTGTGTGCAGGGGGCATGCGCAGTACCCTGCTTTTGCTCCCAACCCTCTGCTTTTGCTCCAGGCTCTTCAAAAGTGGCACCTGGGTTTTTGGTCTCTTTTGTCTAGAATTTGCCCTAACTGCACATGCATGCAGTTGTTTTTTGTCCCCTATAGTTTCCTTGTATTTTGTTGCTTGAGGAGAAGCGTGTCCAGGTGCAAGCATTGCAGGACTGTTACCAAGTCCAAGCTTGTTCTGCTCGCCACATGACAGGCCAATAAATCAGAGATGAGGTATTGAGGCAAGGAATACGACTTTATTTGGAAAGTGGGCCGACTGAGAAGATGGAGGACTAGTGTCTCCAAAAACCATCTTATCAGGATCTGGATGCCAGTTTCTTTTATGGAATCAGAGAGGTAAGTAAAGTAAAAAAGGCAAACTAGAAAGAGAGTGGCAGTGAGGAAGTAAAGTTAAAAGGGCCATCAGTCTTGCAAAACATCTCCTTGGAATGACCAGCCTTGATGAGAGGATGTGTTAATTTCAGCCATTTACACGTGGGCAGGGTCAGATTGTCTCCCTGAGAGCTAAACAGAGGCACTTTAGTTCAGCATTCAGGCAGAGGGGCTGGGTTCCCTGAGTCAAGGCATTATGCATAATTACAATAATAAAAACAACAAAAAGCAAAGGTTAAAGTCAAAGAAACAGATCCAACATAGAGTCCGATTTACTTCTTCCCTGTTACGATTCCCCACTGTCAATGTCCATTCCACAATCTTGTGGAAAAACAGTGACAACTGTTCTAACTGCTCCATCAGATAGATCTTTCTGGGAGCATCCGCCATCAGTGCCAGTGTTCCAAATGTTGAGATTTGTCTTTTGTTCCTCTTTGGAAGTGTCTACTTTACACCTGTTGACTTAAAAAAAAATTCACACCCTGAAAGTTGAGAGTTATTGGGAATTTTGAGGGTTTCAAGCCCATGAGGCCACATCTGCAGTTAAGGAAATTAGCATTTTTCTATGTATGGGAAGATGCAAGGCTCTGGGCTCACTGAAATCATTCCTTTGATATGCACCACAGCTATCTGGGGCCTGGATCCTGTATTTTCATATCCTGAGTGTCCTCAGGGATCATCATAAGGAGTGGCTCCAGTCTGATGGCTGCTAGATGGCAGGTATTCTCCTTCCTGAGTTTCATCAGGGTTCACTGGCTCACATTGGAGGGATGCAATCGCTGGTGACTGATCCTGTCCTCTTGGTCAGGAATTTGACTAATATTTGGGAGACATTTTGTGATCAAATTTTCTCCCACAGTGCTGGGATGCTCATCCCAGGTCAGGTGAAAATTCTTTTTTTGTTTGTTTGCTTTTGTTTTTGTTTAAGTATTTTACAACTTTATTGGAGGATAATTCCTTGACAATGGTGTGTTGGTTTCTGCTTTATAACAAAGTGAATCAGTTATACATATACATATGTTCCCATATCTCTTTCTTCTTGCGTCTCCCTCCCTCCCACCCTCCCTATCGCACCCCTCCAGGCGGTCACAAAGAACCGAGCTGATCTCCATGTGCCATGCGGCTGCTTCCCACTAGCTATCTACCTTACGTTTGGTAGTGTATATATGTCCATGCCTCTCTCTCGCTTTGTCACAGCTTACCCTACCCCTCCCCATATCCTCAAGTCCATTCTCTAGTAGGTCTGTATCTTTATTCCTGTCTTACCCCAAGGTTCTTCATGACATTTTTTTTTCTTAAATTCCATATATATCTGTTAGCATACAGTATATGTCTTTCTCTTTCTGACATACTTCACTCTGTATGACAGACTCTAGGTCTATCCACCTCATTACAAATAGCTCAATTTCGTTTCTTTTTATGGCTGAGTAATATTCCATTGTATATATGTGCCACATCTTCTTTATCCATTCATCCGATGATGGACACTTAGGTTGCTTCCATCTCCTGGCTATTGTAAATAAAGCTGCAATGAATATTTTGGTACATGACTCTTTTGGAATTATGGTTTTCTCGGGGTATATGCCCAGTAGTGGGATTGCTGGGTCATATGGTAGTTCTATTTGTAGCTTTTTAAGGAACCTCCATACTGTTCTCCACAGTGGCTGTATCAATTTACATTCCCACCAACAGTGCAAGAGGGTTCCCTATTCTCCACACCCTCTCCAGCATTTATTGTTTCTAGATTTTTTGATGATGGCCATTCTGACTGGTGTGAGATGATATCTTATTGTAGCTTTGATTTGCATTTCTCTAATGATTAATGATGCTAAGCATTCTTTCATGTGTTTGCTGGCAGTCTGTATATCTTCTTTGGAGAAATGTCTATTTAGGTCTTCTGCCCATTTTTGGATTGGGTTGTTTGGTTTTTTTTTATTGAGCTGCATGAGCTGCTTCGAAATTTTGCAGATTAATCCTTTGTCAGTTGCTTCATTCGCAAACATTTTCTCCAATTCTGAGGGTTGTCTTTTGGTCTTATTTATGGTCTCCTTTACTGCGCAAAAGCTTTGAAGTTTCATTGGTACCATTTGTCTATATTTGTTTTTATTTCCATTTCTCTAGGAGGTGGGTCCAAAAGGATCTTGAGGTGATTTATGTCATAGAGTGTTCTGCCTATGTTTCCTGTAAGAAACGGCACCAAAGACGGAGGAGAGCTTAAGCAAGCTTTACTTGGGGACGTTCCCGGGCGAGGTTCACTGGTCCGAGACAAAGGGGCCAGAGAAGTCGCGACCGGGTGTGGGCGCGAACAAAATTTATAGGGGTGGACGCAGGGGAGGTGCTTGCCGTGTGAAGCAGCCCCTTTTTGGTAATCTCTCCGGTGTTGTGGCAATGTCAGGTGTCAGTTGCATCAGCCTCAGAGCCGTTAGTTCTGCCCCTCGGGGAGCGGGAAGACTTGTGGCAATGTCGGGTGTCGGTTGCATCAGCCTCCTTGGCGGGGGTTCCGACTAGCTCCCTGGGCCCTTCCCCGGACCTGCTGGCCTTACATCTCGACTTCTTTGGTGTAATGGAGTGACGTTTGGTCTCTGGCTAGATCCTGCTGTACGGGGGCGCTTGAAGGGAGTTGTGCGGCCAACGGTCCGTAGGTTAGGGGAGGGTGGCAGCGGGGGCTTCTGTGGCTTGTAAGGTATATGGGTGGAAGAGCATCTGATTCACCGCCACTCGAGAGACTTCTTGTATGCAACTGAGGAGAAACCTGAGGAAACAGGGGGTAAGCATGAGTAGGATGCAGATAAGGATTAAGGGGCCTAGGATTGGCGTCAGCCAGGTATAGAGGGTGGACCGCCGCCAGTCGGGGATGGGGGAGGTGGATGGTTGCTGCTTGCGTTGGAGTTCTTCTTTTAAGCGTCGGAGAGCATCCACATTGTCATCAATGACCCCTGTCTCGTTGATGTAGTAGCGGCATTCTTCCTGTAGGAAGAGGCAGGTACCTCCTCTGTCGGCTGTCAGAAGGTCCAGAGTGCGTCGACTTTGGAGGACAGCTCGGGCTACAGAGGTGATCTGGCGCTGGAGGGAGGTGATAGAGGCAGCAGAGGCCTCGATGGCTAGCTGGAGTTTCTGTTCTAGGTCGCGGGATGTTGAGACACTGTGTGTTAGGGCTCGTCCCCCGATGCCCGCAGCGATGAGAAAGAGGAGGCGAGGGAAGTGCCTGCAACCATAGGGAGAAAGATGGCCCTTATCTGTCGGCTAGAGAGTTGTGTGGTAAGTGAGAGAAATTCGGCTTGGCCATATAATGTGAGTTGTGGAACAAGGGTGATGGGGATACATGGGAAGGGGGAGGAAGAGTTGACCTCTTTTGTAAGGGAGCCATTACACCAAAAGAACAGGCCTGGTGGGGCCCCCATTGGCGTAGTTACAGGGGGGGATGAGTTGCAACGGAGTGCATCATTAGTTAAATTTGGGTGGCTGCCATTGCAAATTGTGAGGTTCTGTTTTTCTAAATCAAGAAATATGGGGACTCTTAAAGGGGGAAAAGGTAAGATTTGGGAGGGAGAGGTAAGGGGTCCTCGGGGGGTTTCTTTAGCAGCCAAATATAGGGGTTTAGCAAGAACAGCAAAGTTAGGGATCCAGTGTCGGAAAAATCCTATCAGGCCCAGAAAGGAGAGAATCTGGTCAGCGGTCTCTGGAGGTTGGAGGTCGTGGATGGCCTGGGTGCGGTCAGCTGTCAGGCTCTTTGTTGTGGGGGTAAGGTGGATTCCCAGATAGGTTACTGAGGGTGTAGACAGTTGGGCCTTGGCCGGAGAGACCCGATAGCCGCGAGAGCCATGATAATTGAGGAGGTCAGCAGTATGCTGTTTTGAGAGGCTGAGAGATGGGCTACAGAGGAGGAGTTCATCCACGTATTGGAGGACTATACTGGGGGTGAGAGGGAAGGAAGCGTGGTCCCGCGCCAGAGCCTGTCCAAAGAGGTGGGCCAATTACTAAAGAGAATTGTGAGCAATCACGCACGACTGAAGGGACAAATGTTGGTTTCCCTCAAGAACGTTATAAAGTGCATTATTATTTATGGCCACTAGAGTGCGAGGATGTAATTGATTGAATAAGCAAAGGGGGGGAAAAACCCAGCAAGGTGATAGATTGTGATACGCTATTAATACTGCTGCTCTGTGTATAAAAACACTACATTCACCAAATATAGTCCGTGAAAATTGCACACCAGACATTTGTTACAATTTACATATTGGGCCTATAGATGTCTAATAATTTCAAAGAATTGAAATAATTCAGAGTATATTCTCCGACCCCAGATTGAAATTGAGCCAGAAATCAATAAAAAAAATTAGAAAAATAATTTATAGGTCGGGATATTAATAATTATATTTCTAAATCACCCACAGATCAATGAAAAAAATCACAAAAGCAATCAGAAAATATTCTGCTTTGTTTAATAATGAGTTTGCTTATATAAAAGTTTGTGCGCTGGGTGGAAAGCAATGCTTGCAGAAAATTTTGTAGCTTGAAATGAATATATTAGAAAGTGAGAAAGTAATATTATTTCTGATACAATCACTAAATTCGGGTAATTACAAATGTACATTACATTACAAAATTGACAACAAATTTAGCCAAAAGAATATATGTGGAAGGAAATAACAAAAACAAGAACAGAAATTAATAAAAGAAAGCAAACATATAACAAGTAGAATAGCCAGAGGCTCGTTCTTTAATAAGATTAATAATTCAGGTAAACCTCTAGTATGTGTCACTAAAAAAATAAAATGGAGATTTCTCAACTAACCAATATCAAGAATGAAAAATATACCATGAACAGCATTAGGCCATTCAATATAAAAATGTAGTTGAAATGTTTAACTTCCTAGAAAATACAAATTATCATAAATAAAATGGAAGTAAATGGGAAATATAAATAGCCTTCTAGCTTTTAAAAGAAATTAATTATAAATAAACACCTTCTTAAAAAGAAAACTCCAGGCGCAGATAGATTCACAATAAATTCTATTAAGTATGTAAGAAGGATCATTACAGACACATGGTGCTCATAAACGTTGATGCAAATTTCAGGAATATTGAAAAATGAAGTCCAATGATCTATAAAAGGGTTATACATAACAAAACCAAAAAGGGTTTGTTCTCATAATGTAAGGTAGTATCAATAGTTGAAAATCAATTGAAAAACAACAAACTTATGCATGTAGAAAACAGATTAGTGGTTGCCAGAGGCAGGGATGGGGCTGAGTGAAATGGGTGAAAGTGGCCAAAAGGTACAAACTTCCAGTTCTAAAATAAATAAGTCCTGGGGATGTAATGTACAGCATGGTGACTATAGCTAATAATACTGTATTGTGTATTGAAAGTCACTTAGAGAGTAGATCTTAAAAGTTCTCATCACAAGAAAAACATTGTAACTGTGTGGTGATGGATGTTGTAACTAGACTCATAGTGGTGATCATTTCACAATATATACAAATATCAAATCATTTGATTGTACACCTGTAACTAATATAATGGTTTAAATGGTGCATATATCAATAAAAATAAATAAAACAAAAGAGCTGATTTATACGCACACACACAACACACACACACACACAAGGGTGTTTCTCAGAACACTAATTGTAAGCTGCATTCAAAAGTGTTTTATGAGTGAAATAAATTTATACCCATTCTGTTAAGCACATAGAGAAGTTTTTAAGAACACTTGTAATAAAGATGTTTCTAAGATGCTGCTTGCAAGCTGCACTGAGAACAGTGTTATATCAGTGAATGGAAGTTACAACCATTCTGAAATTCATTCAGAGAAGTGTTTGAGAATACTTGTAGTTAAGACATTTCTAAGATGCCTCTTGTGAGATGCGTTGAGAACAGCGCCATACCAGTGAGTGGAAGTTATATCCGTCTGTAATACATGCATAGAAGTGCTTAAGAGCACTTGAAATAAAGATACTTCTAGGAATGATGAAAACAAACAAAGTCAGTGTAAATAACAACATTAAAATATTAAAGGAGAAAAATAAAATAATAAACTCTCAAAAACCCAGATTTTTATGTTTAAACAATATGCATTTATGATAAAGCTCTTGGGACACTAAGAATAGAAAAGAATTTCTCTGACTGATTAAAGAGATCCTCTTTAAGAACTCTAGATAAAAGTCATATTGATTTATATAAATGTTGAAATGTACAAAGATTTCCCTCTGACACCAAGAATGAGGCCACAATGCCATCAACCAACATTTATATTTAAATTTTTACTTAAGGTCTTAGCTACTGTAATAAGGCAAGTAAAGAAATACAAGTTATTATAATTGGAAATGAGTTATTAACAGAAGGACAGTGTAAAATCCGGAAGAGTCTACAGTTGAACTACTTGAAGTAATAAATTTAGCAAAGCCATTGAGAAGAAATCAGTATATAAAAACCAATTGTTGGGCTTCCCTGGTGGCGCAGTGGTTGAGAGTCCGCCTGCCGATGCAGGGGACACGGGTTCGTGCCCCGGTCCGGGAGGATCCCACATGCCGCGGAGTGGCTGGGCCTGTGAGCCATGGCTGCTGAGCCAGCGCGTCCGGGGCCTGTGCTCCGCAACAGGAGAGGCCACAACAGTGAGAGGCCTGCGTACCGCCAAAAAACAAAAAACAATTGTCTATTTACATTTCTATAATGAACAGTTAGAAATGAAATTTAAGAACTCACAGAATAAAGATGCATGGGGGCGTTTTTAATATTTTAGGAATAAATCTAAAGATATGTACATAGAAATCTATAAACTATCATTGAGAGAAATTGAGGAAGTCCTAAATAAATTGAGAATTATTCCATGATAAAGGAGTAGAAGATGGAGTATTTTAAGGAGGTTAATATATGGAAATTTGATCTATGGATTAATTAGAAGCTCAATCAAAATGAGTCTGTGGGGCTTCCCTGGTTGAGAGTCCGACTGCCAATGCAGGGGACACGGGTTCCTGCCCCGGCCCTAGAGGATCCCACGTGCCGTGGAGTGGCTGGGCCCATGAGTCATGGCCACTGGGCCTGCGCGTCTGGATCCTGTGCTCCACAGCAGGAGAGACCACAACAGTGAGAGGCCCACATACCGCAAAAAAAAAAACAACAACAAAAAAAAAAAAACCAAAAAACTGAATCTGTGTGTATAACTTGAAAGGGTCAGAGGAAATGCATATGCAAATGCTAATAACCAAATATAATTAGGCAACCTTGAAGGAGAAAAAAAAGAAGAATTGGTTTTACCAGACATCAAAATGCATTTCAAGGCTAACTGTAATTAAAACAGTGGATACTGGTACAATCATAGAGGGAAAACTGAATAAAACAGAGAGTTCAGAAATAGACCCCCACACAAGGACGTTTAATTCTTAACAAGTGTGGAACTTCAGAGTATTGAAGACAGTTTTTTCCATAAATGGTATTGAGTCAACTGAATAAATAACTTTAAAAAAGAAACTTGATCCCTGTCTCATAATATGCATACAACATTATCTCAAGAGAAATATAGATATGAACCTGAAATATAAAACAATAAAGATTTTAGGAGAAAGCTAACATTATCCCAAGAAATAACAACAATGTCTTAATTTCTTGTTTTAAACACGAACATGAGATTCTCATATGCAGGGTTGAACTACAGTAGTATTATTAATATATCCTCACATACTAGGTAGAGATGAGCTATTATTTTTCTACTGTAGTATTCTGCTTGCGCTGCTGCAGAAAAATACTGCAGATTGTTTAAACAGCAGACACTGTCTCACAATTCTGGAAGCTGGGAATTCAAAGAAAAGATGCTGATTGCTTTGGTTTCTGGTGAAACCCTCATTCTGGCTTGCAGACAGCTGTTTTGGTGCTGTCTTCACATGGCAAAGAGAGAGACAGTGAGCTGTCTTGTGTCTTCTCTTAAAGGACATTAATCCTATTGGATCAGGATCCGCCCTATGACTTCATTTAACCCTAATTACCTCCTTACAGATCCTATCTTCAAATATAGTGACACTACATCTATACTCATTAAAGATATTATCCTGTAATTTTCTTATTTTGGGTAGTATCTTTGTCTGGTTTTGGTATCAGGGTGATGGTGGCTTCATAGAGTGACTTTGGGAATATTCCCTCCTCTTCAATCTTTTGGAGTAGTTTGAGAAAGATAGATATAAGCTCTTTTTGTATGTTTTGTAGAAATCCCCAGTCAAGCCACAGGGTTCTGGACTTTTGTTTGCAGGGAGGTTGTTGTTGTTTTTTCCTGTGGTGTTTGCATAAGCTGTTAGATACATTTATTTTCAATATGCATCTTTTGTTATATGATTTGTAGTTATTTCTTTAGACAAGAGTAATGCGTAACACTAAATAGATAATAAACTATCGTATAGTTGGTATCTGTGTTTCATTCCAGTTTACCTGGTATAGTCTATACATAGTCAGAGTTCAATAAACATTTTTTTTAACATAGATGCAAGGAGAGCATCAATCAAAAGTCCATCAGAGAACAGAGAGACATGCTAAATCACCCATTGTGAGAAGAATAACCACTGGGAATTGGAATATCAGCTTTACCTCTAAGCAGGTTTAGGCTGTAAAGAAGCACTTTCTTATATATGAGACACTCAAGGGTACTCTCATTGAGGGATTATGTGTGGGAAAATCTGCCTTCCTGCAAAGGTCTCAAATGAGGAAATCTGTTTCTTTACCTGCTCATTGAAAACAATAATAGAATCCTCTGAGAATTTATAATCATTGGACTGATTATTCTTGCTGATTCTGCTGGTGTATTTTCTTGGAAGAAAAAATTCCCAGCCCCCAAAATTACTGTGATTAAAAGTTGGTATTGTACTTTGGTGCCTGGAAGATACAAATAAAAATTTGTTCCATATTCATTGTCCTTTACCCATTCCCCTCAGCATTACCAGAGGTTTAATTTAGCCAAATATGAGCCAGCACTCAGGTCATCAGAAACATAGAGATAAGGCAGATCTTCTGTAATGACTTTAATAAAGTTTTTTTTTGAATTTTTTATTGAGGTATAGTTGCTTTACAGTGATGTGTTAGTTTCTACTGTACGGAGAAGTGGAGCTCCCTGTGCTACACAGTAGGATCTTATTAGTTATCCACTTTATACATATTAGTGTATATATGTCTATTCCAATCTCCCCATTCATCACACACACCTCCACCACTTTTCCCCCTTGGTGTCCATACGTTTCTTCTCTACATCTGTGTCTCTATTTCTGCCTTGCAAACTGGTTCATCTGTACCATTTTTCTAGATTCCACATATATGCGTTAATATACGATATTTGTTTTTCTCTTTCTCACTTACTTCATTCTGTATGACAGTCTCTAGATCCATCCATGTCTCTACAAATGACCCAATTTCGTTCCTTTTTATGGCTGAGTAATATTCCATTGTATATATGTGCCACATCTTCTTTATCCATTTGTCTGTCGATGGGCATTTAGGTTGCTTCCATGACCTGGCTATTGTAAATAGTGCTGCAAAGAACATTGGTGTGCATGTGTCTTTTTTTTTCTAAAGAAAAAGTTTATTCTCTCTTCCTCTCTGCAGGTGTCTTTTTGAATTATGGTTTTCTCTGGGTATATGACCAGTAGTGGGATTGTTGGGTCATATGGTAGTCCTATTTTTAGTTTTTTCAGAACCCATAGTGTTCTCCATAGTGGCTGTACAATTTACATTCTCACCAACAGGGCAAGCTGGTTCCCTTTTCTCCACACCCTCTCCAGAATTTATTGTTTGTAGATTTTCTGATGATGCCCATTCTAACCAGTGTGAGGGGATAACTCATGGTAGTTTTCATTAGCATTTCACCAATAATTAGTGATGTTGAGCATCTTTTCATCTGCCTCTTGGCCATCTGTATGATTTTTTTGGAGAAATGTCTAGTTGGTCTTCTGCCCATTTTTGGATTAGGCTGTTTTTGTTTTTGATATTGAGCTGTATGAGCTGTTTGTATATTTTGGAGATTAATCCTTTGTCAGTTACTTTGTTTGCAAATATTTTCTCCCATTCTGAGTGTTGTCTTTTCACCTTTTTTATAGTTTCCTTTCTTTGCTGTGAGAAAGCTTTGAAGTTTCATTAAGTCCCATTTGTTTATTTTTGTTTTTATTTCCATTACTCTAGGAGGTGAGTCAAAAAGGATCTTGCTGTGATTTATGTCAAAGAGTGTTTTGCTACGTTTTCTTCTAAGAGTTTTATACTGTCCGGACTTGCATTTAGGTCTTTAATCCATTTTGAGTTTATTTTTGTGTATGGTATTAGGGGGTGCTCTAATTTCATTCCTTTAAATGTAGCTGTCCAGTTTTACCAGCACCGTTTATTGAAGAGGCTGTCTTTTCTCCATTGTATATCCTTGTCTCCTTTGTCATAGATTAGTTGACCATACGTATGTGGGTTTATCTCTGGGTTTTCTATACTGTTCTACTGATCTATATTTCTGGGTTTTTTGCCAGTACCATATTGTCTTGGTTACTGTAGCTTTGTAGTATAGTGTGAAGTCAGGTAGCCTGATTCCTCCAGCTCCATTTTTCTTTCTCAAGATTGCTTTGGGTATTCGGGGGCTTTTCTGTTTTCATACAAATTGTAAAACTATTTTGTTCCAATTCTGTGGAAAATGCCATTGGTAATTTGATAGGGATTGCAATGAATCTGTAGATTGCTTTGGGTAGTATAGTCATTTCCACAATATTGATTCTTCCGGTCCAAGAACAAGGTATATCTCTCCATCTGTTTGTGTCATCTTTGATTTCTTTCATCAGTGCCTTATAGTTTTCTGTATACAGGACGTTTGCCTCCTTAGGTAGGTTTATTCCTGGGTATTTTATTCTTTCTGTTGCAATGGTAAGTCAGAGTTTTTCCTTAATTTTTCTTTCAGATATTTCGTTGTTAGTGTATAGGAATGCAAGAGATTCCTGTGCATTAATTTTGTATCCTGCTACTTTACCAAATTCATTGATTAGCTCTAGTAGTTTTCTGGTGGCATCTTTAGGATTCTCTATGTATAGTATCATGTCATCTGCAAACAGTGACAGTTTTACTTCTTCTTTTCTAATTTGTATTCCTTTTATTTATTTCTCTTTTCTAACTGCCATGGCTAGGAGTTCCAAAACTATGCTGAAAACTAGTGGCAAGAAAAGACATCCTTGTCTTCTTCCTGATGTTAGATAGAGGAAATGCTTTCAGGGTTTGACCACTGAGAATGATGTTTGATGTGTGTTTGTCGTACATGGCCTTTATTATGTTGGGGTAGGTTCCCTCAATGCCCACTATCTGGAGAGTTTTTTATCATAAATTTGTCTTGAATTTTGCCAAAAGCTTTCTCTGGATCTACTGAGAATATCATATGGTTTTTATTCTTCAATTTGTTAACATGGTGTATCACATTGATTGATTTGTATTTAATGAAGAAGCCTTGCATAGCTGGGATAAGTTCCACTTGATCATGGTGTATGATCCTTTTAATGTACTGTTGAATTCTGTTTGGACACTTAGGTTGCTTCCATGTCCTGGCTATTGTAAATAGAGCTGCAATGAACATTGGCTTACATGTGTCTTTTTGAATTATGGTTTTCACAGGGTATATGCCCAGTAGTGGGATTCCTGGGCCATATGGTAGTTCTATTTTTACTTTTTTAAGGAACCGTCATACTCTTCTCCATAGTGGCTGTATCAATTTACATTCCCACCAACAGTACAAGAGGGTTCCCTTTTCTCTACACCCTCTCCAGCATTTTTTGTTTGTACAATTTTTCATGATGGCCATTCTGACTGGTGTGACGTGATACCTCATTGTGGTTTTGATTTGCATTTCTCTAATGATTAGTGATGTTAAACATCCTTTCATGTGTTTGTTGGTAGTCTGTATATCTTCTTTGGAGAAATGTCTATTTAGGTTTTCCACCCATTATGGGACTGGGTTGTTTGGGGTATTTTTTGATATTGAGCTGCATGAGCTGCTTGTATATTTTGGATATTAATCCTTTGTCAGTTGCTTCAATTGCAAATATTTTATCTCATTCTGAGTGTTGTCTTTTCATCTTGTTTGGTTTCATTTGCTGTGCAAAAGGTTTTAAGTTTCATTAGGTCCCATTTGTTTATTTTTGTTTTTATTCCCATTTCTCTAAAAGGTGGGTCAAAAAGGGTCTTGCTGTGATTTATGTCAGAGTGTTTTGTGTATGTTTTCCTCTAAGTGTTTTATAGTGTCTGGCCTTACATTTAGTCTTTAATCCATTTTGAGTTTATTTTTGTGTATGGTGTTCACAAGTGTTCTAATTTCATTCTTTTACATGTATCAGTAGAGTTTTCCCGGCACCAATTATTGAAGAGGCTGTCTTTTCTCCATTGTATATTCTTGCCTCCTTTATCAAAGATAAGGTGACCATATGTGCATGGTTTTTTCTCTGGGCTTCCTCTCCTGTTCCATTGATCTATATTTCTGTTTTTGTGCCAGTACCATAGTGTCTTGATTACTGTAGATTTGCAGTATAGTCTGAAGTCAGACAGCCTGATTCCTGCAGGTCCATTTTTCTTTCTCAGTATTATGTTGGCTCTTCCGGGTCTTTTCTGTTTCCATACAAATTGTGAAAGTTTTTGTTCTAGTTGTGTGAAAAATGCCATTGGTAGTTTGATAGGGATTGCACTGAATCTGTAGATTGCTTTGGGTATTATAGTCATTTTCACAATGTTGATTCCTCCAATCCAAAAACATGGTATATCTCTCCATCTGTTTGTATAGTCTTTGATTTCTTTCATCTGTGTCTTATAGTTTTCTGCATAGAGGTCTTTTGTCTCCTTAGGTAGGTTTATTCCTAGGTATTTTATTCTTTTTGTTGCAATGGTAAATGGGAGAGTTTCCTTAATTTCTCTTTTAGATATTTTGTCGTTAGCGTATAGGAATGCAAGAGATTTCTGTGCCTAATTTTTGTATCCTGCTATTTTACCAAATTCATTGATTAGCTCTAGTAATTTTCTGGTAGCATCTTTAGGATTCTCTATGTGTGTAGTATTATGTCATCTGCAAACAGTGACAGTTTTACTTCTTCTTTTCTGATTTGGATTTCTTTTATTTCTTTTTCTCCCCTTATTGCCATGACTAGGACTTCCAAATCTATGTTGAATCATAGTGTTGCAGAGTGGGCAACCTTGTCTTATTCCTGATTGCAAACTGATGGTTTCAGTTTGTCAGCATTGAGAACGATGTTGCCTGTGGGTTTGTCATAATTGGCCTTTATTATGTTGAGGTAGTTTCCCCCTATGCCTACTTTCTGGAGAGTTTTTCTCCTTAATGGGTGTTGAATGTTGTCAAAAGCTCTTTCTGCATCTATTGAGATTATCATGTGTTTTCATCCTTCAGTTTGTTAATATGGATTATCACACAGATTGATTTGCATACATTGAAGAATCCTTGAATTCCTAGGATAAACCCTACTTGATGATTGTGTGTGATCCTTTTAATGTGCTGCTGGATTCTGTGTGCTAGTATTTTGTTGAGTATTTTTGCATCTATGTTCATCAGTGATATTGGTCTGTAGTTTTCTTTCTTTGTGATGTCCTTGTCTGATTTTGGTATCAGGGTGATGATTGCCTCGCAGAATGAGTTTGGGAGTGTTCCTTCCTCTGCTATACTTTGGAAGAGTTTGATAAGGATAGGTGTTAGCTCTTCTCTAAATGTTTCATAGAATTCACCTGTGAAGCCATCTGCTCCTGGGCTTTTGTCTGTTGGAAGATTTTTATACAGAGTTTCAATTTCAGTGCTTGTGATTGGTCTGTTCATATTTTCTATTTCTTCCTGGTTCAGTTTGGAAGGTTGTACTTTTCTAAGAATTTGTCCATTTCTTCCAGTTTGTCCATTTTATTAGCATATAGTTGCCTGTAGTAGTCTCTTATGATCCTTTGTATTTCTCTGGTGTCCATTGTAAGTTCTTCTTTTTCATTTCTAATTCTGTTGATTTGAGTCTTCTCCCTTTTATCCTTGGTGAGTCTGGCTAATGGTTTATCAATTTTGTTTATCTTCTCAAAGAACCAGCTTTTGCTTGTATTGATTTTTGCTTTTGTTTACTTCATTTCTCTTTTATTTATATCTGATCTGATCTTCATGATTTCTTTCCGTCTGCTAAATTTGGACTTTTTTGTCCTTCTTTCTCTAATTGCTTTAGGTGTAAGGTATTTTTGTTTATATGAGATTTTTCTTCTTTCTTCATGTAGGATTGTATTGCTATAAACTTCCCTCTTAAGACTGCTTTTGCTGCATCCCTTAGGTTTTGGGTCGTTGTGTTTTCACCATTATTTGTTTCTAGGTATTTTGTAATTTTCTCTTTGATTTCTTCATGATTTCTCAGTTATTTACTAGCATAGTGTTTAGCCTCCATGTTTTTTATATTTTTTACAGTTTCTTTCCTGTAATTGATATCTTTTTTTCATAGTATTGTGGTCAAAAAAGATATTTGAAATGACTTCAATTTTGTTAAATTTACTAAGTCTTGATTTGTGACCCAAGATATGATGTATCCTGGAGAATGTTCCATGAGCACTTGATAAGAAAGTGTATTCTGTAGTGTTTGGATGGAATATCCTATAAATATCAGTTAAGCCCATCTGATCTAATGTGTCATTTAAAGCTTGTGTTTCCTTATTTATTTTCATTTTGGTTGATCTGTCCTTTGGTGAAAGTGGGTTGTTAAAGTACCCTAATATGACTGTGTTACTGTCAATTTCCCCTTTTATGGCTGTTAGCATTTGCCTTATGTATTGAGGTGTTCCTATGGTGGGTGCATAAATATTTACAATTGTTATATCTTCTTCTTGGATTGATCCCTTGATCGTTATGTCATGTCCTTCTTTGTCTTTTGTAATAGTCTTTATTTTAAAGTGTATTTTTTCTGATATGAGAATTGTTACTCCAGCTTTCTTTTGATTTCCTTTTGCATGGAATATCTTTTTCCATCCCCTCACTTTCACTATGTATGTGTCTCTAGGTCTGAAGTGGGTCTCTTGTAGACAGCATATATACGAGTCTAGTTTTTGTATCCATTCAACCAGTCTGTGTCTTTTGGTTGGAGCACTTAATCCATTTACATGTAAGGTAATTATCGATATGTTTGTTCCTATTACCATTTTCTTAAATGTTTGGGTTTCTTATTGTAGGTCTTTTCCTTCTTTTGTGTTTCCTCCCCAGAGAAGTTCCTTTAGCATTTGTTGTAAAGCTTGTTTGGTGGTGCTGAATTCTCTTAGCTTTTGTTTGTCTGTAAAGGTTTTAAGTTCTCCATCAAATCTGAATGAGATCCATGCAGAGTAGAGTAATCTTGGTTGTAGGTTTCTCCCTTTCATCACTTTAAATATGTCCTGCCACTTC
Organism: Stenella coeruleoalba; assembly: GCF_951394435.1. Classification (NCBI taxonomy): domain Eukaryota; kingdom Metazoa; phylum Chordata; class Mammalia; order Artiodactyla; family Delphinidae; genus Stenella; species Stenella coeruleoalba. Next base: position 128,753,931 of record NC_137147.1, read on the forward strand.
CTTCTGGCTTGCAGAGCTTATGCTGAAAGATCAGCTGTTAAACTTATGGGAACTCCCTGTATGTTATTTGTTGCTTTTCCCTTGCTGCTTTTAATATTTTTTCTTTGTATTTCACTTTTGATAGTTTGATTAATATGTGTCTTGGTGTGTTTCTCCTCGGATTTATCCTGTATGGGACTCGCTGCACTTTCTGGACTTGATTGACCATTTCCTTTCCCATATTAGGGATGTTTTCAATGTTAATCCCTTCAAATATTTTCTCAGACCCTTTCTTCTTCTCTTCTTCTGGGACCACTATAATTCTAATGTTGGTGCATTTAATTTTGTCACAGTGGTCACTGAGACTGTCCTCAATTCTTTTCATTCTTTTTTCTTTATTCTGCTCTGTGGCAAATATTTCCACTCTTTTATCTTCCAGGTCCCTTATCCGTTCATCTGCCTCAGTTATTCTGCTATTGATTCCTTCTAGAGAATTTTTAATTTCATTTATTGTGTTGTTCATCATTGTTTGCTTGGTCTTTAGTTCTTCTATGTCCTTGTTAAATATTTCTTGTATTTTCACCATTCTATTTCCAAGATTTTGGATCATCTTTAGTATCATTACTCTGAATCCTTTTTCAGACTGTCTGCCTATTTCCTCTACATTTGTTTGGCCTGGTCGGTTTTTACCTTGCTCCTTCATCTGCTGCATATTTCTCTGTCTTCTCATTTTGTTTAACTTACTGTGTTTGTGGTCTCTTTTTCACAGGCTGCAGGTTCGTAGTTCCCATTAATTTTGGTGTCTGCCCCCAGTGGCTGAGATTGGTTCAGTGGCTTGTGTAGGCTTCCTGGTGGAGGGGACTGGTGCCTGTGTTCTGGTGGGTGGGTGTGGATCTTGTCCTTCTAGTGGGCTGGGCCGTGTCCAGTGGTGTGTTTTGGAGTGTCTGTCAACTTTGTATGACCTTAGGCGACCTCCTGCTAATGGGTGGGATTCTGTTCATATCTTGCTGTTTGTTTGGCATGCGGTGGCCAGCACTGGAGTTTGCTGGCTGTTGGGTGGAGCTGGGTCTTCATGTTGAGATGTAGATCTGAGAGAGCTCTTGCTGATTGATATTTCATAGGTCTGGGAGCTCTCTCTTGGTCCAATGTCCTGTACTCAGCTCTCCCACCTTGGAGACTGAGGCTCCTCACCTGGCTGGATCACCGAGACACTGCCAGCCTCTTGGCTTGAAAAAAAGGAAGAAAAAAATAAAATAGAACAATGAATCGATAGAACCCCAGACCCAAATGGTAAAAGCAAAACTAAACATAAAAAATGACACAAAGAAACATACACACACACACTCATAAAAAGAGAACGAACAAACAGCAACACATACAACAGACTGAACCATAGGACAAATGATAAAAGCAAACTTAAACTGACAAAATCACAAAAGAAACATACACATACACACTCACAAAAGGAGAAAAAAAGGAAAAAAATTTAGAAATAATAATAAAGTTTTAAAAATAAAAGTACATAAAAGGAAGAAAGAGAACATCCAAAGCAATAAACAAATCCACCAATGATAACAAGCACTAAAAACTAAACTAAGATAAACATAAAACCAAAACCAAATCAGAGCCAGAAAGCAAACCCCGTCTACAGTTGACCCTAATGTCCACTCTCTCGATTTTGGGACATTTGTCTTCTATTCTATTACACAGATGCTCTGTTTATTAAGTTGATTGTGGGGATTTTATCTGCTGCTCTTGAGGCTGCACGGAGAAATTTCCTTTTCTCTTCTTTGTTCACATAGCTCCTGGGGTTCAGCTTTCATTTTGGCCCTGCCTCTGCATGTAGGCCACCCTCAGGTCTCTGTTCCCCACCCAGACAGGAGGGGGTTAAAGCAACAGCTGATTAGGTCTCTCTTTCTCACTCAGGCTGGGGAGAGGGAGGGGTATGGTAATCATAATTGGCATGTAGGGCAAGCCTGTTGTGGCAGAGGCCAGCATGACATTACAACAGCCTGAGGCATGCAGTGAGTCCTCCCTGGGAAGTGGTCCCTGGATCATGGGACCCTGGCAGTGGCATGCTGCACGGGGTGGGTGGGTGGGTGTTGGTAGTGACCTGTGCTTGCACACAGGATTCTTGGTGTCAGCAGCAGCAGCATTAGCAGTTCATGCCCGTCTCTGGGTTGTCAGCTGATATCCTTGGCTCGTGCCCATCTCTGGAGCTCACTTAGTTGGTGCTCTGCTTTCTGTGGGCACAGGGAGTGGGAATCACTTCTTCTTACGCATCTCAAAACAATAGTCTCTTGCCTCTCCGGCAGGTCCAGTCTTTTTCTGGACTCCCTCTTGGCTAGCTGTGGTGCACTAGCCCCCTTCAGGCTGTCTTCACACAGCCAACCCCAGTCCTCTCCCTGCGGTCTCACCTCTGAAGCCCAAGCCTCAGATCCCAGCCTCCACCTGCCCCAGTGAGTGAGCAGACAAGCCTCTCAGGTTGGTGAGTGCTGGTCAGCACCTATCCTTTGTATGGAAATCTCCCCTGAGAATTGCCCTCTGCTACTTTTACCCCTGTTGCTGTGCTCTCCTCCATGGCTCCAAAGCTTCCCCACACCACCCCCCATCCCCACCAGTGAAGGGACTCCCTAGTGTGTGAAAACTTTTCATCCTTCACAGCTCCCTCCCAGAGGTGCAGGCCCCATCCCTATTCCTTTGTCTCTTTTTTCTTTTGCCCTACCTAGGTACATGGTGGGTTTCCTACCTTTTAGGAAGTCTGAGGTCTTCTGTCAGCATTCAGTAGGTGTTCTGTAGGAATTGTTCCACATGTAGATGTATTTTTGATGTATATGTGGGGAGGACGGTGATCTCCACATCTTACTCCTTTGCTATCTTGAAGGTCTCTATGCCTCCATTCTTTTCCCAAGATCCTCGATCATCTTCACTATCATTATTCTGAATTCTTTTTCTGGAAGATTGCCGATCTCCACTTCATTTAATTGTTTTTCTGGGGTTTTATGTTGTTCCTTCATCTGGGACATAGTCCTCTGCCTTTTCGTTTTGTCTCTCTTTCTGTGACTGTGGTTTTCATTCTGCACGCTGCAGGATTGTAGTTCTTCTTGCTTTCTGCCGTCTTCCCTCTGGCCGTTGTTGTTGTTTTTAATTACAGATTTTATTTCACTTCTAGTGACAAGTCTGTTCAAATTATCTGTTTTCTCTTGAGTCAACTGCTGCAGGCTGTAAGTTTCTAGAAACTTTTCCGTTTCTTTTAAGTTGCCCGATTTGTTGGCATATAACTGTTCTTAGTATTCTCTTACAATTTTTTGCATTTCTGTGGTGTCAGTTGTTACTTTTCCTCTTTCTTTCTTCTTTTCTTTATTTGGGTACTCTCTCTTTTCTTCTTGGTGAGCCTGGCTAGAGGTCTGTCAATTTTGTTTATCTTTTAAAAAAAACAGCTCTTGGTTTCATTGATCTTTTCTATTGATTTTTAAATCTCTATTTATTTCCTCTGTGCTCTTTATTAGTTCCTTCTGCTGACTTTGGATTTTATTTGTTCTTTTTCTAATTCTTTAAGATAGTAATTTAGGTTATTTATTTGAGATATTTCTTGTTTCTTCAGGAGGGCCTGTATCACAATGAACTTCCCTCTTAGAACTACATCACATAGATTTTGCAAGGTTGTGTTTTCATTGTCATTTGTCTTGAGGTATTTTCCAATTTCCCCTTTGATTTCATAATTGAACCACTTATTTTTAGTAGCATGTTTAGGTTTAGTATTTCTATACTCTTTGTTTGTGCTTGTCTGAGAAATTCTTTATCTGTTTTTCTCTTTTAAATGACAATCTTGCTGGGTAGAGTATCCTAGGTTGCAGGGTTTTCCTTTTCAGGACTTTGAATATATCATGCCACCTCTTTCTGTTCTGCAAAATACCTGAAGAAAAATCAGCTTTATGGGGGTTCCCTTGTAACTGACTCTTTGTTTTTCTCTTGCCTCCTTTAGAATCCTCTCTTTATCTTTAACTTTTGCCATTTTAATTATGATGTCTTGGTATGGGTCTGTTTGGGTTTATCTAGTTTGGGACCCTCTGTGCTTCCTGTACCCGAATATCTGTTTTTTTCTTTAGGTTTAGAAAAATTTTCAGCCATAATTTCTTTTTTTTTTTTTTTGTAATACATTTATTTATTTATTTTTGGCTGTGTTGGGTCTTCATTGCTGTGAACAGGCTTTCTCTCTAGTTGTGGTGAGTGGGGGCTACTCTTCATTGTGGTGCACAGACTTCTCATTGTGGTGGCTTCTCTTGTTGTGGAGCTCGGGCTCTAGGTGCACGGGCTTCAGCCGTTGTGGTATGCAGGCTTAGTAGTTGTGGCTCGTGGTCTCTAGAGCACAGGCTCAGTAGTTGTGACGCATGGTCTTAGTTGCTCCATGGCATGTGGGATCTTCCTGGACCAGGGCTTGAACCCATGTCCCCTGCACTGGCAGGCAGATTCTTAACTACTGCACCACCAGGGAAGTCCCACATAATTTCTTTAAATACATTTTTATCTCCTTCTCTCTCTCTTCTTCTGGAACCCCTATTGTATGTCGGTTGGCATGTTTTATATTATCCCATAGATCTCTTATGCAGCTTTCATTTTTTAAAAACATTTTTCTTTCTGTCTGCTGTTCTGATAGAGTTATTTCCATTATTCTATCTTCCAGGTCACTTATTCATTCTTTTGCATTCTTCGGTCTGCTATTCATTGCTTCTAGGTTGGTTTTGTATCTTGGCAATTAAGTTGTCTAATTTTGATTGGTTCCGTTTTATAGTTTCTAGTTCCTTGTTACAAGGATCTGTATTTCTGTTGATAATCTTTTTTCATTCCTTTAGTATTTTTATTACTTCCTTTTTCAACTTAGTGTCTAGTAGACTGGTGAGGTCTATTTCATTATTTGTTCTTTCAGGGGATTTCTCTTGCTCTTTTAATGGGGAGCCCTTCCTTTGCTTTCTCATTTTACTTAAGTTTTTCTGTCTCTATGAATTTAGGAGAAACAGTTATCTACTGTGGTCTTGAAGAGGTGCTTTTATGTGGGAGCATCCCTGTGCAGACTGTGTGCATCCAGTATTTTTGGTGTAAGAGTTGTTTTTGGTATGGATGCCAGCCACATCTTTTCTCAGTGTTCTGTCCATTATCCCCTTGATAGGGGGTTATTGTTGTGCTTCCCGGAGCCTGCACTGGTTATTGAGCAGGGCCTCCTATTTGCTCCATGGCTGTCACAGCCCTGTTGGGGGGAGGTTCTGTTCCCCAGTTGTTAGAGTAGATGCCCTGAGGGTCAGGTTTCATAAGGCTCCATTGCCCTTAAGTGTGTGCTCTGTCCCCAAGGAGGTGATTGCTGAAGCAAGTTACGACCAAGTGGTCAAGAGGATCTAAGTGCCACCTGTGCAGGTGTCCATGGTTCTGCCTAGAGAAAGGCCAAGATCATGTCCCTTTCTCTGTTGTGTTTGTCCCAGACCTGGTGCTAGGCTGGTGCTTGGGGCTGTGGTACTGTGGCTGCAGAAATTGAGGTGGCTGTGCTGATACAGCCTGGGACCTGGGCTGCCTATGTGGCAGGGCTTTCCCAGGACCTGTCCACCCTAGGTCTAGCTTCACGCTGTGGTGTGGGTCGGGTGGAATGGGAGAGCTCCCACTGGGAAATGAACCACTGCATACTCCTCCCCAGGGGCTGTCTTCCCAAGGCATGCATTTCTGTGGTGCCACCTGGTGTGCACACCAACAAAGTCCACCCCTGCTGGACCCACTCCCACTATGCACATACTGACAGTGGGCTCTAAGTTTCAGCCAAGACCACACCCAAGGCCCTCCAGGCTGTCTCTGTGGAGCTAGATCAAGTCTTCTCCAGGGCCTATCTGCTCAATATTCAGCTCCTGGCTGCTGCTAGCAGCCCCACTTGGTGTGGATTTGGGGCTGGAAAGTGTGGTGAGGTGGCAGCCATCAGCATAGGTCTCCTTCCAACCTGATTGCTAGCAAGCCTGCACACGTGCCCTCCTTGACAGCAGAGTCCAGGCCCCTCCAGCCCCTCTGTCTGTCCCAGTGAATCTCCTGTCAGGCAAGTGAGCTCCTCAGGTTGAAGTCCTGCACCTGTGGACTTTCCCTCCTTCAGAGATCCCTCCCAGGGGCACCAGACCCATCCTGATGCTTTTTTCCCCGATCCTACCTTGTTACGTGGGGATCTTTCTTGCACCTTTGTTTATATAAGAGACCTTCTGCCAGTTTCCCATTGGTTTTCTGTGAGAGTTATTCCATAGGTAGATGAATGTTGATGTGTTTGTGCGGGGAGGTGACTTCCATATCCTCCTAGACTGCCACCTGGGTCCTCTCTGAGGCATGATAATATTTATATCTTTAAGGACAATAAATAAAAATGTAAGTTTTCTCCTGGGAGTTTTAGAGTATATTTGTCTATTATAAGTCTTAGGATAATTATTAGTAAAATAGTTTTGAAGCACAGGGCAACTTTGCTCCAATATCCTGATCTTTAAGACTATCTACAAGCAATTTTGAGAGGAATAGGTGAGGTCTTAGGATGGTAAAGATAGGTGGGCCTTGACTTGTTTCTAGAGTTGTACTTGTAGTTTTGTAGGAATTTGCAAGACAAAGAGAGTTGTTCCTTTAAGCCCTTAAATATTGTACTCCAGCTGATTTATTTCCTGATTATTTGTAAGAGGACCTGGGGAATTGCTGAGAAGAAAGATCAATTTTTGAAAAGGAGAATTGATGTTGGAATTTGCTTTAAGACTAATTTCTATTCTTTCATATTCATAAGGAGTTCCTTAAGGCTGGTCATTATAATTGTTTTCTTTTCAATTTGATCCTCCCATAGGTACCAGTATGACAGCTGCTTATGATGAGAGCTCTCAATTTTTTTCCCTTTTAAATACAGCCAATTGTAAGTATCTATTGCCTGGCCATTGACAAGTAGGATCTTATATTAATTTAAAAAGGTTACTCAAACCAATAAGCATTTTTTGGTTTACCCAAAGATGTTAGAGGCATCTCACAAGAGAGTATATAGCCCTCACAAGATCAAGAAATTTTACTCCCAGATATAGTCTAAGAAGGTGAAAGCTCTTCCTTGCTACTGGCAATAAGAATGGTGTAGTGAAAAAGGTGTCTCCAGCGTCCCACAAATAATGTGGGGCACCTCCTGCTGTAAATATGCTAATCAATGCACTGGGCAGATGCTACTGGAATGGAATTTGTCCAGCATTAACAAGCAACAGAGGTTGATATGAAAAAGGCCCCTTGTGGACTGGTACCCCTTAAGAAAAACTCCCCTGGGAGCTGGCACAGCCAGACAAAGAGAGTGCTGCTTGTGACTTTGTGTCTCAGAATCCCAGTCTATTCAACTGGCCACCAGATGCACCTTTCAGATGTCAGAGACCACAGAGAATATTCCCACTGGACACAAGTCCAAGCTCTAGGGACATAGAAAAATATGGAAGACAAAAACCTCCTCCCATTTTACATACAGAACCCACAGCTGAGTTTGACTGAAGAAACAATGGTCTGGTGAGAATGGTTAACTCACCAGCCTGTGAGCCTGGCTCAGAGAGCAGGCTGATAGGGACTCTGCCTGCATTCTTCCCTATTTCTTCCTCCTTATGACAAACAACACAATAGACAGGCAAACAGACACACACACACACACACACACACACACATACACACACGCAATAGTGACCATCTTTGAGAGAAGAATCCACAAGTGTTGCTAAGTCCAAGGAACTTAGTTCCACAATTATTTTCTCCTGATAATCTAAACTGAGTGAGAGAGAGAGAGAAAAAAGGCACTCTCACCACTTCCCTTTGAAAGAGACCTTGGGGTCAGAGATCAGGAGGCTGACATGTAAGAAATCTTACCTTCTGCTGGCCTTTGTCACATGTCCCAGGATCTCTCAGCTGCAGCAGCCTCAGAGTGGGAAACAGGTCCAGCCAGCCCCCTGGCTGACTCACCAACCACTGGGGAGGGGGAAAATTTCCCCCTCTTTCCCACTTGAGTTGTTGTGGCTGGACTAATCAAATTGACACAAGACAGATTAACAGGAGAAAAAGAAACAAATTTAAATTCATGCACATGGAGGTCCCATAGAAATGGAAACCTAAGAAGTGGCCAAATCAGGCAGCTTTTATACTTTCTCTGCAAGTTTGGGCTGCTAGATCCTAGGGTTCTTTTAAAAGGTTATGAATTTTCAGGTCTTTGGTAATACCAACTAGTTGTCTTATTTCTGTGATGGTAAGTAGTAGGTCACAGAAATTTAAATACTCTTAACAGTCAGTTGGTCCCTTTTTATTCCTCCTGTTGTACAAAATCTTTAAAAATCTTTTGAATCCCGAGATGCATGAAATTTCAAGTTTCAGTTTCAAATCCCCCACTGCTCTGACCTTATGGGTTATTACTGGGAAGATGGATGTCCTCAGAAGCTGAATTCATAGGTATCTGCTTTCCTCTCCAGGGTGTCACAATCAGCCTCACAGGGATAGGGTTGGCCCTCACGCCCTCATGTATGATGGTGGCAGGATCACTGGGACTGGACCCTACACTCTGAGGGCATAGAAACAATGCTTTGGCATACTAGTTCACCAGGGCACTGAGCTATGTCCAGCCTGATTCTATGGGCATTTTATAGTTACTGAGGAGCTTGCTAACTTCCTGGGTATTTTAGGCAGGGAAGGCACTAGGTGTTCAGGCTGTTTATGTAGGACCATTGTATCTTTTGCCACCATGTGTTGCCGTGGCCCACAATATCCCACAGGATTGGGGGAGGAGGTGCAACAGCAGCAATGTTTGTAGCAAGAGAGGGACCAGAGGCCTTGGGTGTACCTGCCTTCCTGAGGCTCCATGCTTTCCTGAGCCAGGGTGCCCTAATTGTACTCATTACTACTGGAGTCCTGAAAATACAGAGGAAGGGAGTCTCCTTTTTCTAAGGGAGTCCCCTCCTTTATCTGGTAGTGCACGCTTGGACAGGGGTTGTCACCTGTATGTCCCAGCCTTTAACTAATGAAAATCTTAGCCAGTTTTCCTAACAGTTATACCTGAAGTCTAACACCCTCCGGGGGAATTCACCATCTGTGGGGCACTGATGGGTAGAAGACATGTCCACAGAAACTCAAATCAGCTCGGATGAGCATTGCTCTGAGGTTTGTGAAAACTCTGCTTGTCCCCTTCAGAGTTAGCACTATAGGATAGGAAGCATCTTTGTAGGTGGTACACTGCAGCACAAATACCAGCAAGTGGTGGGCCTCCCCCAGGGAGAATTACCCACGAGAGCTAAGGGGCAACTCCACGTTCCTGCTCATGATGCCTGTTGTTATGACTTTGTTAAATTAACATGTGTTAAGTGGGGCAGGGTGCCAGATGGCTGGTGAGTTGCAGTTCAACAACAGACCACAAGAGAAATTGAAATAGTGAAGTAATTACTCAGAGGCTCTGGAGGAAGGACACAGTACACCTGGAGGGCCCACTGGGGACATCAAGGTGAATGCAGAGAGAGAGAGACAGGACCTGGAGCACATGCCTTTATTAGGGTCATGGGTGTAGTGCTTTGGGGTTCCTGGACCAAGGCTGGATTGGTCAATTCAAGCCAGAAGAGCAGGGTCTGGTGAATTTCTTTGGGGTCTTATCTAAGGGGAATGAAAAGGGAAGGCCCTGGGAGCCCACAGGGGTTGTTGATCAGAAGGGCTGTTGGGGGAGTCATATTAGGAACTTATTCACTTGTGACTCTGTGGGCAGCTGTCTAGGACATGTGCTTGCATGAGGGGCTAATGTCAGCTAAGGTCCCTGCAGGTCAGTTTGCCAAACAAAATGGATTCAAGGCAGCAATACTGTGAAGTGTGTTGACCTAAGACAAATAGACTGCATATATTTCTCCAGCAAAGATGGGATTATTCAGGGTCAGCAGAGAATTGCAATTTGAGGTCTGCATACTTGGGGAGGTACCTGAAAGCTCCTGCATAGCAAGGGAAGTAGAACTCCTTTATGAGGGGAAAAGGATGTTGGGACGAACTGTTGTAAACAAAGAGGCCATGGCTTCTTATTGGCTGGGTCCTCGTCAGGAAGGAAGAGGATCTTTCTTCCTCCTGTAGGGCTCTGCTACTGTTGGAGGGTGTGCGAGCGCCCCCTGCTGGTTTCCTGGCTCTATTTAATGCAGGTGTCTTTATTAATTTTTTACAAGCTCAACTCTTGACAAGGACAAAACAGCAATAATCAAAGCTGTAAAAATATAATATTTATTCTGGACAACATTAAGTTTGCCTAAGTGTAGTGACAAATGCAATTTCAAAAGTGCATTAAGCCTTTAAACACTTATCCTCCTGAAAGCCCTGCTTCCCGTTGTAGAATCCCTATGTCTTCTCGATCTCTCAACTATTTTGGGGAGGTGGAGGAAACAGGTGAAAAATTGGTAGAAGGCTACGATACTTAGCTGTAGTTGCTATAGGTCTGAAATACCTTAAAAGAGAGATAATTATTTAACTTTGGACTAAAAGTAGATGTATATACTCCTACATACTCGAGCCAAATTCTGTGGTTCAAGCTATGTGTCTATAAAACACTATTTGTTTTGGTATTTGGCTTTTGACAGCTTTTAATCCAACTTCTCCTTCTTCTATTTCTGCCTCACAACTGGGCAAGATGGTAAGAAAGCCTAGGTGCTCCTTACTTTAGAGCAGGTGGAAAGTTCAATCCATGCATGGGAATCCTCATCTCAGCCCCACCCCTAACCATCATACAAACCCCAAGCCAGTCTCCTTTCCTTTTTCTTCAAGCTGTGTAGGACCTGCCTGGGAGCTGCTCTGCCCTCCCCAGAAAGCCTCCATTATGTGAGTAATAAACATGTTTGTACCCTCTTTGAATGTGTGTGTCATTATCAGTCTGGACATCCAAACAAAATTTTGAATGAAAGTTCCTCCTCTATCTTCAAGTTGGCTACAACAGAATGTTGCTCTCATATCCTTTTTTTAAATGCTGTCGACTGAAATTTGAGGTCCTGGCTGGAGGCTGGTAGTTCCCCTTCCTGAACAGCTTATTATGTCCACACATCAATCACTTCCCTTGGTATCTCACACTCAAAGCACTATGCAGCAGTTAAAATTGCCCCAGGTTCAGGTATCAGACAACTAGGGATACTCTTATGCCTTTATGTCTGATAACTTATTTAAATTAGCCAATCCACAGGGAGCCCACAACACCTAGCTAAGGACAGCCCACTTGCCGTGTACAAGCTGCCCCCTAGAGCTTCAACTTGCTGTTACCCTGTCCCAGGTGCAACCTCTCATTTAACCCTGCCTGGCAGCCTTCTCTTGTTTGGGACTGCAAGTTATTAAAAAGTTCTGTCTTTTATCTATCTTAGAGTCATTGTGTTGTGTCCCACCATTAAAGTAATCTTTAAAACTTATCAAACAATTGGCATTACAGACAGCATGTCTAGGCCATTATGGCTGATATATGGGCAGCTTTGTAGGAGGATGTGCAATTGGGTTATTATGGGTTCCAGACCACTGAAAAAATGGCTTGGGGCAAAACTTCCACTTGTTGGTGAGCTTTAGCCTTGATGCTGTGTCTGCTGGTAGTAGCTGCATCTCTCCTTTCCTAAATTTTCTGGGTGTCAGAATATTCAAAATGAACACTGCTGATTGGCTAAACTCTGGGGGCCATTATGCAGTTCAGGTAGGGGCTCACCTTAGGGCAATCTGAGTGACAGGCCACTTAGCCGCACTTTCTAGGTCTGGGCATTCTGGTTGTTACCGAACCAAACTTGGGTCAGCTCACCAGTGCACAGCAATGCCAATCTACTGACATCAGGTTGTGGTGAAGGAAAGTGCAGGGTTTATTGCAGGAGCCAAGGAAGGAGTGTGGGTGGCTCATGCTCAAAAGACCCAAACTCCCTGATGAGTTTCAGGGGAGGGTTTTTAATGATAGAGTGAGGGAGAGAGCTGCAGGGTCTGTGATCAGCTCATGCACAATTCTCTGTCTGATGGTGAGGTAAAAGTGTGGTGTCACAGGGGTTAACATCATCAATACTCAGGCTCCAGCTGGTCTGGGGGCTACATGCTCATGGTCATGATGCAGTTAGCTTCTTCCTTCTGGTGCAGGTTTTAGTATCTGCAAAACAGCTAAGGACTGTGCATCAGACACTGTTATCCATGTCCTTCATGGAGGAACTAAAGTTTATGTGACTCTGCTATGTGGGTGATCTATTGTTTAAATTGTTACCAGTTCTCCTGACCCAACTGCTATCTTTTGTTACTACATGTTTACGTTCTTGCAGTCATTAAATCTTGAGACAGGTTTTTATGACTCAAGGGAGGCCTGGAAGACTAAAGCTTTTCTACAAACAAGAGGCAAGTGGGGGCGGTCCACACCCAGAAGGCCTCATAAGGTTGTGCTCAGTTATATGGTATATTTCTAGTTGCAGCCTGTATTTGGCAGAGGTTTATCCCAAGGGCCTATCACCTCTTGGGTGTCAGTACTTCTGTAATATTATTTTGGGCAGAACTTTAGTTTATCCATGTATTCTAGGTAACCCCTGTAGAGAAAGGTGTTGGCTGGACCTGCCCACCTGGGTCTCCTTGCCAATGTTATGCAGCTGGAGGTGTTACTGACCAGGGTTCTTGAGCTCCTTAGTCAATAGAAAGTGATCAGAGGCCAGACAAGACATTTAGGCAAGGCTTTACTGGGGCCCCTGCTGCATCATGGAGGAGAGAGAACAAACAACAGATTTCCTTGCTTGCTCCCTCCCTGAGGGGTTGTGAGCTGGCTCCTTATAAGGAGTGAAGGTAGGGGTGTGACCAGGAGTCCTGTTGGATGGGTGGCTCAGGTGGTGTGCCCACCCCTTGTTGGTGTGCAGGGGGCATGTGCAGTACCCTGCTGTTGCTCCTGACCCCCTGCTTTTGCTCCTGGCTCTTTAAAAGTGGCAATTGGGATTTTTGGTCTCTTTGTATCTTTTGTTTAGAATTTGCCCTAACTGCACAAGCATGCAGTTGTTTTTTGTCCCATATAGTTTCCTTGTATTTTGTTGCTTGAGGAGAGGTGTATCCAGGTGCAAGCATTGCAGCACAGTAGCAAAGGGTCCCAGGTCGCAGCCTGTCTCATTGCCCCCTGAGAGACTAGATGCCCTATTCTTAAGGGGTAATGGGTCGAAGCTCTCTTCTTCTGAAACTTCTTCCTGCTGGACAAGGGTTGCAGACCCTAGCCTACCCTAGAGGTATAGAAGTCCCTCTCTGATTGTTCCAAGGACCTATAGGGACCTGGGCCTCTTTCTGTTGGAATGGGCTGAATTCCTTGAGTCATCATAAGCCTTACTTTAAACTGTTGGAGCCTAAAGACACAAACTTAACCAAAAGGTTAAACAACAAGGGCAGGGACTTCTTTGGTGGTGCCGTCGTTAAGAATCCGCCTGCCAATGCAGGGGTCATGGGTTCAAGCCCTGGTCCGGGAAGACCCCACATGCTGCGGAGCAACTAAGCCCATGCACCACAACTACTGATCCTGCATTCTACAGCCTGTGAGCCACAACTACTGAGCCCACACACCACAACTATTGAAGCCCAGGGGACTAGAGACCATGCTATGCAACAAGAGAAGCCACCACAATGAGAAGCATGTGCACTGCAATGAAGAGTAACTAGTGCTCACCACACTAGAGAAAGCCCGCATGCAGCAGCAAAGACCCAACACAGCCAAAAAATAAATATAATTTTAAAAAACATGTAAGCAAACAAGGGCTACAAATGAGAAGAACAGTAGCCACTAAAGGGCCTGGAAAGGGAAGGAACAAGGTTAACTTTGGGCTTCCTTAACTGTTGACCAGACAAGGGAGTCGACATCGCCCCTGCCAAACTTATGAAGCCACTCTGCCTGGGTGTATGTTTCCTTAATATTAATTTTACATGTCCTGTTGCATTGATCCAAGTGCAGCAATAAGTATTACTTGTCGCACAGACTCTACCTTGTTCTGCCGGAAGGTAATCAACAGCCAGACAGTTGTCAAGAACCACATCAACCAAGGAAACAAGAGAGGTGCCAAGTCCCATTAAGGCTTCAAATAAGAGCCAACCCACTACATCATTTTACTTATTTGTTGATGGTGCCTGTCTTTTGAATAGATATCTCAGATCTTCCACTGGCTCACAGGTGTATTGTTCTTCTGTTGTGACCTGTGGGGCTTCTGGAGGTAAAAGCTTTAGTGTGGACAAATGTACCCAACAAGATGTCCCTTGAGTTTGACAGCAGTGGAGGTGGTTAAAATTACTTTATAGGGGACCTTCCATTTTGGCAATAGTTGGTCTTCAGGGATCCAACTTTCCAGGTTTTAAGAACTAGGTCCCTGGGGTTTATTTGTGAAGGGACTGCTCCTTCCTCTGTATTTTTAGTGGGAGCTGGCAGTGTTTTGTGGGCATAGTCCTGATTGCCTTCTGAACTTGTCCTAGATTAGTAATATATCTCAGGCCCTGGTTCACCTCCATCCAGTACAATGTAGTAGTAAGAAAAGGCCTCCCATATCATTTCAAATGGGCTAAGTCTCAGACCACTCCTGGGGGCTACACAGACCCTGAGGAGTACAAGTTGGACCAGGGTTCATGAGTTTTTTGGCAGAGCTTTGCTAAGGTTTTCTCTAAAGTATGGTTCATTTTCTCCACCTTCCCTGAAGACTGGGAGTGTCAAGAGGTGTGTAGCTTGTAGCCTATCCCTAGGGCTGTTGTGAGCTGCTGTGTGATTTTGGCTATAAAGGGTCCGTTATCGCTCTGGAGGGACTTTGGAAGTCCACACTGAATAATTATTTCTTTAAAAAGGGACTTACAGGCTTCCATAGCCTTTGTAGATCAGGTGTGGAAGGCTTCAACTCATCCTATGAAAGTATCGACAAACACCAGAAGATATTTATATCCTGATCATGGGGGCATTTGCGTGAAATCTAACTGCCAGTCTTCCCCTGGGATATGTCCCTTGGCATTGAATTGCCCTGAGTAAAGAAGGAGGAATTGGATGGGTCTGTGGGTTATTACAGCCACACAGATCACAGGCAAGTGTTACTTGTTTTTATTGTTCTTTTAAGCCCCTTCCCTGAAAAAGCCTTTTGCATCAAGTCCCATAGTACATCCCTCCCATAGTAGGCAGCATCATGTAAACTCTTAGTGAGTTTCCACTGTTGGGCCAGTAGGATTAGAACTTTATCCTCCTTTTTATACACCCTGTGCTTCCTTTCTCATACCCCATTTTTTTTGCATTTTCTTGTTCCTGTGGGGAATACTGGGGAAGGCTAGGGAGTTCAGGCGGGGCAATTTCTAGAACCATAACTTGTTCATGTTCCTGCAATCATGATACCTGTTTTGCAATTTGATCAGCTTTGCTGTTCCCTTGGCTCACTCACAAAAGATCCATCCCTCTGATGGCTTCTACAGTATATTACTGCTACCTGGGTTGAAAGCTGCACTGCTTCTAAAAGAGCCAGAATTTCTTTATGTTTTATGGGGGAATTTCTAGTGGTTAACATTCCTCTTTCTTTCCAAATGGCAGCCTGAGCCTGTAGCACATGCAACCCATAATTAGAGTCAGTAAAAATATTTAATTTCTTATCCTTCCCTAATTGCAAAGCTCTCATTAACGCAATTAGTTCAGACTTCTGGGCTGACATCTGGGGTGGCAGGGCCTTGGCTTCTATAACTTCATCTAGACTAACTATGGCAAACCCCACCTTTCGGGTTCCCATTTCTACAAAACTGCTCCCATCAGTAAACCATTCGACCTCAGGGCTGTCAAGAGGCTCATCTTGAAGATCAGACATGCTGGAGTAACTTTGTTCTATGGTCTCAATACAGGGATGCACTGAATCTCCACTCTCGACTGCTGGAAACAGAGTTGCCGGGTTCAGGGTTTGGCATACCTTTAAGGAAATGTCAGGGGTACCCTTTAGGAGGGCCTGATATCTTGTTAACCTTGCTCCAGTTAACCAGTGATGTCCTTTGACTTCCGGCACAGATTATACCTGATGAGGGGTTAATATCTAAGTGTTGTCCCAGGGTGAGCTTGGAAGCCTCACTAACCAACAGGGCTGTGGCTGCTACTGCCCACAGGCAGCTTGGCCATCCCAGGGCCAATGAGTCAGAAGACGGTGGAGTAGAAGGACACAGAGTTTGCATCTTATCACAACTAGGGCACCTACCAGGCATTGGTGGGGGACCTCGGACACCTAAAGGGATGGAAGGAATTCCAGCACGACTGGCTAGGATGTGGAGGGGAAGAAGGGGAGCAGGAAAGGTTGCGGCATGATGGGACCAGGCACCCCTCCCTGTGGGGCAGCGGCGGGGAGGAGAGGGGTTCCCACATGCGGAGGGGCCCAACCACGATGTGGGGATCAGTGGGGATGGAGAGAGACCTTTGGGGGATCGGGAGATCAGAAGGGAACACAGCTAGCATGTCCCCAACCGTCTTGGGCCTCAGCAAACCTGCTGGGGTCCTGGGCCTGAACCTCAGCCCTCTGGGGCCCCCTCCAGCCATGAGAGTCCTGAGCCTGAGCCCTGCCCACCACGCCCCCGCAACACCACCAAGGCCTTTTATGACCTTTTTTTTCTAATTTTATTTAATTTTTATTCTTTTAAAATTTTATTTTATTCTCTTATTCTTTGTTATTGTTCTGCTCCTTTTTGTTAGTTGTTTTGAAAAGTAAGCCACTGGTCTCTGATCTGGTCCCAAGTTTTGGGTCAGATTCCTAGTGCTGTCCCTGATGTCTCACGAACATATAGGGTAAAGGGCTTGTCCAAATTTGGAAGCCCCAGTGCTGGAACTCTATTCAACTCAGTGTTTAGAGTCTCAAAGGCCTGACGGTGGTTCTCATTCCATTGAAGGGTTTCCCTTTCTCCTCCCTTTAGAGCCTCATATAGGGTTTTTTCTATAAGGCCATAAGTTGGAATCCAGATACAACAGAACCCAGCCATCCCAAGGAAGCCTCTGAGTTGTCTCTTTGTGGTTGGAGATGGTAATGCACAAATTGCTGTTTTTGGATCTATGGCCAGGGCTCATGCCCCTGGGCTCAAAACAAATCCTAAATATTGAACCTGTTGCTGTAAGATCTGAGCCTTGGTTGGAGAGATTTTATATCCCCTTTTTGCCAGAAAATTTAGGACCCTAAGAGTATTGTGATCTGAATCTTGTTTGGTCTCACTACTTACCAATAAGTCATCAACATATTGTAACAGGGTTCCCTTCTCAAGGCTCAGTTCCCTCAGTTCTCTTGCTAACATGTTTCCAAAAAGATGGGGGCTGTCCTGAAAACCCTGTGGAAGCACTGTCCAGGTATACTGGGTAGCCTCTAGGGTGTCAGTGTCCATCCAATTCAAAGGAAAAAAGATATTGAAAGTCTGGATGTAGGGGAATACAGAAAAAATGTATCGGTGAGGTCCAAAACAGAGAAATGCTGAGCAATCCCTGGCACTTGGGTGAGGCAGCCTTATTCACTGCTCATAAGTCTTGCACAAACCAACACTCTCTGTTAGGCTTCTGAGTGGGGAAGATTGAGTGTTGCATGGGGATTGACAGGGCCTAATGAGTCTGTGTTTTAGGAATTTGCTGAGCAGTGGTTGGATTCCCCTCAGGTCCTCAGGGTTTAAAGGATATTTTCTCTTCCAGGCGTATTTTTCCCCAGGCCTTAACCTTATTTTTATCAGGGGAACACAGTTTGGTTTTCCTGGCACCAAGGTATTCCAAACTGCAGGATCTACTTGTTCTCTAATTTCTTTGGGGAGGTCTTGGGGAATATTTTGATGCCCAACAGGTGGGTCATCTGGGGCTCATAATAGATGGCATTCTCTGTTTGGATTCTTTACCTCCTTGGACTTCACCCTGTCCTAAGAATAGACTAGGTCCTAACTCATTTAGCAAATCTCTCCCGAGGAGAGGGACAGGACATTCTGACATATATAGAAAGGAGTAATAACAATGGACTCCACTCTGCAGGCAAGGGGAGACATAAATCACCTTACTTTTGCCTGTCCATCAACTCCCATCACAGTAGAGTCATGGAGAGAGGGCCAGCCGGCCAAGCCAGAACAGAGCAGACAGCTCCACTGTCTTCAAGAAATTCAGTTCTCCTACCTGACACACAGAGGGTGACCCAAGGCTCTGTGGGAGTAATGAGGATGGATTGAGTGGGATCCAGAGCAGGGCAGTTGCTCAGGGCCAGTCATTCGGTGTGTGGGAATCTTGCATCTGAGAGATTCACAAGGAACTGGGGCAGGTCAGTGTTGCCCCTCGGGCATCCCACTAGAGGGCGCTCAGGACATTCCCCCTCCCAGTGCCCCCCTTTCCGACAAAAAGCACACTGGTTTGGTCCCAGGCAGCTTCTTGGTGGTCTGTCCAGCCTTCTCAGCCCTCCAGGGTCCCCTCGAGGTGGTGCGTGGATCAGAGCAGCCTAAAGCTGCATTTTCTTTATTAGCCTCTTACCGTTATTGACCTCCTCCATTAAGTCTCGGTTGTTATAGGCCTTGAAGGCCTCCTCTACCAAGGTTTACAATGGGGTTTGGGGCCCAGCCTCAAGCTTTTGTAATTTTCTCTGGCATCAGGAGTAGCCTGGGTGACAAAATGTATGGCCAAGAATGTCCTTCCTTCTGAGGACTCAGGGTCTGTATTGGTGTACCTCCTGAATGCCTCTTTCACCAGGCTCAGGAAGACTGAAGGGTTTTCATCTTTTTTCCTGTGTACCTCTCACACCTTATCATAACTTACAGCCTTCACCTTACACCTTTTCATTCCTTCTGATAGACAAGTAATACAATGTTTCATCCTAACCTGGCCTACACGATCTTCATAGTCCCAGTGTGGATCATGTTCTGGGATTGTATCCCCATCCACCTGATGAATTTGGTGGTGTGGATTGCTGGCCAGTAGGCCATCTGTGTGTTCTCTGTCCTTTCTTAATATATGTTCCTTTTCATCCAGGGTGTAACAGTGGGCCAGAATAACCATGACGGCCTAACAGGTGAGAATGTCAACCCCAGCCTGATACATTCATCCCTAAACTTGTCAGCGTTTAGAGACAACCTGACAAGCCTCTCCTCACAGATTAACCCAGTTAGTTTAGGATCTCTCTTTGGGATGTTCCAGGGGCCCTTTGAAGCACCCCAAAGTTAACTGGAAGTCAAGAGAATTTCAATTGGAATTTGATATTTGTGAAGTCTGTCAAAAAGTTTAAAAAATTTTAAAACACCCAGTCAGTTAGGATATAGTTTGCTGTGAAACAATATTTATTCCTTGAGATAAGGTGGGGGAAAAAATCAAATGTAAATATAGATCACTTAAAGGCACAAGAAATCACAGGATCTGTTATCAAAAGCAGCATTCCAGGACAACTTTGTTCTCTTATGAGAGAGAGAAACCAAACCCAGTCTTGCATCAGCCTACTCTTAATAAAATCCATTTACCTAATTAAATTTAATCCAACCTTAGAAAATCCTGACCACATACAAAATTCTTTTCTCAATGTTCCTCTTCCACAAGCATTCTGCAACTTTCTGTAGCCATACTTTGTCCTTTATTCTTTCCCCATTCAGAAATAGCCAGCTCTAGGACAAAATCACACTTTTCCCTTCAACAAAGTATATTCCGATTCCTCATACCTTCTTTTCTGAAAACACACATCCTACTCTTCTTAAGCAACCATGAACTGTCTTTTACAGTAGCATTCTGTAGATTGGTAGGGAACATCTCAAGGCGGCACCAAACAGCTTTAGTTTCTCTCTCACAAGAAGAGAAGAGTAGACAAATTTAGACCTGTTTAGCAATTAATGTTCTAACATTTTATCTTATTTGAAATGGCCTGGATATTTAATTAATTCCTACCATTTAACTTAGTTTCAGATTTACCAAGACTTGGAGAGACTGTTTTAGATGGAAGTTTCCAAAACATAATTATTCCTATAGAGTTTATCAGAAAGTTCTTATCCCAGTTACATTACTTAAAAATTTAATCATATCAGGTTATTTTCCCTGTTGACAGATTTTATAACAGAAACAGTATGCACTTATTGACTTCTAGTAACCCTAGATACAGTGAAAGTATTGCACTTAGCGTTGATGACTCTAAAGACAGGTCTGTATTAATTAAACCCACAAGTTTAAGCCAGACAAACCAATTTCTACAGAACCAGAGATCTCATAGTTTTCCTGCTTGAATTTAAAATGGCCCTTTTTTTCCCTCAGTCTGGAGGACTACAGATGAGTCAGGTAGTTCCTGAGAGCCCTGGCAGAATAGTGCATTGCAAGAGCAGAGGAAGGAAAAATGCAAGCTCTTGTCTTTTCTTTTTGTTCTTTAAAATCCCACTAAGTAACCCAAGGCTGGAGTCTCAGGCAATGTGGGCTGGGTTTGTATTTCAAGGCTCAAGTGCTCCACTATGCCCACAATGTCAGTAGAGACTTGCAGGAGCAGTTGGACAGACAAAACTACATCACGAACAAAGATCAAATCACAAAATTTAAAGACAGAAACAAGAAGTTTTCAACATAAAGGGGACAGGAATGCAGATGTAAGGATCAAGGGAGAGGTAAAGGGAGGGGAGAGAGGAAAGACTGAAAAAGAGAAAGAGACAGAAAGAGGGAGGTTTCAACCCACACCCTGCAGGTGTCTATTCAGGCACCAACCTGTGCGCTTCCACAAAGGGCCAGTGAAGGAGGGAACACCATATCCACTGCACAACGGGGCAGTCAAGCTTGGACATACAGCCGGTTGTATGTCGTCTTTGGGTCCCCAACCCACAGGTGTGACTCTCACCCATACATACACTAGTATATAGAAATCTGCCGCTTCAGTCCATTCCCAGTGGGAGTTCTCTTGGTAGCAGGAAAATAAAGTGAGAATATTGGGACGATCAGACTTCCAGCCACTACACGATATGAGGTTTGAACCTCTATCACTCTCAAAAATCTCCGATCAGGGAGAAACCACTGGACTAAGGTGTGAGCTGTGAGGCGAGCCTCTCCCACCTTTGCTTGTCACCCGTCAAGGTGAACCATTGTCAGCCAGAGGGAGGAGGTCTCACAAGCTGAGAGGAATGATGCTGTAGCTGCCTGACGTCCACTCTCTTGGAAGGAAAGGACAGAAGTAATAGAGGACAGACAGCGAAGTAGAGAGATTTCAGGAGAGGGAAAGGAACAAAGGGGAAAGGGAAAGTGGTGAGGGAAAAGGGACAAGGGGAGGGGGAAAGCATTACCTGAATGAGGGTACTGAGGCCCCCAGGGGCCAGGAAGGCAGACTTACCAAACTTGCTGACTCTGAAACAAGAGGTTCAGGTGGCCGCTTGTCATGCACTGGGAAGCAGCATTCAGTGGTCCTGGAGGTGCCCAGATCCTCTCCTGGGAAGGGGGCGATAGTCCCTTCGTGGTGTCACCACAAAGTATGTCACCAATCAGTGTTCTTGACCTCCTTAACCAATAGAAATTAATCAGAGGCCAGGTGAGAAATTCAGGCAAGTTTTACTGGGACTCCTGCTGCAGCAGGGGGAAGCAAGAACAACATGTTCCCTTGCTTGCTCACTCCGAGGGGCGTGAGCTGGCTCATTTTAAGGAGTGAGGGTGGGGGTGTGTCCAGGGGTCGGGCAGGAGGGGTGGCTTAGGAGGTGTGCCCACCCCTTAGGTTGTGTTGTGTGCAGGGGGCATGCGCAGTATCCTGCTTTTGCTCCCAACCCTCTGCTTTTGCTCCAGGCCCTTCAAAAGTGGCAGCTGGGATTTTTAGTCTCTTTGTATCTTTTGTCTAGAATTTGCCCTAACTGCACATGCATGCAGTTGTTTCTTGTCCCCTATAGTTTCCTTGTATTTTGTTGCTTGAGGAGAAGCATGTCCAGGTGCAAGCATTGCAGGACTGTTACCAAGTCCAAGCTTGCTCTGCTCGCCACATGACAGGCCAATAAATCAGAGATGAGGTATTGAGGCAAGGAATACGACTTTATTTGGAAAGTGGGCCGACTGAGAAGATGGCGGACTAGTGTCTCCGCAAACCATCTTATCAGGATCTGGATGCCAGTTTCTTTTATGGAATCAGAGAGGTAAGTAAAGTAAAAAAGGCAAACTAGAAAGAGAGTGGCAGTGAGGAAGTAAAGTTAAAAGGGCCATCAGTCTTGCAAAACATCTCCTTGGAATGACCAGCCTTGATGAGAGGATGTGTTAATTTCAGCCATTTACATGTGGGCAGGGTCAGATTGTCTCCCTGAGAGCTAAACAGAGGCACTTTAGTTCAGCATTCAGGCAGAGGGGCTGGGTTCCCTGAGTCAGGGCATTATGCATAATTACAATAATAAAAACAACAAAAAGCAAAGGTTAAAGTCAAAGAAACAGATCCAACATAGAGTCCGATTTACTTCTTCCCTGTTACGATTCCCCACTGTCAATGTCCATTCCACAATCTTGTGGAAAAAGGAGTGACAACTGTTCTAACTGCTCCATCAGATAGATCTTTCTGGGAGCATCCGCCATCAGTGCCAGTGTTCCAAATGTTGAGATTTGTCTTTTGCTCCTCTTTGGAAGTGTCTACTTTACACCTGTTGACTTAAAAAAAAATTCACACCCTGAAAGTCATGAGGCCACATCAGCAGTTAAGGAAGTTAGCAGTTTTCTATGTATGGGAAGATGCAAGGTTCTGGGCTCACTAAAATCATTCCTTTGATATGCACCACAGCTATCTGGGGCCTGGATCCTGTATTTTCATATCCTGAGTGTCCTCAGGGATCATTATAAGGAGTGGCTCCAGTCTGATGGCTGCTAGATGGCAGGTATTCTCCTTCCTGAGTTTCATCAGGGTTCACTGGCTCACATTGGAGGGATGCAATCGCTGGTGACTGATCCTGTCCTCTTGGTCAGGAATTTGACTAATATTTGGGAGACATTTTGTGATCAAATTTTCTCCCACAGTGCTGGGATGCTCATCCCAGGTCAGGTGAAAATTCTTTTTTTGTTTGTTTGCTTTTGTTTTTGTTTAAGTATTTTACAACTTTATTGGAGGATAATTCCTTGACAATAGTGTGTTGGTTTCTGCTTTATAACAAAGTGAATCAGTTATACATATACATATGTTCCCATATCTCTTTCTTCTTGCGTCTCCCTCCCTCCCACCTCCCTATCGCACCCCTCCAGGCGGTCACAAAGAACCGAGCTGATCTCCATGTGCTATGCGGCTGCTTCCCACTAGCTATCTACCTTACGTTTGGTAGTGTATATATGTCCATGCCTCTCTCTCGCTTTGTCACAGCTTACCCTACCCCTCCCCATATCCTCAAGTCCATTCTCTAGTAGGTCTGTGTCTTTATTCCTGTCTTACCCCAAGGTTTTTCATGACATTTTTTCCTTAAATTCCATATATATGTGTTAGCATACGGTATTTGTCTTTCTCTTTCTGACATACTTCACTCTGTATGACAGACTCTAGGTCTATCCACCTCATTACAAATAGCTCAATTTCGTTTCTTTTTATGGCTGAGTAATATTCCATTGTATATATGTGCCACATCTTCTTTATCCATTCATCCGATGATGGACACTTAGGTTGCTTCCATCTCCTGGCTATTGTAAATAAAGCTGCAATGAATATTTTGGTACATGACTCTTTTGGAATTATGGTTTTCTCAGGGTATATGCCCAGTAGTGGGATTGCTGGGTCATATGGTAGTTCTATTTGTAGTTTTTTAAGGAACCTCCATACTGTTCTCCATAGTGGCTGAACCAATTCACATTCCCACCAGCAGTGCAAGAGTGTTCCCTTTTCTCCACACTCTCTCCAGAATTTATTGTTTCTAGATTTTTTGATGATGGCCATTCTGACTGGTGTGAGATGATATCTTATTGTAGCTTTGATTTGCATTTCTCTAATGATTAATGATGCTGAGCATTCTTTCATGTGTTTGTTGGCAGTCTGTATATCTTCTTTGGAGAAATGTCTATTTAGGTCTTCTGCCCATTTTTGGATTGGGTTGTTTGGTTTTCTGTTACTGAGCTGCATGAGCTGCTTCGAAATTTTGGAGATTAATCCTTTGTCAGTTGCTTCATTCGCAAATATTTTCTCCAATTCTGGGGGTTGTCTTTTGGTCTTATTTATGGTCTCCTTTACTGCGCAAAAGCTTTGAAGTTTCATTAGGTACCATTTGTCTATATTTGTTTTTAATTCCATTTCTCTAGGAGTAGGTCAAAAAGGATCTTGCTGTGATTTATGTCATAGAATGTTCTGCCTATGTTTTCTGTAAGAAACGGCACCAAAGACGGAGGAGAGCTTAAGCAAGCTTTATTTGGGGATGGTCCCGGGCGAGGTTCACTGGTCCGAGACAAAGGGGCCAGAGAAGTCGCCCCCGGGTGTGGGCGCGAACAAAATCTATAGGGGTGGGCACACGGGAGGTGCTTGCCGTGTGAAGCAGCCCCTTTTTGGTAATCTCGCTGGTGTTGTGGCAATGTCAGTTGTCGGTTGCATCAGCCTCAGAGCCGTTAGTTCTGCCCCTTGGGGAGCGGGAAGACTGTTGTGGCAATGTCGGGTGTCAGTTGCATCAGCCTCCTTGGCGGGGGTTCCGACTAGCTCCCTGGGCCCTTCCCCGGACCTGCTGGCCTTACATCCCGACTTCTTTGGTGTAATGGGTTGACGTTTGGTCTCTGGCTACTTCCTGCTGTACGGGGGCGCTGGAAGGGAGTTGTGCGGCAACGGTCCGTAGGTTAGGGGAGGGCAGCAGCGGGGGTGTTCTGTGAGTAGTAAGGTATATGGGTGGAGGAGCATCTGATTCACCGCCACCCGAGAGCCTTCTTGTATGCAACTGAGGAGAAAGCTGAGGAAACGGGGCAAGCATGAATAGGATGCAGATAAGGATTAAGGGGCCTAGGATTGGTGTCAGCCAGGTATAGAGGGTGGTCCGCCACCAGTCGGGGATGGGGGAGGTGGATTGTCGCTGCCTGCATTGGAGTTCTTCTTTTAAGCGTCGGAGAGCATCCACATTGTCCTCAATGACCCCTGTCTCGTTGATGTAGTAGCAGCATTCTTCCTGTAGGAAGAGGCAGGTACCTCCTCTGTCGGCTGTCAGAAGGTCCAGGGTGCGTTGACTTTGGAGGGAGGTGATAGAGGCAGCAGAGGCCTCAATGTCTAGCTGGAGTTTCTGTTCTAGGTCGCGGGATGTTGAGACACTGTGTGTTAGGGCTCGTCCCCCGATGCCTGCAGCGGTGAGAGAGAGGAGGCGAGGGAAGTGCCTGCAATCATAGGGAGAAAGATGGCCCTTTTCTGTCGGCTAGAGAGTTGTGTGGTAAGTGAGAGAAATTCAGCTTGGCCATATAATGTGAGTTGTGGAACAAGGGTGACGGGGATACATTGGAAGGGGGAGGAAGAGTTGACCTCTTTTGTAAGGGAGCCATTACACAAAGGAACAGGCCTGGTGGGGCCCCCATTGGCGTAGTTACAGGGGGGAATGGGTTGCAAGGGAGTGCATCATTAGTTAAATTTGGGTGGCTGCCATAGCAAATTGTGAGGTTCTGTTTTTCTAAATCAAGAAATGCGGGGACGCTTAAAGGGGGAAAAGGTAAGTTCTGGGAGGGAGAGGTAAGGGTTCCTTGGGGGTTTTCTTTAGCAGCCAAATGTAGGGGTTTAGCAAGAACAGCAAAGTTAGGGATCCAGTGTCGGAAAAATCCTATCAGGCCCAGAAAGGAGAGAATCTGGTCAGCTGTCTCTGGATTTTGGAGGTCGTGGATGGCCTGGGTGCGGTCGGCTGTCAGGCTCTTTGTTGTGGGGGTAAGGTGGATTCCCAGATAGGTTACTGGGGGTGTAGGCAGTTGGGCCTTGGCCGGAGAGACACGATAGCCGCGAGAGCCGTGATAATTGAGGAGGTCAGCAGTATGCTGTTTTGAGAGGCTGAGAGATGGGCTACAGAGGAGGAGTTCATCCACGTATTGGAGGTCTATACTGGGGGTGAGAGGGAAGGAAGCGTGGTCCCGCGCCAGAGCCTGTCCAAAGTGGTGGGCCAATTACTAAAGAGAATTGTGAGCAATCACGCACGACTGACCAGACAAATGTTGGTTTCCCACAAGAACGTTATAAAGTGCATTATTACTTATGGCCACTAGAGGGCGTGGATGTAATTAATTGAATAAGCAAAGGGGGGGAAAACCCAGCAAGGTGATAGATTGTGATACGCTATTAATACTGCTGATCTGTGTATGAAAACACTACATTCACCAAATATAGTCCGTGAAAATTGCACACCAGACATTTATTACAATTTACATATTGGGCCTATAGATGTCTAATAATTTCAAAGGATTGAAATAATTCAGAGTATATTCTCTGACCCCAGATTGAAATTGAGCCAGAAGTCTATAAAAAATATTAGAAAAATAATTTATAGGTCGGGATATTAATAATTATATTTCTAAATCACCCACAGGTCAATGAAAAAAATCACAAAAGCAATCAGAAAATATTATGCTTTGATTAATAATGAGTTTGTTTATATAAAAGTTTGTGCGCTGGGTGGAAAGCAATGCCTGCAGAAAATTTTGTAGCTTGAAATGAATATATTAGAAAGTGAGAAAGTAATATTATTTCTGATACAATCACTAAATTCGGGTAATTACAAATGTACATTACATTACAAAATTGACAACAAATTTAGCCAAAAGAATATATGTGGAAGGAAATAACAAAAACAAGAACAGAAATTAATAAAAGAAAGCAAACATATAACAAGTAGAATAGGCAGAGGCTCGTTCTTTAATAGGATTAATAATTCAGGTAAACCTCTAGTATGTTTCACTGAAAAAATAAAATGGAGATTTCTCAACTAACCAATATCAAGAATGAAAAATGTACCATGAACAGCATTAGGCCATTCAATATAAAAATGTAGTTGAAATGTTTAACTTCCTAGAAAATACAAATTATCATAAATAAAATGGAAGTAAATGGGAAATATAAATAGCCTTCTAGCTTTTAAAAGAAATTAATTATAAATAAACACCTTCTTAAAAAGAAAACTCCAGGTGCAGATAGATTCACAATAAATTCTATTAAGTATGTAAGAAGGATCATTACAGATACATGGTGCTCATAAACGTTGATGCACATTTCAGGAAAATTGAAAAATGAAGTCCAATGATCTATAAAAGGGTTATACATAACAAAACCAAAAAGGGGTTGTTCTCATAATGTAAGGTAATATCAATATTTGAAAATCAATTGAAAAACAACAAACTTATGCATGTAGAAAACAGATTAGTGGTTGCCAGAGGCAGGGATGGGGCTGAGTGAAATGGGTGAAAGTGGCCAAAAGGTACAAACTTCCAGTTCTAAAATAAATAAGTCCTGGGGATGTAATGTACAGCGTGGTGACTATAGCTAATAATACTGTATTGTGTATTGAAAGTCACTTAGAGAGTAGATCTTAAAAGTTCTCATCACAAGAAAAACATTGTAACTGTGTGGTGATGGATGTTGTAACTAGACTCATAGTGGTGATCATTTCACAACATATACAAATATCAAATCATTTGATTGTACACCTGTAACTAATATAATGGTTTAAATGGTGCATATATCAATAAAAATAAATAAAACGAAAGAGCTGATTTATACGCACACACACAACACACACACACACACACACAAGGGTGTTTCTCAGAACGCTAATTGTAAGCTGCATTCAAAAGTGTTTTATGAGTGAAATAAATTTGTACCCATTCTGTTAAGCACATAGAGAAGTTTTTAAGAACACTTGTAATAAAGATGTTTCTAAGATGCTGCTTGCAAGCTGCACTGAGAACAGTGTTATATCAGTGAATGGAAGTTACAACCATTCTGAAATTCATTCAGAGAAGTGTTTGAGAATACTTGTAGTTAAGACATTTCTAAGATGCCTCTTGTGAGATGCGTTGAGAACAGCGCCATACCAGTGAGTGGAAGTTATATCCGTCTGTAATACATGCAAAGAAGTGTTTAAGAGCACTTGAAATAAAGATATTTCTAGGAATGATGAAAACAAACAAAATCAGTCAGTGTAAATAACAACATTAAAATATTAAAGGAGAAAAATAAAAAAATAAACTCTCAAAAACCCAGATTTTTATGTTTAAACAATATGCATTTATGATAAAGCTCTTGGGACACTAGGAATAGAAAAGAATTTCCCTGACTGATTAAAGAGATCCTCTTTAAGAACTCTAGATAAAAGTCATATTGATTTATATAAATGTTGAAATGTACAAAGATTTCCCTCTGACACCAAGAATGAGGCCACAATGCCATCAACCAACATTCATATTTAAATTTTTACTTAAGGTCTTAGCTACTGTAATAAGGCAAGTAAAGAAATACAAGTTATTATAATTGGAAATGAGTTATTAACAGAAGGACAGTGGAAAATCCAGAAGAATCTACAGTTGAACTACTTGAAGTAATAAATTTAGCAAAGCCATTGAGAAGAAATCAGTATATAAAAACCAATTGTTGGGCTTCCCTGGTGGCGCAGTGGTTGAGAGTCTGCCTGCCAATGCAGGGGACACGGGTTCGTGCCCCGGTCCGGGAGGATCCCACATGCCGCGGAGTGGTTGGACCCGTGAGCCATGGCCGCTGAGCCAGCGCGTCCGGGGCCTGTGCTCCGCAACGGGAGAGGCCACAACAGTGAGAGGTCTGCGTACCGCAAAAAAACAAAAAACAAACAAAAAACAATTGTCTATTTACATTTCTATAATGAACAGTTAGAAATGAAATTTAAGAACCGACAGAACTAAAGATGCATGGGGGCATTTTTAATATTTTAGGAATAAATCTAAAGATATGTACATAGAAATCTATAAACTATCATTGAGAGAAATTTAGGAAGTCCTAAATAAATTGAGAATTATTCCATGATAAAGGAGTAGAAGATGTAGTATTTTAAGGAGGTTAATATATGGAAATTTGGGGCTTCCCTGGTGGCGCAGCGGTTGAGAGCCCGCCTTGCCGATGCAGGGGACACCGGTTCGTGCCCCGGTCTGGGAAGATCCCACATGCCGCGGAGCGGCTGGGCCCGTGAGCCATGGCCGCTGAGCCTGCGCGTCCGGAGCCTGTGCTCCGCAACGGGAGAGGCCACAGCAGTGAGGGGCCCACGTACCGCAAAAAAAAAAAAAAAAAAAAATATATATATATATATATGGAAATTTGATCTATGGATTAATTAGAAGCTCAATCAAAATGAATCTGTGGGGCTTCCCTGGTTGAGAGTCCGCCTGCCGATGCAGGGGACACGGGTTCGTGCCCCGGCCCTGGAGGATCCCACGTGCCGTGGAGTGGCTGGGCCCGTGAGTCATGGCCACTGGGCCTGCGCGTCTGGAGCCTGTGCTCCGCAGCAGGAGAGACCACAACAGTGAGAGGCCCGCATACCGCAAAAAAAAAAAAAAAAAAAAAAAACTGAGTCTGTGTGTATAACTTGAAAGGGTCAGAGGAAATGCATATGCAAATGCTAATAACCGAATATAATTAGGCAACCTTGAAGGAGGAAAAAAAGAAGAATTGGTTTTACCAGACATCAAAATGCATTTCAAGGCTAACTGTAATTAAAACAGTGGATACTGGTACAATCATAGAGGGAAAACTGAATAAAACAGAGAGTTCAGAAATAGACCCACACACAAGGACATTTAATTCTTAACAAGTGTGGAACTTCAGAGTATTGAAGACAGTTTTTTCCATAAATGGTATTGAGTCAACTGAATAAATAACTTAAAAAAAGAAACTTGATCCCTGTCTCATAATATGCATACAACATTATCTCAAGAGAAATATAGATATGAACCTGAAATATAAAACAATAAAGATTTTGGGAGAAAACTAACATTATCCCAAGAAATAACAACAAGAGCCTTGATTTCTTGTTTTAAACACGAACATGAGATTCTCATATGCAGGGTTGAACTACAGTAGTATTATTAATCTATCCTCACATACTAGGTAGAGATGAGCTATTATTTTTCTACTGTAGTATTCTGCTTGTGCTGCTGCAGAAAAATACTGCAGATTGCTTAAACAGCAGACACTGTCTCACAGTTCTGGAAGCTGGGAACTCGAAGAAAAGATGCTGATTGCTTTGGTTTCTGGTGAAACCCTCATCCTGGCTTGCAGACAGCTGTTTTGGTGCTGTCTTCACATGGCAAAGAGAGAGACAGTGAGCTGTCTTGTGTCTTCTCTTAAAGGACATTAATCCTATTGGATCAGGACCCGCCCTATGACTTCATTTAACCCTAATTACCTCCTTACAGATCCTATCTTCAAATATAGTGACACTGCATCTATACTCATTAAAGATATTATCCTGTAATTTTCTTATTTTGGGTAGAATCTTTGTCTGGTTTTGGTATCAGGGTGATGGTGGCTTCATAGAGTGACTTTGGGAATATTCCCTCCTCTTCCATCTTTTGGAGTAGTTTGAGAAAGATAGATATAAGCTCTTTTTGTATGTTTTGTAGAAATCCCCAGTCAAGCCATAGCATTCTGGACTTTTGTTTGCAGGGAGGTTGTTGTTGTTTTTTCCTGTGGTGTTTGCATAAGCTGTTAGATACATTTATTTTCAATATGCATCTTTTGTTATCTGACTTTGTAGTTATTTCTTTAGACATGAGTAATGCATAACACTAAATAGATAATAAACTATAATATAGTTGGTATCTGTGTTTCATTCCAGTTTACCTGGTATAGTCTATACATAGTCAGAGTTCAATAAACATTTTTTTTAACATAGATGCAAGGAGAGCATCAATCAAAAGTCCATCAGAGAACAGAGAGACATGCTAAATCACCCATTGTGAGAAGAATAACCACTGGGAATTGGAATATCAGCTTTACCTCTAAGCAGGTTTAGGCTGTAAAGAAGCACTTTCTTATATATGAGACACTCAAGGGTACTCTCATTGAGGGATTATGTGTGGGAAAATCTGCCTTCCTGCAAAGGTCTCAAATGAGGAAATCTGTTTCTTTACCTGCTCATTGAAAACAATAATAGAATCCTCTGAGAATTTATAATCATTGGACTGATTATTCTTGCTGATTCTGCTGGTGTATTTTCTTGGAAGAAAAAATTCCCAGCCCCCAAAATTACTGTGATTAAAGGTTGGTATTGTCCTTTGGTGCCTGGAAGATACAAATAAAAATTTGTTCCAGATTCATTGTCCTTTACCCATTCCCCTCAGCATTACCAGAGGTTTAATTTAGCCAAATATGAGCCAGCACTCAGGTCATCAGAAACATAGAGATAAGGCAGATCTTCTGTAATAACTTTAATAAAGGTTTTTTTTGAATTTTTTTATTGAGGTATAGTTGCTTTACAATGATGTGTTAGTTTCTACTGTACAGAGAAGTGGAGCTCCTTGTGCTACACAGTAGGATCTTATTAGTTACCCACTTTATACATATCAGTGTATATATGTCTATTCCAATCTCCCCATTCATCACACACACCCCCACCACTTTTCTCCCTTGGTGTCCATACATTTGTTCTCTACATCTGTGTCTCTATTTCTGCCTTGCAAACTGGTTCATCTGTACCATTTTTCTAGATTCCACATATATGCATTAATATACGATATTTGTTTTTCTCTTTCTGGCTTACTTCACTCTGTATGACAGTCTCTAGGTCCATCCATGTCTCTACAAATGACCCAATTTCGTTCCTTTTTATGGCTGAGTAATATTCCATTGTATATATGTGCCACATCTTCTTTATCCATTTGTCTGTCGATGGGCATTTAGGTTGCTTCCATGACCTGGCTATTGTAAATAGTGCTGCAAAGAACATTGGTGTGCATGTGTCTTTTTTTTTCTAAAGAAAAAGTTTATTCTCTCTTCCTCTCTGCAGCTGTCTTTTTGAATTATGGTTTTCTCTGGGTATACACCCAGTAGTGGGATTGTTGGGTCATATGGTAGTCCTATTTTTAGTTTTTTCAGGACCCATACTGTTCTCCATAGTGGCTGTACAATTTACATTCTCACCAACAGGGCAAGCTGGTTCCCTTTTCTCCACACCCTCTCCAGAATTTATTGTTTGTAGATTTTCTGATGATGCCCATTCTAACCGGTGTGAGGGGATAACTCATGGTAGTTTTGATTAGCATTTCGCTAATAATTAGTGATGTTGAGCATCTTTTCATCTGCCTCTTGGCCATCTGTATGACTTCTTTGGAGAAATGTCTAGTTAGGTCTTCTGCCCATTTTTGGATTAGGCTGTTTTTGTTTTTGATATTGAGCTGTATGAGCTGTTTGTATATTTTGGAGATTAATCCTTTGTCAGTTACTTTGTTTGCAAATATTTTCTCCCATTCTGAGTGTTGTCTTTTCATCTTTTTTATAGTTTTCTTTCTTTGCTGTGAGAAAGCTTTGAAGTTTCATTAAGTCCCATTTGTTTATTTTTGTTTTTATTTCCATTACTCTAGGAGGTGAGTCAAAAAGGATCTTGCTGTGATTTATGTCAAAGGGTGTTTTTCCTATGTTTTCTTCTAAAGTTTTATACTGTCCGTTCTTGCATTTAGGTCTTTAATCCATTTTGAGGTTATTTTTGTGTATGGTGTTAGGGAGTGCTTTAATTTCATTCCTTTAAATGTAGCTGTCCAGTTTTACCAGCACCGTTTATTGAAGAGGCTCTTTTCTCCATTGTATATCCTTGTCTCCTTTGTCATAGATTAGTTGACCATACGTATGTGGGTTTATCTCTGGGTTTTCTATACTGTTCTACTGATCTATATTTCTGGGTTTTTTGCCAGTACCATATTGTCTTGATTACTGTAGCTTTGTAGTATAGTGTGAAGTCAGGTAGCCTGATTCCTCCAGCTCCATTTTTCTTTCTCAAGACTGCTTTGGGTATTCGGGGGCTTTTCTGTTTCCATAAAAATTGTAAAAATATTTTGTTCCAATTCTGTGGAAAATGCCATTGGTAATTTGATAGGGATTGCAATGAATCTGTAGATTGCTTTGGGTAGTATAGTCATTTTCACAATATTGATTCTTCCGGTCCAAGAAAAAGGTATATCCCTCCATCTGTTTGTGTCAATTTGATTTCTTTCATCAGTGCCTTATAGTTTTCTGTATACAGGACGTTTGCCTCCTTAGGTAGGTTTATTCCTAGGTATTTTATTCTTTTTGTTGCAATGGTAAGTCAGAGTGTTTCCTTAATTTTTCTTTCAGATTTTTCGTTGTCAGTGTATAGGAATGCAAGAGATTTCTGAGCATTAATTTTGTATCCTGCTACTTTACCAAATTCATTGATTAGCTCTAGTAGTTTTCTGGTGGCATCTTTAGGATTCTCTATGTATAGTATCATGTCATCTGCAAACAGTGACAGTTTTACTTCTTCTTTTCTAATTTGTATTCCTTTTATTTGTTTCTCTTTTCTAACTGCCGTGGCTAGGAGTTCCAAAACTATGTTGAAAACTAGTGGCAAGGAAAGGCATCATGTCTTCTTCCTGATGTTAGATAGAGGAAATGCTTTCAGTGTTTGACCACTGAGAATGATGTTTGATGTGTGTTTGTCGTACATGGCCTTTATTATGTTGGGATAGGTTCCCTCAATGCCCACTATCTGGAGAGTTTTTTATCATAAATTTGTCTTGAATTTTGCCAAAAGCTTTCTCTGGATCTACTGAGAATATCATATGGTTTTTATTCTTCAATTTGTTAACATGGTGTATCACATTGATTGATTTGTATTTAATGAAGAAGCCTTGCATAGCTGGGATAAGTTCCACTTGATCATGGTGTATGATCCTTTTAATGTACTGTTGAATTCTGTTTGGACACTTAGGTTGCTTCCATGTCCTGGCTATTGTAAATAGAGCTGCAATGAACATTGGCTTACATGTGTCTTTTTGAATTATGGTTTTCACAGGGTATATGCCCAGTAGTGGGATTCCTGGGCCATACGGTAGTTCTATTTTTACTTTTTAAGGAACCGTCATACTCTTCTCCATAGTGGCTGTATCAATTTACATTCCCACCAACAGTACAAGAGGGTTCCCTTTTCTCTACACCCTCTCCAGCATTTTTTGTTTGTACAATTTTTCATGATGGCCATTCTGACTGGTGTGACGTGATACCTCATTGTGGTTTTGATTTGCATTTCTCTAATGATTAGTGATGTTAAACATCCTTTCATGTGTTTGTTGGTAGTCTGTATATCTTCTTTGGAGAAATGTCTATTTAGGTTTTCCACCCATTATGGGACTGGGTTGTTTGGGTTATTTTTTTTTTTTTTGCTATTGAGGTGCATGTGTTGCTTGTATATTTTGGATATTAATCCTTTGTCAGTTGCTTCAATTGCAAATATTTTATCTCATTCTGAGTGTTGTCTTTTCATCTTGTTTGGTTTCATTTGCTGTGCAAAAGGTTTTAAGTTTCATGAGGTCCCATTTGTTTATTTTTGTTTTTATTCCCATTTCTTTAAAAGGTGGGTCAAAAAGGGTCTTGCTGTGATTTATGTCAGAGTGTTTTGTGTATGTTTTCCTCTAAGTGTTTTATAGTGTCTGGCCTTACATTTAGTCTTTAATCCATTTTGAGTTTATTTTTGTGTATGGTGTTCACAAGTGTTCTAATTTCATTCTTTTACATGTATCAGTAGAGTTTTCCCGGCACCAATTATTGAAGAGGCTGTCTTTTCTCCATTGTATATTCTTGCCTCCTTTATCAAAGATAAGGTGACCATATGTGCATGGTTTTTTCTCTGGGCTTCCTCTCCTGTTCCATTGATCTATATTTCTGTTTTTGTGCCAGTACCATAGTGTCTTGATTACTGTAGATTTGCAGTATAGTCTGAAGTCAGACAGCCTGATTCCTGCAGGTCCATTTTTCTTTCTCAGTATTATGTTGGCTCTTCCGGGTCTTTTCTGTTTCCATACAAATTGTGAAAGTTTTTGTTCTAGTTGTGTGAAAAATGCAATTGGTAGTTTGATAGGGATTGCACTGAATCTGTAGATTGCTTTGGGTATTATAGTCATTTTCACAATGTTGATTCCTCCAATCCAAAAACATGGTATATTTCTCCATCTGTTTGTATAGTCTTTGATTTCTTTCATCTGGGTATTGAATGTTGTCAAAAGCTTTTTCTGCATCTATTGAGATTATCGTATGGTTTTTATCCTTCAATTTGTTAATATGGATTATCACACAGATTGATTTGCATACATTGAAGAATCCTTGAATTCCTAGGATAAACTCTACTTGATGATTGTGTGTGATCCTTTTAATATGCTGTTGGATTCTGTGTGCTAGTATTTTGTTGAGTATTTTTGCATCTATGTTCATCAGTGATATTGGCCTGTAGTTTTCTTTCTTTGTGATGTCCGTGTCTGATTTTGATATCAGGATGATGATTGCCTCGCAGAATGAGTTTGGGAGTGTTCCTTCCTCTGCTATACTTTGGAAGAGTTTGATAAGGACAGGTGTTAGCTCTTCTCTAAATGTTTCATAGAATTCACCTGTGAAGCCATCTGCTCCTGGGCTTTTGTTTGTTGGAAGATTTTTATACACAGTTTCAATTTCAGTGCTTGTGATTGGTCTGTTCATATTTTCTATTTCTTCCTGGTTCAGTTTGGAAGGTTGTACTTTTCTAAGAATTTGTCCATTTCTTCCAGTTTGTCCATTTATTAGCATATAGTTGCCTGTAGTAGTCTCTTATGATCCTTTGTATTTCTCTGGTGTCCATTGTAAGTTCTTCATTTTCATTTCTAATTCTGTTGATTTGAGTCTTCTCCCTTTTTTCCTTGGTGAGTCTGGCTAATGGTTTATCAATTTTGTTTATCTTCTCAAAGAACCAGCTTTTGCTTGTATTGATTTTTGCTTTTGTTTACTTCATTTCTCTTTTATTTATATCTGATCTGATCTTTTTGATGTCTTTCCTTCTGCTAACTTTGGACTTTTTTGTCCTTCTTTCTCTAATTGCTTTAGGTGTAAGGTATTTTTGTTTATATGAGATTTTTCTTCTTTCTTCATGTAGGATTGTATTGCTATAAACTTCCCTCTTAAGACTGCTTTTGCTGCATCCCATAGGTTTTGGGTCATCGTGTTTTCACCATTATTTGTTTCTAGGTATTTTTTAACTTCCTCTTTGATTTCTTCAGTGATCTCTCGGTTATTTACTAGCATACTGTTTAGCCTCCATTTTTTAATATTTTTTACAGTTTCTTTCCTGTAATTGATATCTTTTTTTCATAGTATTGGGGTCGGAAAAGATATTTGAAATGACTTCAATTTTCTTAAATTTACTAAGTCTTGATTTGTGACCCAAGATATGATGTATCCTGCAGAATGTTCCATGGGCACTTGATAAGAAAGTGTATTCTGTAGTGTTTGGATGGAATATCCTATAAATATCAGTTAAGCCCATCTGATCTAATGTGTCATTTAAAGCTTGTGTTTCCTTATTTATTTTCATTTTGGTTGATCTGTCCATTGGTGCAAGTGGGTTGTTAAAGTACCCTAATATGAGTGTGTTACTGTCAATTTCCCCTTTTATGGCTGTTAGCATTTGCCTTATGTATTGAGATGCTCCTATGGTGGATGCATAAATATTTACAATTGTTATATCTTCTTCTTGGATTGATCCCTTGATCGTTATGTCATGTCCTTCTTGTCTTTTGTAATAGTCTTTATTTAAAAGTGTATTTTTTCTGATATGAGAATTGCTACTCCAGCTTTCTTTTGATTTCCATTTGCATGGAATATCTTTTTCCATCCCCTCATTTTCAGTATGTATGTGTCTCTAGGTCTGAAGTGGGTCTCTTGTAGACAGCATATATACGAGTCTTGTTTTTGTATCCATTCAACCAGTCTGTGTCTTTTGGTTGGAGCACTTAATCCATTTACATGTAAGGTCATTATCGATATGTTTGTTCCTATTACCATTTTCTTAAATGTTTGGGTTTCTTATTGTAGGTCTTTTCCTTTTCTTGTGTTTTCTCCCCAGAGAAGTTCCTTTAGCATTTGTTGTAAAGCTGGTTTGGTGGTGCTGAATTCTGTTAGCTTTTGCTTGTCTGTAAAGGTTTTAAGTTCTCCATCAAATCTGAATGAGATCCATGCAGAGTAGAGTAATCTTGGTTGTAGGGTTTTCCCTTTCGTCACTTTAAATATGTCCTGCCACTCCCTTCTGGCTTGCAGAGCTTATGCTGAAAGATCAGCTGTTAAACTTATGGGAACTCCCTGTATGTTATTTGTTGCTTTTCTCTTGCTGCTTTTAATATTTTTTCTTTGTATTTCACTTTTGATAGTTTGATTAATATGTGTCTTGGTGTGTTTCTCCTCGGATTTATCTTGTATGGGACTCACTGCACTTTCTGGACTTGATTGACCATTTCCTTTCCCATATTAGGGATGTTTTCAATGTTAATCTCTTCAAATATTTTCTCAGACCCTTTCTTCTTCTCTTCCTCTGGGACCACTATAATTCTAATGTTGTTGCATTTAATATTGTCACAGTGGTCACTGAGACTATCCTCAATTCTTTTCATTCTTTTTTCTTTATTCTGCTCTGTGGCAAATATTTCCACTCTTTTATCTTCCAGGTCACTTATCCGTTCATCTGCCTCAGTTATTCTGCTATTGATTCCTTCTAGAGAATTTTTAATTTCATTTATTGTGTTGTTCGTCATTGTTTGCTTGGTCTTTAGTTCTTCTATGTCCTTGTTAAATGTTTCTTGTATTTTCACCATTCTATTTCCAAGATTTTGGATCATCTTTAGTATCATTACTCTGAATTCTTTTTCAGACTGTCTGCCTATTTCCTCTACATTTGCTTGGTCTGGTCGGTTTTTACCTTGCTCCTTCATCTGCTGCATATTTCTCTGTCTTCTCATTTTGTTTAACTTACTGTGTTTGTGGTCTCTTTTTCACAGGCTGCATGTTTGTAGTTACCATTAATTTTGGTGTCTGCCCCCAGTGGCTGAGATTGGTTCAGTGCCTTGTGTAGGCTTCCTGGTGGAGGGGACTGGTGCCTGTGTTCTGGTGGGTGGGTGTGGATCTTGTCCTTCTAGTGGGCTGGGCCATGTCCAGTGGTGTGTTTTGGAGTGTCTGTCAACTTTGTATGACCTTAGGCGACCTCCTGCTAATGGGTGGGATTCTGTCCATATCTTGCTGTTTGTTTGGCATGCGGTGGCCAGCACTGGAGTTTGCTGGCTTTGGGTGGAGCTGAGTCTTCGTGTTGAGACGTAGATATCTGAGAGAGCTCTTGCTGATTGATATTTCATGGGGCTGGAAGGTCTCTCGTGGTCCAATGTCCTGTACTCAGCTCTCCCACCTTGGAGACTGAGGCCCCTCACCTGGCTGGATCACCGAGA
The DNA here is from genome assembly GCF_951394435.1 of Stenella coeruleoalba. Lineage (NCBI taxonomy): Eukaryota > Metazoa > Chordata > Mammalia > Artiodactyla > Delphinidae > Stenella > Stenella coeruleoalba. The sequence continues at coordinate 128,792,218 of NC_137147.1, forward strand.
CACTGCCAGCCTCTTGTCTTGAAAAAAAAGGAAGAAAAAAATAAAATAGAACAATGAATCGATAGAACCCCAGACCCAAATGGTAAAAGCAAAACTAAACATAAAAAATGACACAAAGAAACACACACTCATAAAAAGAGAACAAACAAACAACAACACATACAACAGACTGAACCATAGGACAAATGATAAAAGCAAACTTAAACTGACAAAATCACAAAAGAAACATACACATACACACTCACAAAAGGAGAAAAAAAGGAAAAAAATTTAGAAATAATAATAAAGTTTTAAAAATAAAAGTACATAAAAAGGAAGAAAGAGAACATCCAAAGCAATAAACAAATCCACCAATGATAACAAGCACTGAAAATTAAACTAAGATAAACATAAAACCAAAACCAAATCAGAGCCAGAAAGGAAACCCCAAGTCTACAGTTGACCCTAATGTCCACCGCCTCGATTTTGGGACATTTGTTTTCTATTCTATCACACAGATGCTCTGTTTATTAAGTTGATTGTGGGGATTTTATCTGCTGCTCTTGAGGCTGCACGGAGAAATTTCCTTTTCTCTTCTTTGTTCACATAGCTCCTGGGGTTCAGCTTTCATTTTGGCCCTGCCTCTGCATGTAGGCCACCCTCAGGTCTCTGTTCCCCACCCAGACAGGAGGGGGTTAAAGCAACAGCTGATTAGGTCTCTCTTTCTCACTCATGCCGGGGAGAGGGAGGGGTATGGTAATCATAATTGGCATGTAGGGCAAGCCTGTTGTGGCAGAGGCCAGCATGACATTACAACAGCCTGAGGCATGCAGTGAGTCCTCCCTGGGAAGTGGTCCCTGGATCATGGGACCCTGGCAGTGGCATGCTGCACGGGGTGGGTGGGTGGGTGTTGGTAGTGACCTGTGCTTGCACACAGGATTCTTGGTGTCAGCAGCAGCAGCATTAGCAGTTCATGCCCGTCTCTGGGCTGTCAGCTGATATCCTTGGCTCGTGCCCATCTCTGGAGCTCACTTAGTTGGTGCTCTGCTTTCTGTGGGCACATGGAGTGGGAATCACCTCTTCTTACAAATCTGAAAACAATAGTCTCTTGCCTCTCTGGCAGGTCCAGTCTTTTTTCCGGACTCCCTCCTGGCTAGCTGTGGTGCACTAGCCCCCTTCAGGCTGTCTTCACACAGCCAACCCCAGTCCTCTCCCTGCGGTCTCACCTCTGAAGCCCAAGCCTCAGATCCTAGCCTCCACCTGCCCCAGTAAGTGAGCAGACAAGCCTCTCAGGTTGGTGAGTGCTGGTCAGCACCTATCCTTTGTTCGGAAATCTCCCCACTTTGCCCTCTGCTACTTTTACCCCTGTTGCTGTGCTCTCCTCCATGGCTCCAAAGCTTCCCCACACCACCCCCCATCCCCACCAGTGAAGGGACTCCCTAGTGTGTGAAAACTTTTCATCCTTCACAGCTCCCTCCCAGAGGTGCAGGCCCCATCCCTATTCCTTTGTCTCTTTTTTCTTTTGCCCTACCTAGGTACATGGTGGGTTTCCTACCTTTTAGGAAGTCTGAGGTCTTCTGTCAGCATTCAGTAGGTGTTCTGTAGGAATTGTTCCACATGTAGATGTATTTTTGATGTATATGTGGGGAGGACGGTGATCTCCACATCTTACTCCTTTGCTATCTTGAAGGTCTCTATGCCTCCATTCTTTTCCCAAGATCCTCGATCATCTTCACTATCATTATTCTGAATTCTTTTTCTGGAAGATTGCCGATCTCCACTTCATTTAATTGTTTTTCTGGGGTTTTATGTTGTTCCTTCATCTGGGACATAGTCCTCTGCCTTTTCGTTTTGTCTCTCTTTCTGTGACTGTGGTTTTCATTCTGCACGCTGCAGGATTGTAGTTCTTCTTGCTTTCTGCCGTCTTCCCTCTGGCCGTTGTTGTTGTTTTTAATTACAGATTTTATTTCACTTCTAGTGACAAGTCTGTTCAAATTATCTGTTTTCTCTTGAGTCAACTGCTGCAGGCTGTAAGTTTCTAGAAACTTTTCCGTTTCTTTTAAGTTGCCCGATTTGTTGGCATATAACTGTTCTTAGTATTCTCTTACAATTTTTTGCATTTCTGTGGTGTCAGTTGTTACTTTTCCTCTTTCTTTCTTCTTTTCTTTATTTGGGTACTCTCTCTTTTCTTCTTGGTGAGCCTGGCTAGAGGTCTGTCAATTTTGTTTATCTTTTAAAAAAAACAGCTCTTGGTTTCATTGATCTTTTCTATTGATTTTTAAATCTCTATTTATTTCCTCTGTGCTCTTTATTAGTTCCTTCTGCTGACTTTGGATTTTATTTGTTCTTTTTCTAATTCTTTAAGATAGTAATTTAGGTTATTTATTTGAGATATTTCTTGTTTCTTCAGGAGGGCCTGTATCACAATGAACTTCCCTCTTAGAACTACATCACATAGATTTTGCAAGGTTGTGTTTTCATTGTCATTTGTCTTGAGGTATTTTCCAATTTCCCCTTTGATTTCATAATTGAACCACTTATTTTTAGTAGCATGTTTAGGTTTAGTATTTCTATACTCTTTGTTTGTGCTTGTCTGAGAAATTCTTTATCTGTTTTTCTCTTTTAAATGACAATCTTGCTGGGTAGAGTATCCTAGGTTGCAGGGTTTTCCTTTTCAGGACTTTGAATATATCATGCCACCTCTTTCTGTTCTGCAAAATACCTGAAGAAAAATCAGCTTTATGGGGGTTCCCTTGTAACTGACCTTTTGTTTTTCTCTTGCCTCCTTTAGAATCCTCTCTTTATCTTTAACTTTTGCCATTTTAATTATGATGTCTTGGTATGGGTCTGTTTGGGTTCATCTAGTTTGGGACCCTCTGTGCTTACTGTACCCGAATATCTGTTTTTTTCTTTAGGTTTACGAAATTTTTCAGCCATAATTTCTTTTTTTTTTTTGTAATACATTTATTTATTTATTTTTGGCTGTGTTGGGTCTTCATTTCTGTGCACAGGCTTTCTCTCTAGTGGTGGTGAGTGGGGGCTACTCTTCATTGTGGTGCACAGACTTCTCATTGTGGTGGCTTCTCTTGTTGTGAAGCTCGGGCTCTAGGTGCACGGGCTTCAGTAGTTGTGGTATGCAGGCTTAGTAGTTGTGGCTCGTGGGCTCTAGAGCGCAGGCTCAGTAGTTGTGATGCATGGTTTTAGTTGCTCCGTGGCATGTGGGATCTTCCTGGACCAGGGCTTGAACCCATGTCCCCTGCACTGGCAGGCAGATTCTTAACTACTGTGCCACCAGGGAAGTCCCACATAATTTCTTTAAATACATTTTTAACTCCTTCTCTCTCTCTTCTTCTGGAACCCCTATGGTATGTCGGTTGGCATGCTTTATATTATCCCATAGATCTCTTATGCAGCTTTCATTTTTTAAAAAATTTTTCTTTCTGTCTGCTGTTCTGATAGAGTGATTTCCATTATTCTATCTTCCAGGTCACTTATTCATTCTTTTGCATTCTTCGGTCTGCTATTCATTGCTTCTAGGTTGGTTTTGTATATTGGCAATTAAGTTGTCTAATTTTGATTGGTTCTGTTTTATAGTTTCTAGTTCCTTGTTACAAGGATCTGTATTTCTGTTGATAATCTTTTTTCATTCCTTTAGCATTTTTATTACTTCCTTTTTCAACTTAGTGTCTAGTAGACTGGTGAGGTCTATTTCATTATTTGTTCTTTCAGGGGATTTCTCTTGCTCTTTTAATGGGAAGCCCTTCCTTTGCTTTTTCATTTTACTTAAGTTTTTCTGTCTCTATGAATTTAGGAGAAACAGTTATCTACTGTGGTCTTGAAGAGGTGCTTTTATGTGGGAGCATCCCTGTGCAGACTGTGTGCATCCAGTATTTTTGGTGTGAGAGCTGTTTTTGGTATGGATGCCAGCCACATCTTTTTTCAGTGTTCTGTCCATTATCCCCTTGATAGGGGGTTAGTGTTGTGCTTCCCGGAGCCTGCACTGGTTATTGAGCAGGGCCTCCTATTTGCTCCATGGCTGTCACAGCCCTGTTGGGGGGAGGTTCTGTTCCCCAGTTGTTACAGTAGATGCCCTGAGGGTCAGGTTTCATAAGGCTCCATTGCCCTTAAGTGTGTGCTCTGTCCCCAAGGAGGTGATTGCTGAAGCAAGTTACGACCAAGTGGTCAAGAGGATCTAAGTGCCACCTGTGCAGCCGTCCATGGTTCTGCCTAGAGAAAGGCCAAGATCATGTCCCTTTCTCTGTTGTGTTTGTCCCAGACCTGGTGCTAGGCTGGTGCTTGGGGCTGTGGTACTGTGGCTGCAGAAATTGAGGTGGCTGTGCTGATACAGCCTGGGACCTGGGCTGCCTATGTGGCAGGGCTTTCCCAGGACCTGTCCACCCTAGGTGTAGCTTCAAGCTGTGGTGTGGGTCGGGTGGAATGGGAGAGCTCCCACTGGGAAATGAACCACTGCATACTCCTCCCCAGGGGCTGTCTTCCCAAGGCATGCATTTCTGTGGTGCCACCTGGTGTGCACACCAACAAAGTCCACCCCTGCTGGACCCACTCCCACTATGCACATACTGACAGTGGGCTCTAAGTTTCAGCCAAGACCACACCCAAGGCCCTCCAGGCTGTCTCTGTGGAGCTAGATCAAGTCTTCTCCAGGGCCTATCTGCTCAATATTCAGCTCCTGGCTGCTGCTAGCAGCCCCACTTGGTGTGGATTTGGGGCTGGGAAGTGTGGTGAGGTGGCAGCCATCAGCATAGGTCTCCTTCCAACCTGATTGCTAGCAAGCTTGCACACGTGCCCTCCTTGACAGCAGAGTCCAGGCCCCTCCAGCCCCTCTGTCTGTCCCAGTGAATCTCCTATCAGGCAAGTGAGCTCCTCAGGTTGAAGTCCTGCACCTGTGGACTTTCCCTCCTTCACAGATCCCTCCCAGGGTCACCAGACCCATCCTGATGCTTTTTTCCCCCATCCTACCTTGTTACGTGGGGATCTTTCTTGCACCTTTGTTTATATAAGAGACCTTCTGCCAGTTTCCCATTGGTTTTCTGTGAGTTGTTCCATAGGTAGATGAATGTTGATGTGTTCGTGCAGGGAGGTGACTTCCATATCCTCCTAGTCTGCCACCTGTGTCCTCTCCGAGGCATGATAAGATTTATATCTTAAAGGACAATAAATAAAAATGTAAGTTTTCTCCTGGGAGTTTTAGAGTATATTTGTCTATTATAAGTCTTAGGATAATTATTAGTAAAATAGTTTTGAAGCACAGGGCAACTTTGCTCCAATATCCTGATCTTTAAGACTATCTAACAAGCAATTTTGAGAGGAATAGGTGAGGTCTTAGGATGGTAAAGATAGGTGGGCCTTGACTTGTTTCTAGAGTTGTACTTGTAGTTTTGTAGGAATTTGCAAGACAAAGAGAGTTGTTCCTTTAAGCCCTTAAATATTGTACTCCAGCTGATTTATTTCCTGATTATTTGTAAGAGGACCTGGGGAATTGCTGAGAAGAAAGATCGATTTTTGAAAAGGAGAATTGATGTTGGATTTTGCTTTAAGACTAATTTCTATTCTTTCATCTTCATAAGGAGTTCCTTAAGGCTGGTCATTATAATTGTTTTCTTTTCAATTTGATCCTCCCATAGGTACCAGTATGACAGCTGCTTATGATGAGAACTCTCAATTTTTTTTCCCTTTTAAATACAGCCAATTTTAAGTATCTATTGCCTGGCCATTGATAAGTAGGATCTTATATTAATTTTAAAAGGTTACTCAAACCAATAAGCATTTTTTGGTTTACCCAAAGATGTTAGAGGCATCTCACAAGAGAGTATATATCCCTCACAAGATCAAGAAATTTTACTCCCAGATATAGTCTAAGAAGGTGAAAGCTCTTCCTTGCTACTGGCAGTAAGAATGGTGTAGTGAAAAAGGTGTCTCCAGCGTCCCACAAATAATGTGGGGCACCTCCTGCTGTAAATATGCTAATCAATGCACTGGGCAGATGCTACTGAAATGGAATTTGTCCAGCATTAACAAGCAACAGAGGTTGATATGAAAAAGGCCCCTTGTGGACTGGTACCCCTTAAGAAAAACTCCCCTGGGAGCTGGCACAGCCAGACAAAGAGAGTGCTGCTTGTGACTTTGTGTCTCAGAATCCCAGTCTATTCAACTGGCCACCTGATGCACCTTTCAGATGTCAGAGACCACAGAGAATATTCCCACTGGACACAAGGCCAAGCTCTAGGCACATAGAAAAGTATGGAAGACAAAAACCTCCTCCCGTTTTACATAGAGAACCCACAGCTGAGTTTGACTGAAGAAACACTGGTCTGGTGAGAATGGTTAACTCACCAGCCTGTGAGGCTGTCTCAGAGAGCAGGCTGATAGGGACTCTGCCTGCATTCTTCCCTATTTCTTCCTCCTTATGACAAACAACGCAATAGACAGGCAAACAGACACACACACACACACACACGCAACAGTGTCCATCTTTGAGAGAAGAATCCACAAGTGTTGCTAAGTCCAAGGAACTTAGTTCCACAATTATTTTCTCCTGATAATCTAAACTGAGTGAGAGAGAGAGAGAAAAAAGGCACTCTCACCACTTCCCTTTGAAAGAGACCTTGGGGTCAGAGATCAGGAGGCTGACATGTAAGAAATCTTACCTTCTGCTGGCCTTTGTCACATGTCCCAGGATTTCTCAGCTGCAGCAGCCTCAGAGTGGGAAACAGGTCCAGCCAGCCCCCTGGCTGACTCACCAACCACTGGGGAGGGGGAAAATTTCCCCCCCTTTCCCACTTGAGTTGTTGTGGCTGGACTAATCAAATTGACACAAGACAGATTAACAGGAGAAAAAGAAACAAATTTAAATTCATGCACATGGAGGTCCCATAGAAATGGAAACCTAAGAAGTGGCCAAATCAGGCAGCTTTTATACTTTCTCTGCAAGTTTTGGCTGCTAGATCCTAGGGTTCTTTTAAAAGGTTATGAATTTTCAGGTCTTTGGTAATACCAACTAGTTGTCTTATTTCTGTGATGGTAAGTAGTAGGTCACAGAAATTTAAATACTCTTAACAGTCAGTTGGTCCCTTTTTATTCCTCCTGTTGTACAAAATCTTTAAAAATCTTTTGAATCCCGAGATGCATGAAATTTCAAGTTTCAGTTTCAAATCCCCCACTGCTCTGACCTTATGGGTTATTACTGGGAAGATGGATGTCCTCAGAAGCTGAATTCATAGGTATCTGCTTTCCTCTCCAGGGTGTCACAATCAGCCTCACAGGGATAGGGTTGGCCCTCACGCCCTCATGTATGATGGTGGCAGGATCACTGGAACTGGACCCTACACTCTGAGGGCATAGAAACAATGCTTTGGCATACTAGTTCACCAGGGCACTGAGCTATGTCCAGCCTGATTCTATGGGCATTTTATAGTTAGTGAGGAGCTTGCTAACTTCCTGGGTATTTTAGGCAGGGAAGGCACTAGGTGTTCAGGCTGTTTATGTAGGACCATTGTATCTTTTGCCACCATGTGTTGCCGTGGCCCACAATATCCCACAGGATTGGGGGAGGAGGTGCAACAGCAGCAATGTTTGTAGCAAGAGAGGGACCAGAGGCCTTGGGTGTACCTGCCTTCCTGAGGCTCCATGCTTTCCTGAGCCAGGGTGCCCTAATTGTACTCATTACTACTGGAGTCCTGAAAATACAGAGGAAGGGAGTCTCCTTTTTCTAAGGGAGTCCCCTCCTTTATCTGGTAGTGCACGCTTGGACAGGGTTGTCACCTGTATGTCCCAGCCTTTAACTAATGAAAATCTTAGCCAGTTTTCCTAACAGTTATACCTGAAGTCTAACACCCTCCAGGGGAATTCACCATCTGTGGGGCACTGATGGGTAGAAGACATGTCCATAGAAACCCAAATCAGCTCGGATGAGCATTGCTCTGAGGTTTGTGAAAACTCTGCTTGTCCCCTTCAGAGTTAGCACTATAGGATAGGAAGCATCTATGTAGGTGGTACACTGCAGCACAAATGCCAGCAAGTGGTGGGCCTCCCCCAGGGAGAATTACCCACGAGAGCTAAGGGGCAACTCCACGTTCCTGCTCATGATGCCTGTTGTTATGACTTTGTTAAATTAACATGTGTTAAGTGGGGCAGGGTGCCAGATGGCTGGTGAGTTGCAGTTCAACAACAGACCACAAGAGAAATTGAAATAGTGAAGTAATTACTCAGAGGCTCTGGAGGAAGGACACAGTACACCTGGAGGGCCCACTGGGGACATCAAGGTGAATGCAGAGAGAGAGAGACAGGACCTGGAGCACATGCCTTTATTAGGGTCATGGGTGTAGTGCTTTGGGGTTCCTGGACCAAGGCTGGATTGGTCAATTCAAGCCAGAAGAGCAGCGTCTGGTGAGTTTCTTTGGGGTCTTATCTAAGGGGAACGAAAAGGGAAGGCCCTGGGAGGCCACGGGAGTTGTTGATCAGAAGGGCTGTTGGGGGAGTCATATTAGGAACTTATTCACTTGTGACTCTGTGGGCAGCTGTCTAGGACATGTGCTTGCATGAGGGGCTAATGTCAGCTAAGGTCCCTGCAGGTCAGTTTGCCAAACAAAATGGATTCAAGGCAGCAATACTGTGAAGTGTGTTGACCTAATAGTCAAGTGTGTTGACGAATAGACTGCATATATTTCTCCAGCAAAGATGGGATTATTCAGGGTCAGCAGAGAATTGCAATTTGCGGTCTGCATACTTGGAGAGGTACCTGAAAGCTCCTGCATAGCAAGGGAAGTAGAACTCCTTTATGAGGGGAAAAGGATGTTGGGACGAACTGTTGTAAACAAAGAGGCCATGGCTTCTTATTGGCTGGGTCCTCGTCAGGAAGGAGGAGGATCTTTCTTCCTCCTGTAGGGCTCTGCTACTGTTGGAGGGTGTGCGAGCGCCCCCTGCTGGTCTCCTGGCTCTATTTAATGCAGGTGTCTGTTTATTAATTTTTTACAAGCTCAACTCTTGACAAGGACAAAACAGTAATAATCAAATCTGTAAAAATATAATATTTATTCTGGACAACATTAAGTTTGCCTAAGTGTAGTGACAAATGCAATTTCAAAAGTGCGTTAAGCCTTTAAAAACTTATCCTCCTGAAAGCCGTGCTTCCCGTTGTAGAATCCCTATGTCTTCTCGATCTCTCAACTATTTTGGGGAGGTGGAGGAAACAGGTGAAAAATTGGTAGAAGGCTACGATACTTAGCTGTAGTTGCTATAGGTCTGAAATACCTTAAAAGAGAGATAATTGTTTAACTTTGGACTAAAAGTAGATGTATATACTCCAACAAACTCGAGCCAAATTCTGTGGTTCAAGCTATGTGTCTATAAAACACTATTTGTTTTGGTATTTGGCTTTTGACAGCTTTTAATCCAACTTCTCCTTCTTCTATTTCTGCCTCACAACTGGGCAAGATGGTAAGAAAGCCTAGGTGCTCCTTACTTTAGAGCAGGTGGAAAGTTCAATCCATGCATGGGAATCCTCATCTCAGCCCCACCCCTAACCATCATACAAACCCCAAGCCAGTCTCCTTCCCTTTTTCTTCAAGCTGTGTTGGACCTGCCTGGGAGCTGCTCTGCCCTCCCCAGAAAGCCTCCATTATGTGAGTAATAAACATGTTTGTACCCTCTTTGAATGTGTGTGTCATTATCAGTCTGGACATCCAAACAAAATTTTGAATGAAAGTTCCTCCTCTATCTTCAAGTTGGCTACAACAGAATGTTGCCCTCATATCCTTTTTTTAAATGCTGTCGACTGAAATTTGAGGTCCTGACTGGAGGCTGGTAGTTCCCCTTCCTGAACAGCTTATTATGTCCACACATCAATCACTTCCCTTGGTATCTCACACTCAAAGCACTATGCAGCAGCTAAAATTGCCCGAGGGTCGGGTATCAGACAACTAGGGATACTCTTATGCCTTTATGTCTGATAACTTATTTAAATTAGCCAACCCACAGGGAGCCCACAACACCTAGCTAAGGACAGCCCACTTGCCGTGTACAAGCTGCCCCCTAGAGCTTCAACTTGCTGTTACCCTGTCCCAGGTGCAACCTCTCATTTAACCCTGCCTGGCAGCCTTCTCTTGTTTGGGACTGCAAGTTATTAAAAAGTTCTGTCTTTTATCTATCTTAGAGTCATTGTGTTGTGTCCCACCATTAAAGTAATCTTTAAAACTTATCGAACAATTGGCATTACAGACAGCACGTCTAGGCCATTATGGCTGATATATGGGCAGCTTTGTAGGAGGATGTGCAATTGGGTTATTATGGGTTCCAGACCACTGAAAAAATGGCTTGGGGCAAAACTTCCACTTGTTGGTGAGCTTTACCCTTGATGCTGTGTCTGCTGGTAGTAGCTGCATCTCTCCTTTCCTAAATTTTCTGGGTGTCAGAATATTCAAAATGAATACTGCTGATTGGCTAAACTCTGGGGGCCATATGCAGTTCAGATAGGGGCTCACCTTAGGGCAATCTGAGTGACAGGCCACTTAGCCGCACTTTCTAGGTCTGGGCATTCTGGTTGTTACCGAACCAAACTTGGGTCAGCTCACCAGTGCACAGCAATGCCAATCTACTGACATCAGGTTGTGGTGAAGGAAAGTGCAGGGTTTATTGCAGGAGCCAAGGAAGGAGTGTGGGTGGCTCATGCTCAAAAGACCCAAACTCCCTGATGAGTTTCAGGGGAGGGTTTTTAAAGATAGAGTGAGGGAGAGAGCTGCAGGGTCTGTGATCAGCTCATGCACAATTCTCTGTCTGATGGTGAGGTAAAAGTGTGGTGTCACAGGGGTTAACATCATCAATACTCAGGCTCCAGCTGGTCTGGGGGCTACATGCTCATGGTCATGATGCAGTTAGCTTCTTCCTTCTGGTGCAGGTTTTAGTATCTGCAAAACAGCTAAGGACTGTGCATCAGACACTGTTATCCATGTCCTTCATGGAGGAACTAAAGTTTATGTGACTCTGCTATGTGGGTGATCTATTGTTTAAATTGTTACCAGTTCTCCTGACCCAACTGCTACCTTTTGTTACTACATGTTCACGTTCTTGCAGTCATTAAATCTTGAGACAGGTTTTCATGACTCAAGGGAGGCCTGGAAGACTAAAGCTTTTCTACAAACAAGAGGCAAGTGGGGACGGTCCACACCCAGAAGGCCTCATAAGGTTGTGCTCAGTTATATGGTATATTTCTAGTTGCAGCCTGTATTTGGCAGAGGTTTATCCCAAGGGCCTATCACCTCTTGGGTGTCAGTACTTCTGTAATATTATTTTGGGCAGAACTTTAGTTTATCCATGTATTCTAGGTAACCCTTGTGGAGAAAGGTGTTGGCTGGACCTGCCCACCATATAGAAGTGGCACCTGGGTCTCCTTGCCAATGTTATGCAGTTGGAGGTGTTACTGACCAGGGTTCTTGGGCTCCTTAATCAATAGAAAGTGATCAGAGGCCAGACAAGAAATTTAGGCAAGGCTTTACTGGGGCCCCTGCTGCATCATGGAGGAGAGAGAACAAACAACAGATTTCCTTGCTTGCTCCCTCCCTGAGGGGTTGTGAGCTGGCTCCTTATAAGGAGTGAAGGTAGGGGTGTGACCAGGAGTCCTGTTGGATGGGTGGCTCAGGTGGTGTGCCCACCCCTTGTTGGTGGTGTGTGCAGGGGGCATGTGCAGTACCCTGCTGTTGCTCCTGACCCCCTGCTTTTGCTCCTGGCTCTTTAAAAGTGGCAATTGGGATTTTTGGTCTCTTTGTATCTTTTGTTTAGAATTTGCCCTAACTGCACAAGCATGCAGTTGTTTTTTGTCCCATATAGTTTCCTTGTATTTTGTTGCTTGAGGAGAGGTGTATCCAGGTGCAAGCATTGCAGCACAGTAGCAAAGGGTCCCAGGTCGCAGCCTGTCTCATTGCCCCCTGAGAGACTAGATGCCCTATTCTTAAGGGGTAATGGGCCGAAGCTCTCTTCTTCTGAAACTTCTTCCTGCTGGACAGGGGTTGCAGACCGTAGCCTACCCTAGAGGTATGGAAGTCCCTCTCTGACTGTTCCAAGGACCTATAGGGACCTGGGCCACTTTCTGCTGGAATGGGCTGAATTCCTTGAGTCATCATAAGCCTTACTTCAAACTGTTGGAGCCTAAAGACACAAACTTAACCAAAAGGTTAAACAACAAGGGAAGGGACTTCTTTGGTGGTGCCATCGTTAAGAATCCGCCTGGCAATACAGGGATCATGGGTTCAAGCCCTGGTCCGGGAAGACCCCACATGCTGCAGAGCAACTAAGCCCATGCACCCCAACTACTGAGCCTGCATTCTAGAGCCTGTGAGCCACAACTACTGAGCCCACACACCACAACTATTGAAGCCCAGGGGACTAGAGCCCATGCTATGCAACAAGAGAAGCCACCACAATGAGAAGCATGCGCACTGCAACGAAGAGTAGCCACTGCTCACCACAACTAGAGAAAGCCCGCATGCAGCAGCAAAGACCCAACACAGCCAAAAAATAAATATAATTTTAAAAAACATGTAAACAAACAAGGGCTACAAATGAGAAGAACAGTAGCCACTAAAGGGCCTGGAAAGGGAAGGAACAAGGTTAACTTTGGGCTTCCTTAACTGTTGACCAGACAAGGGAGGCGACATCACCCCTGCCAAACTTATGAAGCCACTCTGCCTGGGTGTATGTTTCCTTAATATTAATTTTACATATCCTGTTGCATTGATCCAAGTGCAGCAGTAAGTATTACTTGTCGCACAAACTCTACCTTGTTCTGCCGGAAGGTAATCAACAGCCAGACAGTTGTCAAGAACCACATCAAACAAGGAAACAAGAGAGGTGCCAAGTCCCATTAAGGCTTCGAATGAGGGCCAACCCACTACATCATTTTACTTATTTGTTGATGGTGCCTGTCTTTTGAATAGATATCTCAGATCTTCCACTGGCTCACAGGTGTATTGTTCTTCTGTTGTGACCTGTGGGGCTTCTGGAGGTAAAAGCTTTAGTGTGGACAAATGTACCCAACAAGATGTCCCTTGAGTTTGACAGCAGTGGAGGTGGTTAAAATTCCTTTATAGGGGACCTTCCATTTTGGCAATAGTTGGTCTTCAGGGATCCAACTTTCCAGGTTTTAAGAACTTGGTCCCTGGGGTTTATTTGTGAAGGGACTGCTCCTTCCTCTGTATTTTTAGTGGGAGCTGGCAGTGTTTTGTGGGCATAGTCCTGGTTGCCTTCTGAACTTGTCCTAGATTAGTAATATATCTCAGGCCCTGGTTCACCTCCATCCAGTACAATGTAGTAGTAAGAAAAGGCCTCCCATATCATTTCAAATGGGCTAAGTCTCAGACCACTCCTGGGGGCTACACAGACCCTGAGGAGTACAAGTTGGTCCAGGGTTCATGAGTTTTTTGGCAGAGCTTTGCTAAGGTTTTCTCTAAAGTATGGTTCATTTTCTCCACCTTCCCTGAAGACTGGGAGTGTCAAGAGGTGTGTAGCTTGTAGCCTATCCCTAGGGCTGTTGTGAGCTGCTGTGTGATTTTGGCTATAAAGGGTCCGTTATCGCTCTGGAGGGACTTTGGAAGTCCACACTGAATAATTATTTCTTTAAAAAGGGACTTGCACACTTCCATAGCCTTTGTAGATCAGGTGTGGAAGGCTTCAACTCATCCTATGAAAGTATCGACAAACACCAGAAGATATTTATATCCTGATCATGGGGGCATTTGGGTGAAATCTAACTGCCAGTCTTCCCCTGGGATATGTCCCTTGGCATTGAATTTCCCTGAGTAACGAAGGAGGGATTGGATGGGTCTGTGGGTTATTACAGCCACACAGATCACAGGCAAGTGTTACTTGTTTTTACTGTTCTTTTAAGCCCCTTCCCTGAAAAAGCCTTTTGCATCAAGTCCCATAGTACATCCCTCCCATAGTAGGCGGCATCATGTAAACTCTTAGTGAGTTTCCACTGTCGGGCCAGTAGGATTAGAACTTTATCCTCCTTTTTATACACCCTGTGCTTCCCTTCTCATACCCCATTTTTCTGCATTTTCTTGTTCCTGTGGGGAATACTGGAGAAGACTAGGGAGTTCAGGGGGGGCAATTACTAGAGCCATAACTTGTTCATGTTCCTGCAATCATGATACCTGTTTTGCAATTTGATCAGCTTTGCTGTTCCCTTGGCTCACTCACAAAAGATCCATCCCTCTGATGGCTTCTACAGTATATTACTGCTACCTGGGTTGAAAGCTGCACTGCTTCTAAAAGAGCCAGAATCACATCTTTATGTTTTATGGGGGAATTTCTAGTGGTTAACATTCCTCTTTCTTTCCAAATGGCAGCCTGAGCCTGTAGCACATGCAACCCATAATTAGAGTCAGTAAAAATATTTAATTTCTTCCCCTTTCCTAACTGCAAAACTCTCATCAACGCAATTAGTTCAGACTTCTGGGCTGACATCTGGGGTGGCAGGGCCTTGGCTTCTATAACTTCATCTAGACCAACTATGGCAAACCCCACCTTTCGGGTTCCCATTTCTACAAAACTGCTCCCATCAGTAAACCATTCGACCTCAGGGCTGTCAAGAGGCTCATCTAGAAGATCAGACCTGCTGGAGTAAGTTTGCTCTATGGTCTCAATACACAGAGGCACTGAGTCTCCACTCTCGACTGCTGGAAACAGAGTTGCCGGGTTCAGGGTTAGGCATACCTTTAAGGGAATGTCAGGGATACCCATTAGGAGGGCCTGATATCTTGTCTTGTGGGACAGCGGTGCGCAGGAGAGGGGTTCCCTCACGTGGAGGGGCCCAACCACGTTGTGGGGATTGGTGGGGATGGAGAGAGACCTTTGGGGGATCGGGAGATCAGAAGGGAACACAGCTAGCATCTCCCCAACCGGCTTGGGCCTCGGCAAACCTGCTGGGGTCCTGGGCCTGAACCTCAGCCCTCTGGGGCCCCCTCCAGCCATGAGAGTCCTGAGCCTGAGCCCTGCCCACCACGCCCCCCGCCACCCCACCAAGGCCTTTTATGACCTTTTTTTTCTAATTTTATTTAATTTTTATTCTTTTAAAATTTTATTTTATTGTCTTATTCTTTGTTATTGTTCTGCTCCTTTTTGTTAGTTGTTTTGAAAAGTAAGCCACTGGTCTCTGATCTGGTCCCAACTTTTGGGTCAGATTCCTAGTGCTGTCCCTGATGTCTCACGAACATATAGGGTAAAGGACTTGTCCAAATTTGGAAGCCCCAGTGCTGGAACTCTATTCAACTCAGTCTTTAGAGTCTCAAAGGCCTGACGGTGGTTCTCATTCCATTGAAGGGTTTCCCTTTCTCCTCCCTTTAGAGCCTCATATAGGGTTTTTTCTATAAGGCCATAAGTTGGAATCCAGATACAACAGAACCCAGCCATCCCAAGGAAGCCTCTGAGTTGTCTCTTTGTGGTTGGAGATGGTAATGCACAAATTGCTGTTTTCGGATCTATGGCCAGGGCTCATGCCCCTGGGCTCAAAACAAATCCTAAATATTGAACCTGTTGCTGTAAGATCTGAGCCTTGGTTGGAGAGATTTTATATCCCCTTTTTGCCAGAAAATTTAGGACCCTAAGAGTATTGTGATCTGAATCTTGTTTGGTCTCACTACTTACCAATAAGTCATCAACATATTGTAACAGGGTTCCCTTCTCAAGGCTCCGTTCCCTCAGTTCTCTTGCTAACATGTTTCCAAACAGATGGGGGCTGTCCTGAAAACCCTGTGGAAGCACTGTCCAGGTATACTGGGTAGCCTCTAGGGTGTCATTGTCCATCCAATTCAAAGGAAAAAAGATATTGAAAGTCTGGATGTAGGGGAATACAGACAAAATGTATCGGTGAGGTCCAAAACAGAGAAATGCTGAGCAATCCCTGGCACTTGGGTGAGGCAGCCTTATTCACTGCTCATAAGTCTTGCACAAACCAACACTCTCTGTTAGGCTTCTGAGTGGGGAAGATTGAGAGTTGCATGGGGATTGGCAGGGCCTAATGAGTCCGTGTTTTAGGAATTTGCTGAGCAGTGGTTGGATTCCCCTCAGGTCCTCAGGTTTTAAAGGATATTTTCTCTTCCAGGTGTATTTTTCCCCAGGCGTTAACCTTATTTTTATCAGGGGAACACAGTTTGCTTTCCTGGCACCAAGGTATTCCAAACCGCAGGATCTACTTGTTCTCTAATTTCTTTGGGGAGGTCTTGGGGAATATTTTGATGCCCAACAGGTGGGTCATCTGGGGCTCATAATAGATGGCATTCTCTGTTTGGATTCTTTACCTCCTTGGACTTCACCCTGTCCTAAGAATAGACTAGGTCCTAACTCATTTAGCAAATCTCTCCCGAGGAGAGGGACAGGACATTCTGACATATATAGAAAGGAGTAATAACAATGGACTCCACTCTGCAGACAAGGGGAGACATAAATCGCCTTACTTTTGGCTGTCCATCAACTCCCATCACAGTAGAGTCATGGAGAGAGGGCCAGCCGGCCAAGCCAGAACAGAGCAGACAGCTCCACTGTCTTCAAGAAATTCAGTTCTCCTACCTGCCACACAGAGGGTGACCCAAGGCTCTGTGGGAGTAATGAGGATGGATTGAGTGGGATCCAGAGCAGGGCAGTTGCTCGGGGCCAGTCATTTGGTGTGTGGGAATCTTGCATCTGAGAGATTCACAAGGAACTGGGGCAGGTCAGTGTTGCCCCTTGGGCATCCCACTAGAGGGCGCTCAGGACATTCCCCCTCCCAGTGCCCCCCTTTCCGACAAAAAGCACACTGGTTCGGGACCCAGGCAGCTTCTTGGTGGTCTGTCCAGCCTTCTCAGCCCTTCAGGGTCCCCTCGAGGTGGTGCGTGGATCAGAGCAGCCTAAAGCTGCATTTTCTTTATTAGCCTCTTACCGTTATTGGCCTCCTCCATTAAGTCTCGGTTGTTATAGGCCTTGAAGACCTCCTCTACCAAGGTTTGCAATGGGGTTGGGGCCCAGCCTCAAGCTTTTGTAATTTTCTCCGGCATCAGGAGTAGCCTGGGTGACAAAATGTATGGCCAAGAATGTCCTTCCTTCTGAGGACTCAGGGTCTGTATTGGTGTACCTCCTGAATGCCTCTTTCACCAGGCTCAGGAAGACTGAAGGGTTTTCATCTTTTTTCCTGTGTAACCTCTCAGACCTTATCATAATGTACAGCCTTCACCTTACACCTTTTCATTCCTTCTGATAGGCAAGTAGTACAGTGTTTCATCCTAACCTGGCCTACACGATCTTCATAGTCCCAGTGTGGGTCATGTTCTGGGATTGTATCCCCATCCACCTGATAAATTTGGTGGTGTGGATTGGTGGCCAGTAGGCCATCTGTGTGTTCTCTGTCCTTTCTTAGTATATGTTCCTTTTCATCCAGGGTGCAACAGTGGGCCAGAATAACCATGACGGCCTAACAGGTGAGAATGTCAACACCAGCCTGATAAATTCATCCCTAATCTTGTCAACGTTTAGAGACAACCTGACAAACCTCTCCTCACAGATTAACCCAGTTAGTTTAGTATCTCTCTTTGGGATGTTCCAGAGGCCCTTTGAAGCCCCCCAAAGTTAACTGGAAGTCAAGAGAATTTCAATTAGAATTTGATATTTGGGAATTCTGTCAAAATGTTTAAAAAGTTTTAAAACACCCAGTCAGTTAGGATCATAGTTTGCTGTGAAACAATATTTATTCCTTGAGATAAGGTAGGGGGAAAAATCAAAAGTAAATATAGATCACTTAAAGGCACAAGAACTCACACGATCTGTTATCAAAAGCAGCATTCCAGAACAACTTCGTTCTCTTATGAGAGAGAGAAACCAAACCCAGTCTTGCATCAGCCTACGCTTAATAAAATCCATTTACCTAATTAAATTTAATGCAACCTTAGAAAATCCTGACCACATACAAAATTCTTTTCTCAATGTTCCTCTTCCACAAGCATTCTGCAACTTTCTGTAGCCATACTTTGTCCTTTATTCTTTCCCCATTCAGAAATAGCCAGCTCTAGGACAAAATCACACTTTTCCCTTTAACAAAGTATATTTCCATTCCTCATACCTTCTTTTCTGAAAACACACATCCTACTCTTCTTAAGCAACCATGAACTGTCTTTTACAGTAGCATTCTGTAGATTGGTAGAGAACATCTCAAGGCGGCACCAAACAGCTTTAGTTTCTCTCTCACAAGAAGACAAGAGTAGATAAATTTAGACCTGTTTAGCAATTAAGGTTCCAATATTTTATCTTATTTGAAATGGCCTGGATATTTAATTAATTCCTACCATTTAACTTAGTTTCAGATTTACCAAAACTTGGAGAGACTGTTTTAGATGGAAGTTTCCAAAACATAATTATTCCTATAGAGTTTACCAGAAAGTTCTTATCCCAGTTACATTTCCTTAAAAATTTAATCATATCAGGTTATTTTCCCTGTTGACAGATTTTATAACAGAAACAATATGCACTTATTGACTTCTAGTAACCCTAGATACAGTGAAAGTATTGCACTTAGCGTTGATGACTCTAAAGACAGATCTGTATTAATTAAACCCACAAGTTTAAACCAGACAAACCAATTTCTACAGAACCAGAGATCTCATAGTTTTCCTGCTTGAATTTAAAATGGCCCTTTTTTCCCTCAGTCTGGGGGACTACAGATGAGTCAGGTAGTCCCTGAGAGCCCTGGCAGAATAGTGCATTGCAAGAGCAGAGGAAGGAAAAATGCAAGCTCTTGTCTTTTCTTTCTGTTCTTTAAAATCCCACTAAGTAACCCAAGGCTGGAGTCTCAGGCAATGTGGGCTGGGTTTGTATTTCAAGGCTCAAGTGCTCCACTATGCCCACAATGTCAGTAGAGACTTGCAGGAGCAGTTGGACGGACAAAACTACATCACGAACAAAGATACAAATCACAGACACAAACAAGAAGTTTTCAACATAAAGGGGACGGGAATGCAGATGTCAGGATCAAGGGAGAGGTAAAGGGAGGGGAGAGAGGAAAGACTGAAAAAGAGAAAGAGACAGAAAGAGGGAGATTTCAGTTTCAACCCACCCCCTGCAGGTGTCTATTCAGGCACCAACCTCTGCTCTTCCACAAAGGGCCAGTGAAGGAGGGAACACCCTATCCACTGGCCACCAGGGCAGTCAAGCCTGGACATACAGCCGGTTGTATGTCGTCTGTGGGTTCCCAACCCACAGGTGTGACTCTCCCCCATACATACACTAGTATATAGAAATCTGCCGCTTCAGTCCATTCCCAGTGGGAGTTCTCTTGGTGGCAGGAAAATAAAGGTGAGAATATTGGGACGATCAGACTTCCAGCCACTACAAGATATGAGGTTTGAACCTCTATCACTCTCAAAAATCTCCGATCAGGGAGAAACCACTGGACCAAGGTGTGAGCTGTGAGGCGAGCCTCTCCCACCTTTGTTTGTCACCCGTCAAGGTGAACCATTGTCAGCCAGAGGGAGGAGGTCTCACAAGCTGAGAGGAATGATGCTGTAGCTGCCTGACGTCCACTCTCTTGGAAGGAAAGGACAGAAGTAATAGAGGACAGAAGAGAGGACAGAGAGAGAAGTAGAGAGATTTCAGGAGAGGGAAAGGAACAAAGGGGAAAGGGAAAGTGGTGCGGGAAAAGGGACAAGGGGAGGGGGAAAGCACTGCCTGAATGAGGGTACTGAGGCCCCCAGGGGCCAGGAAGGCAGACTTACCAAACTTGCTGACTCTGAAACAAGAGGTTCAGGTGGCCGCTTGTCATGCACTGGGAAGCAGCATTCAGTGGTCCTGGAGGTGCCCAGATCCTCTCCTGGGAAGGGGACGATAGTCCCTTCGTGGTGTTGCCACAAAGTATGTCACCAATCAGTGTTCTTGACCTCCTTAACCAATAGAAATTGATCAGAGGCCAGGTGAGAAATTCAGGCAAGTCTTTATTGGGACTCCTGCTGCAGCAGGGGGAAGCGAGAACAACATGTTCCCTTGCTTGCTCACTCCGAGGGGCGTGAGCTGGCTCCTTATAAGGAGTGAGGGTGGGGGTGTGTCCAGGGGTCGGGCAGGAGGGGTGGCTTAGGAGGTGTGCCCACCCCTTAGGTTGTGTTGTGTGCAGGGGGCATGCGCAGTACCCTGCTTTTGCTCCCAACCCTCTGCTTTTGCTCCAGGCTCTTCAAAAGTGGCAGCTGGGTTTTTGGTCTCTTTTGTCTAGAATTTGCCCTAACTGCACATGCATGCAGTTGTTTTTTGTCCCCTATAGTTTCCTTGTATTTTGTTGCTTGAGGAGAAGCGTGTCCAGGTGCAAGCATTGCAGGACTGTTACCAAGTCCAAGCTTGCTCTGCTCGCCACATGACAGGCCAATAAATCAGAGATGAGGTATTGAGGCAAGGAATACAACTTTATTTGGAAAGTGGGCCGACTGAGAAGATGGCGGACTAGTGTCTCCAAAAACCATCTTATCTGGATCTGGATGCCAGTTTCTTTTATGGAATCAGAGAGGTAAGTAAAGTAAAAAAGGCAAACTAGAAAGAGAGTGGCAGTGAGGAAGTAAAGTTAAAAGGGCCATCAGTCTTGCAAAACATCTCCTTGGAATGACCAGCCTTGATGAGAGGATGTGTTAATTTCAGTCATTTACATGTGGGCAGGGTCAGATTGTCTCCCTGAGAGCTAAACAGAGGCACTTTAGTTCAGCATTCAGGCAGAGGGGCTGGGTTCCCTGAGTCAAGGCATTATGCATAATTACAATAATAAAAACAACAAAAAGCAAAGGTTAAAGTCAAAGAAACAGATCCAACATAGAGTCCGATTTACTTCTTCCCTGTTACGATTCCCCACTGTCAATGTCCATTCCACAATCTTGTGGAAAAACAGTGACAACTGTTCTAACTGCTCCATCAGATAGATCTTTCTGGGAGCATCCGCCATCAGTGCCAGTGTTCCAAATGTTGAGATTTGTCTTTTGTTCCTCTTTGGAAGTGTCTACTTTACACCTGTTGACTTAAAAAAAAATTCACACCCTGAAAGTTGAGAGTTATTGGGAATTTTGAGGGTTTCAAGCCCATGAGGCCACATCTGCAGTTAAGGAAATTAGCATTTTTCTATGTATGGGAAGATGCAAGGCTCTGGGCTCACTGAAATCATTCCTTTGATATGCACCACAGCTATCTGGGGCCTGGATCCTGTATTTTCATATCCTGAGTGTCCTCAGGGATCATCATAAGGAGTGGCTCCAGTCTGATGGCTGCTAGATGGCAGGTATTCTCCTTCCTGAGTTTCATCAGGGTTCACTGGCTCACATTGGAGGGATGCAATCGCTGGTGACTGGTCCTCTCCTCTTGGTCAGGAATTTGACTAATATTTGGGAGACATTTCATGATCAAATTTTCTCCCACAGTGCTGGGATGCTCATCCCAGGTCAGGTGAAAATTCTTTTTTTGTTTGTTTGCTTTTGTTTTTGTTTAAGTATTTTACAACTTTATTGGAGGATAATTCCTTGACAATGGTGTGTTGGTTTCTGCTTTATAACAAAGTGAATCAGTTATACATATACATATGTTCCCATATCTCTTTCTTCTTGCGTCTCCCTCCCTCCCACCTCCCTATCGCACCCCTCCAGGCGGTCACAAAGAACCGAGCTGATCTCCATGTGCTATGCGGCTGCTTCCCACTAGCTATCTACCTTACGTTTGGTAGTGTATATATGTCCATGCCTCTCTCTCGCTTTGTCACAGCTTACCCTACCCCTCCCCATATCCTCAAGTCCATTCTCTAGTAGGTCTGTGTCTTTATTCCTGTCTTACCCCAAGGTTTGTCATGACATTTTTTTCCCTTAAATTCCATATATATGTGTTAGCATACAGTATATGTCTTTCTCTTTCTGACATACTTCACTCTGTATGACAGACTCTAGGTCTATCCACCTCATTACAAATAGCTCAATTTCGTTTCTTTTTATGGCTGAGTAATATTCCATTGTATATATGTGCCACATCTTCTTTATCCATTCATCCGATGATGGACACTTAGGTTGCTTCCATCTCCTGGCTATTGTAAATAAAGCTGCAATGAATATTTTGGTACATGACTCTTTTGGAATTATGGTTTTCTCAGGGTATATGCCCAGTAGTGGGATTGCTGGGTCATATGGTAGTTCTATTTGTAGTTTTTTAAGGAACCTCCATACTGTTCTCCATAGTGGCTGAACCAATTCACATTCCCACCAGCAGTGCAAGAGTGTTCCCTTTTCTCCACACCCTCTCCAGCATTTATTGTTTCTAGATTTTTTGATGATGGCCATTCTGACTGGTGTGAGATGATATCTTATTGTAGCTTTGATTTGCATTTCTCTAATGATTAATGATGCTAAGCATTCTTACATGTGTTTGTTGGCAGTCTGTATATCTTCTTTGGAGAAATGTCTATTTAGGTCTTCTGCCCATTTTTGGATTGGGTTGTTTGGTTTTTTTTTATTGAGCTGCATGAGCTGCTTCGAAATTTTGGAGATTAATCCTTTGTCAGTTGCTTCATTCGCAAACATTTTCTCCAATTCTGAGGGTTGTCTTTTGGTCTTATTTATGGTCTCCTTTACTGCGCAAAAGCTTTGAAGTTTCATTAGGTACCATTTGTCTATATTTGTTTTTAATTCCATTTCTCTAGGAGGAGGGTCCAAAAGGATCTTGCGGTGATTTATGTCATAGAGTGTTCTGCCTATGTTTCCTGTAAAAACGGCACCAAAGACGGAGGAGAGCTTAAGCAAGCTTTACTTGGGGACGTTCCCGGGCGAGGTTCACTGGTCCGAGACAAAGGGGCCAGAGAAGTCGCGCCCGGGTGTGGGCGCGAACAAAATTTATAGGGGTGGATGCAGGGGAGGTGCTTGCCGTGTGAAGCAGCCCCTTTTTGGTAATCTCTCCGGTGTTGTGGCAATGTCAGGTGTCAGTTGCATCAGCCTCAGAGCCGTTAGTTCTGCCCCTCGGGGAGCGGGAAGACTTGTGGCAATGTCGGGTGTCGGTTGCATCAGCCTCCTTGGCGGGGGTTCCGACTAGCTCCCTGGGCCCTTCCCCGGACCTGCTGGCCTTACATCCCGACTTCTTTGGTGTAATGGGTTGAGGTTTGGTCTCTGGCTACTTCCTGCTGTACGGGGGCGCTGGAAGGGAGTTGTGCGGCCAACGGTCCGTAGGTTAGGGGAGGGCAGCAGCGGGGGTGTTCTGTGGGTAATAAGGTATATGGGTGGAGGAGCATCTGATTCACCGCCACCCGAGAGACTTCTTGTATGCAACTGAGGAGAAACCTGAGGAAACAGGGGCAAGCATGAATAGGATGCTGATAAGGATTAAGGGGCCTAGGATTGGCGTCAGCCAGGTATAGAGGGTGGACCGCCACCAGTCGGGGATGGGGGAGGTGGATAGTCACTGCCTGCATTGGAGTCCTTCTTTTAAGCGTCGGAGAGCATCCACATTGTCCTCAATGACCCCTGTCTCGTTGATGTAGTAGCAGCATTCTTCCTGTAGGAAGAGGCAGGTACCTCCTTTGTCGGCTGTCAGAAGGTCGAGGGTGTGTCGACTTTGGAGGGCAACTCAGGCCTCAGAGGTGATCTGGGGATGGAGGGAGGTGATAGAGGCAGCAGAGGGCTCGATGTCTAGCTGGAGTTTCTGTTCTAGGTCGCGGGATGTTGATACTCTGTGTTAGGGCTCGTCCCCCGATGCCCGCAGCGATGAGAGAGAGGGGGCGAGGGAAGTGCCTGCAACCATAGGGAGAAAGATGGCCCTTTTCTGTCGGCTAGAGAGGTGTGTGGTGAGTGAGAGAAATTCGGCTTGGCCATATAATGTGAGTTGTGGAACAAGGGTGACGGCGATACATGGGAAGGGGAAGGAAGAGTTGACCTCTTTTGTAAGGGAGCCATTACACCAAAAGATCAGGCCTGGTGGGGCCCCCATTGGCGTAGTTACAGGGGGGGATGAGTTGCAAGGGAGTGCATCATTAGTTAAATTTGGGTGGCTGCCATTGCAAATTGTGAGGTTCTGTTTTTCTAAATCAAGAAATATGGGGACTCTTAAAGGGGGAAAAGGTTAAGTTCTGGGAGGGAGAGGTAAGGGGTCCTTGGGGGTTTCCTTTAGCAGCCAAATATAGGGGTTTAGCAAGAAGAGCAAAGTTAGGGATCCAGTGCCGGAAAAATCCTATCAGGCCCAGAAAGGAGAGAATCTGGTCAGCGGTCTCTGGAGGTTGGAGGTCGTGGATGGCCTGGGTGCGGTCGGCTGTCAGGCTCTTTGTTGTGGGGGTAAGGTGGATTCCCAGGTAGGTTACTGAGGGTGTAGACAGTTGGGCCTTGGCCGGAGAGACCCGATAGCCGCGAGAGCCATGATAATTGAGGAGGTCAGCAGTATGCTGTTTTGAGAGGCTGAGAGATGGGCTACAGAGGAGGAGTTCATCCACGTATTGGAGGACTATACTGGGGGTGAGAGGGAAGGAAGCGTGGTCCCGCGCCAGAGCCTGTCCAAAGAGGTGGGCCAATTATTAAAGAGAATCGTGAGCAATCACGCACGACTGCCCGGACAAATGTTGGTTTCCCTCAAGAACGTTATAAAGTGCATTACTATTTATGGCCACTGGAGGGCGAGGATGTAATTGATTGAATAAGCAAAGGGGGGGAAAATCCCAGCAAGGTGATAGATTGTGATACGCTATTAATACTGCTCATCTAACTGTGTATAAAAACACTACATTCACCAAATATAGTCCGTGAAAATTGCACACCAGACATTTGTTACAATTTACATATTGGGCCTATAGATGTCTAATAATTTCAAAGAATTGAAATAATTCAGAGTATATTCTCTGACCCCAGATTGAAATTGAGCCAGAAATCAATAAAAAAAATTAGAAAAATAATTTATAGGTCGGGATATTAATAATTATATTTCTAAATCACCCACAGATCAATGAAAAAAATCACAAAAGCAATCAGAAAATATTCTGCTTTGTTTAATAATGAGTTTGCTTATATAAAAGTTTGTGCGCTGGGTGGAAAGCAATGCTTGCAGAAAATTTTGTAGCTTGAAATGAATATATTAGAAAGTGAGAAAGTAATATTATTTCTGATACAATCACTAAATTCGGGTAATTACAAATGTACATTACATTACAAAATTGACAACAAATTTAGCCAAAAGAATATATGTGGAAGGAAATAACAAAAACAAGAACAGAAATTAATAAAAGAAAGCAAACATATAACAAGTAGAATAGCCAGAGGCTCGTTCTTTAATAAGATTAATAATTCAGGTAAACCTCTAGTATGTGTCACTAAAAAAATAAAATGGAGATTTCTCAACTAACCAATATCAAGAATGAAAAATATACCATGAACAGCATTAGGCCATTCAATATAAAAATGTAGTTGAAATGTTTAACTTCCTAGAAAATACAAATTATCATAAATAAAATGGAAGTAAATGGGAAATATAAATAGCCTTCTAGCTTTTAAAAGAAATTAATTATAAATAAACACCTTCTTAAAAAGAAAACTCCAGGCGCAGATAGATTCACAATAAATTCTATTAAGTATGTAAGAAGGATCATTACAGACACATGGTGCTCATAAACGTTGATGCAAATTTCAGGAATATTGAAAAATGAAGTCCAATGATCTATAAAAGGGTTATACATAACAAAACCAAAAAGGGTTTGTTCTCATAATGTAAGGTAGTATCAATAGTTGAAAATCAATTGAAAAACAACAAACTTATGCATGTAGAAAACAGATTAGTGGTTGCCAGAGGCAGGGATGGGGCTGAGTGAAATGGGTGAAAGTGGCCAAAAGGTACAAACTTCCAGTTCTAAAATAAATAAGTCCTGGGGATGTAATGTACAGCATGGTGACTATAGCTAATAATACTGTATTGTGTATTGAAAGTCACTTAGAGAGTAGATCTTAAAAGTTCTCATCACAAGAAAAACATTGTAACTGTGTGGTGATGGATGTTGTAACTAGACTCATAGTGGTGATCATTTCACAATATATACAAATATCAAATCATTTGATTGTACACCTGTAACTAATATAATGGTTTAAATGGTGCATATATCAATAAAAATAAATAAAACAAAAGAGCTGATTTATACGCACACACACAACACACACACACACACACAAGGGTGTTTCTCAGAACACTAATTGTAAGCTGCATTCAAAAGTGTTTTATGAGTGAAATAAATTTATACCCATTCTGTTAAGCACATAGAGAAGTTTTTAAGAACACTTGTAATAAAGATGTTTCTAAGATGCTGCTTGCAAGCTGCACTGAGAACAGTGTTATATCAGTGAATGGAAGTTACAACCATTCTGAAATTCATTCAGAGAAGTGTTTGAGAATACTTGTAGTTAAGACATTTCTAAGATGCCTCTTGTGAGATGCGTTGAGAACAGCGCCATACCAGTGAGTGGAAGTTATATCCGTCTGTAATACATGCATAGAAGTGCTTAAGAGCACTTGAAATAAAGATACTTCTAGGAATGATGAAAACAAACAAAGTCAGTGTAAATAACAACATTAAAATATTAAAGGAGAAAAATAAAATAATAAACTCTCAAAAACCCAGATTTTTATGTTTAAACAATATGCATTTATGATAAAGCTCTTGGGACACTAAGAATAGAAAAGAATTTCTCTGACTGATTAAAGAGATCCTCTTTAAGAACTCTAGATAAAAGTCATATTGATTTATATAAATGTTGAAATGTACAAAGATTTCCCTCTGACACCAAGAATGAGGCCACAATGCCATCAACCAACATTTATATTTAAATTTTTACTTAAGGTCTTAGCTACTGTAATAAGGCAAGTAAAGAAATACAAGTTATTATAATTGGAAATGAGTTATTAACAGAAGGACAGTGTAAAATCCGGAAGAGTCTACAGTTGAACTACTTGAAGTAATAAATTTAGCAAAGCCATTGAGAAGAAATCAGTATATAAAAACCAATTGTTGGGCTTCCCTGGTGGCGCAGTGGTTGAGAGTCCGCCTGCCGATGCAGGGGACACGGGTTCGTGCCCCGGTCCGGGAGGATCCCACATGCCGCGGAGTGGCTGGGCCTGTGAGCCATGGCTGCTGAGCCAGCGCGTCCGGGGCCTGTGCTCCGCAACAGGAGAGGCCACAACAGTGAGAGGCCTGCGTACCGCCAAAAAACAAAAAACAATTGTCTATTTACATTTCTATAATGAACAGTTAGAAATGAAATTTAAGAACTCACAGAATAAAGATGCATGGGGGCGTTTTTAATATTTTAGGAATAAATCTAAAGATATGTACATAGAAATCTATAAACTATCATTGAGAGAAATTGAGGAAGTCCTAAATAAATTGAGAATTATTCCATGATAAAGGAGTAGAAGATGGAGTATTTTAAGGAGGTTAATATATGGAAATTTGATCTATGGATTAATTAGAAGCTCAATCAAAATGAGTCTGTGGGGCTTCCCTGGTTGAGAGTCCGACTGCCAATGCAGGGGACACGGGTTCCTGCCCCGGCCCTAGAGGATCCCACGTGCCGTGGAGTGGCTGGGCCCATGAGTCATGGCCACTGGGCCTGCGCGTCTGGATCCTGTGCTCCACAGCAGGAGAGACCACAACAGTGAGAGGCCCACATACCGCAAAAAAAAAAACAACAACAAAAAAAAAAAAACCAAAAAACTGAATCTGTGTGTATAACTTGAAAGGGTCAGAGGAAATGCATATGCAAATGCTAATAACCAAATATAATTAGGCAACCTTGAAGGAGAAAAAAAAGAAGAATTGGTTTTACCAGACATCAAAATGCATTTCAAGGCTAACTGTAATTAAAACAGTGGATACTGGTACAATCATAGAGGGAAAACTGAATAAAACAGAGAGTTCAGAAATAGACCCCCACACAAGGACGTTTAATTCTTAACAAGTGTGGAACTTCAGAGTATTGAAGACAGTTTTTTCCATAAATGGTATTGAGTCAACTGAATAAATAACTTAAAAAAAGAAACTTGATCCCTGTCTCATAATATGCATACAACATTATCTCAAGAGAAATATAGATATGAACCTGAAATATAAAACAATAAAGATTTTAGGAGAAAGCTAACATTATCCCAAGAAATAACAACAATGTCTTAATTTCTTGTTTTAAACACGAACATGAGATTCTCATATGCAGGGTTGAACTACAGTAGTATTATTAATATATCCTCACATACTAGGTAGAGATGAGCTATTATTTTTCTACTGTAGTATTCTGCTTGCGCTGCTGCAGAAAAATACTGCAGATTGTTTAAACAGCAGACACTGTCTCACAATTCTGGAAGCTGGGAATTCAAAGAAAAGATGCTGATTGCTTTGGTTTCTGGTGAAACCCTCATTCTGGCTTGCAGACAGCTGTTTTGGTGCTGTCTTCACATGGCAAAGAGAGAGACAGTGAGCTGTCTTGTGTCTTCTCTTAAAGGACATTAATCCTATTGGATCAGGATCCGCCCTATGACTTCATTTAACCCTAATTACCTCCTTACAGATCCTATCTTCAAATATAGTGACACTACATCTATACTCATTAAAGATATTATCCTGTAATTTTCTTATTTTGGGTAGTATCTTTGTCTGGTTTTGGTATCAGGGTGATGGTGGCTTCATAGAGTGACTTTGGGAATATTCCCTCCTCTTCAATCTTTTGGAGTAGTTTGAGAAAGATAGATATAAGCTCTTTTTGTATGTTTTGTAGAAATCCCCAGTCAAGCCACAGGGTTCTGGACTTTTGTTTGCAGGGAGGTTGTTGTTGTTTTTTCCTGTGGTGTTTGCATAAGCTGTTAGATACATTTATTTTCAATATGCATCTTTTGTTATATGATTTGTAGTTATTTCTTTAGACAAGAGTAATGCGTAACACTAAATAGATAATAAACTATCGTATAGTTGGTATCTGTGTTTCATTCCAGTTTACCTGGTATAGTCTATACATAGTCAGAGTTCAATAAACATTTTTTTTAACATAGATGCAAGGAGAGCATCAATCAAAAGTCCATCAGAGAACAGAGAGACATGCTAAATCACCCATTGTGAGAAGAATAACCACTGGGAATTGGAATATCAGCTTTACCTCTAAGCAGGTTTAGGCTGTAAAGAAGCACTTTCTTATATATGAGACACTCAAGGGTACTCTCATTGAGGGATTATGTGTGGGAAAATCTGCCTTCCTGCAAAGGTCTCAAATGAGGAAATCTGTTTCTTTACCTGCTCATTGAAAACAATAATAGAATCCTCTGAGAATTTATAATCATTGGACTGATTATTCTTGCTGATTCTGCTGGTGTATTTTCTTGGAAGAAAAAATTCCCAGCCCCCAAAATTACTGTGATTAAAAGTTGGTATTGTACTTTGGTGCCTGGAAGATACAAATAAAAATTTGTTCCATATTCATTGTCCTTTACCCATTCCCCTCAGCATTACCAGAGGTTTAATTTAGCCAAATATGAGCCAGCACTCAGGTCATCAGAAACATAGAGATAAGGCAGATCTTCTGTAATGACTTTAATAAAGTTTTTTTTTGAATTTTTTATTGAGGTATAGTTGCTTTACAGTGATGTGTTAGTTTCTACTGTACGGAGAAGTGGAGCTCCCTGTGCTACACAGTAGGATCTTATTAGTTATCCACTTTATACATATTAGTGTATATATGTCTATTCCAATCTCCCCATTCATCACACACACCTCCACCACTTTTCCCCCTTGGTGTCCATACGTTTCTTCTCTACATCTGTGTCTCTATTTCTGCCTTGCAAACTGGTTCATCTGTACCATTTTTCTAGATTCCACATATATGCGTTAATATACGATATTTGTTTTTCTCTTTCTCACTTACTTCATTCTGTATGACAGTCTCTAGATCCATCCATGTCTCTACAAATGACCCAATTTCGTTCCTTTTTATGGCTGAGTAATATTCCATTGTATATATGTGCCACATCTTCTTTATCCATTTGTCTGTCGATGGGCATTTAGGTTGCTTCCATGACCTGGCTATTGTAAATAGTGCTGCAAAGAACATTGGTGTGCATGTGTCTTTTTTTTTCTAAAGAAAAAGTTTATTCTCTCTTCCTCTCTGCAGGTGTCTTTTTGAATTATGGTTTTCTCTGGGTATATGACCAGTAGTGGGATTGTTGGGTCATATGGTAGTCCTATTTTTAGTTTTTTCAGAACCCATAGTGTTCTCCATAGTGGCTGTACAATTTACATTCTCACCAACAGGGCAAGCTGGTTCCCTTTTCTCCACACCCTCTCCAGAATTTATTGTTTGTAGATTTTCTGATGATGCCCATTCTAACCAGTGTGAGGGGATAACTCATGGTAGTTTTCATTAGCATTTCACCAATAATTAGTGATGTTGAGCATCTTTTCATCTGCCTCTTGGCCATCTGTATGATTTTTTTGGAGAAATGTCTAGTTGGTCTTCTGCCCATTTTTGGATTAGGCTGTTTTTGTTTTTGATATTGAGCTGTATGAGCTGTTTGTATATTTTGGAGATTAATCCTTTGTCAGTTACTTTGTTTGCAAATATTTTCTCCCATTCTGAGTGTTGTCTTTTCACCTTTTTTATAGTTTCCTTTCTTTGCTGTGAGAAAGCTTTGAAGTTTCATTAAGTCCCATTTGTTTATTTTTGTTTTTATTTCCATTACTCTAGGAGGTGAGTCAAAAAGGATCTTGCTGTGATTTATGTCAAAGAGTGTTTTGCTACGTTTTCTTCTAAGAGTTTTATACTGTCCGGACTTGCATTTAGGTCTTTAATCCATTTTGAGTTTATTTTTGTGTATGGTATTAGGGGGTGCTCTAATTTCATTCCTTTAAATGTAGCTGTCCAGTTTTACCAGCACCGTTTATTGAAGAGGCTGTCTTTTCTCCATTGTATATCCTTGTCTCCTTTGTCATAGATTAGTTGACCATACGTATGTGGGTTTATCTCTGGGTTTTCTATACTGTTCTACTGATCTATATTTCTGGGTTTTTTGCCAGTACCATATTGTCTTGGTTACTGTAGCTTTGTAGTATAGTGTGAAGTCAGGTAGCCTGATTCCTCCAGCTCCATTTTTCTTTCTCAAGATTGCTTTGGGTATTCGGGGGCTTTTCTGTTTTCATACAAATTGTAAAACTATTTTGTTCCAATTCTGTGGAAAATGCCATTGGTAATTTGATAGGGATTGCAATGAATCTGTAGATTGCTTTGGGTAGTATAGTCATTTCCACAATATTGATTCTTCCGGTCCAAGAACAAGGTATATCTCTCCATCTGTTTGTGTCATCTTTGATTTCTTTCATCAGTGCCTTATAGTTTTCTGTATACAGGACGTTTGCCTCCTTAGGTAGGTTTATTCCTGGGTATTTTATTCTTTCTGTTGCAATGGTAAGTCAGAGTTTTTCCTTAATTTTTCTTTCAGATATTTCGTTGTTAGTGTATAGGAATGCAAGAGATTCCTGTGCATTAATTTTGTATCCTGCTACTTTACCAAATTCATTGATTAGCTCTAGTAGTTTTCTGGTGGCATCTTTAGGATTCTCTATGTATAGTATCATGTCATCTGCAAACAGTGACAGTTTTACTTCTTCTTTTCTAATTTGTATTCCTTTTATTTATTTCTCTTTTCTAACTGCCATGGCTAGGAGTTCCAAAACTATGCTGAAAACTAGTGGCAAGAAAAGACATCCTTGTCTTCTTCCTGATGTTAGATAGAGGAAATGCTTTCAGGGTTTGACCACTGAGAATGATGTTTGATGTGTGTTTGTCGTACATGGCCTTTATTATGTTGGGGTAGGTTCCCTCAATGCCCACTATCTGGAGAGTTTTTTATCATAAATTTGTCTTGAATTTTGCCAAAAGCTTTCTCTGGATCTACTGAGAATATCATATGGTTTTTATTCTTCAATTTGTTAACATGGTGTATCACATTGATTGATTTGTATTTAATGAAGAAGCCTTGCATAGCTGGGATAAGTTCCACTTGATCATGGTGTATGATCCTTTTAATGTACTGTTGAATTCTGTTTGGACACTTAGGTTGCTTCCATGTCCTGGCTATTGTAAATAGAGCTGCAATGAACATTGGCTTACATGTGTCTTTTTGAATTATGGTTTTCACAGGGTATATGCCCAGTAGTGGGATTCCTGGGCCATATGGTAGTTCTATTTTTACTTTTTTAAGGAACCGTCATACTCTTCTCCATAGTGGCTGTATCAATTTACATTCCCACCAACAGTACAAGAGGGTTCCCTTTTCTCTACACCCTCTCCAGCATTTTTTGTTTGTACGATTTTTCATGATGGCCATTCTGACTGGTGTGAGGTGATACCTCATTGTGGTTTTGATTTGCATTTCTCTAATGATTAGTGATGTTAAACATCCTTTCATGTGTTTGTTGGTAGTCTGTATATCTTCTTTGGAGAAATGTCTATTTAGGTTTTCCACCCATTATGGGACTGGGTTGTTTGGGGTATTTTTTGATATTGAGCTGCATGGGCTGCTTGTATATTTTGGATATTAATCCTTTGTCAGTTGCTTCAATTGCAAATATTTTATCTCATTCTGAGTGTTGTCTTTTCGTCTTGTTTGGTTTCATTTGCTGTGCAAAAGGTTTTAAGTTTCATTAGGTCCCATTTGTTTATTTTTGTTTTTATTCCCATTTCTCTAAAAGGTGGGTCAAAAAGGGTCTTGCTGTGATTTGTGTCAGAGTGTTTTGTGTATGTTTTCCTCTAAGTGTTTTATAGTGTCTGGCCTTACATTTAGTCTTTAATCCATTTTGAGTTTATTTTTGTGTATGGTGTTCACAAGTGTTCTAATTTCATTCTTTTACATGTATCAGTAGAGTTTTCCCGGCACCAATTATTGAAGAGGCTGTCTTTTCTCCATTGTATATTCTTGCCTCCTTTATCAAAGATAAGGTGACCATATGTGCATGTTTTTTTCTCTGGGCTTCCTCTCCTGTTCCATTGATCTATATTTCTGGTTTTGTGCCAGTACCATAGTGTCTTGATTACTGTAGATTTGCAGTATAGTCTGAAGTCAGACAGCCTGATTCCTCCAGGTCCATTTTTCTTTCTCAGTATTATGTTGGCTCTTCCGGGTCTTTTCTGTTTCCATACAAATTGTGAAAGTTTTTGTTCTAGTTGTGTGAAAAATGCCATTGGTAGTTTGATAGGGATTGCACTGAATCTGTAGATTGCTTTGGGTATTATAGTCATTTTCACAATGTTGATTCCTCCAATCCAAAAACATGGTATATCTCTCCATCTGGTTGTATAGTCTTTGATTTCTTTCATCTGTGTCTTATAGTTTTCTGCATAGAGGTCTTTTGTCTCCTTAGGTAGGTTTATTCCTAGGTATTTTATTCTTTTTGTTGCAATGGTAAATGGGAGAGTTTCCTTAATTTCTCTTTTAGATATTTTGTCGTTAGCGTATAGGAATGCAAGAGATTTCTGTGCCTAATTTTTGTATCCTGCTATTTTACCAAATTCATTGATTAGCTCTAGTAATTTTCTGGTAGCATCTTTAGGATTCTCTATGTATATAGTATTATGTCATCTGCAAACAGTGACAGTTTTACTTCTTCTTTTCTGATTTGGATTTCTTTTATTTCTTTTTCTCCCCTTATTGCCATGACTAGGACTTCCAAATCTATGTTGAATCATAGTGTTGCAGAGTGGGCAACCTTGTCTTATTCCTGATTGCAAACTGATGGTTTCAGTTTGTCAGCATTGAGAACGATGTTGCCTGTGGGTTTGTCATAATTGGCCTTTATTATGTTGAGGTAGTTTCCCCCTATGCCTACTTTCTGGAGAGTTTTTCTCCTTAATGGGTGTTGAATGTTGTCAAAAGCTCTTTCTGCATCTATTGAGATTATCATGTGTTTTCATCCTTCAGTTTGTTAATATGGATTATCACACAGATTGATTTGCATACATTGAAGAATCCTTGAATTCCTAGGATAAACCCTACTTGATGATTGTGTGTGATCCTTTTAATGTGCTGTTGGATTCTGTGTGCTAGTATTTTGTTGAGTATTTTTGCATCTATGTTCATCAGTGATATTGGTCTGTAGTTTTCTTTCTTTGTGATGTCCTTGTCTGATTTTGGTATCAGGGTGATGATTGCCTCGCAGAATGAGTTTGGGAGTGTTCCTTCCTCTGCTATACTTTGGAAGAGTTTGATAAGGATAGGTGTTAGCTCTTCTCTAAATGTTTCATAGAATTCACCTGTGAAGCCATCTGCTCCTGGGCTTTTGTCTGTTGGAAGATTTTTATACAGAGTTTCAATTTCAGTGCTTGTGATTGGTCTGTTCATATTTTCTATTTCTTCCTGGTTCAGTTTGGAAGGTTGTACTTTTCTAAGAATTTGTCCATTTCTTCCAGTTTGTCCATTTTATTAGCATATAGTTGCCTGTAGTAGTCTCTTATGATCCTTTGTATTTCTCTGGTGTCCATTGTAAGTTCTTCTTTTTCATTTCTAATTCTGTTGATTTGAGTCTTCTCCCTTTTATCCTTGGTGAGTCTGGCTAATGGTTTATCAATTTTGTTTATCTTCTCAAAGAACCAGCTTTTGCTTGTATTGATTTTTGCTTTTGTTTACTTCATTTCTCTTTTATTTATATCTGATCTGATCTTCATGATTTCTTTCCGTCTGCTAAATTTGGACTTTTTTGTCCTTCTTTCTCTAATTGCTTTAGGTGTAAGGTATTTTTGTTTATATGAGATTTTTCTTCTTTCTTCATGTAGGATTGTATTGCTATAAACTTCCCTCTTAAGACTGCTTTTGCTGCATCCCTTAGGTTTTGGGTCGTTGTGTTTTCACCATTATTTGTTTCTAGGTATTTTGTAATTTTCTCTTTGATTTCTTCATGATTTCTCAGTTATTTACTAGCATAGTGTTTAGCCTCCATGTTTTTTATATTTTTTACAGTTTCTTTCCTGTAATTGATATCTTTTTTTCATAGTATTGTGGTCAAAAAAGATATTTGAAATGACTTCAATTTTGTTAAATTTACTAAGTCTTGATTTGTGACCCAAGATATGATGTATCCTGGAGAATGTTCCATGAGCACTTGATAAGAAAGTGTATTCTGTAGTGTTTGGATGGAATATCCTATAAATATCAGTTAAGCCCATCTGATCTAATGTGTCATTTAAAGCTTGTGTTTCCTTATTTATTTTCATTTTGGTTGATCTGTCCTTTGGTGAAAGTGGGTTGTTAAAGTACCCTAATATGACTGTGTTACTGTCAATTTCCCCTTTTATGGCTGTTAGCATTTGCCTTATGTATTGAGGTGTTCCTATGGTGGGTGCATAAATATTTACAATTGTTATATCTTCTTCTTGGATTGATCCCTTGATCGTTATGTCATGTCCTTCTTTGTCTTTTGTAATAGTCTTTATTTTAAAGTGTATTTTTTCTGATATGAGAATTGTTACTCCAGCTTTCTTTTGATTTCCTTTTGCATGGAATATCTTTTTCCATCCCCTCACTTTCACTATGTATGTGTCTCTAGGTCTGAAGTGGGTCTCTTGTAGACAGCATATATACGAGTCTAGTTTTTGTATCCATTCAACCAGTCTGTGTCTTTTGGTTGGAGCACTTAATCCATTTACATGTAAGGTAATTATCGATATGTTTGTTCCTATTACCATTTTCTTAAATGTTTGGGTTTCTTATTGTAGGTCTTTTCCTTCTTTTGTGTTTCCTCCCCAGAGAAGTTCCTTTAGCATTTGTTGTAAAGCTTGTTTGGTGGTGCTGAATTCTCTTAGCTTTTGTTTGTCTGTAAAGGTTTTAAGTTCTCCATCAAATCTGAATGAGATCCATGCAGAGTAGAGTAATCTTGGTTGTAGGTTTCTCCCTTTCATCACTTTAAATATGTCCTGCCACTTCCTTCTGGCTTGCAGAGCTTATGCTGAAAGATCAGCTGTTAAACTTATGGGAACTCCCTGTATGTTATTTGTTGCTTTTCCCTTGCTGCTTTTAATATTTTTTCTTTGTATTTCACTTTTGATAGTTTGATTAATATGTGTCTTGGTGTGTTTCTCCTCGGATTTATCCTGTATGGGACTCGCTGCACTTTCTGGACTTGATTGACCATTTCCTTTCCCATATTAGGGATGTTTTCAATGTTAATCCCTTCAAATATTTTCTCAGACCCTTTCTTCTTCTCTTCTTCTGGGACCACTATAATTCTAATGTTGGTGCATTTAATTTTGTCACAGTGGTCACTGAGACTGTCCTCAATTCTTTTCATTCTTTTTTCTTTATTCTGCTCTGTGGCAAATATTTCCACTCTTTTATCTTCCAGGTCCCTTATCCGTTCATCTGCCTCAGTTATTCTGCTATTGATTCCTTCTAGAGAATTTTTAATTTCATTTATTGTGTTGTTCATCATTGTTTGCTTGGTCTTTAGTTCTTCTATGTCCTTGTTAAATATTTCTTGTATTTTCACCATTCTATTTCCAAGATTTTGGATCATCTTTAGTATCATTACTCTGAATCCTTTTTCAGACTGTCTGCCTATTTCCTCTACATTTGTTTGGCCTGGTCGGTTTTTACCTTGCTCCTTCATCTGCTGCATATTTCTCTGTCTTCTCATTTTGTTTAACTTACTGTGTTTGTGGTCTCTTTTTCACAGGCTGCAGGTTCGTAGTTCCCATTAATTTTGGTGTCTGCCCCCAGTGGCTGAGATTGGTTCAGTGGCTTGTGTAGGCTTCCTGGTGGAGGGGACTGGTGCCTGTGTTCTGGTGGGTGGGTGTGGATCTTGTCCTTCTAGTGGGCTGGGCCGTGTCCAGTGGTGTGTTTTGGAGTGTCTGTCAACTTTGTATGACCTTAGGCGACCTCCTGCTAATGGGTGGGATTCTGTTCATATCTTGCTGTTTGTTTGGCATGCGGTGGCCAGCACTGGAGTTTGCTGGCTGTTGGGTGGAGCTGGGTCTTCATGTTGAGATGTAGATCTGAGAGAGCTCTTGCTGATTGATATTTCATAGGTCTGGGAGCTCTCTCTTGGTCCAATGTCCTGTACTCAGCTCTCCCACCTTGGAGACTGAGGCTCCTCACCTGGCTGGATCACCGAGACACTGCCAGCCTCTTGGCTTGAAAAAAAGGAAGAAAAAAATAAAATAGAACAATGAATCGATAGAACCCCAGACCCAAATGGTAAAAGCAAAACTAAACATAAAAAATGACACAAAGAAACATACACACACACACTCATAAAAAGAGAACGAACAAACAGCAACACATACAACAGACTGAACCATAGGACAAATGATAAAAGCAAACTTAAACTGACAAAATCACAAAAGAAACATACACATACACACTCACAAAAGGAGAAAAAAAGGAAAAAAATTTAGAAATAATAATAAAGTTTTAAAAATAAAAGTACATAAAAGGAAGAAAGAGAACATCCAAAGCAATAAACAAATCCACCAATGATAACAAGCACTAAAAACTAAACTAAGATAAACATAAAACCAAAACCAAATCAGAGCCAGAAAGCAAACCCCGTCTACAGTTGACCCTAATGTCCACTCTCTCGATTTTGGGACATTTGTCTTCTATTCTATTACACAGATGCTCTGTTTATTAAGTTGATTGTGGGGATTTTATCTGCTGCTCTTGAGGCTGCACGGAGAAATTTCCTTTTCTCTTCTTTGTTCACATAGCTCCTGGGGTTCAGCTTTCATTTTGGCCCTGCCTCTGCATGTAGGCCACCCTCAGGTCTCTGTTCCCCACCCAGACAGGAGGGGGTTAAAGCAACAGCTGATTAGGTCTCTCTTTCTCACTCAGGCTGGGGAGAGGGAGGGGTATGGTAATCATAATTGGCATGTAGGGCAAGCCTGTTGTGGCAGAGGCCAGCATGACATTACAACAGCCTGAGGCATGCAGTGAGTCCTCCCTGGGAAGTGGTCCCTGGATCATGGGACCCTGGCAGTGGCATGCTGCACGGGGTGGGTGGGTGGGTGTTGGTAGTGACCTGTGCTTGCACACAGGATTCTTGGTGTCAGCAGCAGCAGCATTAGCAGTTCATGCCCGTCTCTGGGTTGTCAGCTGATATCCTTGGCTCGTGCCCATCTCTGGAGCTCACTTAGTTGGTGCTCTGCTTTCTGTGGGCACAGGGAGTGGGAATCACTTCTTCTTACGCATCTCAAAACAATAGTCTCTTGCCTCTCCGGCAGGTCCAGTCTTTTTCTGGACTCCCTCTTGGCTAGCTGTGGTGCACTAGCCCCCTTCAGGCTGTCTTCACACAGCCAACCCCAGTCCTCTCCCTGCGGTCTCACCTCTGAAGCCCAAGCCTCAGATCCCAGCCTCCACCTGCCCCAGTGAGTGAGCAGACAAGCCTCTCAGGTTGGTGAGTGCTGGTCAGCACCTATCCTTTGTATGGAAATCTCCCCACTTTGCCCTCTGCTACTTTTACCCCTGTTGCTGTGCTCTCCTCCATGGCTCCAAAGCTTCCCCACACCACCCCCCATCCCCACCAGTGAAGGGACTCCCTAGTGTGTGAAAACTTTTCATCCTTCACAGCTCCCTCCCAGAGGTGCAGGCCCCATCCCTATTCCTTTGTCTCTTTTTTCTTTTGCCCTACCTAGGTACATGGTGGGTTTCCTACCTTTTAGGAAGTCTGAGGTCTTCTGTCAGCATTCAGTAGGTGTTCTGTAGGAATTGTTTCACATGTAGATGTATTTTTGATGTATATGTGGGGAGGACGGTGATCTCCACATCTTACTCCTTCGCTATCTTGAAGGTCTCTATGCCTCCATTCTTTTCCCAAGATCCTCGATCATCTTCACTATCATTATTCTGAATTCTTTTTCTGGAAGATTGCCGATCTCCACTTCATTTAATTGTTTTTCTGGGGTTTTATGTTGTTCCTTCATCTGGGACATAGTCCTCTGCCTTTTCGTTTTGTCTCTCTTTCTGTGACTGTGGTTTTCATTCTGCACGCTGCAGGATTGTAGTTCTTCTTGCTTTCTGCCGTCTTCCCTCTGGCCGTTGTTGTTGTTTTTAATTACAGATTTTATTTCACTTCTAGTGACAAGACTGTTCAAATTATCTGTTTTCTCTTGACTCAACTGTTGCAGGCTGTAAGTTTCTAGAAACTTGTCCATTTCTTCTAAGTTGCCCAATTTGTTGGCATATAACTCTTCTTAGTATTCTCTTACAATTTTTTGCATTTCTGTGGTGTCAGTTGTTACTTTTCCTCTTTCTCTCTTATTTTGTTTATTTGGGTCCTCTCTCTTTTCTTCTTGGTGAGCCTGGCTAGAGGTCTGTCAATTTTGTTTATCTTTTCAAAAAACCAGCTCTTGGTTTCATTGATATTTTCTATTGTTTTTTAAATCTCTATTTATTTCCTCTGTGATCTTTATTAGTTCCTTCTGCTGACTTTGGATTTTATTTGTTCTTTTTCTAATTCTTTAAGATAGTAGTTTAGGTTATTTATTTGAGATTTTTCTTGTTTCTTGAGGAGGGCCTGTATCACAATGAACTTTCCTCTTAGAACTACATCACATAGATTTTGCAAGGTTGTGTTTTCATTGTCATTTGTCTCGAGGTATTTTCCAATTTCCCCTTTGATTTCATAATTGATCCACTTATTTTTAGTAGCATGTTTAGGTTTAGTATTTCTATACCTTTGTTTGTGCTTGTCTGAGAAATTCTTTATCTGTTTTTCTATTTTAAATGACAATCTTGCTGGGTAGAGTATCCTAGGTTGCAGGGTTTTCCTTTTCAGGACTTTGAATATATCATGCCACCTCTTTCTGTTCTGCAAAATACCTGAAGAAAAATCAGCTTAATGGGGGTTCCCTTGTAACTGACTCTTTGTTTTTCTCTTGCCTCCTTTAGAATCCTCTCTTTATCTTTAACTTTTGCCATTTTAATTATGATGTCTTGGTATGGGTCTGTTTGGGTTCATCTAGTTTGGGAATCTGTGCTTCCTGTACCCGAATATCTGTTTTTTTCTTTAGGTTTAGGAAAATTTTCAGCCATAATTTCCTTTTTTTTTTTGTAATACATTTATTTATTTATTTTTGGCTGTGTTGGGTCTTCATTGCTGTGAACAGGCTTTCTCCCTAGTTGTGGTGAGTGGGGGCTACTCTTCATTGTGGTGCACAGACTTCTCATTGTGGTGGCTTCTCTTGTTGTGGAGCTCGGGCTCTAGGTGCAAGGGCTTCAGTAGTTGTGGTATGCAGGCTTAGTAGTTGTGGCTCGTGGGCTCTAGAGCACAGGCTCAGTAGTTGTGACGCATGGTCTTAGTTGCTCCATGGCATGTGGGATCTTCCTGGACCAGGGCTTGAACCCATGTCCCCTGCACTGGCAGGCAGATTCTTAACTACTGCACCACCAGGGAAGTCCCACATAATTTCTTTAAATACATTTTTATCTCCTTCTCTCTCTCTTCTTCTGGAACCCCTATTGTATGTCGGTTGGCATGCTTTATATTATCCCATAGATCTCTTATGCAGCTTTCATTTTTTAAAAAATTTTTCTTTCTGTCTGCTGTTCTGATAGAGTGATTTCCATTATTCTATCTTCCAGACCACTTATTCATTCTTTTGCATTCTTCGGTCTGCTATTCATTGCTTCTAGGTTGGTTTTGTATCTTGGCAATTAAGTTGTCTAATTTTGATTGGTTCCGTTTTATAGTTTCTAGTTCCTTGTTACAAGGATCTGTATTTCTGTTGATAATCTTTTTTCATTCCTTTAGCATTTTTATTACTTCCTTTTTCAACTTAGTGTCTAGTAGACTGGTCAGGTCTCTTTCATTATTTGTTCTTTCAGGGGATTTCTCTTGCTCTTTTAATTGGGAGTCCTTCCTTTGCTTTCTCATTTTACTCAAGTTTTTCTGTCTCTATGAATTTAGGAGAAACAGTTATCTACTGTGGTCTTGAAGAGGTGCTTTTATGTGGGAGCATCCCTGTGCAGACTGTGTGCATCCAGTATTTTTGGTGTGAGAGCTGTTTTTGGTATGGATGCCAGCCACATCTTTTCTCAGTGTTCTGTCCATTATCCCCTTGATAGGGGGTTATTGTTGTGCTTCCCGGAGCCTGCACTGGTTATTGAGCAGGGCCTCCTATTTGCTCCATGGCTGTCACAGCCCTGTTGGGGGGAGGTTCTGTTCCCCAGTTGTTAGAGTAGATGCCCTGAGGGTCAGGTTTCATAAGGCTCCATTGCCCTTAAGTGTGTGCTCTGTCCCCAAGGAGGTGATTGCTGAAGCAAGTTACGACCAAGTGGTCAAGAGGACCTAAGTGCCACCTGTGCAGGTGTCCATGGTTCTGCCTAGAGAAA
Source organism: Stenella coeruleoalba (assembly GCF_951394435.1). Lineage (NCBI taxonomy): Eukaryota > Metazoa > Chordata > Mammalia > Artiodactyla > Delphinidae > Stenella > Stenella coeruleoalba. The sequence goes on from NC_137147.1 coordinate 128,833,549, forward strand.
GGCCAAGATCATGTCCCTTTCTCTGTTGTGTTTGTCCCAGACCTGGTGCTAGGCTGGTGCTTGAGGCTGTGGTACTGTGGCTGCAGAAATTGAGGTGGCTGTGCTGATACAGCCTGGGACCTGGGCTGCCTATGTGGCAGGGCTTTCCCAGGACCTGTCCACCCTAGGTGTAGCTTCAAGCTGTGGTGTGGGTCGGGTGGAATGGGAGAGCTCCCACTGGGAAATGAACCACTGCATACTCCTCCCCAGGGGCTGTCTTCCCAAGGCATGCATTTCTGTGGTGCCACCTGGTGTGCACACCAACAAAGTCCACCCCTGCTGGACCCACTCCCACTATGCACATACTGACAGTGGGCTCTAAGTTTCAGCCAAGACCACACCCAAGGCCCTCCAGGCTGTCTCTGTGGAGCTAGATCAAGTCTTCTCCAGGGCCTATCTGCTCAATATTCAGCTCCTGGCTGCTGCTAGCAGCCCCACTTGGTGTGGATTTCGGGCTGGGAAGTGTGGTGAGGTGGCAGCCATCAGCATAGGTCTCCTTCCAACCTGATTGCTAGCAAGCCTGCACACGTGCCCTCCTTGACAGCAGAGTCCAGGCCCCTCCAGCCCCTCTGTCTGTCCCAGTGAATCTCCTATCAGGCAAGTGAGCTCCTCAGGTTGAAGTCCTGCACCTGTGGACTTTCCCTCCTTCACAGATCCCTCCCAGGGGCACCAGACCCATCCTGATGCTTTTTTCCCCCATCCTACCTTGTTACGTGGGGATCTTTCTTGCACCTTTGTTTATATAAGAGACCTTCTGCCAGTTTCCCATTGGTTTTCTGTGAGAGTTGTTCCATAGGTAGATGAATGTTGATGTGTTTGTGCGGGAAGGTGAGTTCCATATCCTCCTAGTCTGCCACCTGGGTCCTCTCTGAGGCATGATAAGATTTATATCTTTAAGGACAATAAATAAAAATGTAAGTTTTCTCCTGGGAGTTTTAGAGTATATTTGTCTATTATAAGTCTTAGGATAATTATTAGTAAAATAGTTTTGAAGCACAGGGCAACTTTGCTCCAATATCCTGATCTTTAAGGCTATCTAACAAGCAATTTTGAGAGGAATAGGTGAGGTCTTAGGATGGTAAAGATAGGTGGGCCTTGACTTGTTTCTAGAGTTGTACTTGTAGTTTTGTAGGAATTTGCAAGACAAAGAGAGTTGTTCCTTTAAGCCCTTAAATATTGTACTCCAGCTGATTTATTTCCTGATTATTTGTAAGAGGACCTGGGGAATTGCTGAGAAGAAAGATCGATTTTTGAAAAGGAGAATTGATGTTGGATTTTGCTTTAAGACTAATTTCTATTCTTTCATCTTCATAAGGAGTTCCTTAAGGCTGGTCATTATAATTGTTTTCTTTTCAATTTGATCCTCCCATAGGTACCAGTATGACAGCTGCTTATGATGAGAGCTCTCAATTTTTTTCCCTTTTAAATACAGCCAATTGTAAGTATCTATTGCCTGGCCATTGATAAGTAGGATCTTATATTAATTTAAAAAGGTTACTCAAACCAATAAGCATTTTTTGGTTTACCCAAAGATGTTAGAGGCATCTCACAAGAGAGTATATAGCCCTCACAAGATCAAGAAATTTTACTCCCAGATATAGTCTAAGAAGGTGAAAGCTCTTCCTTGCTACTGGCAGTAAGAATGGTGTAGTGAAAAAGGTGTCTCCAGCGTCCCACAAATAATGTGGGGCACCTCCTGCTGTAAATATGCTAATCAATGCACTGGGCAGATGCTACTGGAATGGAATTTGTCCAGCATTAACAAGCAACAGAGGTTGATATGAAAAAGGTCCCTTGTGGACTGATACCCCTTAAGAAAAACTCCCCTGGCAGCTGGCACAGCCAGACAAAGAGAGTGCTGCTTGTGACTTTGTGTCTCAGAATCCCAGTCTATTCAACTGGCCACCTGATGCACCTTTCAGATGTCAGAGACCACAGAGAATATTCCCACTGGACACAAGGCCAAGCTCTAGGGACATAGAAAAGTATGGAAGACAAAAACCTCCTCCCGTTTTACATAGAGAGCCCACAGCTGAGTTTGACTGAAGAAACAGTGGTCTGGTGAGAATGGTTAACTCACCAGCCTGTGAGCCTGGCTCAGAGAGCAGACTGATAGGGACTCTGCCTGCATTCTTCCCTATTTCTTCCTCCTTATGACAAACAACACAATAGACAGGCAAACAGACACACACACACACACACACACACACACACACGCAACAGTGACCATCTTTGAGAGAAGAATCCACAAGTGTTGCTAAGTCCAAGGAACTTAGTTCCACAATTATTTTCTCCTGCTAATCTAAACTGAGTGAGAGAGAGAGAGAAAAAAGGCACTCTCACCACTTCCCTTTGAAAGAGACCTTGGGGTCAGAGATCAGGAGGCTGACATGTAAGAAATCTTACCTTCTGCTGGCCTTTGTCACATGTCCCAGGATTTCTCAGCTGCAGCAGCCTCAGAGTGGGAAACAGGTCCAGCCAGCCCCCTGGCTGACTCACCAACCACTGGGGAGGGGGAAAATTTCCCCCTCTTTCCCACTTGAGTTGTTGTGGCTGGACTAATCAAATTGACACAAGACAGATTAACAGGAGAAAAAGAAACAAATTTAAATTCATGCACATGGAGGTCCCATAGAAATGGAAACCTAAGAAGTGGCCAAATCAGGCAGCTTTTATACTTTCTCTGCAAGTTTTGGCTGCTAGATCCTAGGGTTCTTTTAAAAGGTTATGAATTTTCAGGTCTTTGGTAATACCAACTAGTTGTCTTATTTCTGTGATGGTAAGTAGTAGGTCACAGAAATTTAAATACTCTTAACAGTCAGTTGGTCCCTTTTTATTCCTCCTGTTGTACAAAATCTTTAAAAATCTTTTGAGTCCCGACATGCATGAAATTTCAAGTTTCAGTTTCAAATCCCCCACTGCTCTGACCTTATGGGTTATTACTGGGAAGATGGATGTCCTCAGAAGCTGAATTCATAGGTATCTGCTTTCCTCTCCAGGGTGTCACAATCAGCCTCACAGGGATAGGGTTGGCCCTCACACCCTCATGTATGATGGTGGCAGGATCACTGGGACTGGACCCTACACTCTGAGGGCATAGAAACAATGCTTTGGCATACTAGTTCACCAGGGCACTGAGCTATGTCCAGCCTGATTCTATGGGCATTTTATAGTTAGTGAGGAGCTTGCTAACTTCCTGGGTATTTTAGGCAGGGAAGGCACTAGGTGTTCAGGCTGTTTATGTAGGACCATTGTATCTTTTGCCACCATGTGTTGCCGTGGCCCACAATATCCCACAGGATTGGGGGAGGAGGTGCAACAGCAGCAATGTTTGTAGCAAGAGAGGGACCAGAGGCCTTGGGTGTACCTGCCTTCCTGAGGCTCCATGCTTTCCTGAGCCAGGGTGCCCTAATTGTACTCATTACTACTGGAGTCCTGAAAATACAGAGGAAGGGAGTCTCCTGTTTTCTAAGGGAGTCCCCTCCTTTATCTGGTAGTGCACGCTTGGACAGGGGTTGTCACCTGTATGTCCCAGCCTTTAACTAATGAAAATCTTAGCCAGTTTTCCTAACAGTTATACCTGAAGTCTAACACCCTCCAGGGGAATTCACCATCTCTGGGGCACTGATGGGTAGAAGACATGTCCATAGAAACCCAAATCAGCTCGGATGAGCATTGCTCTGAGGTTTGTGAAAACTCTGGTTGTCCCCTTCAGAGTTAGCACTATAGGATAGGAAGCATCTTTGTAGGTGGTACACTGCAGCACAAATGCCAGCAAGTGGTGGGCCTCCCCCAGGGAGAATTACCCACGAGAGCTAAGGGGCAACTCCACGTTCCTGCTCATGATGCCTGTTGTTATGACTTTGTTAAATTAACATGTGTTAAGTGGGGCAGGGTGCCAGATGGCTGGTGAGTTGCAGTTCAACAACAGACCACAAGAGAAATTGAAATAGTGAAGTAATTACTCAGAGGCTCTGGAGGAAGGACACAGTACACCTGGAGGGCCCACTGGGGACATCAAGGTGAATGCAGAGAGAGAGAGACAGGACCTGGAGCACATGCCTTTATTAGGGTCATGGGTGTAGTGCTTTGGGGTTCCTGGACCAAGGCTGGATTGGTCAATTCAAGCCAGAAGAGCAGGGTGTGGTGAAATTCTTTGGGGTCTTATCTAAGGGGAACGAAAAGGCAAGGCCCTGGGAGGCCACAGGGGTTGTTGATCAGAAAGGCTGTTGGGGGAGTCATATTAGGAACTTATTCACTTGTGACTCTGTGGGCAGCTGTCTAGGACATGTGCTTGCATGAGGGGCTAATATCAGCTAAGGTCCCTGCAGGTCAGTTTGCCAAACAAAATGGATTCTAAGCAGCAATACTGTGAAGTGTGTTGACCTAAGACAAATAGACTGCATATATTTCTCCAGCAAAGATGGGATTATTCAGGGTCAGCAGAGAATTGCAATTTGAGGTCTGCATACTTGGGGAGGTACCTGAAAGCTCCTGCATAGCAAGGGAAGTAGAACTCCTTCATGAGGGGAAAAGGATGTTGGGACGAACTGTTGTAAACAAAGAGGCCATGGCTTCTTATTGGCTGGGTCCTCGTCAGGAAGGAAGAGGATCTTTCTTCCTCCTGTAGGGCTCTGCTACTGTTGGAGGGCGTGCGAGCGCCCCCTGCTGGTTTCCTGGCTCTATTTAATGCAGGTGTCTTTATTAATTTTTTACAAGCTCAACTCTTGACAAGGACAAAACAGCAGTAATCAAAGCTGTAAAAATATAATATTTATTCTGGACAACATTAAGTTTGCCTAAGTGTAGTGACAAATGCAATTTCAAAAGTGCATTAAGCCTTTAAAAACTTATCCTCCTGAAAGCCCTGCTTCCCGTTGCACAATCCCTATGTCTTCTGGATCTCTCAACTATTTTGGGGGGGTGGAGGAAACAGGTGAAAAATTGGTAGAAGGCTACGATACTTAGCTGTAGTTGCTATAGGTCTGAAATACCTTAAAAGAGAGATAATTGTTTAACTTTGGACTAAAAGTAGATGTATATACTCCAACATACTCGAGCCAAATTCTGTGGTTCAAGCTATGTGTCTATAAAACACTATTTGTTTTGGTATTTGGCTTTTGACAGCTTTTAATCCAACTTCTCCTTCTTCTATTTCTGCCTCACAACTGGGCAATATGGTAAGAAAGCCTAGGTGCTCCTTACTTTAGAGCAGGTGGAAAGTTCAATCCACGCATGGGAATCCTCGTCTCAGCCCCACCCCTAACCATCATACAAACCCCAAGCCAGTCTCCTTTCCTTTTTCTTCAAGCTGTGTAGGACCTGCCTGGGAGCTGCTCTGCCCTCCCCAGAAAGCCCCCATTATGTGAGTAATAAACATGTTTGTACCCTCTTTGAATGTGTGTGTCATTATCAGTCTGGACATCCAAACAAAATTTTGAATGAAAGTTCCTCCTCTATCTTCAAGTTGGCTACAACAGAATGTTGCTCTCATATCCTTTTTTTAAATGCTGTCGACTGAAATTTCAGGTCCTGGCTGGAGACTGGTAGTTCCCCTTCCTGAACAGCTTATTATGTCCACACATCAATCACTTCCCTTGGTATCTCACACTCAAAGCACTATGAAGCAGTTAAAATTGCCCCAGGTTCAGGTATCAGACAACTAGGGATACTCTTATGCCTTTATGTCTGATAACTTATTTAAATTAGCCAATCCACAGGGAGCCCACAACACCTAGCTAAGGACAGCCCACTTGCCGTGTACAAGCTGCCCCCTAGAGCTTCAACTTGCTGTTACCCTGTCCCAGGTGCAACCTCTCATTTAACCCTGCCTGGCAGCCTTCTCTTGTTTGGGACTGCAAGTTATTAAAAAGTTCTGTCTTTTATCTATCTTAGAGTCATTGTGTTGTGCCCCACCATTAAAGTAATCTTTAAAACTTATCGAACAATTGGCATTACAGACAGCACGTCTAGGCCATTATGGCTGATATATGGGCAGCTTTGTAGGAGGATGTGCAATTGGGTTATTATGGTTTCCAGACCACTGAAAAAATGGCTTGGGGCAAAACTTCCACTTGTTGGTGAGCTTTAGCCTTGATGCTGTGTCTGCTGGTAGTAGCTGCATCTCTCCTTTCCTAAATTTTCTGGGTGTCAGAATATTCTAAATGAATACTGCTGATTGGCTAAACTCTGGGGGCCATATGCATCTCAGGTAGGGGCTCACCTTAGGGCAATCTGAGTGACAGGCCACTTAGCCACACTTTCTAGGTCTGGGCATTCTGGTTGTTACTGACCAAACTTGGGTCAGCTCACCAGTGCACAGCAATGCCAATCTACTGACATCAGGTTGTGGTGAAGGAAAGTGCAGGGTTTATTGCAGGAGCCAAGGAAGGAGTGTGGGTGGCTCATGCTCAAAAGACCCAAACTCCCTGATGAGTTTCAGGGGAGGGTTTTTAAAGATAGAGTGAGGGAGAGAGCTGCAGGGTCTGTGATCAGCTCATGCACAATTCTCTGTCTGATGGTGAGGTAAAAGTGTGGTGTCACAGGGGTTAACATCATCAGTACTCAGGCTCCAGTTGGTCTGGGGGCTACATGCTCATGGTCATGATGCAGTTAGCTTCTTCCTTCTGGTGCAGGTTTTAGTATCTGCAAAACAGCTAAGGACTGTGCATCAGACACTGTTATCCATGTCCTTCATGGAGGAACTAAAGTTTATGTGACTCTGCTATGTGGGTGATCTATTGTTTAAATTGTTACCAGTTCTCCTGACCCAACTGCTATCTTTTGTTACTACATGTTCACGTTCTTGCAGTCATTAAATCTTCAGACAGGTTTTTATGACTCAAGGGAGGCCTGGAAGACTGAAGCTTTTCTACAAACAAGAGGCAAGTGGGGGCGGTCCACACCCAGAAGGCCTCATAAGGTTGTGCTCAGTTATATGGTATATTTCTAGTTGCAGCCTGTATTTGGCAGAGGTTTATCCCAAGGGCCTATCACCTCTTGGGTGTCAGTACTTCTGTAATATTATTTTGGGCAGAACTTTAGTTTATCCATGTATTCTAGGTAACCCCTGTGGAGAAAGGTGTTGGCTGGAACTGCCCACCATATAGAAGTGGCACCTGGGTCTCCTTGCCAATGTTATGCAGCTGGAGGTGTTACTGACCAGGGTTCTTGGGCTCCTTAATCAGTAGAAACTGATCAGAGGCCAGACAAGAAATTTAGGCAAGGCTTTACTGGGGCCCCTGCTGCATCATGGAGGATAGAGAACAAACAACAGATTTCCTTGCTTGCTCCCTCCCTGAGGGGGTGTGAGCTGGTTCCTTATAAGGAGTGAAGGTAGGGGTGTGACCAAGAGTTGTGTCGGATGGGTGGCTCAGGTGGTGTGCCCACCCCTTGTTGGTGGTGTGTGCAGGGGGCATGTGCAGTACCCTGCTGTTGCTCCTGACCCCCTGCTTTTGCTCCAGGCTCTTTAAAAGTGGCAATTGGGATTTTTGGTCTCTTTGTATCTTTTGTCTAGAATTTGCCCGAACTGCACAAGCATGCAGTTGTTTTTTGTCCCATATAGTTTCCTTGTATTTTGTTGCTTGAGGAGAGGTGTATCCAGGTGCAAGCATTGCAGCACAGTAGCAAAGGGTCCCAGGTCGCAGCCTGTCTCATTGCCCCCTGAGAGACTAGATGCCCTATTCTTAAGGGGTAATGGGCCGAAGCTCTCTTCTTCTGAAACTTCTTCCTGCTGGACAAGGGTTGCAGACCCTAGCCTACCCTAGAGGTATAGAAGTCCCTCTCTGATTGTTCCAAGGACCTATAGGGACCTGGGCCACTTTCTGCTGGAATGAGCTGAATTCCTTGAGTCATCACAAGCCTTACTTCAAACTGTTGGAGCCTAAAGACACAAACTTAACCAAAAGGTTAAACAACAAGGGCAGGGACTTCTTTGGTTGTGTAGTGGTTAAAAATCTGCCTGCCAATGCAGGGGTCATGGGTTCAAGCCCTGGTCCGGGAAGACCCCACATGCTGCGGAGCAACTAAGCCCATGCACCCCAACTACTGAGCCTGCATTCTACAGCCTGTGAGCCACAACTACTGAGCCCACACACCACAACTATTGAAGCCCAGGGGACTAGAGCCCATGCTATGCAACAAGAGAAGCCACCACAATGAGAAGTATGTGCACTGCAATGAAGAGTAGCCACTGCTCACCACAACTAGAGAAAGCCCGCATGCAGCAGCAGAGACCCAACACAGCCAAAAAATAAATATAATTTTAAAAAACATGTAAACAAACAAGGGCTACAAATGAGAAGAACAGTAGCCACTAAAGGGCCTGGAAAGGGAAGGAACAAGGTTAACTTTGGGCTTCCTTAACTGTTGACCAGACAAGGGAGGCGACATCGTCCCTGCCAAACTTATGAAGCCACTCTGCCTGGGTGTATGTTTCCTTAATATTAATTTTACATGTCCTGTTGCATTGATCCAAGTGCAGCAGTAAGTATTACTTGTCGCACAGACTCTACTTTGTTCTGCCGGAAGGTAATCAACAGCCAGACAGTTGTCAAGAACCACATCAACCAAGGAAACAAGAGAGGTGCCAAGTCCCATTAAGGCTTCAAATAAGAGCCAACCCACTACATCATTTTACTTATTAGTTGATGGTGCCTGTCTTTTGAATAGATATCTCAGATCTTCCACTGGCTCACAGGTGTATTGTTTTTCTGTTGTGACCTGTGGGGCTTCTGGAGGTAAAAGCTTTAGTGTGGACAAATGTACCCAACAAGATGTCCCTTGAGTTTGACAGCAGTGGAGGTGGTTAAAATTACTTTATAGGGGACCTTCCATTTTGGCAATAGTTGGTCTTCGGGAATCCAACTTTCCAGGTTTTAAGAACTTGGTCCCTGGGGTTTATTTGTGAAGGGACTGCTCCTTCGTCTGTATTTTTAGTGGGAGCTGGCAGTGTTTTGTGGGCATAGTCCTGATTGCCTTCTGAACTTGTCCTAGATTAGTAATATATCTCAGGCCCTGGTTCACCTCCATCCAGTACAATGTAGTAGTAAGAAAAGGTCTCCCATATCATTTCAAATGGGCTAAGTCTCAGACCACTCCTGGGGGCTACACAGACCCTGAGGAGTACAAGTTGGTCCAGGGTTCATGAGTTTTTTGGCAGAGCTTTGCTAAGGTTTTCTCTAAAGTATGGTTCATTTTCTCCACCTTCCCTGAAGACTGGGAGTGTCAAGAGGTGTGTAGCTTGTAGCCTATCCCTAGGGCTGTTGTGAGCTGCTGTGTGATTTTGGCTATAAAGGGTCCGTTATCGCTCTGGAGGGACTTTGGAAGTCCACACTGAATAATTATTTCTTTAAAAAGGGACTTGCACACTTCCATAGCCTTTGTAGATCAGGTGTGGAAGGCTTCAACTCATCCTATGAAAGTATCGACAAACACCAGAAGATATTTATATCCTGATCATGGGGGCATTTGGGTGAAATCTAACTGCCAGTCTTCCCCTGGGATATGTCCCTTGGCATTGAATTGCCCTGAGTAACGAAGGAGGGATTGGAAGGGTCTGTGGGTTATTACAGCCACACAGATCACAGGCAAGTGTTACTTGTTTTTATTGTTCTTTTAAGCCCCTTCCCTGAAAAAGCCTTTTGCATCAAGTCCCATAGTACATCCCTCCCATAGTAGGCAGCATCATGTAAACTCTTAGTGAGTTTCCACTGTTGGGCCAGTAGGATTAGAACTTTATCCTCCTTTTTATACACCCTGTGCTTCCTTTCTCATACCCCATTTTTTTTGCATTTTCTTGTTCCTGTTGGGAATACTGGGGAAGGCTAGGGAGTTCAGGGGGGGCAATTTCTAGAACCATAACTTGTTCATGTTCCTGCAATCATGATACCTGTTTTGCAATTTGATCAGCTTTGCTGTTCCCTTGGCTCACTCACAAAAGATCCATCCCTCTGATGGCTTCTACAGTATATTACTGCTACCTGGGTTGAAAGCTGCACTGCTTCTAAAAGAGCCAGAATCACATCTTTATGTTTTATGGGGGAATTTCTAGTGGTTAACATTCCTCTTTCTTTCCAAATGGCAGCCTGAGCCTGTAGCACATGCAACCCATAATTAGAGTCAGTAAAAATATTTAATTTCTTATCCTTCCCTAATTGCAAAGCTCTCATTAACGCAATTAGTTCAGACTTCTGGGCTGACATCTGGGGTGGCAGGGCCTTGGCTTCCATAACTTCATCTAGATTAACTATGGCATACCCCGCCTTTCGGGTTCCCATTTCTACAAAACTGCTCCCATCAGTAAACCATTCAACCTCAGAGCTGTCAAGAGGCTCATCTATAAGATCAGACCTGCTGGAGTAACTTTGTTCTATGGTCTCAATACATGGATGCACTGAGTCTCCACTCTCGACTGCTGGAAACAGAGTTGCCGGGTTCAGGGTTTGGCATACCTTTAAGGAAATGTCAGGGGTACCCTTTAGGAGGGCCTGATATCTTGTTAACCTTGCTCCAGTTAACCAGTGATGTCCTTTGACTTCCAGCACAGATTATACCTGATGAGGGATTAACATCTAAGTGTTGTCCCAGGGTGAGCTTGGAAGCCTCACTAATCAACAGGGCTGTGGCTGCTACTGCCCACAGGCAGCTTGGCCATCCCAGGGCAAATGAGTCAGAAGATGGTGGAGTAGAAGGACACAGAGTTTGCATCTTATCACAACTAGGGCACGTACCAGGCATTGGTGGGGTACCTCGGACACCTAAAGGGATGGAAGGAATTCCAGCACGACTGGCTAGGATGTGGAGGGGAAGAAGGGGGGCAGGAAAGGTTGAGGCGTGATGGGACCAGGCACCCCTACCTGTGGGACAGCGGTGCGCAGGAGAGGGGTTCCCTCACGTGGAGGGGCCCAACCACGTTGTGGGGATTGGTGGGGATGGAGAGAGACCTTTGGGACATTGGGAGATCAGAGGGGAACACAGCTAGCATCTCCCCAACCAGCTTGGGCCTCGGCAAACCTGCTGGGGTCCTGGGCCTGAACCTCAGCCCTCTGGGGCCCCCTCCAGCCATGAGAGTCCTGAGCCTGAGCCCTGCCCACCACGCCCCCGCAACACCACCAAGGCCTTTTATGAACTTTTATTTCTAATTTTATTTAATTTTTATTCTTTTAAAATTTTATTTTATTGTCTTATTCTTTGTTATTGTTCTGCTCCTTTTTGTTAGTTGTTTTGAAAAGTAAGCCAATGGTCTCTGATCTGGTCCCAACTTTTGGGTCAGATTCCTAGTGCTGTCCCTGATGTCTCACGAACATATAGGGTAAAGGGCTTGTCCAAATTTGGAAGCCCCAGTGCTGGAACTCTATTCAACTCAGTCTTTAGAGTCTCAAAGGCCTGACGGTGGTTCTCATTCCATTGATGGGGTTCCCTTTCTCCTCCCTTTAGAGCCTCTATGGGGTTTTGTCTATAAGGCCATAAGTTGGAATCCAGATACAACAGAACCCAGCCATCCCAAGGAAGCCTCTGAGTTGTCTCTTTGTGGTTGGAGATGGTAATGCACAAATTGCTGTTTTCAGATCTATGGCCAGGGCTCATGCCCCTGGGCTCAAAACAAATCCTAAATATTGAACCTGTTGCTGTAAGATCTGAGCCTTGGTTGGAGAGATTTTATATCCCCTTTTTGCCAGAAAATTTAGGACCCTAAGAGTATTGTGATCTGAATCTTGTTTGGTCTCACTACTTACCAATAAGTCATCAACATATTGTAACAGGGTTCCCTTCTCAAGGCTCCGTTCCCTCAGTTCTCTTGCTAACATGTTTCCAAAAAGATGGGGGCTGTCCTGAAAACCCTGTGGAAGCACTGTCCAGGTATACTGGGTAGCCTCTAGGGTGTCAGTGTCCATCCAATTCAAAGGAAAAAAGATATTGAAAGTCTGGATGTAGGGGAATACAGACAAAATGTATCTGTGAGGTCCAAAACAGAGAAATGCTGAGCAATCCCTGGCACTTGGGTGAGGCAGCCTTATTCACTGCTCGTAAGTCTTGCACAAACCAACACTCTCTGTTAGGCTTCTGAGTGGGGAAGATTGAGAGTTGCATGGGGATTGGCAGGGCCTAATGAGTCCGTGTTTTAGGAATTTGCTGAGCAGTGGTTGGATTCCCCTCAGGTCCTCAGGTTTTAAAGGATATTTTCTCTTCCAGGCATATTTTTCCCCAGGCGTTAACCTTATTTTTATCAGGGGAACACAGTTTGCTTTCCTGGCACCAAGGTATTCCAAACCGCAGGATCTACTTGTTCTCTAATTTCTTTGGGGAGGTCTTGGGGAATATTTTGATGCCCAACAGGTGGGTCATCTGGGGCTCATAATAGATGGCATTCTCTGTTTGGATTCTTTACCTCCTTGGACTTCACCCTGTCCTAAGAATAGACTAGGTCCTAACTCATTTAGCAAATCTCTCCCGAGGAGAGGGACAGGACATTCTGACATATATAGAAAGGAGTAATAATAATGAACTCCACTCTGCAGGCAAGGGGAGACATAAATCGCCTTACTTTTGGCTAGCCATCAACTCCCATCACAGTAGAGTCATGGAGAGAGGGCCAGCCGGCCAAGCCAGAACAGAGCAGACAGCTCCACTGTCTTCAAGAAATTCAGTTCTCCTACCTGACACATAGAGGGTGACCCAAGGCTCTGTGGGAGTAATGAGGATGGATTGAGTGGGACCCAGAGCAGGGCAGTTGCTCAGGGCCAGTCATTCGGTGTGTGGGAATCTTGCATCTGAGAGATTCACAAGGAACTGGGGCAGGTCAGTGTTGCCCCTCGGGCATCCCACTAGAGGGCGCTCAGGACATTCCCCCTCCCAGTGCCCCCCTTTCCGACAAAAAGCACACTGGTTCGGGCCCAGGCAGCTTCTTGGTGGTCTGTCCAGTCTTCTCAGCCCTCCAGGGTCCCCTCGAGGTGGTGCGTGGATCAGAGCAGCCTAAAGCTGCATTTTCTTTATTAGCCTCTTACCGTTATTGACCTCCTCCATTAAGTCTCGGTTGTTATAGACCTTGAAGGCCTCCTCTACCAAGGTTTACAATGGGGTTTGGGGCCCAGCCTCAAGCTTTTGTAATTTTCTCTGGCATCAGGAGTAGCCTGGGTGACAAAATGTATGGCCAAGAATGTCCTTCCTTCTGAGGACTCAGGGTCTGTATTGGTGTACTTCCTGAATGCCTCTTTCACCAGGCTCAGGAAGACTGAAGGGTTTTCATCTTTTTTCCTGTGTAACCTCTCAGACCTTATCATAACTTACAACCTTCACCTTACACCTTTTCATTCCTTCTGATAGACAAGTAATACAATGTTTCATCCTAACCTGGCCTACACGATCTTCATAGTCCCAGTGTGGATCATGTTCTGGGATTGTATCCCCATCCACCTGATGAATTTGGTGGTGTGGATTGCTGGCCAGTAGGCCATCTGTGTGTTCTCTGTCCTTTCTTAGTATATGTTCCTTTTCATCCAGGGTGTAACAGTGGGCCAGAATAACCATGACGGCCTGACAAGTGAGAATGTCAACCCCAGCCTGATAAATTCATCCCTAAACTTGTTAGCGTTTAGAGACAACCTGACAAGCCTCTCCTCACAGATTAACCCAGTTAGTTTAGGATCTCTCTTTGGGATGTTCCAGGGGCCCTTTGAAGCCCCCCAAAGTTAACTGGAAGTCAAGAGAATTTCAATTGGAATTTGATATTTGTGAAGTCTGTCAAAAAGCTTAAAAATTTTAAAACACCCAGTCAGTTAGGATCATAGTTTGCTGTGAAACAATATTTATTCCTTGAGATAAGGTGGGGGAAAAAATCAAATGTAAATATAGATCACTTAAAGGCACAAGAAATCACAGGATCTGTTATCAAAAGCAGCATTCCAGGACAACTGTGTTCTCTTATGAGAGAGAGAAACCAAACCCAGTCTTGCATCAGCCTACTCTTAATAAAATCCATTTACCTAATTAAATTTAATCCAACCTTAGAAAATCCTGACCACATACAAAATTCTTTTCTCAATGTTCCTCTTCCACAAGCATTCTGCAACTTTCTGTAGCCATACTTTGTCCTTTATTCTTTCCCCATTCAGAAATAGCCAGCTCTAGGACAAAATCACACTTTTCCCTTTAACAAAGTATATTTCCATTCCTCATACCTTCTTTTCTGAAAACACACATCCTACTCTTCTTAAGCAACCATGAACTGTCTTTTACAGTAGCATTCTGTAGATTGATAGAGAACATCTCAAGGCGGCACCAAACAGCTTTAGTTTCTCTCTCACAAGAAGACAAGAGTAGATAAATTTAGACCTGTTTAGCAATTAATGTTCCAACATTTTATCTTATTTGAAATGGCCTGGATATTTAATTAATTCCTACCATTTAACTTAGTTTCAGATTTACCAAAACTTGGAGAGACTGTTTTAGATGGAAGTTTCCAAAACATAATTATTCCTATAGAGTTTATCAGAAAGTTCTTATCCCAGTTACATTTCCTTAAAAATTTAATCATATCAGGTTATTTTCCCTGTTGACAGATTTTATAACAGAAACAGTATGCACTTATTGACTTCTAGTAACCCTAGATACAGTGAAAGTATTGCACTTAGCGTTGATGACTCTAAAGACAGATCTGTATTAATTAAACCCACAAGTTTAAACCAGACAAACCAATTTCTACAGAACCAGAGATCTCATAGTTTTCCTGCTTGAATTTAAAATGGCCCTTTTTTTCCCTCAGTCTGGGGGACTACAGATGAGTCAGGTAGTTCCTGAAAGCCCTGGCAGAATAGTGCATTGCAAGAGCAGAGGAAGGAAAAATGCAAGCTCTTGTCTTTTCTTTTTGTTCTTTAAAATCCCACTAAGTAACCCAAGGCTGGAGTCTTAGGCAATGTGGGCTGGGTTTGTATTTCAAGGCTCAAGTGCTCCACCATGCCCTCAATATCAGTGGAGACGTGCAGGAGCAGTTGGACAGACAAAACTACATCACGAACAAAGATACAAATCACAAAATTTAAAGACACAAACAAGAAGTTTTCAACATAAAGGGGACAGGAATGCAGGTGTCAGGATCAAGGGAGAGGTAAAGGGAGGGGAGAGAGGAAAGACTGAAAAAGAGAAAGAGACAGAAAGAGGGAGGTTTCAACCCACACCCTGCAGGTGTCTATTCAGGCACCAACCTGTGCGCTTCCACAAAGGGCCAGTGAAGGAGGGAACACCATATCCACTGCACAACGGGGCAGTCAAGCTTGGACATACAGCCGGTTGTATGTCGTCTTTGGGTCCCCAACCCACAGGTGTGACTCTCACCCATACATACACTAGTATATAGAAATCTGCCGCTTCAGTCCATTCCCAGTGGGAGTTCTCTTGGTAGCAGGAAAATAAAGTGAGAATATTGGGACGATCAGACTTCCAGCCACTACACGATATGAGGTTTGAACCTCTATCACTCTCAAAAATCTCCGATCAGAGAGAAACCACTGGACCAAGGTATGAGCTGTGAGGCGAGCCTCTCCCACCTTTGCTTGTCACCCGTCAAGGTGAACCATTGTCAGCCAGAGGGAGGAGGTCTCACAAGCTGAGAGGAATGATGCTGTAGCTGCCTGACGTCCACTCTCTTGGAAGGAAAGGACAGAAGTAATAGAGGACAGACAGCGAAGTAGAGAGATTTCAGGAGAGGGAAAGGAACAAAGGGGAAAGGGAAAGTGGTGAGGGAAAAGGGACAAGGGGAGGGGGAAAGCATTACCTGAATGAGGGTACTGAGGCCCCCAGGGGCCAGGAAGGCAGACTTACCAAACTTGCTGACTCTGAAACAAGAGGTTCAGGTGGCCGCTTGTCATGCACTGGGAAGCAGCATTCAGTGGTCCTGGAGGTGCCCAGATCCTCTCCTGGGAAGGGGGCGATAGTCCCTTCGTGGTGTCACCACAAAGTATGTCACCAATCAGTGTTCTTGACCTCCTTAACCAATAGAAATTAATCAGAGGCCAGGTGAGAAATTCAGGCAAGTTTTACTGGGACTCCTGCTGCAGCAGGGGGAAGCAAGAACAACATGTTCCCTTGCTTGCTCACTCCGAGGGGCGTGAGCTGGCTCATTTTAAGGAGTGAGGGTGGGGGTGTGTCCAGGGGTCGGGCAGGAGGGGTGGCTTAGGAGGTGTGCCCACCCCTTAGGTTGTGTTGTGTGCAGGGGGCATGCGCAGTATCCTGCTTTTGCTCCCAACCCTCTGCTTTTGCTCCAGGCCCTTCAAAAGTGGCAGCTGGGATTTTTAGTCTCTTTGTATCTTTTGTCTAGAATTTGCCCTAACTGCACATGCATGCAGTTGTTTCTTGTCCCCTATAGTTTCCTTGTATTTTGTTGCTTGAGGAGAAGCATGTCCAGGTGCAAGCATTGCAGGACTGTTACCAAGTCCAAGCTTGCTCTGCTCGCCACATGACAGGCCAATAAATCAGAGATGAGGTATTGAGGCAAGGAATACGACTTTATTTGGAAAGTGGGCCGACTGAGAAGATGGAGGACTAGTGTCTCCGCAAACCATCTTATCAGGATCTGGATGCCAGTTTCTTTTATGGAATCAGAGAGGTAAGTAAAGTAAAAAAGGCAAACTAGAAAGAGAGTGGCAGTGAGGAAGTAAAGTTAAAAGGGCCATCAGTCTTGCAAAACATCTCCTTGGAATGACCAGCCTTGATGAGAGGATGTGTTAATTTCAGCCATTTACATGTGGGCAGGGTCAGATGGTCTCCCTGAGAGCTAAACAGAGACACTTTAGTTCAGCATTCAGGCAGAGGGGCTGGGTTCCCTGAGTCAGGGCATTATGCATAATTACAATAATAAAAACAACAAAAAGCAAAGGTTAAAGTCAAAGAAACAGATCCAACATAGAGTCCGATTTACTTCTTCCCTGTTACGATTCCCCACTGTCAATGTCCATTCCACAATCTTGTGGAAAAAGGAGTGACAACTGTTCTAACTGCTCCATCAGATAGATCTTTCTGGGAGCATCCGCCATCAGTGCCAGTGTTCCAAATGTTGAGATTTGTCTTTTGCTCCTCTTTGGAAGTGTCTACTTTACACCTGTTGACTTAAAAAAAAATTCACACCCTGAAAGTCATGAGGCCACATCAGCAGTTAAGGAAGTTAGCAGTTTTCTATGTATGGGAAGATGCAAGGTTCTGGGCTCACTAAAATCATTCCTTTGATATGCACCACAGCTATCTGGGGCCTGGATCCTGTATTTTCATATCCTGAGTGTCCTCAGGGATCATTATAAGGAGTGGCTCCAGTCTGATGGCTGCTAGATGGCAGGTATTCTCCTTCCTGAGTTTCATCAGGGTTCACTGGCTCACATTGGAGGGATGCAATCGCTGGTGACTGATCCTGTCCTCTTGGTCAGGAATTTGACTAATATTTGGGAGACATTTTGTGATCAAATTTTCTCCCACAGTGCTGGGATGCTTATCCCAGGTCAGGTGAAAATTCTTTTTTTGTTTGTTTGCTTTTGTTTTTGTTTAAGTATTTTACAACTTTATTGGAGGATAATTCCTTGACAATAGTGTGTTGGTTTCTGCTTTATAACAAAGTGAATCAGTTATACATATACATATGTTCCCATATCTCTTTCTTCTTGCGTCTCCCTCCCTCCCACCTCCCTATCGCACCCCTCCAGGCGGTCACAAAGAACCAAGCTGATCTCCATGTGCTATGCGGCTGCTTCCCACTAGCTATCTACCTTACGTTTGGTAGTGTATATATGTCCATGCCTCTCTCTCGCTTTGTCACAGCTTACCCTACCCCTCCCCATATCCTCAAGTCCATTCTCTAGTAGGTCTGTGTCTTTATTCCTGTCTTACCCCAAGGTTTTTCATGACATTTTTTCCTTAAATTCCATATATATGTGTTAGCATACGGTATTTGTCTTTCTCTTTCTGACATACTTCACTCTGTATGACAGACTCTAGGTCTATCCACCTCATTACAAATAGCTCAATTTCGTTTCTTTTTATGGCTGAGTAATATTCCATTGTATATATGTGCCACATCTTCTTTATCCATTCATCCGATGATGGACACTTAGGTTGCTTCCATCTCCTGGCTATTGTAAATAAAGCTGCAATGAATATTTTGGTACATGACTCTTTTGGAATTATGGTTTTCTCGGGGTATATGCCCAGTAGTGGGATTGCTGGGTCATATGGTAGTTCTATTTGTAGTTTTTTAAGGAACCTCCATACTGTTCTCCATAGTGGCTGAACCAATTCACATTCCCACCAGCAGTGCAAGAGTGTTCCCTTTTCTCCACACCCTCTCCAGCATTTATTGTTTCTAGATTTTTTGATGATGGCCATTCTGACTGGTGTGAGATGATATCTTATTGTAGCTTTGATTTGCATTTCTCTAATGATTAATGATGCTAAGCATTCTTTCATGTGTTTGTTGGCAGTCTGTATATCTTCTTTGGAGAAATGTCTATTTAGGTCTTCTGCCCATTTTTGGATTGGGTTGTTTGGTTTTTTTTTATTGAGCTGCATGAGCTGCTTCGAAATTTTGCAGATTAATCCTTTGTCAGTTGCTTCATTCGCAAACATTTTCTCCAATTCTGAGGGTTGTCTTTTGGTCTTATTTATGGTCTCCTTTACTGCGCAAAAGCTTTGAAGTTTCATTAGGTACCATTTGTCTATATTTGTTTTTAATTCCATTTCTCTAGGAGGTGGGTCCAAAAGGATCTTGCGGTGATTTATGTCATAGAGTGTTCTGCCTATGTTTCCTGTAAGAAACGGCACCAAAGACGGAGGAGAGCTTAAGCAAGCTTTACTTGGGGACTTTCCCGGGCGAGGTTCACTGGTCCGAGACAAAGGGGCCAGAGAAGTCGCGCCCGGGTGTGGGCGCGAACAAAATTTATAGGGGTGGACGCAGGGGAGGTGCTTGCCGTGTGAAGCAGCCCCTTTTTGGTAATCTCTCCGGTGTTGTGGCAATGTCAGGTGTCAGTTGCATCAGCCTCAGAGCCGTTAGTTCTGCCCCTCGGGGAGCGGGAAGACTTGTGGCAATGTCGGGTGTCAGTTGCATCAGCCTCCTTGGCGGGGGTTCCGACTAGCTCCCTGGGCCGTTCCCTGGACCTGCTGGCCTTACATCCCGACTTCTTTGGTGTAATGGGTTGACGTTTGGTCTCTGGCTACTTCCTGCTGTACGGGGGCGCTGGAAGGGAGTTGTGCGGCCAACGGTCTGTAGGTTAGGGGAGGGCAGCAGCGGGGGTGTTCTGTGGGTAGTAAGGTATATGGGTGGAGGAGCATCTGATTCACCGCCACCCGAGAGACTTCTTGTATGCAACTGAGGAGAAACCTGAGGAAACAGGGGCAAGCATGAATAGGATGCAGATAAGGATTAAGGGGCCTAGGATTGGCGTCAGCCAGGTATAGAGGGTGGACCGCCACCAGTCGGGGATGGGGGAGGTGGATAGTCACTGCCTGCATTGGAGTCCTTCTTTTAAGCGTCGGAGAGCATCCACATTGTCCTCAATGACCCCTGTCTCGTTGATGTAGTAGCAGCATTCTTCCTGTAGGAAGAGGTAGGTACCTCCTTTGTCGGCTGTCAGAAGGTCGAGGGTGTGTCGACTTTGGAGGGCAACTCAGGCCTCAGAGGTGATCTGGGGATGGAGGGAGGTGATAGAGGCAGCAGAGGCCTCGATGTCTAGCTGGAGTTTCTGTTCTAGGTCGCGGGATGTTGAGACACTGTGTGTTAGGGCTTGTCCCCCGATGCCCGCAGCGATGAGAGAGAGGAGGCGAGGGAAGTGCCTGCAACCATAGGGAGAAAGATGGCCCTTTTCTGTCGGCTAGAGAGGTGTGTGGTGAGTGAGAGAAATTCGGCTTGGCCATATAATGTGAGTTGTGGAACAAGGGTGACGGCGATACATGGGAAGGGGAAGGAAGAGTTGACCTCTTTTGTAAGGGAGCCATTACACCAAAAGATCAGGCCTGGTGGGGCCCCCATTGGCGTAGTTACAGGGGGGGATGAGTTGCAAGGGAGTGCATCATTAGTTAAATTTGGGTGGCTGCCATTGCAAATTGTGAGGTTCTGTTTTTCTAAATCAAGAAATATGGGGACTCTTAAAGGGGGAAAAGGTAAGTTCTGGGAGGGAGAGGTAAGGGGTCCTTGGGGGTTTCCTTTAGCAGCCAAATATAGGGGTTTAGCAAGAAGAGCAAAGTTAGGGATCCAGTGCCGGAAAAATCCTATCAGGCCCAGAAAGGAGAGAATCTGGTCAGCGGTCTCTGGAGGTTGGAGGTCGTGGATGGCCTGGGTGCGGTCGGCTGTCAGGCTCTTTGTTGTGGGGGTAAGGTGGATTCCCAGGTAGGTTACTGAGGGTGTAGACAGTTGGGCCTTGGCCGGAGAGACCCGATAGCCGCGAGAGCCATGATAATTGAGGAGGTCAGCAGTATGCTGTTTTGAGAGGCTGAGAGATGGGCTACAGAGGAGGAGTTCATCCACGTATTGGAGGACTATACTGGGGGTGAGAGGGAAGGAAGCGTGGTCCCGCGCCAGAGCCTGTCCAAAGAGGTGGGCCAATTATTAAAGAGAATCGTGAGCAATCACGCACGACTGACCGGACAAATGTTGGTTTCCCTCAAGAACGTTATAAAGTGCATTACTATTTATGGCCACTAGAGGGCGAGGATGTAATTGATTGAATAAGCAAAGGGGGGAAAATCCCAGCAAGGTGATAGATTGTGATACGCTATTAATACTGCTGATCTAACTGTGTATAAAAACACTACATTCACCAAATATAGTCCGTGAAAATTGCACACCAGACATTTGTTACAATTTACATATTGGGCCTATAGATGTCTAATAATTTCAAAGAATTGAAATAATTCAGAGTATATTCTCCGACCCCAGATTGAAATTGAGCCAGAAATCAATAAAAAAAATTAGAAAAATAATTTATAGGTCGGGATATTAATAATTATATTTCTAAATCACCCACAGGTCAATGAAAAAAATCACAAAAGCAATCAGAAAATATTATGCTTTGATTAATAATGAGTTTGCTTATATAAAAGTTTGTGCGCTGGGTGGAAAGCAATGCTTGCAGAAAATTTTGTAGCTTGAAATGAATATATTAAAAAGTGAGAAAGTAATATTATTTCTGATACAATCACTAAATTCGGGTAATTACAAATGTACATTACGTTACAAAATTGACAACAAATTTAGCCAAAAGAATATATGTGGAAGGAAATAACAAAAACAAGAACAGAAATTAATAAAAGAAAGCAAACATATAACAAGTAGAATAGGCAGAGGCTCGTTCTTTAATAGGATTAATAATTCAGGTAAACCTCTAGTATGTTTCACTGAAAAAATAAAATGGAGATTTCTCAACTAACCAATATCAAGAATGAAAAATGTACCATGAACAGCATTAGGCCATTCAATATAAAAATGTAGTTGAAATGTTTAACTTCCTAGAAAATACAAATTATCATAAATAAAATGGAAGTAAATGGGAAATATAAATAGCCTTCTAGCTTTTAAAAGAAATTAATTATAAATAAACACCTTCTTAAAAAGAAAACTCCAGGTGCAGATAGATTCACAATAAATTCTATTAAGTATGTAAGAAGGATCATTACAGATACATGGTGCTCATAAACGTTGATGCAAATTTCAGGAAAATTGAAAAATGAAGTCCAATGATCTATAAAAGGGTTATACATAACAAAACCAAAAAGGGGTTGTTCTCATAATGTAAGGTAATATCAATATTTGAAAATCAATTGAAAAACAACAAACTTATGCATGTAGAAAACAGATTAGTGGTTGCCAGAGGCAGGGATGGGGCTGAGTGAAATGGGTGAAAGTGGCCAAAAGGTACAAACTTCCAGTTCTAAAATAAATAAGTCCTGGGGATGTAATGTACAGCGTGGTGACTATAGCTAATAATACTGTACTGTGTATTGAAAGTCACTTAGAGAGTAGATCTTAAAAGTTCTCATCACAAGAAAAACATTGTAACTGTGTGGTGATGGATGTTGTAACTAGACTCATAGTGGTGATCATTTCACAACATATACAAATATCAAATCATTTGATTGTACACCTGTAACTAATAGAATGGTTTAAATGGTGCATATATCAATAAAAATAAATAAAACGAAAGAGCTGATTTATACGCACACACACAACACACACACACACACACAAGGGTGTTTCTCAGAACGCTAATTGTAAGCTGCATTCAAAAGTGTTTTATGAGTGAAATAAATTTATACCCATTCTGTTAAGCACATAGAGAAGTTTTTAAGAACACTTGTAATAAAGATGTTTCTAAGATGCTGCTTGCAAGCTGCACTGAGAACAGTGTTATATCAGTGAATGGAAGTTACAACCATTCTGAAATTCATTCAGAGAAGTGTTTGAGAATACTTGTAGTTAAGACATTTCTAAGATGCCTCTTGTGAGATGCGTTGAGAACAGCGCCATACCAGTGAGTGGAAGTTATATCCGTCTGTAATACATGCAAAGAAGTGTTTAAGAGCACTTGAAATAAAGATATTTCTAGGAATGATGAAAACAAACAAAATCAGTCAGTGTAAATAACAACATTAAAATATTAAAGGAGAAAAATAAAAAAATAAACTCTCAAAAACCCAGATTTTTATGTTTAAACAATATGCATTTATGATAAAGCTCTTGGGACACTAGGAATAGAAAAGAATTTCCCTGACTGATTAAAGAGATCCTCTTTAAGAACTCTAGATAAAAGTCATATTGATTTATATAAATGTTGAAATGTACAAAGATTTCCCTCTGACACCAAGAATGAGGCCACAATGCCATCAACCAACATTCATATTTAAATTTTTACTTAAGGTCTTAGCTACTGTAATAAGGCAAGTAAAGAAATACAAGTTATTATAATTGGAAATGAGTTATTAACAGAAGGACAGTGGAAAATCCAGAAGAATCTACAGTTGAACTACTTGAAGTAATAAATTTAGCAAAGCCATTAAGAAGAAATCAGTATATAAAAACCAATTGTTGGGCTTCCCTGGTGGCGCAGTGGTTGAGAGTCTGCCTGCCAATGCAGGGGACATGGGTTCGTGCCCCGGTCCGGGAGGATCCCCCATGCCGCGGAGTGGTTGAACCCGTGAGCCATGGCCGCTGAGCCAGCGCGTCCGGGGCCTGTGCTCCGCAACGGGAGAGGCCACAACAGTGAGAGGTCTGCGTACCGCAAAAAAACAAAAAACAAACAAAAAACAATTGTCTATTTACATTTCTATAATGAACAGTTAGAAATGAAATTTAAGAACCCACAGAACTAAAGATGCATGGGGGCATTTTTAATATTTTAGGAATAAATCTAAAGATATGTACGTAAAAATCTATAAACTATCATTGAGAGAAATTTAGGAAGTCCTAAATAAATTGAGAATTATTCCATGATAAAGGAGTAGAAGATGTAGTATTTTAAGGAGGTTAATATATGGAAATTTGATCTATGGATTAATTAGAAGCTCAATCAAAATGAGTCTGTGGGGCTTCCCTGGTTGAGAGTCCGCCTGCCAATGCAGGGGACACGGGTTCGTGCCCCGGCCCTAGAGGATCCCACGTGCCGTGGAGTGGCTGGGCCCGTGAGTCATGGCCACTGGGCCTGCACGTCTGGAGCCTGTGCTCCGCAGCAGGAGAGACCACAACAGTGAGAGGCCCGCATACCACAAAAAAAAAAAAAAAAAAAATGAGTCTGTGTGTATAACTTGAAAGGGTCAGAGGAAATGAATATGCAAATGCTAATAACCAAATATAATTAGGCAACCTTGAAGGAAAAAAAAAAGAAGAATTGGTTTTACCAGACATCAAAATGCATTTCAAGGCTAACTGTAATTAAAACAGTGGATACTGGTACAATCATAGAGGGAAAACTGAATAAAACAGAGAGTTCAGAAATAGACCCCCACACAAGGACATTTAATTCTTAACAAGTGTGGAACTTCAGAGTATTGAAGACAGTTTTTTCCATAAATGGTATTGAGTCAACTGAATAAATAACTTTAAAAAAGAAACTTGATCCCTGTCTCATAATATGCATACAACATTATCTCAAGAGAAATATAGATATGAACCTGAAATATAAAACAATAAAGATTTTAGGAGAAAACTAACATTATCCCAAGAAATAACAACAAGAGTCTTGATTTCTTGTTTTAAACACGAACATGAGATTCTCATATGCAGGGTTGAACTACAGTAGTATTATTAATCTATCCTCACATATTAGGTAGAGATGAGCTATTATTTTTCTACTGTAGTATTCTGCTTGTGCTGCTGCAGAAAAATACTGCAGATTGCTTAAACAGCAGACACTGTCTCACAGTTCTGGAAGCTGGGAACTCGAAGAAAAGATGCTGATTGCTTTGGTTTCTGGTGAAACCCTCATCCTGGCTTGCAGACAGCTGTTTTGGTGCTGTCTTCACATGGCAAAGAGAGAGACAGTGAGCTGTCTTGTGTCTTCTCTTAAAGGACATTAATCCTATTGGATCAGGACCCGCCCTATGACTTCATTTAACCCTAATTACCTCCTTACAGATCCTATCTTCAAATATAGTGACACTACATCTATACTCATTAAAGATATTATCCTGTAATTTTCTTATTTTGGGTAGAATCTTTGTCTGGTTTTGGTATCAGGGTGATGGTGGCTTCATAGAGTGACTTTGGGAATATTCCCTCCTCTTCAATCTTTTGGAGTAGTTTGAGAAAGATAGATATAAGCTCTTTTTGTATGTTTTGTAGAAATCCCCAGTCAAGCCATAGCATTCTGGACTTTTGTTTGCAGGGAGGTTGTTGTTGTTTTTTCCTGTGGTGTTTGCATAAGCTGTTAGATACATTTATTTTCAATATGCATCTTTTGTTATCTGACTTTGTAGTTATTTCTTTAGACATGAGTAATGCATAACACTAAATAGATATTAAACTATAATATAGTTGGTATCTGTGTTTCATTCCAGTTTACCTGGTATAGTCTATACATAGTCAGAGTTCAATAAACATTTTTTTTAACATAGATGCAAGGAGAGCATCAATCAAAAGTCCATCAGAGAACAGAGAGACATGCTAAATCACCCTTTGTGAGAAGAATAACCACTGGGAATTGGAATATCAGCTTTACCTCTAAGCAGATTTAGGCTGTAAAGAAGCCATATATTTTCTTATATATGAGACACTCAAGGGTACTCTCATTGAGGGATTATGTGTGGGAAAATCTGCCTTCCTGCAAAGGTCTCAAATGAGGAAATCTGTTTCTTTACCTGCTCATTGAAAACAATAATAGAATCCTCTGAGAATTTATAATCATTGGACTGATTATTCTTGCTGATTCTGCTGGTGTATTTTCTTGGAAGAAAAAATTCCCAGCCCCCAAAATTACTGTGATTAAAGGTTGGTATTGTCCTTTGGTGCCTGGAAGATACAAATAAAAATTTGTTCCAGATTCATTGTCCTTTATCCATTCCCCTCAGCATTACCAGAGGTTTAATTTAGCCAAATATGAGCCAGCACTCAGGTCATCAGAAACAGAGAGATAAGGCAGATCTTCTGTAATGACTTTAATAAAGTTTGTTTTTTGAATTTTTTTATTGAGGTATAGTTGCTTTACAATGATGTGTTAGTTTCTACTGTACAGAGAAGTGGAGCTCCCTGTGCTACACAGTAGGATCTTATTAGTTACCCACTTTATACATATTAGTGTATATATGTCTATTCCAATCTCCCCATTCATCACACACACCTCCACCACTTTTCTCCCTTGGTGTCCATACGTTTGTTCTCTACATCTGTGTCTCTATTTCTGCCTTGCAAACTGGTTCATCTGTACCATTTTTCTAGATTCCACATATATGCATTAATATACGATATTTGTTTTCCTCTTTCTGACTTACTTCACTCTGTATGACACTCTCTAGGTCCATCCATGTCTCTACAAATGGCCCAATTTCGTTCCTTTTTATGGCTGAGTAATATTCCATTGTATATATGTGCCACATCTTGTTTATCCGTTTGTCTGTCGATGGGCATTTAGGTTGCTTCCATGGCCTGGCTATTGTAAATAGTGCTGCAAAGAACATTGGTGTGCATGTGTCTTTTTTTCCTAAAGAAAAAGTGTATTCTCTCTTCCTCTCTGCAGGTGTCTTTTTGAATTATGGTTTTCTCTGGGTATACACCCAGTAGTGGGATTGTTGGGTCATATGGTAGTCCTATTTTTAGTTTTTTCAGGACCCATACTGTTCTCCATAGTGGCTGTACAATTTACATTCTCACCAACAGGGCAAGCTGGTTCCCTTTTCTCCACACCCTCTCCAGAATTTATTGTTTGTAGATTTTCTGATGATGCCCATTCTAACCGGTGTGAGGGGATAACTCATGGTAGTTTTGATTAGCATTTCGCTAATAATTAGTGATGTTGAGCATCTTTTCATCTGCCTCTTGGCCATCTGTATGACTTCTTTGGAGAAATGTCTAGTTAGGTCTTCTGCCCATTTTTGGATTAGGCTGTTTTTGTTTTTGATATTGAGCTGTATGAGCTGTTTGTATATTTTGGAGATTAATCCTTTGTCAGTTACTTTGTTTGCAAATATTTTCTCCCATTCTGAGTGTTGTCTTTTCGTCTTTTTTATAGTTTCCTTTCTTTGCTGTGAGAAAGCTTTGAAGTTTCATTAAGTCCCATTTGTTTATTTTTGTTTTTATTTCCATTACTCTAGGAGGTGAGTCAAAAAGGATCTTGCTGTGATTTATGTCAAAGCGTGTTTTGCCTATGTTTTCTTCTAAGAGTTTTATACTGTCCGGTCTTGCATTTAGGTCTTTATCCATTTTGAGGTTATTTTTGTGTATGGTGTTAGGGAGTGCTCTAATTTCATTCCTTTAAATGTAGCTGTCCAGTTTTACCAGCACCATTTACTGAAGAGGCTGTCTTTTCTCCATTGTATATCCTTGTCTCCTTTGTCATAGATTAGTTGACCATACGTATGTGGGTTTATCTCTGGGTTTTCTATACTGTTCTACTGATCTATATTTCTGGGTTTTTTGCCAGTACCATATTGTCTTGATTACTGTAGCTTTGTAGTATAGTGTGAAGTCAGGTAGCCTGATTCCTCCAGCTCCATTTTTCTTTCTCAAGATTGCTTTGGGTATTCGGGGGCTTTTCTGTTTCCATACAAATTGTAAAACTATTTTGTTCCAATTCTGTGGAAAATGCCATTGGTAATTTGATAGGGATTGCAATGAATCTGTAGATTGCTTTGGGTAGTATTGTTCATTTTCACAATATTGATTCTTCCGGTCCAAGAACAAGGTATATCTCTCCATCTGTTTGTGTCATCTTTGATTTCTTTCATCAGTGCCTTATAGTTTTCTGTATACAGGACGTTTGCCTCCTTAGGTAGGTTTATTACTAGGTATTTTATTCTTTTTGTTGCAATGGTAAGTCAGAGTGTTTACCAAATTCATTGATTAGCTCTAGTAGTTTTCTGGTGGCATCTTTAGGATTCTCTATGTATAGTATCATGTCATCTGCAAACAGTGACAGTTTTACTTCTTCTTTTCTAATTTGTATTCCTTTTATTTATTTCTCTTTTCTAACTGCCATGGCTAGGAGTTCCAAAACTATGTTGTAAACTAGTGGCAAGAAAAGACATCCTTGTCTTCTTCCCGATGTTAGATAGAGGAAATGCTTTCAGGGTTTGACCACTGAGAATGATGTTTGATGTGTGTTTGTCGTACATGGCCTTTATTATGTTGGGGTAGGTTCCCTCAATGCCCACTATCTGGAGAGTTTTTTATCATAAATTTGTCTTGAATTTTGCCAAAAGCTTTCTCTGGATCTACTGAGAATATCATATGGTTTTTTTTCTTCAATTTGTTAACATGGTGTATCACATTGATTGATTTGTATTTAATGAAGAAGCCTTGCATAGCTGGGATAAGTTCCACTTGATCATGGTGTATGATCCTTTTAATGTACTGTTGAATTCTGTTTGGACACTTAGGTTGCTTCCATGTCCTGGCTATTGTAAATAGAGCTGCAATGAACATTGGCTTACATGTGTCTTTTTGAATTATGGTTTTCACAGGGTATATGCCCAGTAGTGGGATTCCTGGGCCATATGGTAGTTCTATTTTTACTTTTTTAAGGAACCGTCATACTCTTCTCCATAGTGGCTGTATCAATTTACATTCCCACCAACAGTACAAGAGGGTTCCCTTTTCTCTACACCCTCTCCAGCATTTTTTGTTTGTACAATTTTTCATGATGGCCATTCTGACTGGTGTGACGTGATACCTCATTGTGGTTTTGATTTGCATTTCTCTAATGATTAGTGATGTTAAACATCCTTTCATGTGTTTGTTGGTAGTCTGTATATCTTCTTTGGAGAAATGTCTATTTAGGTTTTCCACCCATTATGGGACTGGGTTGTTTGGGGTTTTTTTTGCTATTGAGCTGCATGAGCTGCTTGTATATTTTGGATATTAATCCTTTGTCAGTTGCTTCAATTGCAAATATTTTATCTCATTCTGAGTGTTGTCTTTTCATCTTGTTTGGTTTCATTTGCTGTGCAAAAGGTTTTAAGTTTCATGAGGTCCCATTTGTTTATTTTTGTTTTTATTCCCATTTCTTTAAAAGGTGGGTCAAAAAGGGTCTTGCTGTGATTTATGTCAGAGTGTTTTGTGTATGTTTTCCTCTAAGTGTTTTATAGTGTCTGGCCTTACATTTAGTCTTTAATCCATTTTGAGTTTATTTTTGTGTATGGTGTTCACAAGTGTTCTAATTTCATTCTTTTACATGTATCAGTAGAGTTTTCCCGGCACCAATTATTGAAGAGGCTGTCTTTTCTCCATTGTATATTCTTGCCTCCTTTATCAAAGATAAGGTGACCATATGTGCATGGTTTTTTCTCTGGGCTTCCTCTCCTGTTCCATTGATCTATATTTCTGGTTTTGTGCCAGTACCATAGTGTCTTGATTACTGTAGATTTGCAGTATAGTCTGAAGTCAGACAGCCTGATTCCTGCAGGTCCATTTTTCTTTCTCAGTATTATGTTGGCTCTTCCGGGTCTTTTCTGTTTCCATACAAATTGTGAAAGTTTTTGTTCTAGTTGTGTGAAAAATGCCATTGGTAGTTTGATAGGGATTGCACTGAATCTGTAGATTGCTTTGGGTATTATAGTCATTTTCACAATGTTGATTCCTCCAATCCAAAAACATGGTATATCTCTCCATCTGGTTGTATAGTCTTTGATTTCTTTCATCTGTGTCTTATAGTTTTCTGCATAGAGGTCTTTTGTCTCCTTAGGTAGGTTTATTCCTAGGTATTTTATTCTTTTTGTTGCAATGGTAAATGGGAGAGTTTCCTTAATTTCTCTTTTAGATATTTTGTCGTTAGCGTATAGGAATGCAAGAGATTTCTGTGCCTAATTTTTGTATCCTTCTATTTTACCAAATTCATTGATTAGCTCTAGTAATTTTCTGGTAGCATCTTTAGGATTCTCTATGTGTGTAGTATTATGTCATCTGCAAACAGTGACAGTTTTACTTCTTTTCTGATTTGGATTTCTTTTATTTCTTTTTCTCCCCTTATTGCCATGGCTAGGACTTCCAAATCTATGTTGAATCATAGTGTTGCAGAGTGGGCAACCTTGTCTTATTCCTGATTGCAAACTGATGGTTTCAGTTTGTCAGCATTGAGAACGATGTTGCCTGTGGGTTTGTCATAATTGGCCTTTATTATGTTGAGGTAGTTTCCCCCTATGCCTACTTTCTGGAGAGTTTTTCTCCTTAATGGGTGTTGAATGTTGTCAAAAGCTCTTTCTGCATCTATTGAGATTATCATGTGTTTTCATCCTTCAATTTGTTAATATGGATTATCACACAGATTGATTTGCATACATTGAAGAATCCTTGAATTCCTAGGATAAACCCTACTTGATGATTGTGTGTGATCCTTTTAATGTGCTGTTGGATTCTGTGTGCTAGTATTTTGTTGAGTATTTTTGCATCTATGTTCATCAGTGATATTGGCCTGTAGTTTTCTTTCTTTGTGATGTCCTTGTCTGATTTTGGTATCAGGGTGATGATTGCCTCGCAGAATGAGTTTGGGAGTGTTCCTTCCTCTGCTATACTTTGGAATAGTTTGATAAGGATAGGTGTTAGCTCTTCTCTAAATGTTTCATAGAATTCACCTGTGAAGCCATCTGCTCCTGGGCTTTTGTTTGTTGGAAGATTTTTATACACAGTTTCAATTTCAGTGCTTGTGATTGGTCTGTTCATATTTTCTATTTCTTCCTGGTTCAGTTTGGAAGGTTGTACTTTTCTAAGAATTTGTCCATTTCTTCCAGTTTGTCCATTTTATTAGCATATAGTTGCCTGTAGTAGTTTCTTATGATCCTTTGTATTTCTCTGGTGTCCATTGTAAGTTCTTCATTTTCATTTCTAATTCTGTTGATTTGAGTCTTCTCCCTTTTATCCTTGGTGAGTCTGGCTAATGGTTTATCAATTTTGTTTATCTTCCCAAAGAACCAGCTTTTGCTTGTATTGATTTTTGCTTTTGTTTACTTCATTTCTCTTTTATTTATATCTGATCTGATCTTCATGATTTCTTTCGGTCTGCTAACTTTGGACTTTTTTGTCCTTCTTTCTCTAATTGCTTTAGGTGTAAGGTATTTTTGTTTATTTGAGATTTTTCTTCTTTCTTCATGTAGGATTGTATTGCTATAAACTTCCCTCTTAAGACTGCTTTTGCTGCATCCCTTAGGTTTTGGGTCGTTGTGTTTTCACCATTATTTGTTTCTAGGTATTTTGTAATTTCCTCTTTGATTTCTTCATGATTTCTCAGTTATTTACTAGCATAGTGTTTAGCCTCCATGTTTTTTATATTTTTTACAGTTTCTTTCCTGTAATTGATATCTTTTTTTCATAGTATTGTGGTCAGAAAAGATATTTCAAATGACTTCAATTTTGTTAAATTTACTAAGTCTTGGTTTGTGACCCAAGATATGATGTATCCTGGAGAATGTTCCATGAGCACTTGATAAGAAAGTGTATTCTGTAGTGTTTGGATGGAATATCCTATAAATATCAGTTAAGCCCATCTGATCTAATGTGTCATTTAAAGCTTGTGTTTCCTTATTTATTTTCATTTTGGTTGATCTGTCCGTTGGTGAAAGTGGGTTGTTAAAGTACCCTAATATGACTGTGTTACTGTCAATTTCCCCTTTTATGGCTGTTAGCATTTGCCTTATGTATTGAGGTGCTCCTATGGTGGGTGCATAAATATTTACAATTGTTATATCTTCTTCTTGGATTGATCCCTTGATCGTTATGTCATGTCCTTCTTTGTCTTTTGTAATAGTCTTTATTTTAAAGTGTATTTTTTCTGAGTTGAGAATTGTTACTCCAGCTTTCTTTTGATTTCCTTTTGCATGGAATATCTTTTTCCATCCCCTCACTTTCACTATGTATGTGTCTCTAGGTCTGAAGTGGGTCTCTTGTAGACAGCATATATACGAGTCTAGTTTTTGTATCCATTCAACCAGTCTGTGTCTTTTGGTTGGAGCACTTAATCCATTTACATGTAAGGTAATTATCGATATGTTTGTTCCTATTACCATTTTCTTAAATGTTTGGGTTTCTTATTGTAGGTCTTTTCCTTCTTTTGTGTTTCCTCCCCAGAGAAGTTCCTTTAGCATTTGTTGTAAAGCTTGTTTGGTGGTGCTGAATTCTCTTAGCTTTTGTTTGTCTGTAAAGGTTTTAAGTTCTCCATCAAATCTGAATGAGATCCATGCAGAGTAGAGTAATCTTGGTTGTAGGTTTCTCCCTTTCATCACTTTAAATATGTCCTGCCACTTCCTTCTGGCTTGCAGAGCTTATGCTGAAAGATCAGCTGTTAAACTTATGGGAACTCCCTGTATGTTATTTGTTGCTTTTCCCTTGCTGCTTTTAATATTTTTTCTTTGTATTTCACTTTTGATAGTTTGATTAATATGTGTCTTGGTGTGTTTCTCCTCGGATTTATCCTGTATGGGACTCGCTGCACTTTCTGGACTTGATTGACCATTTCCTTTCCCATATTAGGGATGTTTTCAATGTTAATCCCTTCAAATATTTTCTCAGACCCTTTCTTCTTCTCTTCTTCTGGGACCACTATAATTCTAATGTTGGTGCATTTAATTTTGTCACAGTGGTCCCTGAGACTGTCCTCAATTCTTTTCATTCTTTTTTCTTTATTCTGCTCTGTGGCAAATATTTCCACTCTTTTATCTTCCAGGTCCCTTATCCGTTCATCTGCCTCAGTTATTCTGCTATTGATTCCTTCTAGAGAATTTTTAATTTCATTTATTGTGTTGTTCATCATTGTTTGCTTGGTCTTTAGTTCTTCTATGTCCTTGTTAAATATTTCTTGTATTTTCACCATTCTATTTCCAAGATTTTGGATCATCTCTAGTATCATTACTCTGAATTCTTTTTCAGACTGTCTGCCTATTTCCTCTACATTTGTTTGGCCTGGTCGGTTTTTACCTTGCTCCTTCATCTGCTGCATATTTCTCTGTCTTCTCATTTTGTTTAACTTACTGTGTTTGTGGTCTCTTTTTCACAGGCTGCAGGTTCGTAGTTCCCATTAATTTTGGTGTCTGCCCCCAGTGGCTGAGATTGGTTCAGTGGCTTGTGTAGGCTTCCTGGTGGAGGGGACTGGTGCCTGTGTTCTGGTGGGTGGGTGTGGATCTTGTCCTTCTAGTGGGCTGGGCCGTGTCCAGTGGTGTGTTTTGGAGTGTCTGTCAACTTTGTATGACCTTAGGCGACCTCCTGCTAATGGGTGGGATTCTGTTCATATCTTGCTGTTTGTTTGGCATGCGGTGGCCAGCACTGGAGTTTGCTGGCTGTTGGGTGGAGCTGGGTCTTCATGTTGAGATGTATATATCTGAGAGAGCTCTTGCTGATTGATATTTCATAGGGCTGGGAGGTCTCTCTTGGTCCAATGTCCTGTACTCAGCTCTCCCACCTTGGAGACTGAGGCTCCTCACCTGGCTGGATCACCGAGACACTGCCAGCCTCTTGGCTTGAAAAAAAAGGAAGAAACAAATAAAATAGAACAATGAATCGATAGAACCCCAGACCCAAATGGTAAAAGCAAAACTAAACATAAAAAATGACACAAAGAAACATACACACACACACTCATAAAAAGAGAACGAACAAACAGCAACACATACAACAGACTGAACCATAGGACAAATGATAAAAGCAAACTTAAACTGACAAAATCACAAAAGAAACATACACATACACACTCACAAAAGGAGAAAAAAAGGAAAAAAATTTAGAAATAATAATAAAGTTTTAAAAATAAAAGTACATAAAAAGGAAGAAAGAGAACATCCAAAGCAATAAACAAATCAACCAATGATAACAAGCACTAAAAACTAAACTAAGATAAACATAAAACCAAAACCAAATCAGAGCCAGAAAGCAAACCCCGTCTACAGTTGACCCTAATGTCCACTCTCTCGATTTTGGGACATTTGTCTTCTATTCTATTACACAGATGCTCTGTTTATTAAGTTGATTCTGGGGATTTTATCTGCTGCTCTTGAGGCTGCACGGAGAAATTTCCTTTTCTCTTCTTTGTTCACATAGCTCCTGGGGTTCAGCTTTCATTTTGGCCCTGCCTCTGCATGTAGGCCACCCTCAGGTCTCTGTTCCCCACCCAGACAGGAGGGGGTTAAAGCAACAGCTGATTAGGTCTCTCTTTCTCACTCAGGCTGGGGAGAGGGAGGGGTATGGTAATCATAATTGGCATGTAGGGCAAGCCTGTTGTGGCAGAGGCCAGCATGACATTACAACAGCCTGAGGCATGCAGTGTGTCCTCCCTGGGAAGTTGTCCCTGGATCATGGGACCCTGGCAGTGGCATGCTGCACGGGATGGGTGGGTGGGTGTTGGTAGTGACCTGTGCTTGCACACAGGATTCTTGGTGTCAGCAGCAGCAGCATTAGCAGTTCATGCCCGTCTCTGGGCTGTCAGCTGATATCCTTGGCTCGTGCCCATCTCTGGAGCTCACTTAGTTGGTGCTCTGCTTTCTGTGGGCACAGGGAGTGGGAATCACTTCTTCTTATGCATCTCAAAACAATAGTCTCTTGCCTCTCCGGCAGGTCCAGTCTTTTTTCTGGACTCCCTCTTGGCTAGCTGTGGTGCACTAGCCCCCTTCAGGCTGTCTTCACACAGCCAACCCCAGTCCTCTCCCTGCGGTCTCACCTCTGAAGCCCAAGCCTCAGATCCCAGCCTCCACCTGCCCCAGTGAGTGAGCAGACAAGCCTCTCAGGTTGGTGAGTGCTGGTCAGCACCTATCCTTTGTATGGAAATCTCCCCACTTTGCCCTCTGCTACTTTTACCCCTGTTGCTGTGCTCTCCTCCATGGCTCCAAAGCTTCCCCACACCACCCCCCATCCCCACCAGTGAAGGGACTCCCTAGTGTGTGAAAACTTTTCGTCCTTCACAGCTCCCTCCCAGAGGTGCAGCCCCCATCCCTATTCCTTTGTCTCTTTTTTCTTTTGCCCTACCTAGGTACATGGTGGGTTTCCTGCCTTTTAGGAAGTCTGAGGTCTTCTGTCAGCATTCAGTAGGTGTTCTGTAGGAATTGTTCCAAATGTAGATGTATTTTTGATGTATATGTGGGGAGGACGGTGATCTCCACATCTTACTCCTTTGCTATCTTGAAGGTCTCTATGCCTCCATTCTTTTCCCAAGATCCTCGATCATCTTCACTATCATTATTCTGAATTCTTTTTCTGGAAGATTGCCGATCTCCACTTCATTTAATTGTTTTTCTGGGGTTTTATCTTGTTCCTTCATCTGGGACATAGTCCTCTGCCTTTTTGTTTTGTCTCTCTTTCTGTGACTGTGGTTTTCATTCTGCACGCTGCAGGATTGTAGTTCTTCCTGCTTTCTGCCATCTTCCCTCTGGCCGTTGTTGTTGTTTTTAATTACAGATTTTATTTCACTTCTAGTGACAAGACTGTTCAAATTATCTGTTTTCTCTTGACTCAACTGCTGCAGGCTGAAAGTTTCTAGAAACTTTTCCGTTTCTTCTAAGTTGCCCAATTTGTTGGCATATAACTCTTCTTAGTATTCTCTTACAATTTTTTGCATTTCTGTGGTATCAGTTTTTACTTCTCCTCTTTCTTTCTTATTTTGTTTATTTGGGTCCTCTCTCTTTTCTTCTTGGTGAGCCTGGCTAGAGGTCTGTCAATTTTGTTTATCTTTTCAAAAAACCAGCTCTTGGTTTCATTGATCTTTTCTATTGTTTTTTAAATCTCTATTTATTTCCTCTGTGCTCTTTATTAGTTCCTTCTGCTGACTTTGGATTTTATTTGTTCTTTTTCTAATTCTTTAAGATAGTAGTTTAGGTTATTTATTTGAGATTTTTCTTGTTTCTTTAGGAGGGCCTGTATCACAATGAACTTCCCTCTTAGAACTACATCACATAGATTTTGCAAGGTTGTGTTTTCATTGTCATTTGTCTTGAGGTATTTTCCAATTTCCCCTTTGATTTCATAATTGATCCACTTATTTTTAGTAGCATGTTTAGGTTTAGTATTTCTATACTCTTTGTTTGTGCTTGTCTGAGAAATTCTTTATCTGTTTTTCTATTTTAAATGACAATCTTGCTGGGTAGAGTATCCTAGGTTGCAGGGTTTTCCTTTTCAGGACTTTGAATATATCATGCCACCTCTTTCTGTTCTGCAAAATACCTGAAGAAAAATCAGCTTAATGGGGGTTCCCTTGTAACTGACTCTTTGTTTTTCTCTTGCCTCCTTTAGAATCCTCTCTTTATCTTTAACTTTTGCCATTTTAATTATGATGTCTTGGTATGGGTCTGTTTGGGTTCATCTAGTTTGGGACCCTCTGTGCTTCTGTACCCGAATATCTGTTTTTTTCTTTAGGTTTAGGAAAATTTTCAGCCATAATTTCTTTTTTTTTTTGGTAATACATTTATTTATTTATTTTTGGCTGTGTTGGGTCTTCATTGCTGTGAACAGGCTTTCTCTCTAGTTGTGGTGAGTGGGGGCTACTCTTCATTGTGGTGCACAGACTTCTCATTGTGGTGGCTTCTCTTGTTGTGGAGCTCGGGCTCTAGGTGCACGGGCTTCAGTAGTTGTGGTATGCAGGCTTAGTAGTTGTGGCTCGTGGGCTCTAGAGCACAGGCTCAGTAGTTGTGACGCATGGTCTTAGTTGCTCCATGGCATGTGGGATCTTCCTGGACCAGGGCTTGAACCCATGTCCCCTGCACTGGCAGGCAGATTCTTAACTACTGCACCACCAGGGAAGTCCCACATAATTTCTTTAAATACATTTTTATCTCCTTCTCTCTCTCTGCTTCTGGAACCCCTATTGTAGTCGGTTGGCATGTTTTATATTATCCCATAGATCTCTTATGCAGCTTTCATTTTTTAAAAAATTTTTCTTTCTGTCTGCTGTTCTGATAGAGTGATTTCCATTATTCTATCTTCCAGGTCACTTATTCATTCTTTTGCATTCTTCGGTCTGCTATTCATTGCTTCTAGTTTGGTTTTGTATCTTGGCAATTAAGTTGTCTAATTTTGATTGGTTCCGTTTTATAGTTTCTAGTTCCTTGTTACAAGGATCTGTATTTCTGTTGATAATCTTTTTTCATTCCTTTAGCATTTTTATTACTTCCTTTTTCAACTTAGTGTCTAGTAGACTGGTGAGGTCTATTTCATTATTTGTTCTTTCAGGGGATTTCTCTTGCTCTTTTAATGGGGAGCCCTTCCTTTGCTTTCTCATTTTACTTAAGTTTTTCTGTCTCTATGAATTTAGGGGAAACAGTTATCTACTGTGGTCTTGAAGAGGTGCTTTTATGTGGGAGCATCCCTGTGCAGACTGTGTGCATCCAGTATTTTTGGTGTGAGAGCTGTTTTTGGTATGGATGCCAGCCACATCTTTTCTCAGTGTTCTGTCCATTATCCCCTTGATAGGGGGTTATTGTTGTGCTTCCCGGAGCCTGCACTGGTTATTGAGCAGGGCCTCCTATTTGCTCCATGGCTGTCACAGCCCTGTTGGGGGGAGGTTCTGTTCCCCAGTTGTTACAGTAGATGCCCTGAGGGTCAGGTTTCATAAGGCTCCATTGCCCTTAAGTGTGTGCTCTGTCCCTAAGGAGGTGATTGCTGAAGCAAGTTACGACCAAGTGGTCAAGAGGATCTAAGTGCCACCTGTGCAGGTGTCCATGGTTCTGCCTAGAGAAAGGCCAAGATCATGTCCCTTTCTCTGTTGTGTTTGTCCCAGACCTGGTGCTAGGCTGGTGCCTGGGGCTGTGGTACTGTGGCTGCAGAAATTGAGGTGGCTGTGCTGATACAGCCTGGGACCTGGGCTGCCTATGTGGCAGGGCTTTCCCAGGACCTGTCCACCCTAGGTGTAGCTTCAAGCTGTGGTGTGGGTCGGGTGGAATGGGAGAGCTCCCACTGGGAAATGAACCACTGCATACTCCTCCCCAGGGGCTGTCTTCCCAAGGCATGCATTTCTGTGGTGCCACCTGGTGTGCACACCAACAAAGTCCACCCCTGCTGGACCCACTCCCACTATGCACATACTGACAGTGGGCTCTAAGTTTCAGCCAAGACCACACCCAAGGCCCTCCAGGCTGTCTCTGTGGAGCTAGATCAAGTCTTCTCCAGGGCCTATCTGCTCAATATTCAGCTCCTGGCTGCTGCTAGCAGCCCCACTGGGTGTGGATTTGGGGCTGGGAAGTGTGGTGAGGTGGCAGCCGTCAGCATAGGTCTCCTTCCAACCTGATTGCTAGCAAGCCTGCACACGTGCCCTCCTTGACAGCAGAGTCCAGGCCCCTCCAGCCCCTCTGTCTGTCCCAGTGAATCTCCTATCAGGCAAGTGAGCTCCTCAGGTTGAAGTCCTGCACCTGTGGACTTTCCCTCCTTCACAGATCCCTCCCAGGGGCACCGGACCCATCCTGATGCTTTTTTCCCCCATCCTACCTTGTTACGTGGGGATCTTTCTTGCACCTTTGTTTATATAAGAGACTTTCTGCCAGTTTCCCATTGGTTTTCTGTGAGAGTTGTTCCATAGGTAGATGAATGTTGATGTGTTTGTGCGGGGAGGTGAGTTCCATATCCTCCTAGTCTGCCACCTGGGTCCTCTCTGAGGCATGATAAGATTTATATCTTTAAGGACAATAAATAAAAATGTAAGTTTTCTCCTGGGAGTTTTAGAGTATATTTGTCTATTATAAGTCTTAGGATAATTATTAGTAAAATAGTTTTGAAGCACAGGGCAACTTTGCTCCAATATCCTGATCTTTAAGACTATCTACAAGCAATTTTGAGAGGAATAGGTGAGGTCTTAGGATGGTAAAGATAGGTGGGCCTTGACTTGTTTCTAGAGTTGTACTTGTAGTTTTGTAGGAATTTGCAAGACAAAGAGAGTTGTTCCTTTAAGCCCTTAAATATTGTACTCCAGCTGATTTATTTCCTGATTATTTGTAAGAGGACCTGGGGAATTGCTGAGAAGAAAGATCAATTTTTGAAAAGGAGAATTGATGTTGGATTTTGCTTTAAGACTAATTTCTATTCTTTCATCTTCATAAGGAGTTCCTTAAGGCTGGTCATTATAATTGTTTTCTTTTCAATTTGATCCTCCCATAGGTACCAGTATGACAGCTGCTTATGATGAGAGCTCTCAATTTTTTTCCCTTTTAAATACAGCCAATTTTAAGTATCTATTGCCTGGCCATTGACAAGTAGGATCTTATATTAATTTAAAAAGGTTACTCAAACCAATAAGCATTTTTTGGTTTACCCAAAGATGTTAGAGGCATCTCACAAGAGAGTATATAGCCCTCACAAGATCAAGAAATTTTACTCCCAGATATAGTCTAAGAAGGTGAAAGCTCTTCCTTGCTGCTGGCAGTAAGAATGGTGTAGTGAAAAAGGTGTCTCCAGCGTCCCACAAATAATGTGGGGCACCTCCTGCTGTAAATATGCTAATCAATGCACTGGGCAGATGCTACTGGAATGGAATTTGTCCAGCATTAACAAGCAACAGAGGTTGATATGAAAAAGGCCCCTTGTGGACTGGTACCCCTTAAGAAAAACTCCCCTGGGAGCTGGCACAGCCAGACAAAGAGAGTGCTGCTTGTGACTTTGTGTCTCAGAATCCCAGTCTATTCAACTGGCCACCTGATGCACCTTTCAGATGTCAGAGACCACAGAGAATATTCCCACTGGACACAAGGTCAAGCTCTAGGCACATAGAAAAGTATGGAAGACAAAAACTTCCTCCCGTTTTACATACAGAACCCACAGCTGAGTTTGACTGAAGAAACAGTGGTCTGGTGAGAATGGTTAACCCTCCAGGTTGTGAGCCTGGCTCAGAGAGCAGGCTGATAGGGACTCTGCCTGCATTCTTCCCTATTTCTTCCTCCTTATGACAAACAACACAATAGACAGGCAAACAGACACACACACACACACACACACACACACACACACACACACACACACACGCAACAGTGACCATCTTTGAGAGAAGAATCCACAAGTGTTGCTAAGTGCAAGGAACTTAATTCCACAATTATTTTCTCCTGATAATCTAAACTGAGTGAGAGAGAGAGAGAGAAAAGGCACTCTCACCACTTCCCTTTGAAAGAGACCTTGGGGTCAGAGATCAGGAGGCTGACATGTAAGAAATCTTACCTTCTGCTGGCCTTTGTCACATGTCCCAGGATCTCTCAGCTGCAGCAGCCTCAGAGTGGGAAACAGGTCCAGCCAGCCCCCTGGCTGACTCACCAACCACTGGGGAGGGGGAAAATTTCCCCCTCTTTCCCACTTGAGTTGTTGTGGCTGGACTAATCAAATTGACACAAGACAGATTAACAGGAGAAAAAGAAACAAATTTAAATTCATGCACATGGAGGTCCCATAGAAATGGAAACCTAAGAAGTGGCCAAATCAGGCAGCTTTTATACTTTCTCTGCAAGTTTTGGCTGCTAGATCCTAGGGTTCTTTTAAAAGGTTATGAATTTTCAGGTCTTTGGTAATACCAACTAGTTGTCTTATTTCTGTGATGGTAAGTAGTAGGTCACAGAAATTTAAATACTCTTAACAGTCAGTTGGTCCCTTTTTATTCCTCCTGTTGTACAAAATCTTTAAAAATCTTTTGAATCCCGAGATGCATGAAATTTCAAGTTTCAGTTTCAAATCCCCCACTGCTCTGACCTTATGGGTTATTACTGGGAAGATGGATGTCCTCAGAAGCTGAATTCATAGGTATCTGCTTTCCTCTCCAGGGTGTCACAATCAGCCTCACAGGGATAGGGTTGGCCCTCACACCCTCATGTATGATGGTGGCAGGATCACTGGGACTGGACCCTACACTCTGAGGGCATAGAAACAATGCTTTGGCATACTAGTTCACCAGGGCACTGAGCTATGTCCAGCCTGATTCTATGGGCATTTTATAGTTAGTGAGGAGCTTGCTAACTTCCTGGGTATTTTAGGCAGGGAAGGCACTAGGTGTTCAGGCTGTTTATGTAGGACCATTGTATCTTTTGCCACCATGTGTTGCCGTGGCCCACAATATCCCACAGGATTGGGGGAGGAGGTGCAACAGCAGCAATGTTTGTAGCAAGAGAGGGACCAGAGGCCTTGGGTGTACCTGCCTTCCTGAGGCTCCATGCTTTCCTGAGCCAGGGTGCCCTAATTGTACTCATTACTACTGGAGTCCTGAAAATACAGAGGAAGGGAGTCTCCTTTTTGTAAGGGAGTCCCCTCCTTTATCTGGTAGTGCACGCTTGGACAGGGGTTGTCACCTGTATGCCCCAGCCTTTAACTAATGAAAATCTTAGCCAGTTTTCCTAACAGTTATACCTGAAGTCTAACACCCTCCGGGGGAATTCACCATCTGTGGGGCACTGATGGGTAGAAGACATGTCCACAGAAACTGAAATCAGCTCGGATGAGCATTGCTCTGAGGTTTGTGAAAACTCTGGTTGTCCCCTTCAGAGTTAGCACTATAGGATAGGAAGCATCTTTGTAGGTGATACACTGCAGCACAAATGCCAGCAAGTGGTGGGCCTCCCCCAGGGAGAATTACCCACGAGAGCTAAGGGGCAACTCCACGTTCCTGCTCATGATGCCTGTTGTTATGACTTTGTTAAATTAACATGTGTTAAGTGGGGCAGGGTGCCAGATGGCTGGTGAGTTGCAGTTCAACAACATACCACAAGAGAAATTGAAATAGTGAAGTAATTACTCAGAGGCTCTGGAGGAAGGACACAGTACACCTGGAGGGCCCACTGGGGACATCAAGGTGAATGCAGAGAGAGAGAGACAGGACCTGGAGCACATGCCTTTATTAGGGTCATGGGTGTAGTGCTTTGGGGTTCCTGGACCAAGGC
The DNA here is from genome assembly GCF_951394435.1 of Stenella coeruleoalba. Lineage (NCBI taxonomy): Eukaryota > Metazoa > Chordata > Mammalia > Artiodactyla > Delphinidae > Stenella > Stenella coeruleoalba. The sequence continues at coordinate 128,875,069 of NC_137147.1, forward strand.
TGGATTGGTCAATTCAAGCCAGAAGAGCAGGGTCTGGTGAGTTTCTTTGGGGTCTTATCTAAGGGGAACGAAAAGGGAAGGCCCTGGGAGGCCACAGGGGTTGTTGATCAGAAGGGCTGTTGGGGGAATCATATTAGGAACTTATTCACTTGTGACTCTGTGGGCAGCTGTCTAGGACATGTGCTTGCATGAGGGGCTGATGTCAGCTAAGGTCCCTGCAGGTCAGTTTGCCAAACAAAATGGATTCTAAGCAGCAATACTGTGAAGTGTGTTGACCTAAGACAAATAGACTGCATATATTTCTCCAGCAAAGATGGGATTATTCAGGGTCAGCAGAGAATTGCAATTTGAGGTCTGCATACTTGGGGAGGTACCTGAAAGCTCCTGCATAGCAAGGGAAGTAGAACTCCTTCATGAGGGGAAAAGGATGTTGGGACGAACTGTTGTAAACAAAGAGGCCATGGCTTCTTATTGGCTGGGTCCTCGTCAGGAAGGAAGAGGATCTTTCTTCCTCCTGTAGGGCTCTGCTACTGTTGGAGGGCGTGCGAGCGCCCCCTGCTGGTTTCCTGGCTCTATTTAATGCAGATGTCTTTATTAATTTTTTACAAGCTCAACTCTTGACAAGGACAAAACAGCAATAATCAAAGCTGTAAAAATATAATATTTATTCTGGACAACATTAAGTTTGCCTAAGTGTAGTGACAAATGCAATTTCAAAAGTGCATTAAGCCTTTAAAAACTTATCCTCCTGAAAGCCCTGCTTCCCGTTGCACAATCCCTATGTCTTCTCGATCTCTCAACTATTTTGTGGGGGTGGAGGAAACAGGTGAAAAATTGGTAGAAGGCTACGATACTTAGCTGTAGTTGCTATAGGTCTGAAATACCTTAAAAGAGAGATAATTGTTTAACTTTAGACTAAAAGTAGATGTATATACTCCAACATACTCGAGCCAAATTCTGTGGTTCAAGCTATGTGTCTATAAAACACTACTTGTTTTGGTATTTGGCTTTTGACAGCTTTTAATCCAACTTCTCCTTCTTCTATTTCTGCCTCACAACTGGGCAAGATGGTAAGAAAGCCTAGGTGCTCCTTACTTTAGAGCAGGTGGAAAGTTCAATCCATGCATGGGAATCCTCGTCTCAGCCCCACCCCTAACCATCATACAAACCCCAAGCCAGTCTCCTTTCCTTTTTCTTCAAGCTGTGTAGGATCTGCCCGGGAGCTGCTCTGCCCTCCCCAGAAAGCCTCCATTATGTGAGTAATAAACATGTTTGTACCCTCTTTGAATGTGTGTGTCATTATCAGTCTGGACATCCAAACAAAATTTTGAATGAAAGTTCCTCCTCTATCTTCAAGTTGGCTACAACAGAATGTTGCTCTCATATCCTTTTTTTAAATGCTGTCGACTGAAATTTCAGGTCCTGGCTGGAGGCTGGTAGTTCCCCTTCCTGAACAGCTTATTATGTCCACACATCAATCACTTCCCTTGGTATCTCACACTCAAAGCACTATGCAGCAGTTAAAATTGCCCCAGGTTCAGGTATCAGACAACTAGGGATACTCTTATGCCTTTATGTCTGATAACTTATTTAAATTAGCCAAACCACAGGGAGCCCACAACACCTAGCTAAGGACAGCCCACTTGCCGTGTACAAGCTGCCCCCTAGAGCTTCAACTTGCTGTTACCCTGTCCCAGGTGCAACCTCTCATTTAACCCTGCCTGGCAGCCTTCTCTTGTTTGGGACTGCAAGTTATTAAAAAGTTCTGTCTTTTATCTATCTTAGAGTCATTGTGTTGTGTCCCACCATTAAAGTAATCTTTAAAACTTATCGAATAATTGGCATTACAGACAGCACGTCTAGGCCATTATGGCTGATATATGGGCAGCTTTGTAGGAGGATGTGCTCTTGGGTTATTATGGGTTCCAGACCACTGAAAAAATGGCTTGGGGCAAAACTTCCACTTGTTGGTGAGCTTTACCCTTGATGCTGTGTCTGCTGGTAGTAGCTGCATCTCTCCTTTCCTAAATTTTCTGGGTGTCAGAATATTCTAAATGAACACTGCTGATTGGCTAAACTCTGGGGGCCATATGCAGTTCAGGTAGGGGCTCACCTTAGGGCAATCTGAGTGACAGGCCACTTAGCCGCACTTTCTAGGTCTGGGCATTCTGGTTGTTACCGAACCAAACTTGGGTCAGCTCACCAGTACACAGCAATGCCAATCTACTGACATCAGGTTGTGGTGAAGGAAAGTGCAGGGTTTATTGCAGGAGCCAAGGAAGGAGTGTGGGTGGCTCATGCTCAAAGAACCCAAACTCCCTGATGAGTTTCAGGGGAGGGTTTTTAAAGATAGAGTGAGGGAGAGAGCTGCAGGGTCTGTGATCAGCTCATGCACAATTCTCTGTCTGATGGTGAGGTAAAAGTGTGGTGTCACAGGGGTTAACATCATCAATACTCAGGCTCCAGCTGGTCTGGGGGCTACATGCTCATGGTCATGATGCAGTTAGCTTCTTCCTTCTGGTGCAGGTTTTAGTATCTGCAAAACAGCTAAGGACTGTGCATCAGACACTGTTATCCATGTCCTTCATGGAGGAACTAAAGTTTATGTGACTCTGCTATGTGGGTGATCTATTGTTTAAATTGTTACCAGTTCTCCTGACCCAACTGCTATCTTTTGTTACTACATGTTCACGTTCTTGCAGTCATTAAATCTTGAGACAGGTTTTTATGATTCAAGGGAGGCCTGGAAGACTAAAGCTTTTCTACAAACAAGAGGCAAGTGGGGGCGGTCCACACCCAGAAGGCCTCATAAGGTTGTGCTCAGTTATATGGTATATTTCTAGTTGCAGTCTGTATTTGGCAGAGGTTTATCCCAAGGGCCTATCACCTCTTGGGTGTCAGTACTTCTGTAATATTATTTTGGGCAGAACTTTAGTTTATCCATGTATTCTAGGTAACCCCTGTAGAGAAAGGTGTTGGCTGGACCTGCCCACCATATAGAAGTGGCACCTGGGTCTCCTTGCCAATGTTATGCAGCTGGAGGTGTTACTGACCAGGGTTCTTGGGCTCCTTAATCAATAGAAAGTGATCAGAGGCCAGACAAGAAATTTAGGCAAGGCTTTACTGGGGCCCCTGCTGCATCATGGAGGAGAGAGAACAAACAACAGATTTCCTTGCTTGCTCCCTCCCTGAGGGGTTGTGAGCTGGCTCCTTATAAGGAGTGAAGGTAGGGGTGTGACCAGGAGTTGTGTCGGAGGAGTGGCTCAGGTGGTGTGCCCACCCCTTGTTGGTGGTGTGTGCAGGGGGCATGTGCAGTACCCTGCTGTTGCTCCTGACCCCCTGCTTTTGCTCCAGGCTCTTTAAAAGTGGCAATTGGGATTTTTGGTCTCTTTGTATCTTTTGTTTAGAATTTGCCCTAACTGCACAAGCATGCAGTTGTTTTTTGTCCCATATAGTTTCCTTGTATTTCGTTGCTTGAGGAGAGGTGTATCCAGGTGCAAGCATTGCAGCACAGTAGCAAAGGGTCCCAGGTCGCAGCCTGTCTCATTGCCCCCTGAGGGACTAGATGCCCTATTCTTAAGGGGTAATGGGTCGAAGCTCTCTTCTTCTGAAACTTCTCCCTGCTGGACAAGGGTTGCAGACCCTAGCCTATCCTAGAGGTATAGAAGTCCCTCTCTGATTGTTCCAAGGACCTATAGGGAACTGGGCCTCTTTCTGTTGGAATGGGCTGAATTTCTTGAGTCATCATAAGCCTTACTTCAAACTGTTGGAGCCTAAAGACACAAACTTAACCAAAAGGTTAAACAACAAGGGCAGGGACTTCTTTGGTGGTGTAGTGGTTAAAAATCCACCTGCCAATGCAGGGGTCATGGGTTCAAGCCCTGGTCCGGGAAAACCCCACATGCTGCGGAGCAACTAAGCCCATGCACCACAACTACTGAGCCTGCATTCTAGAGCCTGTGAGCCACAACTACTGAGCCCACACACCACAACTATTGAAGCCCAGGGGACTAGAGCCCATGCTATGCAACAAGAGAAGCCACCACAATGAGAAGCATGTGCACTGCAATGAAGAGTAGCCACTGCTCACCACAACTAGAGAAAGCCCGCATGCAGCAGCAGAGACCCAACACAGCCAAAAAATAAATATAATTTTAAAAAACATGTAAGCAAACAAGGGCTACAAATGAGAAGAACAGTAGCCACTAAAGGGCCTGGAAAGGGAAGGAACAAGGTTAACTTTGGGCTTCCTTAACTGTTGACCAGACAAGGGAGGCGACATCGCCCCTGCCAAACTTATGAAGCCACTCTGCCTGGGTGTATGTTTCCTTAATATTAATTTTACATGTCCTGTTGCATTGATCCAAGTGCAGCAGTAAGTATTACTTGTCGCACAAACTCTACCTTGTTCTGCCGGAAGGTAATCAACAGCCAGACAGTTGTCAAGAACCACATCAACCAAGGAAACAAGAGAGGTGCCAAGTCCCATTAAGGCTTCAAATAAGAGCCAACCCACTACATCATTTTACTTATTTGTTGATGGTGCCTGTCTTTTGAATAGATATCTCAGATCTTCCACTGGCTCACAGGTGTATTGTTCTTCTGTTGTGACCTGTGGGGCTTCTGGAGGTAAAAGCTTTAGTGTGGACAAATGTACCCAACAAGATGTCCCTTGAGTTTGACAGCAGTGGAGGTGGTTAAAATTACTTTATAGGGGACCTCCCATTTTGGCAATAGTTGGTCTTCGGGGATCCAACTTTCCAGGTTTTAAGAACTTGGTCCCTGGGGTTTATTTGTGAAGGGACTGCTCCTTCCTCTATATTTTTAGTGGGAGCTGGCAGTGTTTTGTGGGCATAGTCCTGGTTGCCTTCTGAACTTGTCCTAGATTAGTAATATATCTCAAGCCCTGGTTCACCTCCATCCAGTACAATGTAGTAGTAAGAAAAGGCCTCCCATATCATTTCAAATGGGCTAAGTCTGAGACCACTCCTGGGGGCTACACAGACCCTGAGGAGTACAAGTTGGTCCAGGGTTCATGAGTTTTTTGGCAGAGCTTTGCTAAGGTTTTCTCTAAAGTATGGTTCATTTTCTCCACCTTCCCTGAAGACTGGGGGTGTCAAGGGGTGTGTAGCTTGTAGCCTATCCCTAAGGCTGTTGTGAGCTGCTGTGTGATTTTGGCTATAAAGGGTCCGTTATCGCTCTGGAGGGACTTTGGAAGTCCACACTGAATAATTATTTCTTTAAAAAGGGACTTACAGGTTTCCATAGCCTTTGTAGATCAGGTGTGGAAGGCTTCAACTCATCCTATGAAAGTATCGACAAACACCAGAAGATATTTATATCCTGATCATGGGGGCATTTGGGTGAAATCTAACTGCCAGTCTTCCCCTGGGATATGTCCCTTGGCATTGAATTGCCCTGAGTAACGAAGGAGGAATTGGATGGGTCTGTGGGTTATTACAGCCACACAGATCACAGGCAAGTGTTACTTGTTTTTACTGTTCTTTTAAGCCCCTTCCCTGAAAAAGGCTTTTGCATCAAGTCCCATAGTACATCACTCCCATAGTAGGTGGCATCATGTAAACTCTTAGTGAGTTTCTACTGTCGGGCCAGTAGGATTAGAACTTTATCCTCCTTTTTATACACCCTGTGCTTCCCTTCTCATACCCCATGTTTTTGCATTTTCTTGTTCCTGTGGGGAACACTGGGGAAGGCTAGGGAGTTCAGGGAGGGCAATTACTAGAGCCATAACTTGTTCATGTTCCTGCAATCATGATACCTGTTTTGCAATTTGATCAGCTTTGCTGTTCTCTTGGCTCACTCACAAAAGATCCATCCCTCTGATGGCTTCTACAGTATATTACTGCTACCTGGGTTGAAAGCTGCACTGCTTCTAAAAGAGCCAGAATCACATCTTTATGTTTTATGGGGGAATTTCTAGTGGTTAACATTCCTCTTTCTTTCCAAATGGCAGCCTGAGCCTGTAGCACATGCAACCCATAATTAGAGTCAGTAAAAATATTTAATTTCTTATCCTTCCCTAATTGCAAAGCTCTCATCAACGCAATTAGTTCAGACTTCTGGGCTGACATCTGGGGTGGCAGGGCCTTGGCTTCCATAACTTCATCTAGATTAACTATGGCATACCCCGCCTTTCGGGTTCCCATTTCTACAAAACTGCTCCCATCAGTAAACCATTCGACCTCAGGGCTGTCAAGAGGCTCATCTAGAAGATCAGACCTGCTGGAGTAAGTTTGCTCTATGGTCTCAATACACGGATGCACTGAGTCTCCACTCTCGACTGCTGGAAACTAGTTGCCGGGTTCAGGGTTTTGCAAACCTTTTTTTTTTTTTTTTTCTGTACGTGGGCCTCTCACTGTTGTGGCCTCCCCCATTGTGGAGCACAGGCTCCGGACGCGCAGGCTCAGCGGCCATGGCTCACGGGCCCAGCCACTCCGCGGCTTGTGGGATCTTCCCGGACCGGGGCACGAACCTTCGTCCCCTGCATCGGCAGGCGGACTCTCAACCACTGCGCCACCAGGGAAGCCCGGTTTGGCATACCTTTAAGGGAATGTCAGGGGTACCCATTAGGAGGGCCTGATATCTTGTTAACCTTGCTCCAGTCAACCAGTGATGTCCTTTGACTTCCGGCACAGATTATACCTGAGGGGTTAACATCTAAGTGTTGTCCCAGGGTGAGCTTGGAAGCCTCACTAATCAACAGGGCTGTGGCTGCTACTGCCCACAGGCAGCTTGGCCATCCCAGGGCCAATGAGTCAGAAGACGGTGGAGTAGAAGGACACAGAGTTTGCATCTTATCACAACTAGGGCACCTACCAGGCATTGGTGGGGTACCTCGGACACCTAAAGGGATGGAAGGAATTCCAGCATGACTGGCTAGGATGTGGAGGGGAAGAAGAGGGGCAGGAAAGGTTGAGGCGTGATGGGACCAGGCACCCCTCCCTGTGAGGCAGCGGTGCGGAGGAGAGGGGTTCCCACACGCGGAGGGGCCCAACCACGTTGTGGGGATTGGTGGGGATGGAGAGAGACCTTTGGGACATCAGGAGATCACAGGGGAACACAGCTAGCATCTCCCCAACCAGCTTGGGCCTCGGCAAACCTGCTGGGGTCCTGGGCCTGAACCTCAGCCCTCTGGGGCCCCCTCCAGCCATGAGAGTCCTGAGCCTGAGCCCTGCCCACCACCCCCCCGCAACACCACCAAGGCCTTTTATTTCTAATTTTATTTAATTTTTATTCTTTTAAAATTTTATTTTATTGTCTTATTCTTTGTTATTGTTCTGCTCCTTTTTGTTAGTTGTTTTGAAAAGTAAGCCACTGGTCTCTGATCTGGTCCCAACTTTTGGGTCAGATTCCTAGTGCTGTCCCTGATGTCTCACGAACATATAGGGTAAAGGGCTTGTCCAAATTTGGAAGCCCCAGTGCTGGAACTCTATTCAACTCAGTCTTTAGAGTCTCAAAGGCCTGACGGTGGTTCTCATTCCATTGAAGGGTTTCCCTTTCTCCTCCCTTTAGAGCCTCATATAGGGTTTTTTCTATAAGGCCATAAGTTGGAATCCAGATACAACAGAACCCAGCCATCCCAAGGAAGCCTCTGAGTTGTCTCTTTGTGGTTGGAGATGGTAATGCACAAATTGCTGTTTTCGGATCTATGGCCAGGGCTTGTGCCCCTGGGCTCAAAACAAATCCTAAATATTGAACCTGTTGCTGTAAGATCTGAGCCTTGGTTGGAGAGATTTTATATCCCCTTTTTGCCAGAAAATTTAGGACCCTAAGAGTATTGTGATCTGAATCTTGTTTGGTCTCACTACTTACCAATAAGTCATCAACATATTGTAACAGGGTTCCCTTCTCAAGGCTCCGTTCCCTCAGTTCTCTTGCTAACATGTTTCCAAAAAGATGGGGGCTGTCCTGAAAACCCTGTGGAAGCACTGTCCAGTTATACTGGGTAGCCTCTAGGGTGTCAGCGTCCATCCAGTTCAAAGGAAAAAAGGTACTGAAAGTCTGGATGTAGGGGAATACAGAAAAAATGTATCGGTGAGGTCCAAAACAGAGAAATGCTGAGCAATCCCTGGCACTTGGGTGAGGCAGCCTTATTCACTGCTCGTAAGTCTTGCACAAACCAACACTCTCTGTTAGGCTTCTGAGTGGGGAAGATTGAGGGTTGCATGGGGATTGGCAGGGCCTAATGAGTCCATGTTTTAGGAATTTGCTTAGCAGTGGTTGGATTCCCCTCAGGTCCTCAGGTTTTAAAGGATATTTTCTCTTCCAGGTGTATTTTTCCCCAGGCCTTAACCTTATTTTTATCAGGGGAACACAGTTTGCTTTCCTGGCACCAAGGTATTCCAAACCGCAGGATCTACTTGTTCTCTAATTTCTTTGGGGAGGTCTTGGGGAATATTTTGATGCCCAACAGGTGGGTCATCTGGGGCTCATAATAGATGGCATTCTCTGTTTGGATTCTTTACCTCCTTGGACTTCACCCTGTCCTAAGAATAGACTAGGTCCTAACTCATTTAGCAAATCTCTCCCGAGGAGAGGGACAGGACATTCTGACATATATAGAAAGGAGTAATAACAATGGACTCCACTCTGCAGGCAAGGGGAGACATAAATCGCCTTACTTTTGGGTGTCCATCAACTCCCATCACAGTAGAGTCATGGAGAGAGGGCCAGCCGGCCAAGCCAGAACAGAGCAGACAGCTCCACTGTCTTCAAGAAATTCAGTTCTCCTACCTGACACATAGAGGGTGACCCAAGGCTCTGTGGGAGTAATGAGGATGGATTGAGTGGGATCCAGAGCAGGGCAGTTGCTCGGGGCCAGTCATTTGGTGTGTGGGAATCTTGCATCTGAGAGATTCACAAGGAACTGGGGCCGGTCAGTGTTGCCCTTCAGGCATCCCACTGGAGGGCGCTCAGGACATTCTCCCTCCCACTGCCCCCCTTTCCGACAAAAAGCACACTGGTTCGGGGCCCAGGCAGCTTCTTGGTGGTCTGTCCAGTCTTCTCAGCCCTCCAGGGTCCCCTCGAGGTGGTGCGTGGATCAGAGCAGCCTAAAGCTGCATTTTCTTTATTAGCCTCTTACCGTTATTGGCCTCCTCCATTAAGTCTCGGTTGTTATAGACCTTGAAGGCCTCCTCTACCAAGGTTTACAATGGGGTTTGGGGCCCAGCCTCAAGCTTTTGTAATTTTCTCTGGCATCAGGAGTAGCCTGGGTGACAAAATGTATGGCCAAGAATGTCCTTCCTTCTGAGGACTCAGGGTCTGTATTGGTGTACCTCCTGAATGCCTCTTTCACCAGGCTCAGGAAGACTGAAGGGTTTTCATCTTTTTTCCTGTGTAACCTCTCAGACCTTATCATAATGTACAGCCTTCACCTTACACCTTTTCATTCCTTCTGATAGGCAAGTAGTACAGTGTTTCATCCTAACCTGGCCTACACGATCTTCATAGTCCCAGTGTGGATCATGTTCTGGGATTGTATCCCCATCCACCTGATAAATTTGGTGGTGTGGATTGGTGGCCAGTAGGCCATCTGTGTGTTCTCTGTCCTTTCTTAGTATATGTTCCTTTTCATCCAGGGTGCAACAGTGGGCCAGAATAACCATGACGGCCTAACAGGTGAGAATGTCAACCCCAGCCTGTTAAATTCATCCCTAAACTTGTCAACGTTTAGAGACAACCTAACAAACCTCTCCTCACAGATTAACCCAGTTAGTTTAGGATCTCTCTTTGGGATGTTCCGGAGCCCCTTTGAAGCCCCCCAAAGTTAACTGGAAGTCAAGAGAATTTCAATTAGAATTTGATATTTGGGAAGTCTGTCAAAAAGTTTAAAAAATTTTAAACACCCAGTCAGTTAGGATCATAGTTTGCTGTGAAACAATATTTATTCCTTGAGATAAGGTGGGGGGAAAAATCAAAAGTAAATATAGATCACTTAAAGGCACAAGAACTCACACGATCTGTTATCAAAAGCAGCATTCCAGGACAACTTTGTTCTCTTATGAGAGAGAGAAACCAAACCCAGTCTTGCATCAGCCTACTCTTAATAAAATCCATTTACCTAATTAAATTTAATCCAACCTTAGAAAATCCTGACCACATACAAAATTCTTTTCTCAATGTTCCTCTTCCACAAGCATTCTGCAACTTTCTGTAGCCATACTTTGTCCTTTATTCTTTCCCCATTCAGAAATAGCCAGCTCTAGGACAAAATCACACTTTTCCCTTTAACAAAGTATCTTTCCATTCCTCATACCTTCTTATCTGAAAACACACATCCTACTCTTCTTAAGCAACCATGAACTGTCTTTTACAGTAGCATTCTGTAGATTGGTAGAGAACATGTCAAGGCGGCACCAAACAGCTTTAGTTTCTCTCTCACAAGAAGACAAGAGTAGATAAATTTAGACCTGTTTAGCAATTAAGGTTCCAATATTTTATCTTATTTGAAATGGCCTGGATATTTAATTAATTCCTACCATTTAGCTTAGTTTCAGATTTACCAAAACTTGGAGAGACTGTTTTAGATGGAAGTTTCCAAAACATAATTATTCCTATAGAGTTTACCAGAAAGTTCTTATCCCAGTTACATTTCCTTAAAAATTTAATCATATCAGGTTATTTTCCCTGTTGACAGATTTTATAACAGAAACAATATGCACTTATTGACTTCTAGTAACCCTAGATACAGTGAAAGTATTGCACTTAGCGTTGATGACTCTAAAGACAGATCTGTATTAATTAAACCCACAAGTTTAAACCAGACAAACCAATTTCTACAGAACCAGAGATCTCATAGTTTTCCTGCTTGAATTTAAAATGGCCTTTTTTTCCCTCAGTCTCGGGGACTACAGATGAGTCAGGTAGTCCCTGAGAGCCCTGGCAGAATAGTGCATTGCAAGAGCAGAGGAAGGAAAAATGCAAGGTCTTGTCTTTTCTTTCTGTTCTTTAAAATCCCACTAAGTAACCCAAGGCTGGAGTCTCAGGCAATGTGGGCTGGGTTTGTATTTCAAGGCTCAAGTGCTCCACTACGCCCACAATGTCAGTAGAGACTTGCAGGAGCAGTTGGACGGACAAAACTACATCACGAACAAAGATACAAATCACAGACACAAACAAGAAGTTTTCAACATAAAGGGGACGGGAATGCAGGTGTCAGAATCAAGGGAGGGGTAAAGGGAGGGGAGAGAGGAAAGACTGAAAAAGAGAAAGAGACAGAAAGAGGGAGATTTCAGTTTCAACCCACCCCCTGCAGGTGTCTATTCAGGCACCAACCTCTGCTCTTCCACAAAGGGCCAGTGAAGGAGGGAACACCCTATCCACTGGCCACCAGGGCAGTCAAGCCTGGACATACAGCCGGTTGTATGTCGTCTGTGGGTCCCCAACCCACAGGTGTGACTCTCACCCATACATACACTAGTATATAGAAATCTGCCACTTCAGTCCATTCCCAGTGGGAGTTCTCTTGGTGGCAGGAAACTAAAGGTGAGAATATTGGGACGATCAGACTTCCAGCCACTACACGATATGAGGTTTGAACCTCTATCACTCTCAAAAATCTCCGATCAGAGAGAAACCACTGGACCAAGGTATGAGCTGTGAGGCGAGCCTCTCCCACCTTTGCTTGTCACCCGTCAAGGTGAACCATTGTCAGCCAGAGGGAGGAGGTCTCACAAGCTGAGAGGAATGATGCTGTAGCTTCCTGACGTCCACTCTCTTGGAAGGAAAGGACAGAAGTAATAGAGGACAGAAGAGAGGACAGAGAGAGAAGTAGAGAGATTTCAGGAGAGGGAAAGGAACAAAGGGGAAAGGGAAAGTGGTGCGGGAAAAGGGACAAGGGGAGGGGGAAAGCATTGCCTGAATGAGGGTACTGAGGCCCCCAGGGGCCAGGAAGGCAGACTTACCAAACTTGCTGACTCTGAAACAAGAGGTTCAGGTGGCCGCTTGTCATGCACTGGGAAGCAGCATTCAGTGGTCCTGGAGGTGCCCAGATCCTCTCCTGGGAAGGGGACGATAGTCCCTTCGTGGTGTTGCCACAAAGTATGTCACCAATCAGTGTTCTTGACCTCCTTAACCAATAGAAATTGATCAGAGGCCAGGTGAGAAATTCAGGCAAGTCTTTATTGGGACTCCTGCTGCAGCAGGGGGAAGCGAGAACAACATGTTCCCTTGCTTGCTCACTCCGAGGGGCGTGAGCTGGCTCCTTATAAGGAGTGAGGGTGGGGGTGTGTCCAGGGGTCGGGCAGGAGGGGTGGCTTAGGAGGTGTACCCACCCCTTAGGTTGTGTTGTGTGCAGGGGGCATGCGCAGTACCCTGCTTTTGCTCCCAACCCTCTGCTTTTGCTCCAGGCTCTTCAAAAGTGGCAGCTGGGTTTTTGGTCTCTTTTGTCTAGAATTTGCCCTAACTGCACATGCATGCAGTTGTTTTTTGTCCCCTATAGTTTCCTTGTGTTTTGTTGCTTGAGGAGAAGTGTGTCCAGGTGCAAGCATTGCAGGACTGTTACCAAGTCCAAGCTTGCTCTGCTCGCCACATGACAGGCCAATAAATCAGAGATGAGGTATTGAGGCAAGGAATATGACTTTATTTGGAAAGTGGGCCGACTGAGAAGATGGAGGACTAGTGTCTCCAAAAACCATCTTATCAGGATCTGGATGCCAGTTTCTTTTATGGAATCAGAGAGGTAAGTAAAGTAAAAAAGGCAAACTAGAAAGAGAGTGGCAGTGAGGAAGTAAAGTTAAAAGGGCCATCAGTCTTGCAAAACATCTCCTTGGACTGACCAGCCTTGATGAGAGGATGTGTTAATTTCAGCCATTTACATGTGGGCAGGGTCAGATCGTCTCCCTGAGAGCTAAACAGAGGCACTTTAGTTCAGCATTCAGGCAGAGGGGCTGGGTTCCCTGAGTCAAGGGATTATGCATAATTACAATAATAAAAACAACAAAAAGCAAAGGTTAAAGTCAAAGAAACAGATCCAACATAGAGTCCGATTTACTTCTTCCCTGTTACGATTCCCCACTGTCAATGTCCATTCCACAATCTTGTGGAAAAAGGAGTGACAACTGTTCTAACTGCTCCATCAGATAGATCTTTCTGGGAGCATCCGCCATCAGTGCCAGTGTTCCAAATGTTGAGATTTGTCTTTTGTTCCTCTTTGGAAGTGTCTACTTTACACCTGTTGACTTAAAAAAAAGTTCACACCCTGAAAGTTGAGAGTTATTGGGAATTTTGAGGGTTTCAAGCCCATGAGGCCACATCTGCAGTTAAGGAAATTAGCATTTTTCTATGTATGGGAAGATGCAAGGCTCTGGGCTCACTGAAATCATTCCTTTGATATGCACCACAGCTATCTGGGGCCTGGATCCTGTATTTTCATATCCTGAGTGTCCTCAGGGATCATCATAAGGAGTGGCTCCAGTCTGATGGCTGCTAGATGGCAGGTATTCTCCTTCCTGAGTTTCATCAGGGTTCACTGGCTCACATTGGAGGGATGCAATCGCTGGTGACTGGTCCTCTCCTCTTGGTCAGGAATTTGACTAATATTTGGGAGACATTTCGTGATCAAATTTTCTCCCACAGTGCTGGGATGCTCATCCCAGGTCAGGTGAAAATTCTTTTTTTGTTTGTTTGCTTTTGTTTTTGTTTAAGTATTTTACAACTTTATTGGAGGATAATTCCTTGACAATGGTGTGTTGGTTTCTGCTTTATAACAAAGTGAATCAGTTATACATATACATATGTTCCCATATCTCTTTCTTCTTGCGTCTCCCTCCCTCCCACCTCCCTATCGCACCCCTCCAGGCGGTCACAAAGAACCGAGCTGATCTCCATGTGCTATGCGGCTGCTTCCCACTAGCTATCTACCTTACGTTTGGTAGTGTATATATGTCCATGCCTCTCTCTCGCTTTGTCACAGCTTACCCTACCCCTCCCCATATCCTCAAGTCCATTCTCTAGTAGGTCTGTGTCTTTATTCCTGTCTTACCCCAAGGTTTTTCATGACATTTTTTTCCTTAAATTCCATATATATGTGTTAGCATACAGTATATGTCTTTCTCTTTCTGACATACTTCACTCTGTATGACAGACTCTAGGTCTATCCACCTCATTACAAATAGCTCAATTTCGTTTCTTTTTATGGCTGAGTAATATTCCATTGTATATATGTGCCACATCTTCTTTATCCATTCATCCGATGATGGACACTTAGGTTGCTTCCATCTCCTGGCTATTGTAAATAAAGCTGCAATGAATATTTTGGTACATGACTCTTTTGGAATTATGGTTTTCTCAGGGTATATGCCCAGTAGTGGGATTGCTGGGTCATATGGTAGTTCTATTTGTAGTTTTTTAAGGAACCTCCATACTGTTCTCCATAGTGGCTGAACCAATTCACATTCCCACCAGCAGTGCAAGAGTGTTCCCTTTTCTCCACACCCTCTCCAGCATTTATTGTTTCTAGATTTTTTGATGATGGCCATTCTGACTGGTGTGAGATGATATCTTATTGTAGCTTTGATTTGCATTTCTCTAATGATTAATGATGCTAAGCATTCTTTCATGTGTTTGTTGGCAGTCTGTATATCTTCTTTGGAGAAATGTCTATTTAGGTCTTCTGCCCATTTTTGGATTGGGTTGTTTGGTTTTTTTTTATTGAGCTGCAGGAGCTGCTACGAAATTTTGCAGATTAATCCTTTGTCAGTTGCTTCATTCGCAAACATTTTCTCCAATTCTGAGGGTTGTCTTTTGGTCTTATTTATGGTCTCCTTTACTGCGCAAAAGCTTTGAAGTTTCATTAGGTACCATTTGTCTATATTTGTTTTTAATTCCATTTCTCTAGGAGGTGGGTCCAAAAGGATCTTGCGGTGATTTATGTCATAGAGTGTTCTGCCTATGTTTCCTGTAAGAAACGGCACCAAAGACGGAGGAGAGCTTAAGCAAGCTTTACTTGGGGACGTTCCCGGGCGAGGTTCACTGTTCCGAGACAAAGGGGCCAGAGAAGTCGCGACCGGGTGTGGGCGCGAACAAAATTTATAGGGGTGGACGCAGGGGAGGTTGTTGCCGTGTGAAGCAGCCCCTTTTTGGTAATCTCTCCGGTGTTGTGGCAATGTCAGGTGTCAGTTGCATCAGCCTCAGAGCCGTTAGTTCTGCCCCTCGGGGAGCGGGAAGACTTGTGGCAATGTCGGGTGTCGGTTGCATCAGCCTCCTTGGCGGGGGTTCCGACTAGCTCCCTGGGCCGTTCCCTGGACCTGCTGGCCTTACATCCCGACTTCTTTGGTGTAATGGGTTGACGTTTGGTCTCTGGCTACTTCCTGCTGTACGGGGGCGCTGGAAGGGAGTTGTGCGGCCAACGGTCCGTAGGTTAGGGGAGGGCAGCAGCGGGGGTGTTCTGTGGGTAGTAAGGTATATATGGGTGGAGGAGCATCTGATTCACCGCCACCCGAGAGACTTCTTGTATGCAACTGAGGAGAAACCTGAGGAAACAGGGGCAAGCATGAATAGGATGCTGATAAGGATTAAGGGGCCTAGGATTGGCGTCAGCCAGGTATAGAGGGTGGACCGCCACCAGTCGGGGATGGGGGAGGTGGATAGTCACTGCCTGCATTGGAGTCCTTCTTTTAAGCGTCGGAGAGCATCCACATTGTCCTCAATGACCCCTGTCTCGTTGATGTAGTAGCAGCATTCTTCCTGTAGGAAGAGGCAGGTACCTCCTTTGTCGGCTGTCAGAAGGTCGAGGGTGTGTCGACTTTGGAGGGCAACTCAGGCCTCAGAGGTGATCTGGGGATGGAGGGAGGTGATAGAGGCAGCAGAGGCCTCGATGTCTAGCTGGAGTTTCTGTTCTAGGTCGCGGGATGTTGAGACTCTGTGTTAGGGCTCGTCCCCCGATGCCCGCAGCGATGAGAGAGAGGAGGCGAGGGAAGTGCCTGCAACCATAGGGAGAAAGATGGCCCTTTTCTGTCGGCTAGAGAGGTGTGTGGTGAGTGAGAGAAATTCGGCTTGGCCATATAATGTGAGTTGTGGAACAAGGGTGACGGCGATACATGGGAAGGGGAAGGAAGAGTTGACCTCTTTTGTAAGGGAGCCATTACACCAAAAGATCAGGCCTGGTGGGGCCCCCATTGGCGTAGTTACAGGGGGGGATGAGTTGCAAGGGAGTGCATCATTAGTTAAATTTGGGTGGCTGCCATTGCAAATTGTGAGGTTCTGTTTTTCTAAATCAAGAAATATGGGGACTCTTAAAGGGGGAAAAGGTAAGTTCTGGGAGGGAGAGGTAAGGGGTCCTTGGGGGTTTCCTTTAGCAGCCAAATATAGGGGTTTAGCAAGAAGAGCAAAGTTAGGGATCCAGTGCCGGAAAAATCCTATCAGGCCCAGAAAGGAGAGAATCTGGTCAGCGGTCTCTGGAGGTTGGAGGTCGTGGATGGCCTGGGTGCGGTCGGCTGTCAGGCTCTTTGTTGTGGGGGTAAGGTGGATTCCCAGGTAGGTTACTGAGGGTGTAGACAGTTGGGCCTTGGCCGGAGAGACCCGATAGCCACGAGAGCCGTGATAATTGAGGAGGTCAGCAGTATGCTGTTTTGAGAGGCTGAGAGATGGGCTACAGAGGAGGAGTTCATCCACGTATTGGAGGACTATTCTGGGGGTGAGAGGGAAGGAAGCGTGGTCCCGCGCCAGAGCCTGTCCAAAGAGGTGGGCCAATTATTAAAGAGAATCGTGAGCAATCACGCACGACTGAAGGGACAAATGTTGGTTTCCCTCAAGAACGTTATAAAGTGCATTACTATTTATGGCCACTGGAGGGCGAGGATGTAATTGATTGAATAAGCAAAGGGGGGGAAAATCCCAGCAAGGTGATAGATTGTGATATGCTATTAATACTGCTGATCTAACTGTGTATAAAAACACTACATTCACCAAATATAGTCCGTGAAAATTGCACACCAGACATTTGTTACAATTTACATATTGGACCTATAGATGTCTAATAATTTCAAAGAATTGAAATAATTCAGAGTATATTCTCCGACCCCAGATTGAAATTGAGCCAGAAATCAATAAAAAAAATTAGAAAAATAATTTATAGGTCGGGATATTAATAATTATATTTCTAAATCACCCACAGGTCAATGAAAAAAATCACAAAAGCAATCAGAAAATATTATGCTTTGATTAATAATGAGTTTGCTTATATAAAAGTTTGTGCGCTGGGTGGAAAGCAATGCTTGCAGAAAATTTTGTAGCTTGAAATGAATATATTAGAAAGTGAGAAAGTAATATTATTTCTGATACAATCACTAAATTCGGGTAATTACAAATGTACATTACATTACAAAATTGACAACAAATTTAGCCAAAAGAATATATGTGGAAGGAAATAACAAAAACAAGAACAGAAATTAATAAAAGAAAGCAAACATATAACAAGTAGAATAGGCAGAGGCTCGTTCTTTAATAGGATTAATAATTCAGGTAAACCTCTAGTATGTTTCACTGAAAAAATAAAATGGAGATTTCTCAACTAACCAATATCAAGAATGAAAAATGTACCATGAACAGCATTAGGCCATTCAATATAAAAATGTAGTTGAAATGTTTAACTTCCTAGAAAATACAAATTATCATAAATAAAATGGAAGTAAATGGGAAATATAAATAGCCTTCTAGCTTTTAAAAGAAATTAATTATAAATAAACACCTTCTTAAAAAGAAAACTCCAGGTGCAGATAGATTCACAATAAATTCTATTAAGTATGTAAGAAGGATCATTACAGATACATGGTGCTCATAAACGTTGATGCAAATTTCAGGAAAATTGAAAAATGAAGTCCAATGATCTATAAAAGGGTTATACATAACAAAACCAAAAAGGGGTTGTTCTCATAATGTAAGGTAGTATCAATATTTGAAAATCAATTGAAAAACAACAAACTTATGCATGTAGAAAACAGATTAGTGGTTGCCAGAGGCAGGGATGGGGCTGAGTGAAATGGGTGAAAGTGGCCAAAAGGTACAAACTTCCAGTTCTAAAATAAATAAGTCCTGGGGATGTAATGTACAGCGTGGTGACTATAGCTAATAATACTGTACTGTGTATTGAAAGTCACTTAGAGAGTAGATCTTAAAAGTTCTCATCACAAGAAAAACATTGTAACTGTGTGGTGATGGATGTTGTAACTAGACTCATAGTGGTGATCATTTCACAACATATACAAATATCAAATCATTTGATTGTACACCTGTAACTAATAGAATGGTTTAAATGGTGCATATATCAATAAAAATAAATAAAACGAAAGAGCTGATTTATACGCACACACACAACACACACACACACACACACAAGGGTGTTTCTCAGAATGCTAATTGTAAGCTGCATTGAAAAGTGTTTTATGAGTGAAATAAATTTATACCCATTCTGTTAAGCACATAGAGAAGTTTTTAAGAACACTTGTAATAAAGATGTTTCTAAGATGCTGCTTGCAAGCTGCACTGAGAACAGTGTTATATCAGTGAATGGAAGTTACAACCATTCTGAAATTCATTCAGAGAAGTGTTTGAGAATACTTGTAGTTAAGACATTTCTAAGATGCCTCTTGTGAGATGCGTTGAGAACAGCGCCATACCAGTGAGTGGAAGTTATATCCGTCTGTAATACATGCAAAGAAGTGTTTAAGAGCACTTGAAATAAAGATATTTCTAGGAATGATGAAAACAAACAAAATCAGTCAGTGTAAATAACAACATTAAAATATTAAAGGAGAAAAATAAAAAAATAAACTCTCAAAAACCCAGATTTTTATGTTTAAACAATATGCATTTATGATAAAGCTCTTGGGACACTAGGAATAGAAAAGAATTTCCCTGACTGATTAAAGAGATCCTCTTTAAGAACTCTAGATAAAAGTCATATTGATTTATATAAATGTTGAAATGTACAAAGATTTCCCTCTGACACCAAGAATGAGGCCACAATGCCATCAACCAACATTCATATTTAAATTTTTACTTAAGGTCTTAGCTACTGTAATAAGGCAAGTAAAGAAATACAAGTTATTATAATTGGAAATGAGTTATTAACAGAAGGACAGTGGAAAATCCAGAAGAGTCTACAGTTGAACTACTTGAAGTAATAAATTTAACAAAGCCATTGAGAAGAAATCAGTATATAAAAACCAATTGTTGGGCTTCCCTGGTAGCGCAGTGGTTGAGAGTCTGCCTGCCAATGCAGGGGACACGGGTTCGTGCCCCGGTCCGGGAGGATCCCACATGCCGCGGAGTGGTTGGACCCGTGAGCCATGGCCGCTGAGCCAGCGCGTCCGGGGCCTGTGCTCCGCAACGGGAGAGGCCACAACAGTGAGAGGTCTGCGTACCGCAAAAAAACAAGAAACAAACAAAAAACAATTGTCTCTTTACATTTCTATAATGAACAGTTAGAAATGAAATTTAAGAACCCAGAGGACTAAAGATGCATGGGGGCATTTTTAATATTTTAGGAATAAATCTAAAGATATGTATGTAGAAATCTATAAACTATCATTGAGAGAAATTTAGGAAGTCCTAAATAAATTGAGAATTATTCCATGATAAAGGAGTAGAAGATGTAGTATTTTAAGGAGGTTAATATATGGAAATTTGATCTATGGATTAATTAGAAGCTCAATCAAAATGAGTCTGTGGGGCTTCCCTGGTTGAGAGTCCGCCTGCCAATGCAGGGGACACGGGTTCGTGCCCCGGCCCTAGAGGATCCCACGTGCCGTGGAGTGGCTGGGCCCGTGAGTCATGGCCACTGGGCCTGCGCGTCTGGAGCCTGTGCTCCGCAGCAGGAGAGACCACAACAGTGAGAGGCCCGCATACCACAAAAAAAAAAAAAAAGAAAATGAGTCTGTGTGTATAACTTGAAAGGGTCAGAGGAAATGCATATGCAAATGCTAATAACCGAATATAATTAGGCAACCTTGAAGCAGGAAAAAAAGAAGAATTGGTTTTACCAGACATCAAAATGCATTTCAAGGCTAACTGTAATTAAAACAGTGGATACTGGTACAATCATAGAGGGAAAACTGAATAAAACAGAGAGTTCAGAAATAGACCCCCACACAAGGACATTTAATTCTTAACAAGTGTGGAACTTCAGAGTATTGAAGACAGTTTTTTCCATAAATGGTATTGAGTCAACTGAATAAATAACTTAAAAAAAGAAACTTGATCCCTGTCTCATAATATGCATACAACATTATCTCAAGAGAAATATAGATATGAACCTGAAATATAAAACAATAAAGATTTTGGGAGAAAACTAACATTATCCCAAGAAATAACAACAAGAGTCTTGATTTCTTGTTTTAAACACGAACATGAGATTCTCATATGCAGGGTTGAACTACTGTAGTGTTATTAATCTATCCTCACATACTAGGTAGAGATGAGCTATTATTTTTCTACTGTAGTATTCTGCTTGTGCTGCTGCAGAAAAATACTGCAGATTGCTTAAACAGCAGACACTGTCTCACAGTTCTGGAAGCTGGGAACTCGAAGAAAAGATGCTGATTGCTTTGGTTTCTGGTGAAACCCTCATCCTAGCTTGCAGACAGCTGTTTTGGTGCTGTCTTCACATGGCAAAGAGAGAGACAGTGAGCTGTCTTGTGTCTTCTCTTAAAGGACATTAATCCTATTGGATCAGGACCCGCCCTATGACTTCATTTAACCCTAATTACCTCCTTACAGATCCTATCTTCAAATATAGTGACACTACATCTATACTCATTAAAGATATTATCCTGTAATTTTCTTATTTTAGGTAGAATCTTTGTCTGGTTTTGGTATCAGGGTGATGGTGGCTTCATAGAGTGACTTTGGGAATATTCCCTCCTCTTCAATCTTTTGGAGTAGTTTGAGAAAGATAGATATAAGCTCTTTTTGTATGTTTTGTAGAAATCTCCAGTCAAGCCATAGCATTCTGGACTTTTGTTTGCAGGGAGGTTGTTATTGTTTTTTTTTTTTTTTTTAACATCTTTATTGGGGTATAATTGCTTTACAATGGTGTGTTAGTTTCTGCTTTATAACAAAGTGAATCAGTCATACATAAACATATGTTCCCATATGTCTTCCCTGTTGCGTCTCCCTCCCTCCCACCCTCCCCATCCCACCCCTCCAGGCTGTCACAAAGCACCGAGCCAATATCCCTGTGCCATGCGGCTGCTTCCCACTAGCTATCTACCTTACTGCATTTGTTACTGTGTATATGCCCATGACTCTCTCTCGCCCTGTCACAGCTCACCCTTCCCCCTCCCCATAACCTCAAGTCCGTTCTCTAAGAGGTCTGCGTCTTTATTCCTGCTTTACCCCTAGGTTCTTCATGACATTTTTTTCTTAAATTCCATATATATGTGTTAGCATACGGTATTTGTCTTTTTCTTTCTGACTTACTTCACTCTGTATGACAGACTCTAGGTCAATCCACCTCATTACAAATAGCTCAATTTCGTTTCTTTTTATGGCTGAGTAATATTCCATTGTATATATGTGCCACATCTTCTTTATCCATTCATCCGATGACGGGCACTTAGGTTGTTTCCATCTCTGGGCTATTGTAAATAGAGCTGCAATGAACATTTTGGTACATGACTCTTTTTGAATTTTGGTTTTCTCAGGGTATATGCCCAGTAGTGGGATTGCTGGGTCATATGGTAGTTCTATTTGTAGTTTTTTAAGGAACCTCCATACTGTTCTCCATAGTGGCTGAACCAATTCACATTCCCACCAGCAGTGCAAGAGTGTTCCCTTTTCTCCACACCCTCTCCAGCATTTATTGTTTCTAGATTTTTTGATGATGGCCATTCTGACTGGTGTGAGATGATATCTCATTGTAGTTTTGATTTGCATTTCTCTAATGATTAATGATGTTGAGCATTCTTTCATGTGTTTGTTGGCAGTCTGTATATCTTCTTCGGAGAAATGTTTATTTAGGTCTTCTGCCCATTTTTGGATTGGGTTGTTTGTTTTCTTGTTATTGAGCTGCATGAGCTGCTTGTAAATTTTGGAGATTAATTCTTTGTCGGTTGCTTCATTTGCAAATATTTTCTCCCATTCTGAGGGTTGTCTTTTGGTCTTGTTTATGGTTTCCTTTGCTGTGCAAAAGCTTTGAAGTTTCATTAGGTCCCATTTGTTTATTTTTGTTTTTATTTCCATTACTCTAGGAGGTGGGTCAGAAAGGATCTTGCTTTGATTTATGTCATAGAGTGCTCTGCCTATGTTTTCCTCTAAGAGTTTGATCGTTTCTGGCCTTACATTTAGGTCTTTAATCCATTTTGAGCTTATTTTTGTGTATGGTGTTAGGGAGTGATCTAATCTCATACTTTTACATGTACCTGTCCAGTTTTCCCAGCACCACTTATTGAAGAGGCTGTTCTTTCTCCATTGTACATTACTGCCACCTTTATCAAAGATAAGGTGTCCATATGTGCATGGGTTTATCTCTGGGCTTTCTATCCTGTTCCATTGATCTATCTTTCTGTTTTTGTGCCAGTACCATACCGTCATGATGACTGTAGCTTTGTAGTATAGTCTGAAGTCAGGGAGCCTGATTCCTCCAGTTCCTTCTTTCGTTCTCAAGATTGCTTTGGCTATTCGGGGTCTTTTGTGTTTCCATACAAATTGTGAAATTTTTTGTTCTAGTTCTGTGAAAAATGCCAGTGGTAGTTTGATAGGGATTGCATTGAATCTATAGATTGCTTTGGGTAGTAGAGTCATTTTCACAATGTTGATTCTTCCAATCCAAGAACATGGTATATCTCTCCATCTATTTATATCATCTTTAATTTCTTTCATCAGTGTCTTACAATTTTCTGCATACAGGTCTTTTGTCTCCTTAGGTAGGTTTATTCCTAGATATTTTATTCTTTTTGTTGCAATGGTAAATGGGAGTGTTTTCTTGATTTCACTTTCAGATTTTTCATCATTAGTATATAGGAATGCCAGAGATTTCTGTGCATTAATTTTGTATCCTGCCACTTTACCAAATTCATTGATTAGCTCTAGTAGTTTTCTGGTAGCATCTTTAGGGTTCTCTATGTATAGGATCATGTCATCTGCAAACAGTGACAGCTTTACTTCTTCTTTTCCAATTTGGATTCCTTTTATTTCCTTTTCTTCTCTGATTGCTGTGGCTAAAACTTCCAAAACAATGTTGAATAATAGTGGTGAGAGTGGGCAACCTTGTCTTGTTCCTGATCTTAGTGGAAATGCTTTCAGTTTTTCACCATTGAGGATGATGTTTGCTGTGGGCTTGTCATATATGGCCTTTATTATGTTGAGGAAAGTTCCCTCTATGCCTACTTTCTGCAGGGTTTTTATCATAAATGGGTGTTGAATTTTGTCAAAAGCTTTCTCTGCATCTATTGAGATGATCATATGGTTTTTCTCCTTCAATTTGTTAATATGGTTTATCACATTGATAGATTTGCGTATATTGAAGAATCCTTGCATTCCTGGAATAAACCCCACTTGATCATGGTGTATGATCCTTTTAATGTGCTGTTGGATTCTGTTTGCTAGTATTTTGTTGAGGATTTTTGCATCTATGTTCATCAGTGATATTGGCCTGTAGTTTTCTTTCTTTGTGACATCCTTGTCTGGTTTTGGTATCAAGGTGATGGTGGCCTCGTAGAAGGAGTTAGGGAGTGGTCCTCCCTCTGCTATATTTTGGAAGAGTTTGAGAAGGATAGGTGTTAGCTCTTCTCTAAATGTTTGATAGATTTCGCCTGTGAAGCCATCTGGTCCTGGGCTTTTCTTTGTTGGAAGATTTTTAATCACAGTTTCAATTTCAGTTCTTGTGATTGGTCTGTTCATATTTTCTATTTCTTCCTGATTCAGTCTTGGCAGGTTGTGCATTTCTAAGAATTTGTCCATTTCTTCCAGATTGTCCATTTTATTGGCATAGAGTTGCTTGTAGTAATCTCTCATGATCTCTTTTATCTCTGCAGTGTCAGTTGTTACCTCTCCTTTTTCATTTCTAATTCTATTGATTTGAGTCTTCTCCCTTTTTTTCTTGATGAGTCTGGCTAGTGGTTTATCTATTTTGTTTATCTTCTCAAAGAACCAGCTTTTAGTTTTATTGATCTTTGCTATTGTTTCCTTCATTTCTTTTTCATTTATTTCTGATCTGATTTTTATGATTTCTTTCCTTCTGCTAGCTTTGGGGTTTTTTTGTTCTTCTTTCTCTAATTGCTTGAGGTGCAAGGTTAGGTTGTTTATTCGAGATGTTTCCTGCTTCTTAAGGTGGGCTTGTATTGCTATAAACTTCCCCCTTAGAACTGCTTTTGCTGCATCCCACAGGTTTTGGGTCGTTGTGTCTCCATTGTCATTTGTTTCTAGGTATTTTTTGATTTCCTCTTTGATTTCTTCAGTGATCTCTTCATTATTAAGTAGTGTATTGTTTAGCCTCCATGTGTTTGTATTTTTTACAGATCTTTTCCTGTAATTGATATCTAGTCTCCTAGCATTGTGGTCAGAAAAGATACTTGATACAATTTCAATTTTCTTAAATTTACTAAGGCTTGATTTGTGACCTAAGATATGATCTATCCTGGAGAATGTTCCATGTGCACTTGAGAAAAATGTGTATTCTGTTGTTTTTGGATGGAGTGTCCTATAAATATCAATTAAGTCCATCTTGTTTAATGTATCATTTAAAGCTTGTGTTTCCTTATTTATTTTCATTTTGGATGATCTGTCCATGGGTGAAAGTGGGGTGTTTAAGTCCCCTACTATGAATGTGTTACTGACGATTTCCCCTTTTATGGCTGTTAGTATTTGCCTTATGTATTGAGGTGCTCCTATGTTGGGTGCATAAATATTTACAATTGTTATATCTTCTTCTTGGATCGATCCCTTGATCATTATGTAGTGTCCTTCTTTGTCTCTTTTAATAGTCCTTATTTTAAAGTCTATTTTGTCTGATATGAGAATTGCTACTCTAGCTTTCTTTTGGCTTCCATTTGCATGGAATATCTTTTTCCATCCCCTTACTTTCAGTCTGTATGTGTCTCTAGGTCTGAAGTGGGTCTCTTGAAGACAGCATATATAAGGGTCTTGTTTTTGTATCCATTCAGCTAATCTGTGTCTTTTGGTGGGAGCATTTAGTCCATTTACATTTAAGGTAATTATCTATATGTATGTTCCTATTCCCATTTTCTAAATTGTTTTGGGTTCGTTATTATAGGTCTTTTCCTTCTCTTGTGTTTCTTGCCTAGAGAAGATCCTTTAGCATTTGTTGTAAAGCTGGTTTGGTGGTGCTGAACTCTCTCAGCTTTTGCTTGTCTGTAAAGGTTTTAATTTCTCCATCAAATCTGAATGAGATCCTTGCTGGGTAGAGTAGTCTTGGCTGCATGTTTTTCTCCTTCATCACTTTCAGTATGTCCTGCCACTCCCTTCTGGCTTGTAGGGTTTCTGCTGAGAGATCAGCTGTTAACCTTATGGGGATTCCCTTATGTGTTATTTGTTGTTTTTCCCTTGCTGCTTTTAATATGCTTTCTTTGTATTTAATTTTTGACAGTTTGATTAATATGTGTCTTGGCGTATTTCTCCTTGTATTTATCTTGTATGGGACTCTCTGTGCTTCCTGCACTTGATTAACTATTTCCTTTCCCATATTAGGGAAGTTTTCAACTATAATCTCTTCAAATATTTTCTCAGTCCCTTTCTTTTTCTCTTCTTCTTCTGGAAGCCCTATAATTCGAATGTTGGTGCGTTTAATGTTGTCCCAGAGGTCTCTGAGACTGTCCTCAGTTCTTTTCATTCTTTTTTCTTTATTCTGCTCTGCAGTAGTTATTTCCACTATTTTATCTTCCAGGTCACTTATCCGTTCTTCTGCCTCAGTTATTCTGCTATTGATCCCATCTAGAGTACTTTTAATTTCATTTATTGTGTTGTTCATTGTTGCTTGTTTCATCTTTAGTTCTTCTAGGTCCTTGTTAACTGATTCTTGCATTTTGTCCAATCTATTGTCCATTCTATCTCCAAGATTTCGGATCAACCTTACTATCATTATTCTGAATTCTCTTTCAGGTAGACTGCCTATTTCCTCTTCATTTGTTAGGTCTGGTGGGTTTTTATCTTGCTCCTTCATCTGCTGTGTGTTTTTCTGTCTTCTCATTTTGCTTATCTTACTGTGTTTGGGGTCTCGTTTTTGCAGGCTGCAGGTTTGTAGTTCCTCCTGTTTTTGATGTCTGTCTCCAGTGGCTAAGGTTGGTTCAGTGGGTTGTGTAGGCTTCCTGGTGGAGGGGGCTAGTGCCTGTGTTGTGGTGGATGAGGCTGGATCTTGTCTCTCTAGTAGGCAGTTTCACGTCTGGTGGTGTGTTTGGGGGTGTCTGTGGCCTTATTATGATTTTAGGCAGCCTCTCTGCTAATGGGTGGGGTTGTGTTCCTGTTTTGCTAGTTGTTTGGCATAGGTTTTCCAGCACTGTGGCTTGCTGGTCGTTGAGTGAAGCTGGGTGCTGGTGTTAAGATGGAGGTCTCTGGGAGATTTTCGCCGTTTGATATTATGTGGAGCTGGGAGGTCTCTTGTTGATCAGTGTCCTGAAGTTGGCTGTCCTACCTCAGAGGCAGAGCCCTGCCTCCTGGCTGGAGCACCAAAAGCTTTTCATCCACAGGCTCAGGATAAAAGGGAGAAAAAGTAGAGGGAATTAGTAGAAGTATGAGGAAAGAAAGAAGGAAAGGAGGGTAGGAAGGAAGGAAGAAAGAAAGAAAGAAGGAAAGAAGGCAAGAAGGAAAAAAAGGAGGGAGGGAGGGAGGGAGGAAGGAAGGAAGGAGGGAAAGAAGGAAAAAAGACAGAAAGAAAGAAGATACAGTAAAAATAAAATAAAGTATAATAAAGTTATTGAATTAAAAACTTCTTATTTAGGAAAAAAAAAAAAAAAGGACGGAAAGAACCTTAGGACAAATGTTGGAAGCAAAGCTATACAGACAAAATCTTACACAGAAGCATACACATACACCCTCACTAAAAGAGGTAAATGGGGAAAAATCCTAAATCTTGCTGTCAAAGACCACCTCCTCAATTTGGGATGATTCGTTGTCTAAAGGAGGGAAGGAAGGATGGAAAGAAAGAAAGAAAGAACGAAGGTAAAGTATAATAAGGTTATTAAAATTAATTATTAAGAAAAAAATTAAAAAAAAAACATGGACGGATAGAACCCTAGGACAAATGGTGGAAGCAAGACTATACAGACAAGATCTCACACAGAAGCATACATATACACATTCACAAAAAGAGGAAAGGGGAAAAAATCATAGATCTTGCTCCTAAAGTCCACTTCCTTAATTTGGGATGATTGGTTGTCTATTCAGGTATTCCACAGATGCAGGGTACATCAAGTTGATTGTGGAGCTTTAATCCGCTGCTTCTGAGGCTGCTGGGAGAGATTTCCCTTTCTCTTCTTTGTTCTCACAGCTCCCAGGGCTAAGCTTTGGATTTGGCCCTGCCACTGCGTGTAGATCGCTGGAGGGCGTCTGTTTTTTGCTCAGACAGGATGGGGTTAAAAGAGCCGCTGATTGGGGGCTCTGGCGCACTCAGGCCGGCGGGGACGGAGGGGCACAGAGTGCGGGGCGGGCCTGCGGTGGCAAAGGCCGGCGTGACTTTGCACCAGCCTGAGGTGCGCTGTGCGCTCTCCCGGGGAAGTTGTCCCTGGATCCCGGGAACCCGGCAGTGGCGGGCTGCACAGGCTCCGCGGAGGAGGGGTGTGGAGAGTGACCTGTGCTCGCACACAGGCCCCTCGGTGGCGGCAGCAACAGCCTTAACGTCTCCCGCCCGCCTCTGGGGTCCGCGCTTTTAGCCGCGGCTTGCGCCCGTCTCTGGATTCCGCGCTTTCAGCCGCGGCTCGCGCCCGTCTCTGGGGTCCGCGCTTTCAGCCGCGGCTCGCGCCCGTCTCTGGGGTTCGCGCTTTTAGCCGCGGCTCGCGCCCGTCTCTGGAGTTCCTTTAAGCAGCGTTCTTAAACCCCTCTCCTCACGCCCCAGGAAACAAAGAGGGAAGGAAAAGTCTCCTGCCTCTTCTGCAGGTGCAGGCTTTTCCCCGGACTCCCTCCCGGCTAGCTGTGGTGCACTAACCCCTTCAGGCTATGTTCAAGCCGCCAACCCCAGTCCTCTCCCTGCGCTCCGGCCTCAGCTCGCAGCCCCGCCCGCCCCTGCGGGTGAGCAGGCAAGCCTCTCGGGCTGGTGAGTGCCGTTCGGCACCGATCCTCTGTGCGGGAATCTCCCCGCTTTGCCCTCCGCACCCGTTGCTGTGCACTCCTCCGCAGCTTCGAAGCTCCCCCCTCCGCCTCCCGCAGTCTCCGCCCGCGAAGGGGCTTCCTAGAGTGTGGAAACTTTTCCTCCTTCACAGCTCCCTCCCACTGGTGCAGGTGCCGTCCCTATTCTTTTGTCTCTGTTTTTTCTTTTGCCCTACCCAGGTACTGGGGAGTTTCTTGCCTTTTGGGAGGTCTGAGGTCTTCTGCCAGCCTTCAGTAGGTGTTCTGTAGGAGTTGTTCCACGTGTAGTTGTATTTCTGGTGTATCTGTGGGGAGGAAGGTGATCTCCGCGTCTTACTCTTCCGCCATCTTCCGCCTTCCCCTGTTGTTGTTTTTTCCTGTGGTGTTTGCATAAGCTGTTAGATACATTTATTTTCAATATGCATCTTTTGTTATCTGACTTTGTAGTTATTTCTTTAGACATGAGTAATGCATAACACTAAATAGATATTAAACTATAATATAGTTGGTATCTGTGTTTCATTCCAGTTTACCTGGTATAGTCTATACATAGTCAGAGTTCAATAAACATTTTTTTTAACATAGATGCAAGGAGAGCATCAATCAAAAGTCCATCAGAGAACAGAGAGACATGCTAAATCACCCTTTGTGAGAAGAATAACCACTGGGAATTGGAATATCAGCTTTACCTCTAAGCAGATTTAGGCTGTAAAGAAGCCATATATTTTCTTATATATGAGACACTCAAGGGTACTCTCATTGAGGGATTATGTGTGGGAAAATCTGCCTTCCTGCAAAGGTCTCAAATGAGGAAATCTGTTTCTTTACCTGCTCATTGAAAACAATAATAGAATCCTCTGAGAATTTATAATCATTGGACTGATTATTCTTGCTGATTCTGCTGGTGTATTTTCTTGGAAGAAAAAATTCCCAGCCCCCAAAATTACTGTGATTAAAGGTTGGTATTGTCCTTTGGTGCCTGGAAGATACAAATAAAAATTTGTTCCAGATTCATTGTCCTTTACCCATTCCCCTCAGCATTACCAGAGGTTTAATTTAGCCAAATATGAGCCAGCACTCAGGTCATCAGGAACAGAGAGATAAGGCAGATCTTCTGTAATGACTTTAATAAAGTTTGTTTTTTGAATTTTTTCACTGAAGTATAGTTGCATTACAATGATGTGTTAGTTTCTACTGTACAGAGAAGTGGAGCTCCCTGTGCTACACAGTAGGATCTTATTAGTTACCCACTTTATACATATTAGTGTATATATGTCTATTCCAATCTCCCCATTCATCACACACACCTCCACCACTTTTCTCCCTTGGTGTCCATACGTTTGTTCTCTACATCTGTGTCTCTATTTCTGCCTTGCAAACTGGTTCATCTGTACCATTTTTCTAGATTCCACATATATGCATTAATATACGATATTTGTTTTCCTCTTTCTGACTTACTTCACTCTGTATGACAGTCTCTAGGTCCATCCATGTCTCTACAAATGGCCCAATTTCGTTCCTTTTTATGGCTGAGTAATATTCCATTGTATATATGTGCCACATCTTCTTTATCCATTTGTCTGTCGATGGGCATTTAGGTTGCTTCCATGACCTGGCTATTGTAAATAGTGCTGCAAAGAACATTGGTGTGCATGTGTCTTTTTTTCCTAAAGAAAAAGTTTATTCTCTCTTCCTCTCTGCAGCTGTCTTTTTGAATTATGGTTTTCTCTGGGTATACACCCAGTAGTGGGATTGTTGGGTCATATGGTAGTCCTATTTTTAGTTTTTTCAGGACCCATACTGTTCTCCATAGTGGCTGTACAATTTACATTCTCACCAACAGGGCAAGCTGGTTCCCTTTTCTCCACACCCTCTCCAGAATTTATTGTTTGTAGATTTTCTGATGATGCCCATTCTAACCGGTGTGAGGGGATAACTCATGGTAGTTTTGATTAGCATTTCGCTAATAATTAGTGATGTTGAGCATCTTTTCATCTGCCTCTTGGCCATCTGTATGACTTCTTTGGAGAAATGTCTAGTTAGGTCTTCTGCCCATTTTTGGATTAGGCTGTTTTTGTTTTTGATATTGAGCTGTATGAGCTGTTTGTATATTTTGGAGATTAATCCTTTGTCAGTTACTTTGTTTGCAAATATTTTCTCCCATTCTGAGTGTTGTCTTTTCGTCTTTTTTATAGTTTCCTTTCTTTGCTGTGAGAAAGCTTTTAAGTTTCATTAAGTCCCATTTGTTTATTTTTGTTTTTATTTCCATTACTCTAGGGGGTGAGTCAAAAAGGATCTTGCTGTGATTTATGTCAAAGGGTGTTTTGCCTATGTTTTCTTCTAAGAGTTTTATACCGTCCGGTCTTGCATTTAGGTCTTTATCCATTTTGAGGTTATTTTTGTGTATGGTGTTAGGGAGTGCTCTAATTTCATTCCTTTAAATGTAGCTGTCCAGTTTTACCAGCACCATTTACTGAAGAGGCTGTCTTTTCTCCATTGTATATCCTTGTCTCCTTTGTCATAGATTAGTTGACCATACGTATGTGGGTTTATCTCTGGGTTTTCTATACTGTTCTACTGATCTATATTTCTGGGTTTTTTGCCAGTACCATATTGTCTTGATTACTGTAGCTTTGTAGTATAGTGTGAAGTCAGGTAGCCTGATTCCTCCAGCTCCATTTTTCTTTCTCAAGATTGCTTTGGGTATTTGGGGGCTTTTCTGTTTCCATACAAATTGTAAAACTATTTTGTTCCAATTCTGTGAAAAATGCCATTGGTAATTTGATAGGGATTGCAATGAATCTGTAGATTGCTTTGGGTAGTATAGTCATTTTCACAATATTGATTCTTCCGGTCCAAGAACAAGGTATATCTCTCCATCTGTTTGTGTCATCTTTGATTTCTTTCATCAGTGCCTTATAGTTTTCTGTATACAGGACGTTTGCCTCCTTAGGTAGGTTTATTCCTAGGTATTTTATTCTTTTTGTTGCAATGGTAAGTCAGAGTGTTTCCTTAATTTTTCTCTCAGATTTTTCATTATTAGTGTATAGGAATGCAAGAGATTTTTGTGCATTAATTTTGTATCCTGCTACTTTACCAAATTCATTGATTAGCTCTAGTAGTTTTCTGGTGGCATCTTTAGGATTCTCTATGTATAGTATCATGTCATCCGCAAACAGTGACAGTTTTACTTCTTCTTTTCTAATTTGTATTCCTTTTATTTATTTCTCTTTTCTAACTGCCATGGCTAGGAGTTCCAAAACTATGTTGAAAACTAGTGGCAAGAAAAGACATCCTTGTCTTCTTCCTGATGTTAGATAGAGGAAATGCTTTCAGTGTTTGACCACTGAGAATGATGTTTGATGTGTGTTTGTCGTACATGGCCTTTATTATGTTGGGGTAGGTTCCCTCAATGCCCACTATCTGGAGAGTTTTTTATCATAAATTTGTCTTGAATTTTGCCAAAAGCTTTCTCTGGATCTACTGAGAATATCATATGGTTTTTATTCTTCAATTTGTTAACATGGTGTATCACATTGATTGATTTGTATTTAATGAAGAAGCCTTGCATAGCTGGGATAAGTTCCACTTGATCATGGTGTATGATCCTTTTAATGTACTGTTGAATTCTGTTTGGACACTTAGGTTGCTTCCATGTCCTGGCTATTGTAAATAGAGCTGCAATGAACATTGGCTTACATGTGTCTTTTTGAATTATGGTTTTCACAGGGTATATGCCCAGTAGTGGGATTCCTGGGCCATATGGTAGTTCTATTTTTACTTTTTTAAGGAACCGTCATACTCTTCTCCATAGTGGCTGTATCAATTTACATTCCCACCAACAGTACAAGAGGGTTCCCTTTTCTCTACACCCTCTCCAGCATTTTTTGTTTGTACAATTTTTCATGATGGCCATTCTGACTGGTGTGAGGTGATACCTCATTGTGGTTTTGATTTGCATTTCTCTAATGATTAGTGATGTTAAACATCCTTTCATGTGTTTGTTGGTAGTCTGTATATCTTCTTTGGAGAAATGTCTATTTAGGTTTTCCACCCATTATGGGACTGGGTTGTTTGGGGTATTTTTTGATATTGAGCTGCATGAGCTGCTTGTATATTTTGGATATTAATCCTTTGTCAGTTGCTTCAATTGCAAATATTTTATCTCATTCTGAGTGTTGTCTTTTCATCTTGTTTGGTTTCATTTGCTGTGCAAAAGGTTTTAAGTTTCATTAGGTCCCATTTGTTTATTTTTGTTTTTATTCCCATTTCTCTAAAAGGTGGGTCAAAAAGGGTCTTGCTGTGATTTATGTCAGAGTGTTTTGCGTATGTTTTCCTCTAAGTGTTTTATAGTGTCTGGCCTTACATTTAGGTCTTTAATCCATTTTGAGTTTATTTTTGTGTATGGTGTTCACAAGTGTTCTAATTTCATTCTTTTACATGTATCAGTAGAGTTTTCCCAGCACCAATTACTGAAGAGGCTGTCTTTTCTCCATTGTATATTCTTGCCTCCTTTATCAAAGAAAAGGTGACCATATGTGCATGGTTTTTTCTCTGGGCTTCCTCTCCTGTTCCATTGATCTATATTTCTGTTTTTGTGCCAGTACCATATTGTCTTGATTACTGTAGATTTGCAGTATAGTCTGAAGTCAGACAGCCTGATTCCTCCAGGTCCATTTTTCTTTCTCAGTATTATGTTGGCTCTTCCGGGTCTTTTCTGTTTCCATACAAATTGTGAAAATTTTTGTTCTAGTTGTGTGAAAAATGCCATTGGTAGTTTGATAGGGATTGCACTGAATCTGTAGATTGCTTTGGGTATAATAGTCATTTTCACAATGTTGATTCCGCCAATCCAAGAACATGGTATATCTCTTCATCTGTTTGTATAGTCCTTGATTTCTTTCATCCGTGTCTTATAGTTTTCTGCATAGAGGTCTTTTGTCTCCTTAGGTAGGTTTATTCCTAGGTATTTTATTCTTTTTGTTGCAATGGTAAATGGGAGAGTTTCCTTAATTTCTCTTTTAGATATTTTGTCGTTAGTTTATAGGAATGCAAGAGATTTCTGTACCTAAATTTTGTATCCTGCTACTTTTCCAAATACACTGATTAGCTCTAGTAGTTTTCTGGTATCATCTTTAGGATTCTCTATGTATATAGTATTATGTCATCTGCAAACAGTGACAGTTTTACTTCTTCTTTTCTGATTTGGATTTCTTTTATTTCTTTTTCTCTCCTTATTGCCACGGCTAGGACTTCCAAATCTATGTTGAATAATAGTGTTGCAGAGTGGGCAACATTGTCTTATTCCTGATTGCAAACTGATGGTTTCAGTTTGTCAGCATTGAGAACGATGTTGCCTGTGGGTTTGTCATAATTGGCCTTTATTATGTTGAGGTAGTTTCCCCCTATGCCTACTTTCTGGAGAGTTTTTCTCCTAAATGGGTGTTGAATCTTGTCAAAAGCTTTTTCTGCATCTATTGAGATTATCGTATGGTTTTTATCCTTCAATTTGTTAATATGGATTATCTCACAGATTGATTTGCATACATTGAAGAATCCTTGAATTCCTAGGATAAACCCTACTTGATGATTGTGTGTGATCCTTTTAATATGCTGTTGGATTCTGTGTGCTAGTATTTTGTTGAGTATTTTTGCATCTATGTTCATCAGTGATATTGGCCTGTAGTTTTCTTTCTTTGTGATGTCCTTGTCTGATTTTGGTATCAGGATGATGATTGCCTTGCAGAATGAGTTTGGGAGTGTTCCTTCCTCTGCTATACTTTGGAAGAGTTTGATAAGGATAGGTGTTAGCTCTTCTCTAAATGTTTCATAGAATTCACCTGTGAAGCCATCTGCTCCTGGGCTTTTGTTTGTTGGAAGATTTTTATACACAGTTTCAATTTCAGTGCTTGTGATTGGTCTGTTCATATTTTCTATTTCTTCCTGGTTCAGTTTGGAAGGTTGTACTTTTCTAAGAATTTGTCCATTTCTTCCAGTTTGTCCATTTCATTAGCATATAGTTGCCTGTAGTAGTCTCTTATGATCCTTTGTATTTCTCTGGTGTCCATTGTAAGTTCTTCTTTTTCATTTCTAATTCTGTTGATTTGAGTCTTCTCCCTTTTTTCCTTGGTGAGTCTGGCTAATGGTTTATCAATTTTGTTTATCTTCTCAAAGAACCAGCTTTTGCTTGTATTGATTTTTGCTTTTGTTTACTTCATTTCTCTTTTATTTATATCTGATCTGATCTTTATGATGTCTTTCCTTCTGCTAACTTTGGACATTTTTGTCCTTCTTTCTCTAATTGCTTTAGGTGTAAGGTATTTTTGTTTATATGAGATTTTTCTTCTTTCTTGACGTAGGATTGTATTGCTATAAACTTCCCTCTTAAGACTGCTTTTGCTGCATCCCATAGGTTTTGGGTCGTCGTGTTTTCACCATTATTTGTTTCTAGGTATTTTTTAATTTCCTCTTTGATTTCTTCATGATCTCTCAGTTATTTACTAGCATAGTGTTTATCCTCCATGTTTTTTATATCTTTTACAGTTTCTTTCCTGTAATTGATATCTTTTTTTCATAGTATTGTGGTCGGAAAAGATATTTGAAATGACTTCAATTTTGTTAAATTTACTAAGTCTTGATTTGTGACCCAAGATATGATGTATCCTGGAGAATGTTCCATGAGCACTTGAGAAGAAAGTGTATTCTGTAGTGTTTGGATGGAATATCCTATAAATATCAGTTAAGCCCATCTGATCTAATGTGTCATTTAAAGCTTGTGTTTCCTTATTTATTTTCATTTTGGTTGATCTGTCCATTGGTGAAAGTGGGTTGTTAAAGTACCCTAATATGACTGTGTTACTATCATTTTCCCCTTTTATGGCTGTTAGCATTTGCCTTATGTATTGAGATGCTCCTATGGTGAGTCCATAAATATTTACAATTGTTATATCTTCTTCTTGGATTGATCCCTTGATCGTTATGTCATGTCCTTCTTTGTCTTTTGTAATAGTCTTTATTTAAAAGTGTATTTTTTCTGAGTTGAGAATTGCTACTCCAGCTTTCTTTTGATTTCCATTTGCATGGAATATCTTTCTCCATCCCCTCATTTTCAGTATATATATTTCTCTAGGTCTGAAGTGGGTCTCTTGTAGACAGCATATATACGAGTCTTGTTTTTGTATCCATGAACCAGTCTGTGTCTTTTGGTTGGAGCACTTAATCCATTTACATGTAAGGTAATTATCGATATGTTTGTTCCTATTACCATTTTCTTAAATGTTTGGGTTTCTTATTGTAGGTCTTTTCCTTCTTTTGTGTTTCCTCCCCAGAGAAGTTCCTTTAGCATTTGTTGTAAAGCTGGTTTGGTGGTGCTGAATTCTGTTAGCTTTTGCTTGTCTGTAAAGGTTTTAAGTTCTCCATCAAATCTGAATGAGATCCATGCAGAGCAGAGTAATCTTGGTTGTAGGTTTTTCCCTTTCATCACTTTAAATATGTCCTGCCACTTCCTTCTGGCTTGCAGAGCTTATGCTGAATGATCAGCTCTTAAACTTATGGGAACTCCCTGTATGTTATTTGTTGCTTTTCCCTTGCTGCTTTTAATATTTTTTCTTTGTATTTCACTTTTGATAGTTTGATTAATATGTGTCTTGGTGTGTTTCTCCTCAGATTTAGCCTGTATGGGACTCGCTGCACTTTCTGGACTTGATTGACCATTTCCTTTCCCATATTAGGGATGTTTTCAATGTTAATCTCTTTAAATATTTTCTCAGACCCTTTCTTCTTCTCTTCTTCTGGGACCACTATAATTCTAATGTTGGTGCATTTAATTTTGTCACAGTGGTCACTGAGACTGTCCTCAATTCTTTTCATTCTTTTTTCTTTATTCTGCTCTGTGGCAATTATTTCCACTCTTTTATCTTCCAGGTCACTTATCCGTTCATCTGCCTCAGTTATTCTGCTATTGATTCCTTCTAGAGAATTTTTAATTTCATTTATTGTGTTGTTCATCATTGTTTGCCTGGTCTTTAGTTCTTCTATGTCCTTGTTAAATATTTCTTGTATTTTCACCATTCTATTTCCAAGATTTTGGATCATCTTTAGTATCATTACTCTGAATTCTTTTTCAGACTGTCTGCCTATTTCCTCTACATTTGCTTGGTCTGGTCGGTTTTTACCTTGCTCCTTCATCTGCTGCATATATCTCTGTCTTCTCATTTTGTTTAACTTACTGTGTTTGTGGTCTCTTTTTCACAGGCTGCAGGTTCATAGTTCCCATTATTTTTGGTGTCTGCCCCCAGTGGCTGAGATTGGTTCAGTGGCTTGTGTAGGCTTCCTGGTGGAGGGGACTGGTGCCTGTGTTCTGGTGGGTGGGTGTGGATCTTGTCCTTCTAGTGGGCTGGGCCGTGTCCAGTGGTGTGTTTTGGAGTGTCTGTCAACTTTGTATGACCTTAGGTGACCTCCTGCTAATGGGTGGGATTCTGTTCATAGCTTGCTGTTTGTTTGGCATGCGGTGGCCAGCACTGGAGTTTGCTGGCTGTTGGGTGGAGCTGGGTCTTCGTGTTGAGACGTAGATATCTGAGAGAGCCGTTGCTGATTGATATTTCATAGGGCTGGGAGGTCTCTCGTGGTCCAATGTCCTGTATTCAGCTCTCCCACCTTGGAGACTGAGGCCCCTCACCTGGCTGGATCACTGAGACACTGCCAGCCTCTCGGCTTGAAAAAAAAGGAAGAAAAAAATAAAATAGAACAATGAATGAATAGAACCCCAGACCCAAATGGTAAAAGCAAAACTAAACATAAAAAATGACACAAAGAAACATACACACACACACTCATAAAAAGAGAACAAACAAACAACAACACATACAACAGACTGAACCATAGGACAAATGATAAAAGCAAACTTAAACTGACAAAATGACAAGAGACACATACACATAGACACTCACAAAAAGAGAAAAAAAGGAAAAAAATTAGAAATAATAATAAAGTTTTAAAAATAAAAGTACATAAAAAGGAAGAAAGAGAACATCCAAAGCAATAAACAAATCCACCGATGATAACAAGCACTGAAAATTAAACTAAGATAAACATAAAACCAAAACCAAATCAGAGCCAGAAAGCAAACCCCAAGTCTACAGTTGACCCTAATGTCCACCGCCTCGATTTTGGGACATTTGTTTTCTATTCTATTACACAGATGCTCTGTTTATTATGTTGATTGTGGGGATTTTATCTGCTGCTCTTGAGGCTGCACGGAGAAATTTCCTTTTCTCTTCTTGTTCACATAGCTCCTGGGGTTCAGCTTTCATTTTGGCCCTGCCTCTGCATGTAGGCCACCCTCAGCTCTCTGTTCCCCACCCAGACAGGAGGGGGTTAAAGCAACAGCTGATTAGGTCTCTCTTTCTCACTCAGGCTGGGGAGAGGGAGGGGTATGGTAATCATAATTGGCATGTAGGGCAAGCCTGTTGTGGCAGAGGACAGCCATGACATTACAACAGCCTGAGGCATGCAGTGTGTCCTCCCTGGGAAGTGGTCCCTGGATCATGGGACCTTGGCAGTGGCATGCTGCACGGGGTGGGTGGGTGGGTGTTGGTAGTGACCTGTGCTTGCACACAGGATTCTTGGTGTCAGCAGCAGCAGCATTAGCAGTTCATGCCCGTCTCTGGGCTGTCAGCTGATATCCTTGGCTCGTGCCCATCTCTTGAGCTCACTTAGTTGGTGCTCTGCTTTCTGTGGGCACATGGAGTGGGAATCACCTCTTCTTATGCATCCCAAAACAATAATCTCTTGCCTCTCTGGCAGGTCCAGACTTTTTTCCGGACTCCCTCCTGGCTAGCCATGGTGCACTAGCCCCCTTCAGGCTGTCTTCACACAGCCAACCCCAGTCCTCTCCCTGCGGTCTCACCTCTGAAGCCCAAGCCTCAGATCCCAGCCTCCACCTGCCCCAGTGAGTGAGCAGACAAGCCTCTCAGGTTGGTGAGTGCTGGTCAGCACCTATCCTTTGTGTGGAAATCTCCCCACTTTGCCCTCTGCTACTTTTACCCCTGTTGCTGTGCTCTCCTCCATGGCTCCAAAGCTTCCCCACACCAGCCCCCATCCCCACCAGTGAAGGGACTCCCTAGTGTGTGAAAACTTTTCGTCCTTCACAGCTCCCTCCCAGAGGTGCAGCCCCCATCCCTATTCCTTTGTCTCTTTTTTCTTTTGCCCTACCTAGGTACATGGTGAGTTTCCTGCCTTTTAGGAAGTCTGAGGTCTTCTGTCAGCATTCAGTAGGTGTTCTGTAGGAGTTGTTCCACATGTAGATGTATTTTTGATGTATATGTGGGGAGGACGGTGATCTCCACATCTTACTCCTTCACTATCTTGAAGGTCTCTATGCCTCCATTCTTTTCCCAAGATCCTCGATCATCTTCACTATCATTATTCTGAATTCTTTTTCTGGAAGATTGCCGATCTCCACTTCATTTAATTGTTTTTCTGGGGTTTTATCTTGTTCCTTCATCTGGGACATAGTCCTCTGCCTTTTCGTTTTGTCTCTCTTTCTGTGACTGTGGTTTTCATTCTGCACGCTGCAGGATTGTAGTTCTTCTTGCTTTCTGTCATCTTCCCTCTGGCCATTGTTGTTTTTAATTACAGATTTTATTTCACTTCTAGTGACAAGTCTGTTCAAATTATCTGTTTTCTCTTGACTCAACTGCTGCAGGCTGTAAGTTTTTAGAAACTTTTCCGTTTCTTCTAAGTTGCCCAATTTGTTGGCATATAACTCTTCTTAGTATTCTCTTACAATTTTTTGCATTTCTGTGGTATCAGTTGTTACTTTTCCTCTTTCTTTCTTATTTTGTTTATTTGGGTCCTCTCTCTTTTCTTCTTGGTGAGCCTGGCTAGAGGTCTGTCAATTTTGTTTATCTTTTCAAAAAACCAGCTCTTGGTTTCATTGATCTTTTCTATTGTTTTTTAAATCTCTATTTATTTCCTCTGTGCTCTTTATTAGTTCCTTCTGCTGACTTTGGATTTTATTTGTTCTTTTTCTAATTCTTTAAGATAGTAGTTTAGGTTATTTATTTGAGATTTTTCTTGTTTCTTGAGGAGGGCCTGTATCACAATGAACTTCCCTCTTAGAACTACATCACATAGATTTTGCAAGGTTGTGTTTTCATTGTCATTTGTCTTGAGGTATTTCCCAATTTCCCCTTTGATTTCATAATTGATCCACTTATTTTTAGTAGCATGTTTAGGTTTAGTATTTCTATACTCTTTGTTTGTGCTTGTCTGAGAAATTCTTTATCTGTTTTTCTATTTTAAATGACAATCTTGCTGGGTAGAGTATCCTAGGTTGCAGGGTTTTCCTTTTCAGGACTTTGAATATATCATGCCACCTCTTTCTGTTCTGCAAAATACCTGAAGGAAAATCAGCTTTATGGGGGTCCCCTTGTAACTGACTCTTTGTTTTTCTCTTGCCTCCTTTAGAATCCTCTCTTATCTTTAACTTTTGCCATTTTAATTATGATGTCTTGGTATGGGTC
Organism: Stenella coeruleoalba; assembly: GCF_951394435.1. NCBI lineage: Eukaryota > Metazoa > Chordata > Mammalia > Artiodactyla > Delphinidae > Stenella > Stenella coeruleoalba. The sequence continues at coordinate 128,914,848 of NC_137147.1, forward strand.
TGTTTGGGTTCATCTAGTTTGGGACCCTCTGTGCTTCCTATACCCGAATATCTGTTTTTTTCTTTAGGTTTAGTAAATTTTTCAGCTATAATTTCTTTTTTTTTGGTAATACATTTATTTATTTATTTTTGGCTGTGTTGGGTCTTAATTGCTCTGAACAGGCTTTCTCTCTAGTTGTGGTGAGTGGGGGATACTCTTCATTGTGGTGCACAGTCTTCTCATTGTGGTGGCTTCTCTTGTTGTGGAACTCGGACTCTAGGTGCACGGGTTTCAGTAGTTGTGGTATGCAGGCTTAGTAGTTGTGGCTCGTGGGCTCTAGAGCACAGGCTCAGTAGTTGTGACACATGGTTTTAGTTGCTCCGTGGCATGTGGGATCTTCCTGGACCAGGGCTTGAACCCACGTCCCCTGCACTGGCAGGCAGATTCTTAACTACTGCACCACCAGGGAAGTCCCACATAATTTCTTTAAATACATTTTTATCTCCTTCTCTCTCTCTTCTTCTGGAACCCCTATTGTATGTCGGTTGGCATGCTTTATATTATCCCATAGATCTCTTATGCAGCTTTCATTTTAAAAAAAATTTTTCTTTCTGTCTGCTGTTCTGATAGAGTGATTTCCATTATTCTCTCTTCCAGACCACTTATTCATTCTTTTGCATTCTTCGGTCTGCTATTCATTGCTTCTAGGTTGGTTTTGTATCTTGGCAATTAAGTTTTCTAATTTTGATTGGTTCCGTTTTATAGTTTCTAGTTCCTTGTTAAAAGGATCTGTATTTCTGTTGCATTTTTATTACTTCCTTTTTCAACTTAGTGTCTAGTAGACTGGTGAGGTCTATTTCATTATTTGTTCTTTCAGGGGATTTCTCTTGCTCTTTTAATGGGGAGCCCTTCCTTTGCTTTTTCATTTTACTTAAGTTTTTCTGTCTCTATGAATTTAGGGGAAACAGTTATCTACTGTGGTCTTGAAGAGGTGCTTTTATGTGGGAGCATCCCTGTGCAGACTGTGTGCATCCAATATTTCTGGTGTGAGAGCTGTTTTTGGTATGGATGCCAGCCACATCTTTTCTCAGTGTTCTGTCCATTATCCCCTTGATAGGGGGTTATTGTTGTGCTTCCCGGAGCCTGCACTGGTTTTGAGCAGGGCCTCCTATTTGCTCCATGGCTGTCACAGCCCTGTTGGGGGGAGGTTCTGTTCCCCAGTTGTTACAGTAGATGCCCTGAGGGTCAGGTTTCATAAGGCTCAATTGCCCTTAAGTGTGTGCTCTGTGCCCAAGGAGATGATTGCTGAAGCAAGTGAGGACCAAGTGGTCAAAAGGACCTAAGTGCCACCTGTGCAGGTGTCCATGGTTCTGCCTAGAGAAAGGCCAAGATCATGTCCCTTTCTCTGTTGTGTTTGTCCCAGACCTGGTGCTAGGCTGGTGCTTGGGGCTGTGGTACTGTGGCTGCAGAAATTGAGGTGGCTGTGCTGATAAAGCCTAGGACCTGGGCTGCCTATGTGGCAGGGCTTTCCCAGGACCTGTCCACCCTAGGTCTAGCTTCAAGCTGTGGTGTGGGTCGGGTGGAATGGGAGAGCTCCCACTGGGAAATGAACCACTGCATACTCCTCCCCAGGGGCTGTCTTCCCAAGGCATGCATTTCTGTGGTGCCACCTGGTGTGCACACCAACAAAGTCCACCCCTGCTGGACCCACTCCCACTATGCACATACTGACAGTGGGCTCTAAGTTTCAGCCAAGACCACACCCAAGGCCCTCCAGGCTGTCTCTGTGGAGCTAGATCAAATCTTCTCCAGGGCCTATCTGCTCAATATTCAGCTCCTGGCTGCTGCTAGCAGCCCCACTTGGTGTGGATTTCGGGCTGGGAAGTGTGGTGAGGTGGCAGCCATCAGCATAGGTCTCCTTCCAACCTGATTGCTAGCAAGCCTGCACACGTGCCCTCCTTGACAGCAGAGTCCAGGCCCCTCCCGCCCCTCTGTCTGTCCCAGTGAATCGCCTATCAGGCAAGTGAGCTCCTCAGGTTGAAGTCCTGCACCTGTGGACTTTCCTCCTTCACAGATCCCTCCCAGGGGCGCCAGACCCATCCTGATGCTTTTTTCCCCCATCCTACCTTGTTACGTGGGGATCTTTCTTGCACCTTTGTTTATATAAGAGACCTTCTGCCAGTTTCCCATTGGTTTTCTGTGAGAGTTGTTCCATAGGTACATGAATGTTGATGTGTTTGTGCGGGGAGGTGACTTCCATATCCTCCTAGACTGCCACCTGGGTCCTCTCTAAGGCATGATAAGATTTATATCTTTAAGGACAATAAATAAAAATGTAAGTTTTCTCCTGGGAGTTTTAGAGTATATTTGTCTATTATAAGTCTTAGGATAATTATTAGTAAAATAGTTTTGAAGCACAGGGCAACTTTGCTCCAATATCCTGATCTTTAAGACTATCTAACAAGCAATTTTGAGAGGAATAGGTGAGGTCTTAGGATGGTAAAGATAGGTGGGCCTTGACTTGTTTCTAGAGTTGTACTTGTAGTTTTGTAGGAATTTGCAAGACAAAGAGAGTTGTTCCGTTAAGCCCTTAAATATTGTACTCCAGCTGATTTATTTCCTGATTATTTGTAAGAGGTCCTGGGGAATTGCTGAGAAGAAAGATCAATTTTTGAAAAGGAGAATTGATGTTGGATTTTGCTTTAAGACTAATTTCTATTCTTTCATCTTCATAAGGAGTTCCTTAAGGCTGGTCATTATAATTGTTTTCTTTTCAATTTGATCCTCCCATAGGTACCAGTATGACAGCTGCTTATGATGAGAGCTCTCAATTTTTTTCCCTTTTAAATACAGCCAATTTTAAGTATCTATTGCCTGGCCATTGATAAGTAGGATCTTATATTAATTTAAAAAGGTTACTCAAACCAATAAGCATTTTTTGGTTTACCCAAAGATGTTAGAGGCATCTCACAAGAGAGTATATAGCCCTCACAAGATCAAGAAATTTTACTCCCAGATATAGTCTAAGAAGGTGAAAGCTCTTCCTTGCTGCTGGCAGTAAGAATGGTGTAGTGAAAAAGGTGTCTCCAGCGTCCCACAAATAATGTGGGGCACCTCCTGCTGTAAATATGCTAATCAATGCACTGGGCAGATGCTACTGGAATGGAATTTGTCCAGCATTAACAAGCAACAGAGGTTGATATGAAAAAGGTCCCTTGTGGACTGGTACCCCTTAAGAAAAACTCCCCTGGGAGCTGGCACAGCCAGACAAAGAGAGTGCTGCTTGTGACTTTGTGTCTCAGAATCCCAGTCTATTCAACTGGCCACCTGATGCACCTTTCAGATGTCAGAGACCACAGAGAATATTCCCACTGGACACAAGGCCAAGCTCTAGGCACATAGAAAAGTATGGAAGACAAAAACCTCCTCCCGTTTTACATAGAGAGCCCACAGCTGAGTTTGACTGAAGAAACAGTGGTCTGGTGAGAATGGTTAACTCACCAGCCTGTGAGCCTGGCTCAGAGAGCAGACTGATAGGGACTCTTCCTGCATTCTTCCCTATTTCTTCCTCCTTATGACAAACAACACAATAGACAGGCAAACAGACACACACACACACACACACACACACACACACACACACACACACACGCAACAGTGACCATCTTTGAGAGAAGAATCCACAAGTGTTGCTAAGTCCAAGGAACATAGTTCCACAATTATTTTCTCCTGCTAATCTAAACTGAGTGAGAGAGAGAGAGAGAAAAGGCACTCTCACCACTTCCCTTTGAAAGAGACCTTGGGGTCAGAGATCAGGAGGCTGACATGTAAGAAATCTTACCTTCTGCTGGCCTTTGTCACATGTCCCAGGATCTCTCAGCTGCAGCAGCCTCAGAGTGGGAAACAGGTCCAGCCAGCCCCCTGGCTGACTCACCAACCACTGGGGAGGGGGAAAATTTCCCCCTCTTTCCCACTTGAGTTGTTGTGGCTGGACTAATCAAATTGACACAAGACAGATTAACAGGAGAAAAAGAAACAAATTTAAATTCATGCACATGGAGGTCCCATAGAAATGGAAACCTAAGAAGTGGCCAAATCAGGCAGCTTTTATACTTTCTCTGCAAGTTTTGGCTGCTAGATCCTAGGGTTCTTTTAAAAGGTTATGAATTTTCAGGTCTTTGGTAATACCAACTAGTTGTCTTATTTCTGTGATGGTAAGTAGTAGGTCACAGAAATTTAAATACTCTTAACGGTCAGTTGGTCCCTTTTTATTCCTCCTGTTGTACAAAATCTTTAAAAATCTTTTGAATCCCGAGATGCATGAAATTTCAAGTTTCAGTTTCAAATCCCCCACTGCTCTGACCTTATGGGTTATTACTGGGAAGATGGATGTCCTCAGAAGCTGAATTCATAGGTATCTGCTTTCCTCTCCAGGGTGTCACAATCAGCCTCACAGGGATAGGGTTGGCCCTCACGCCCTCATGTATGATGGTGGCAGGATCACTGGGACTGGACCCTACACTCTGAGGGCATAGAAACAATGCTTTGGCATACTAGTTCACCAGGGCACTGAGCTATGTCCAGCCTGATTCTATGGGCATTTTATAGTTAGTGAGGAGCTTGCTAACTTCCTGGGTATTTTAGGCAGGGAAGGCACTAGGTGTTCAGGCTGTTTATGTAGGACCATTGTATCTTTTGCCACCATGTGTTGCCGTGGCCCACAATATCCCACAGGATTGGGGGAGGAGGTGCAACAGCAGCAATGTTTGTAGCAAGAGAGGGACCAGAGGCCTTGGGTGTACCTGCCTTCCTGAGGCTCCATGCTTTCCTGAGCCAGGGTGCCCTAATTGTACTCATTACTACTGGAGTCCTGAAAATACAGAGGAAGGGAGTCTCCTTTTTGTAAGGGAGTCCCCTCCTTTATCTGGTAGTGCACGCTTGGACAGGGTTGTCACCTGTATGTCCCAGCCTTTAACTAATGAAAATCTTAGCCAGTTTTCCTAACAGTTATACCTGAAGTCTAACACCCTCCGGGGGAATTCACCATCTGTGGGGCACTGATGGGTAGAAGACATGTCCACAGAAACTCAAATCAGCTCGGATGAGCATTGCTCTGAGGTTTGTGAAAACTCTGGTTGTCCCCTTCAGAGTTAGCACTATAGGATAGGAAGCATCTTTGTAGGTGATACACTGCAGCACAAATGCCAGCAAGTGGTGGGCCTCCCCCAGGGAGAATTACCCACGAGAGCTAAGGGGCAACTCCACGTTCCTGCTCATGATGCCTGTTGTTATGACTTTGTTAAATTAACATTTGTTAAGTGGGGCAGGGTGCCAGATGGCTGGTGAGTTGCAGTTCAACAACAGACCACAAGAGAAATTGAAATAGTGAAGTAATTACTCAGAGGCTCTGGAGGAAGGACACAGTACACCTGGAGGGCCCACTGGGGACATCAAGGTGAATGCAGAGAGAGAGAGACAGGACCTGGAGCGCATGCCTTTATTAGGGTCATGGGTGTAGTGCTTTGGGGTTCCTGGACCAAGGCTGGATTGGTCAATTCAAGCCAGAAGAGCAGGGTCTGGTGAGTTTCTTTGGGGTCTTATCTAAGGGGAACGAAAAGGGAAGGCCCTGGGAGGCCACAGGGGTTGTTGATCAGAAAGGCTGTTGGGGGAGTCATATTAGGAACTTATTCACTTGTGACTCTGTGGGCAGCTGTCTAGGACATGTGCTTGCATGAGGGGCTGATGTCAGCTAAGGTCCCTGCAGGTCAGTTTGCCAAACAAAATGGATTCTAAGCAGCAATACTGTGAAGTGTGTTGACCTAAGACAAATAGACTGCATATATTTCTCCAGCAAAGATGGGATTATTCAGGGTCAGCAGAGAATTGCAATTTGAGGTCTGCATACTTGGGGAGGTACCTGAAAGCTCCTGCATAGCAAGGGAAGTAGAACTCCTTCATGAGGGGAAAAGAATGTTGGGACGAACTGTTGTAAACAAAGAGGCCATGGCTTCTTATTGGCTGGGTCCTCGTCAGGAAGGAAGAGGATCTTTCTTCCTCCTGTAGGGCTCTGCTACTGTTGGAGGGCGTGCGAGCGCCCCCTGCTGGTTTCCTGGCTCTATTTAATGCAGATGTCTTTATTAATTTTTTACAAGCTCAACTCTTGACAAGGACAAAACAGCAATAATCAAAGCTGTAAAAATATAATATTTATTCTGGACAACATTAAGTTTGCCTAAGTGTAGTGACAAATGCAATTTCAAAAGTGCATTAAGCCTTTAAAAACTTATCCTCCTGAAAGCCCTGCTTCCAATTGCACAATCCCTATGTCTTCTCGATCTCTCAACTATTTTGGGGGGGGTGGAGGAAACAGGTGAAAAATTGGTAGAAGGCTACGATACTTAGCTGTAGTTGCTATAGGTCTGAAATACCTTAAAAGAGAGATAACTATTTAACTTTGGACTAAAAGTAGATGTATATACTCCAACATACTCGAGCCAAATTCTGTGGTTCAAGCTATGTGTCTATAAAACACTATTTGTTTTGGTATTTGGCTTTTGACAGCTTTTAATCCAACTTCTCCTTCTTCTATTTCTGCCTCACAACTGGGCAATATGGTAAGAAAGCCTAGGTGCTCCTTACTTTAGAGCAGGTGGAAAGTTCAATCCACGCATGGGAATCCTCGTCTCAGCCCCACCCCTAACCATCATACAAACCCCAAGCCAGTCTCCTTTCCTTTTTCTTCAAGCTGTGTAGGACCTGCCTGGGAGCTGCTCTGCCCTCCCCAGAAAGCCCCCATTATGTGAGTAATAAACATGTTTGTACCCTCTTTGAATGTGTGTGTCATTATCAGTCCGGACATCCAAACAAAATTTTGAATGAAAGTTCCTCCTCTATCTTCAAGTTGGCTACAACAGAATGTTGCTCTCATATCCTTTTTTTAAATGCTGTCGACTGAAATTTCAGGTCCTGGCTGGAGGCTGGTAGTTCCCCTTCCTGAACAGCTTATTATGTCCACACATCAATCACTTCCCTTGGTATCTCACACTCAAAGCACTATGAAGCAGTTAAAATTGCCCCAGGTTCAGGTATCAGACAACTAGGGATACTCTTATGCCTTTATGTCTGATAACTTATTTAAATTAGCCAATCCACAGGGAGCCCACAACACCTAGCTAAGGACAGCCCACTTGCCGTGTACAAGCTGCCCCCTAGAGCTTCAACTTGCTGTTACCCTGTCCCAGGTGCAACCTCTCATTTAACCCTGCCTGGCAGCCTTCTCTTGTTTGGGACTGCAAGTTATTAAAAAGTTCTGTCTTTTATCTATCTTAGAGTCATTGTGTTGTGCCCCACCATTAAAGTAATCTTTAAAACTTATCGAACAATTGGCATTACAGACAGCACGTCTAGGCCATTATGGCTGATATATGGGCAGCTTTGTAGGAGGATGTGCAATTGGGTTATTATGGGTTCCAGACCACTGAAAAAATGGCTTGGGGCAAAACTTCCACTTGTTGGTGAGCTTTAGCCTTGATGCTGTGTCTGCTGGTAGTAGCTGCATCTCTCCTTTCCTAAATTTTCTGGGTGTCAGAATATTCTAAATGAATACTGCTGATTGGCTAAACTCTGGGGGCCATATGCATCTCAGGTAGGGGCTCACCTTAGGGCAATCTGAGTGACAGGCCACTTAGCCACACTTTCTAGGTCTGGGCATTCTTGTTGTTACCGAACCGAACTTGGGTCAGCTCACCAGTGCACAGCAATGCCAATCTACTGACATCAGGTTGTGGTGAAGGAAAGTGCAGGGTTTATTGCAGGAGCCAAGGAAGGAGTGTGGGTGGCTCATGCTCAAAAGACCCAAACTCCCTGATGAGTTTCAGGGGAGGGTTTTTAAAGATAGAGTGAGGGAGAGAGCTGCAGGGTCTGTGATCAGCTCATGCACAATTCTCTGTCTGATGGTGAGGTAAAAGTGTGGTGTCACAGGGGTTAACATCATCAATACTCAGGCTCCAGTTGGTCTGGGGGCTACATGCTCATGGTCATGATGCAGTTAGCTTCTTCCTTCTGGTGCAGGTTTTAGTATCTGCAAAACAGCTAAGCACTGTGCATCAGACACTGTTATCCATGTCCTTCATGGAGGAACTAAAGTTTATGTGACTCTGCTATGTGGGTGATCTATTGTTTAAATTGTTACCAGTTCTCCTGACCCAACTGCTATCTTTTGTTACTACATGTTTACGTTCTTGCAGTCATTAAATCTTCAGACAGGTTTTTATGACTCAAGGGAGGCCTGGAAGACTAAAGCTTTTCTACAAACAAGAGGCAAGTGGGGGCGGTCCACACCCAGAAGGCCTCATAAGGTTGTGCTCAGTTATATGGTATATTTCTAGTTGCAGCCTGTATTTGGCAGAGGTTTATCCCAAGGGCCTATCACCTCTTGGGTGTCAGTACTTCTGTAATATTATTTTGGGCAGAACTTTAGTTTATCCATGTATTCTAGGTAACCCCTGTGGAGAAAGGTGTTGGCTGGAACTGCCCACCATATAGAAGTGGCACCTGGGTCTCCTTGCCAATGTTATGCAGCTGGAGGTGTTACTGACCAGGGTTCTTGGGCTCCTTAATCAATAGAAAGTGATCAGAGGCCAGACAAGAAATTTAGGCAAGGCTTTACTGGGGCCCCTGCTGCATCATGGAGGAGAGAGAACAAACAACAGATTTCCTTGCTTGCTCCCTCCCTGAGGGGGTGTGAGCTGGCTCCTTATAAGGAGTGAAGGTAGGGGTGTGACCAAGAGTTGTGTCGGATGGGTGGCTCAGGTGGTGTGCCCACCCCTTGTTGGTGGTGTGTGCAGGGGGCATGTGCAGTACCCTGCTGTTGCTCCTGACCCCCTGCTTTTGCTCCAGGCTCTTTAAAAGTGGCAATTGGGATTTTTGGTCTCTTTGTATCTTTTGTCTAGAATTTGCCCTAACTGCACAAGCATGCAGTTGTTTTTTGTCCCATATAGTTTGCTTGTATTTTGTTGCTTGAGGAGAGGTGTATCCAGGTGCAAGCATTGCAGCACAGTAGCAAAGGGTCCCAGGTCGCAGCCTGTCTCATTGCCCCCTGAGAGACTAGATGCCCTATTCTTAAGGGGTAATGGGCCGAAGCTCTCTTTTTCTGAAACTTCTTCCTGCTGGACAAGGGTTGCAGACCCTAGCCTACCCTAGAGGTATAGAAGTCCCTCTCTGATTGTTCCAAGGACCTATAGGGACCTGGGCCACTTTCTGCTGGAATGAGCTGAATTCCTTGAGTCATCACAAGCCTTACTTCAAACTGTTGGAGCCTAAAGACACAAACTTAACCAAAAGGTTAAACAACAAGGGCAGGGACTTCTTTGGTTGTGTAGTGGTTAAAAATCTGCCTGCCAATGCAGGGGTCATGGGTTCAAGCCCTGGTCCGGGAAGACCCCACATGCTGCGGAGCAACTAAGCCCATGCACCCCAACTACTGAGCCTGCATTCTACAGCCTGTGAGCCACAACTACTGAGCCCACACACCACAACTATTGAAGCCCAGGGGACTAGAGCCCATGCTATGCAACAAGAGAAGCCACCACAATGAGAAGTATGTGCACTGCAATGAAGAGTAGCCACTGCTCACCACAACTAGAGAAAGCCCGCATGCAGCAGCAGAGACCCAACACAGCCAAAAAATAAATATAATTTTAAAAAACATGTAAACAAACAAGGGCTACAAATGAGAAGAACAGTAGCCACTAAAGGGCCTGGAAAGGGAAGGAACAAGGTTAACTTTGGGCTTCCTTAACTGTTGACCAGACAAGGGAGGCGACATCACCCCTGCCAAACTTATGAAGCCACTCTGCCTGGGTGTATGTTTCCTTAATATTAATTTTACATGTTCTGTTGCATTGATCCAAGTGCAGCAGTAAGTATTACTTGTCGCACAGACTCTACCTTGTTCTGCCGGAAGGTAATCAACAGCCAGACAGTTGTCAAGAACCACATCAAACAAGGAAACAAGAGAGGTGCCAAGTCCCATTAAGGCTTCAAATAAGAGCCAACCCACTACATCATTTTACTTATTAGTTGATGGTGCCTGTCTTTTGAATAGATATCTCAGATCTTCCACTGGCTCACAGGTGTATTGTTCTTCTGTTGTGACCTGTGGGGCTTCTGGAGGTAAAAGCTTTAGTGTGGACAAATGTACCCAACAAGATGTCCCTTGAGTTTGACAGCAGTGGAGGTGGTTAAAATTACTTTATAGGGGACCTTCCATTTTGGCAATAGTTGGTCTTCGGGGATCCAACTTTCCAGGTTTTAAGAACTTGGTCCCTGGGGTTTATTTGTGAAGGGACTGCTCCTTCCTCTGTATTTTTAGTGGGAGCTGGCAGTGTTTTGTGGGCATAGTCCTGATTGCCTTCTGAACTTGTCCTAGATTAGTAATATATCTCAGGCCCTGGTTCACCTCCATCCAGTACAATGTAGTAGTAAGAAAAGGCCTCCCATATCATTTCAAATGGGCTAAGTCTGAGACCACTCCTGGGGGCTACACAGACCCTGAGGAGTACAAGTTGGTCCAGGGTTCATGAGTTTTTTGGCAGAGCTTTGCTAAGGTTTTCTCTAAAGTATGGTTCATTTTCTCCACCTTCCCTGAAGACTGGGGGTGTCAAGGGGTGTGTAGCTTGTAGCCTATCCCTAAGGCTGTTGTGAGCTGCTGTGTGATTTTGGCTATAAAGGGTCCGTTATCGCTCTGGAGGGACTTTGGAAGTCAACACTGAATAATTATTTCTTTAAAAAGGGACTTACAGGCTTCCATAGCCTTTGTAGATCAGGTGTGGAAGGCTTCAACTCATCCTATGAAAGTATCGACAAACACCAGAAGATATTTATATCCTGATCATGGGGGCATTTGGGTGAAATCTAACTGCCAGTCTTCCCCTGGGATATGTCCCTTGGCATTGAATTGCCCTGAGTAACGAAGGAGGGATTGGATGGGTCTGTGGGTTATTACAGCCACACAGATCACAGGCAAGTGTTACTTGTTTTTACTGTTCTTTTAAGCCCCTTCCCTGAAAAAGCCTTTTGCGTCAAGTCCCATAGTACATCCCTCCCATAGTAGGCGGCATCATGTAAACTCTTAGTGAGTTTCCACTGTCGGGTCAGTAGGATTAGAACTTTATCCTCCTTTTTATACACCCTGTGCTTCTCTTCTCATACCCCATTTTTTTGCATTTTCTTGTTCCTGTGGGGAACACTGGGGAAGGCTAGGGAGTTCGGGGGGGCAATTACTAGAGCCATAACTTGTTCATGTTCCTGCAATCATGATACCTGTTTTGCAATTTGATCAGCTTTGCTGTTCCCTTGGCTCACTCACAAAAGATCCATCCCTCTGATGGCTTCTACAGTATATTACTGCTACCTGGGTTGAAAGCTGCACTGCTTCTAAAAGAGCCAGAATCACATCTTTATGTTTTATGGGGGAATTTCTAGTGGTTAACATTCCTCTTTCTTTCCAAATGGCAGCCTGAACCTGTAGCACATGCAACCCATAATTAGAGTCAGTAAAAATATTTAATTTCTTATCCTTCCCTATTTGCAAAGCTCTCATTAACGCAATTAGTTCAGACTTCTGGGCTGACATCTGGGGTGGCAGGGCCTTGGCTTCCATAACTTCATCTAGACTAACTATGGCATACCCCGCCTTTCGGGTTCCCATTTCTACAAAACTGCTCCCATCAGTAAACCATTCGACCTCAGGGCTGTCAAGAGGCTCATCTAGAAGGTCAGACCTCCTGGAGTAAGTTTGTTCTATGGTCTCAATACAGGGATGCACTGAGTCTCCACTCTCGACTGCTGGAAAGAGTTGCCAGGTTCATACCTTTAAGGGAATGACAGGGGTACCCATTAGGAGGGCCTGATATCTTGTTCACCTTGCTCCAGTCAACCAGTGATGTCCTTTGACTTCCGGCACAGATTATACCTGATGAGGGGTTAACATCTAAGTGTTGTCCCAGGGTGAGCTTGGAAGCCTCACTAATCAACAGGGCTGTGGCTGCTACTGCCCGCAGGCAGCTTGGCCATCCCAGGGCCAATGAGTCAGAAGATGGTGGAGTAGAAGGACACAGAGTTTGCATCTTATCACAACTAGGGCACCTACCAGGCATTGGTGGGGTACCTCGGACACCTAAAGGGATGGAAGGAATTCCAGCATGACTGGCTAGGATGTGGAGGGGAAGAAGGGGGGCAGGAAAGGTTGAGGCATGATGTGACCAGGCACCCCTCCCTGTGGGGCAGCGGTAGGGAGGAGAGGGGTTCCCACACGTGGAGGGGCCCAACCACGATGTGGGGATCGGTGGAGATGGAGAGAGAACTTTGGGGGATCGGGAGATCAGAAGGCAACACATCTAGCATCTCCCCAACCGGCTTGGGCCTCAGCAAACCTGCTGGGGTCCTGGGCCTGAACCTCAGCCCTCTGGGGCCCCCTCCAGCCATGAGAGTCCTGAGCCTGAGCCCTGCCCACCATGCCCCCGCAACACCACCAAGGCCTTTTATGACCTTTTTTTCCTAATTTTATTTAATTTTTATTCTTTTAAAATTTTATTTTATTGTCTTATTCTTTGTTATTGTTCTGCTCCTTTTTGTTAGTTGTTTTGAAAAGTAAGCCACTGGTCTCTGATCTGGTCCCAACTTTTGGGTCAGATTCCTAGTGCTGTCCCTGATGTCTCACGAACATATAGGGTAAAGGGCTTGTCCAAATTTGGAAGCCCCAGTGCTGGAACTCTATTCAACTCAGTCTTTAGAGTCTCAAAGGCCTGACGGTGGTTCTCATTCCATTGAAGGGTTTCCCTTTCTCCTCCCTTTAGAGCCTCATATAGGGTTTTTTCTATAAGGCCATAAGTTGGAATCCAGATACAACAGAACCCAGCCATCCCAAGGAAGCCTCTGAGTTGTCTCTTTGTGGTTGGAGTTGGTAATGCACAAATTGCTGTTTTCGGATCTATGGCCAGGGCTCATGCCCCTGGGCTCAAAACAAATCCTAAATATTGAACCTGTTGCTGTAAGATCTGAGCCTTGGTTGGAGAGATTTTATATCCCCTTTTTGCCAGAAAATTTAGGACCCTAAGAGTATTGTGATCTGAATCTTGTTTGGTCTCACTACTTACCAATAAGTCATCAACATATTGTAACAGGGTTCCCTTCTCAAGGCTCAGTTCCCTGAGTTCCCTTGCTAACATGTTTCCAAAAAGATGGGGGCTGTCCTGAAAACCCTGTGGAAGCACTGTCCAGGTATACTGGGTAGCCTCCAGGGTGTCAGCGTCCATCCAGTTCAAAAGAAAAAAGGTACTGAAAGTCTGGATGTAGGGGAATACAGACAAAATGTATCGGTGAGGTCCAAAACAGAGAAATGCTGAGCAATCCCTGGCACTTGGGTGAGGCAGCCTTATTCACTGCTCGTAAGTCTTGCACAAACCAACACTCTCTGTTAGGCTTCTGAGTGGGGAAGATTGAGGGTTGCATGGGGATTGGCAGGGCCTAATGAGTCCATGTTTAAGGAATTTGCTGAGCAGTGGTTGGATTCCCCTCAGGTCCTCAGGTTTTAAAGGATATTTTCTCTTCCAGGTGTATTTTTCCCCAGGCCTTAACCTTATTTTTATCAGGGGAACACAGTTTGCTTTTCCTGGCAGCAAGGTATTCCAAACTGCAGGATCTACTTGTTCTCTAATTTCTTTGGGGAGGTCTTGGGGAATATTTTGATGCCCAACAGGTGGGTCATCTGGGGCTCATAATAGATGGCATTCTCTGTTTGGATTCTTTACCTCCTTGGACTTCACCCTGTCCTAAGAATAGACTAGGTCCTAACTCATTTAGCAAATCTCTCCCGAGGAGAGGGACAGGACATTCTGACATATATAGAAAGGAGTAATAACAATGGACTCCACTCTGCAGGCAAGGGGAGACATAAATCGCCTTACTTTTGGCTGTCCATCAACTCCCATCACAGTAGAGTCATGGAGAGAGGGCCAGCCGGCCAAGCCAGAACAGAGCAGACAGCTCCACTGTCTTCAAGAAATTCAGTTCTCCTACCTGACACATAGAGGGTGACCCAAGGCTCTGTGGGAGTAATGAGGATGGATTGAGTGGGATCCAGAGCAGGGCAGTTGCTCGGGGCCAGTCATTTGGTGTGTGGGAATCTTGCATCTGAGAGATTCACAAGGAACTGGGGCCGGTCAGTGTTGTCCTTCAGGCATCCCACTGGAGGGCGCTCAGGACATTCTCCCTCCCACTGCCCCCCTTTCCGACAAAAAGCACACTGGTTCGGGGCCCAGGCAGCTTCTTGGTGGTCTGTCCAGCCCTCTCAGCCTTCAGGGTCCCCTCGAGGTGGTGCGTGGATCAGAGCAGCCTAAAGCTGCATTTTCTTTATTAGCCTCTTACCGTTATTGGCCTCCTCCATTAAGTCTCGGTTGTTATAGACCTTGAAGGCCTCCTCTACCAAGGTTTACAATGGGGTTTGGGGCCCAGCCTCAAGCTTTTGTAATTTTCTCCGGCATCAGGAGTACCCTGGGTGACAAAATGTATGGCCAAGAATGTCCTTCCTTCTGAGGACTCAGGGTCTGTATTGGTGTACCTCCTGAATGCCTCTTTCACCAGGCTCAGGAAGACTGAAGGGTTTTCATCTTTTTTCCTGTGTAACCTCTCAGACCTTATCATAATGTACAGCCTTCACCTTACACCTTTTCATTCCTTCTGATAGGCAAGTAGTACAGTGTTTCATCCTAACCTGGCCTACACGATCTTCATAGTCCCAGTGTGGATCATGTTCTGGGATTGTATCCCCATCCACCTGATAAATTTGGTGGTGTGGATTGGTGGCCAGTAGGCCATCTGTGTGTTCTCTGTCCTTTCTTAATATATGTTCCTTTTCATCCAGGGTGCAACAGTGGGCCAGAATAACCATGACGGCCTAACACGTGAGAATGTCAACCCCAGCCTGATAAATTCATCCCTAAACTTGTCAACGTTTAGAGACAACCTGACAAGCCTCTCCTCACAGATTAACCCAGTTAGTTTAGGATCTCTCTTTGGGATGTTCCAGAGGCCCTTTGAAGCCCCCCAAAGTTAACTGGAAGTCAAGAGAATTTCAATTAGAATTTGATATTTGGGAAGTCTGTCAAAAAGTTTAAAAAATTTTAAAACACCCAGTCAGTTAGGATCATAGTTTGCTGTGAAACAATATTTATTCCTTGAGATAAGGTGGGGGGAAAAATCAAATGTAAATATAGATCTCTTAAAGGCACAAGAAATCACAGGATCTGTTATCAAAAGCAGCATTCCAGGACAACTTTGTTCTCTTATGAGAGAGAGAAACCAAATCCAGTCTTGCATCAGCCTATGCTTAATAAAATCCATTTACCTACTTAAATTTAATCCAACCTTAGAAAATCCTGACCACATACAAAATTCTTTTCTCAATGTTCCTCTTCCACAAGCATTCTGCAACTTTCTGTAGCCATACTTTGTCCTTTATTCTTTCCCCATTCAGAAATAGCCAGCTCTAGGACAAAATCACACTTTTCCCTTTAACAAAGTATCTTTCCATTCCTCATACCTTCTTTTCTGAAAACACACATCCTACTCTTCTTAAGCAACCATGAACTGTCTTTTACAGTAGCATTCTGTAGATTGGTAGAGAACATGTCAAGGCGGCACCAAACAGCTTTAGTTTCTCTCTCACAAGAAGACAAGAGTAGATAAATTTAGACCTGTTTAGCAATTAATGTTCCAATATTTTATCTTATTTGAAATGGCCTGGATATTTAATTAATTCCTACCATTTAACTTAGTTTCAGATTTACCAAAACTTGGAGAGACTGTTTTAGATGGAAGTTTCCAAAACATAATTATTCCTATAGAGTTTACCAGAAAGTTCTTATCCCAGTTACATTTCCTTAAAAATTTAATCATATCAGGTTATTTTCCCTGTTGACAGATTTTATAACAGAAACAATATGCACTTATTGACTTCTAGTAACCCTAGATACAGTGAAAGTATTGCACTTAGCGTTGATGACTCTAAAGACAGATCTGTATTAATTAAACCCACAAGTTTAAACCAGACAAACCAATTTCTACAGAACCAGAGATCTCATAGTTTTCCTGCTTGAATTTAAAATGGCCCTTTTTTCCCTCAGTCTGGGGGACTACAGATGAGTCAGGTAGTCCCTGAGAGCCCTGGCAGAATAGTGCATTGCAAGAGCAGAGGAAGGAAAAATGCAAGGTCTTGTCTTTTCTTTCTGTTCTTTAAAATCCCACTAAGTAACCCAAGGCTGGAGTCTCAGGCAATGTGGGCTGGGTTTGTATTTCAAGGCTCAAGTGCTCCACTATGCCCACAATGTCAGTAGAGACTTGCAGGAGCAGTTGGACGGACAAAACTACATCACGAACAAAGATACAAATCACAGACACAAACAAGAAGTTTTCAACATAAAGGGGACGGGAATGCAGGTGTCAGAATCAAGGGAGGGGTAAAGGGAGGGGAGAGAGGAAAGACTGAAAAAGAGAAAGAGACAGAAAGAGGGAGATTTCAGTTTCAACCCACCCCCTGCAGGTGTCTATTCAGGCACCAACCTCTGCTCTTCCACAAAGGGCCAGTGAAGGAGGGAACACCCTATCCACTGGCCACCAGGGCAGTCAAGCCTGGACATACAGCCGGTTGTATGTCGTCTGTGGGTCCCCAACCCACAGGTGTGACTCTCACCCATACATACACTAGTATATAGAAATCTGCCGCTTCAGTCCATTCCCAGTGGGAGTTCTCTTGGTAGCAGGAAAATAAAGTGAGAATATTGGGACGATCAGACTTCCAGCCACTACACGATATGAGGTTTGAACCTCTATCACTCTCAAAAATCTCCGATCAGAGAGAAACCACTGGACCAAGGTATGAGCTGTGAGGCGAGCCTCTCCCACCTTTGCTTGTCACCCGTCAAGGTGAACCATTGTCAGCCAGAGGGAGGAGGTCTCACAAGCTGAGAGGAATGATGCTGTAGCTGCCTGACGTCCACTCTCTTGGAAGGAAAGGACAGAAGTAATAGAGGACAGAAGAGAGGACAGAGAGAGAAGTAGAGAGATTTCAGGAGAGGGAAAGGAACAAAGGGGAAAGGGAAAGTGGTGCGGGAAAAGGGACAAGGGGAGGGGGAAAGCATTGCCTGAATGAGGGTACTGAGGCCCCCAGGGGCCAGGAAGGCAGACTTACCAAACTTGCTGACTCTGAAACAAGAGGTTCAGGTGGCCGCTTGTCATGCACTGGGAAGCAGCATTCAGTGGTCCTGGAGGTGCCCAGATCCTCTCCTGGGAAGGGGACGATAGTCCCTTCGTGGTGTTGCCACAAAGTATGTCACCAATCAGTGTTCTTGACCTCCTTAACCAATAGAAATTGATCAGAGGCCAGGTGAGAAATTCAGGCAAGTCTTTATTGGGACTCCTGCTGCAGCAGGGGGAAGCGAGAACAACATGTTCCCTTGCTTGCTCACTCCGAGGGGCGTGAGCTGGCTCCTTATAAGGAGTGAGGGTGGGGGTGTGTCCAGGGGTCGGGCAGGAGGGGTGGCTTAGGAGGTGTACCCACCCCTTAGGTTGTGTTGTGTGCAGGGGGCATGCGCAGTACCCTGCTTTTGCTCCCAACCCTCTGCTTTTGCTCCAGGCTCTTCAAAAGTGGC
Source organism: Stenella coeruleoalba (assembly GCF_951394435.1). Lineage (NCBI taxonomy): Eukaryota > Metazoa > Chordata > Mammalia > Artiodactyla > Delphinidae > Stenella > Stenella coeruleoalba. Next base: position 128,932,535 of record NC_137147.1, read on the forward strand.
AGCTGGGTTTTTGGTCTCTTTTGTCTAGAATTTGCCCTAACTGCACATGCATGCAGTTGTTTTTTGTCCCCTATAGTTTCCTTGTATTTTGTTGCTTGAGGAGAAGCGTGTCCAGGTGCAAGCATTGCAGGACTGTTACCAAGTCCAAGCTTGCTCTGCTCGCCACATGACAGGCCAATAAATCAGAGATGAGGTATTGAGGCAAGGAATACGACTTTATTTGGAAAGTGGGCCGACTGAGAAGATGGCGGACTAGTGTCTCCAAAAACCATCTTATCAGGATCTGGATGCCAGTTTCTTTTATGGAATCAGAGAGGTAAGTAAAGTAAAAAAGGCAAACTAGAAAGAGAGTGGCAGTGAGGAAGTAAAGTTAAAAGGGCCATCAGTCTTGCAAAACATCTCCTTGGAATGACCAGCCTTGATGAGAGGATGTGTTAATTTCAGCCATTTACATGTGGGCAGGGTCAGATGGTCTCCCTGAGAGCTAAACAGAGGCACTTTAGTTCAGCATTCAGGCAGAGGGGCTGGGTTCCCTGAGTCAAGGCATTATGCATAATTACAATAATAAAAACAACAAAAAGCAAAGGTTAAAGTCAAAGAAACAGATCCAACATAGAGTCCGATTTACTTCTTCCCTGTTACGATTCCCCACTGTCAATGTCCATTCCACAATCTTGTGGAAAAACAGTGACAACTGTTCTAACTGCTCCATCAGATAGATCTTTCTGGGAGCATCCGCCATCAGTGCCAGTGTTCCAAATGTTGAGATTTGTCTTTTGTTCCTCTTTGGAAGTGTCTGCTTTACACCTGTTGACTTAAAAAAAAATTCACACCCTGAAAGTTGAGAGTTATTGGGAATTTTGAGGGTTTCAAGCCCATGAGGCCACATCTGCAGTTAAGGAAATTAGCATTTTTCTATGTATGGGAAGATGCAAGGCTCTGGGCTCACTGAAATCATTCCTTTGATATGCACCACAGCTATCTGGGGCCTGGATCCTGTATTTTCATATCCTGAGTGTCCTCAGGGATCATCATAAGGAGTGGCTCCAGTCTGATGGCTGCTAGATGGCAGGTATTCTCCTTCCTGAGTTTCATCAGGGTTCACTGGCTCACATTGGAGGGATGCAATCGCTGGTGACTGGTCCTCTCCTCTTGGTCAGGAATTTACTAATATTTGGGAGACATTTTGTGATCAAATTTTCTCCCACAGTGCTGGGATGCTCATCCCAGGTCAGGTGAAAATTCTTTTTCTGTTTGTTTGCTTTTGTTTTTGTTTAAGTATTTTACAACTTTATTGGAGGATAATTCCTTGACAATAGTGTGTTGGTTTCTGCTTTATAACAAAGTGAATCAGTTATACATATACATATGTTCCCATATCTCTTTCTTCTTGCGTCTCCCTCCCTCCCACCCTCCCTATCGCACCCCTCCAGGCGGTCACAAAGAACCGAGCTGATCTCCATGTGCTATGCGGCTGCTTCCCACTAGCTATCTATCTTACGTTTGGTAGTGTATATATGTCCATGCCTCTCTCTCGCTTTGTCACAGCTTACCCTACCCCTCCCCATATCCTCAAGTCCATTCTCTAGTAGGTCTGTGTCTTTATTCCTGTCTTACCCCAAGGTTCTTCATGACATTTTTTTTTCTTAAATTCCATATATATGTGTTAGCATACAGTATATGTCTTTCTCTTTCTGACATACTTCACTCTGTATGACAGACTCTAGGTCTATCCACCTCATTACAAATAGCTCAATTTCGTTTCTTTTTATGGCTGAGTAATATTCCATTGTATATATGTGCCACATCTTCTTTATCCATTCATCCGATGATGGACACTTAGGTTGCTTCCATCTCCTGGCTATTGTAAATAAAGCTGCAATGAATATTTTGGTACATGACTCTTTTGGAATTATGGTTTTCTCGGGGTATATGCCCAGTAGTGGGATTGCTGGGTCATATGGTAGTTCTATTTGTAGTTTTTTAAGGAACCTCCATACTGTTCTCCATAGTGGCTGAACCAATTCACATTCCCACCAGCAGTGCAAGAGTGTTCCCTTTTCTCCACACCCTCTCCAGCATTTATTGTTTCTAGATTTTTTGATGATGGCCATTCTGACTGGTGTGAGATAATATCTTATTGTAGCTTTGATTTGCATTTCTCTAATGATTAATGATGCTAAGCATTCTTTCATGTGTTTGTTGGCAGTCTGTATATCTTCTTTGGAGAAATGTCTATTTAGGTCTTCTGCCCACTTTTGGATTGGGTTGTTTGGTTTTTTTTTTATTGAGCTGCATGAGCTGCTTCGAAATTTTGCAGATTAATCCTTTGTCAGTTGCTTCATTCGCAAACATTTTCTCCAATTCTGAGGGTTGTCTTTTGGTCTTATTTATGGTCTCCTTTACTGCGCAAAAGCTTTGAAGTTTCATTAGGTACCATTTGTCTATATTTGTTTTTAATTCCATTTCTCTAGGAGGTGGGTCCAAAAGGATCTTGCGGTGATTTATGTCATAGAGTGTTCTGCCTATGTTTCCTGTAAGAAACGGCACCAAAGACGGAGGAGAGCTTAAGCAAGCTTTACTTGGGGACGTTCCCGGGCGAGGTTCACTGGTCCAAGACAAAGGGGCCAGAGAAGTCGCGCCCGGGTGTGGGCGCGAACAAAATTTATAGGGGTGGATGCAGGGGAGGTGCTTGCCGTGTGAAGCAGCCCCTTTTTGGTAATCTCTCCGGTGTTGTGGCAATGTCAGGTGTCAGTTGCATCAGCCTCAGAGCCGTTAGTTCTGCCCCTCGGGGAGCGGGAAGACTTGTGGCAATGTCGGGTGTCGGTTGCATCAGCCTCCTTGGCGGGGGTTCCGACTAGCTCCCTGGGCCGTTCCCTGGACCTGCTGGCCTTACATCCCGACTTCTTTGGTGTAATGGGTTGACGTTTGGTCTCTGGCTACTTCCTGCTGTACGGGGGCGCTGGAAGGGAGTTGTGCGGCCAACGGTCTGTAGGTTAGGGGAGGGCAGCAGCGGGGGTGTTCTGTGGGTAGTAAGGTATATGGGTGGAGGAGCATCTGATTCACCGCCACCCGAGAGACTTCTTGTATGCAACTGAGGAGAAACCTGAGGAAACAGGGGCAAGCATGAATAGGATGCAGATAAGGATTAAGGGGCCTAGGATTGGTGTCAGCCAGGTATAGAGGGTGGTCCTCCACCAGTCGGTGATGGGGTAGGTGGATTGTCTCTGCCTGCATTGGAGTTCTTCTTTTAAGCGTCGGAGAGCATCCACATTGTCCTCAATGACCCCTGACTGGTTGATGTAGTAGCAGCATTCTTCCTGTAGGAAGAGGCAGGTACCTCCTTTGTCGGCTGTCAGAACGTCCAGGGTGCATCGACTTTGGAGGACAACTTGGGCTACAGAGGTGATCTGGCGCTGGAGGGAGGCGATAGAGGCAGCAGAGGCCTCGATGTCTAGCTGGAGTTTCTGTTCTAGGTCGCGGGATGTTGAGACTCTGTGTTAGGGCTCGTCCCCCGATGCCCACCTCGACAATAGAGAGGAGGCGAGGGAAATGCCTGCAACCATAGGGAGAAAGGTGGCCCTTTTCTTTCGGCTAGAGTGTTGTGCGGTAACTGAGAGAAATTCGGCTTGGCCATATAATGTGAGTTGTGGAACAAGGGTGACGGGGATACATGGGAAGGGGGAGGAAGAGTTGACCTCTTTTGTAAGGGAGCCAGTACACCAAAAGAACAGGCCTGTTGGGACCCCCATTGGCATAGTTACAGGGAGGGATGTGTTGCACGGGAGTGCATCATTAGTTAAATTTGTGTGACTGCCATTGCAAATTGTGAGGTTCTGTTTTTCTAAATCAAGAAATATGGGGATTCCTAAAGAGGGAAAAGGTAAGTTCTGGGAGGGAGAGGTAAGGGGTCCTTGGGGGGTTTCTTTAGCAGCCAAGTATAGGGGTTTAGCAAGAAGAGCAGAGTTAGGGATCCAGTGTCAGAAAAGTCCTATCAGGCCCAGAAAGGAGAGAATCTGGTCAGCTGTCTCTGGAGGTTGGAGTTCGTGGATGGCCTGGGTGCGGTCGGCTGTCAGGCTCTTTGTTGTGGGGGTAAGGTGGATTCCCAGATAGGTTACTGAGGGTGTAGACAGTTGGGCCTTGGCTGGATAGAGCCGTTAGCCACGAGAGCCAAGATAATTGAGGAGGTCAGCAGTATGCTGTTTTGAGAGGCTGAGAGATGGGCTACAGAGGAGGAGGTCATCCCCGTATTAGAGGACTATACTGGGGGTGAGAGGGAAGGAAGCGAGGTCCCGCGCCAGAGCCTGTCCAAAGAGGTGCGGGCTGTCGCGGAAGCCCTGGGGAGGAACCGTCCAGGTGAGCTGGCAGGAATCCTGTGTATCCGGATCTGTCCAGGTGAAAGCAAAATGGAAGTAGGAATCAGGGTGTAGGGGAATAATAAAGAAGGCGGTTTTGAGATCGAGGACCGTAAAATGGGTGTTGGACGGGGGCATATGGGAGAGCAAAGTGTACGGGTTTGGCACAACTGGGTGGAGGGGAATTATCGCCTCATCGATCAGTCGTAAGTCCTGGACAAGATGGTAATCTCCTGAGGCCTTGTGGACAGGCAGGATGGGGGCATTGCAGGGAGAGTCCGTGGGGACAAGGAGCCCCTGGTCTAAGAGTCTGGTGATAATAGGTCGTAAGCCCCTTAGATGAGTTTCAGAAATGGAGAATTGGAGCCTGGCTGGGAACTTGGAGTGGTCTTTAAGACGGATTAGGGCAGGGGGGTGGTGTGTCGCTATTATGGGTTTTGATGTATCACAGACCTGGGGGTCTATCCGTTTGGGGGAGATGGGAGGAGGAAGAGAGGAGGGAGAGGGCTGTGTTGCCAGACCGAGGAGGGGAAGCAGGAGTTGAGAGGAAGAGGCCTTAGGATGAAGTCTGGCCAGTTGGAGAGAGGCCCGTAATTGGAAGAGAACATCACGACCTAGCGGAGGAATCGGGTAGGACGGTATGACTAAGAAAGAATGAGTGAAAGGGAGCCTCTCGATGTAACATGAGAGAGGGCCGGTCTGGAGCGGGAAGGACGGCTTACCGTCGATGCCCATAACCGAGATCTGGGAAGGAAAAACTGGCCCGGAATATGTAGGGAAGACCGAATAGGTAGCCCCCGTGTCCACCAGGAATGAGATGGTCTTACCCGCTACCTGTAGTGTTACCTTGGGCTCTGCGAGGGTGATGGTGGTCTTCGAGTCCGGGTGACGTCAGTCGTCAGCCAATCCCAGGAGTTTGAGTGGTAGAGCCATCGGGTCGGTTCGCTCTCTGCGTGGAGGCGCTGAGGGAGGGCCGGTCGTAGGGCAGTCACTCTTCCAATGGCCTTTGTGCCCAAAGCCAGGGCAGGGCTTGGAAGGAGGCCGGGGATTGGGACATTGGCGAGCCCAGTCCCCCTCTTTTCCGCACTTGAGGCAGGCCCCTGGAGGGGTTGCCTTCGGCGGGTCCCGTGGATGTTGTCCATGGGAGATGGCCGGCAACAGGGCGCCTACGAGGGCTTGGGTTTGGAGGGCCACCTTTCGGTGCATCCGAGCCTGTCGGCTGGATTCTGCCAAATCCTCACGGGCATTATAGACTTTAAAGGGCATTTTTACCAGGTCTCAGATGGGAGGCTGGGGGCCGTCCTCTTCCCACTTAAGTTTTATTTCTGATATCAGGAGCTGATTGTGTGATAAAGTGGGTGGCCAAGGCCGCCGCGCCTGTGGGGCTGTCAGGGTCCAAGTGGGTGCACAGAGTTATGGCCTCTGTAAGGCAGTTGAGATAAATGGCTGGACTTTCATTGGGCTCTTGGGTTATCTCTTTTAGCTTTTCGAAGTTGACAATCTTGTGGGAGGCAGCCTGCATACCAGCCAAGAGGCATTGGATCATAAGATCACAGTTGCAGCAACCATCTTGGCCGTCCAGATAACTCCAGCCCAGATCGGTGCCAGGAACGACAGTGGCTCTGACGAGCATAGAGTTATCAGTGAGGTGGACCCGATCGGCGTGGCTTCGGGCAGCATTTTGAATTCGTTCCCTCTCATCGGGGGTCAGAGTAGAAACTAGGATCACAAAGATGTCGTGCCAGGTTAGATGGTAAGCTTGAGAGAGGTAGCGAAATTCTTTGAGGTAGTGGGAGGAGTCGGCAGAAAAGGACCCTATCGCTTTTCTATTTGAGAGAGATCCTGGAGGGAAAAGGGAACATGAACCCTAACTAATCTTTCTGCTCCAGCCACCTCTCTTAAGGGACAGAGAAGGATTGGGTCTTGGGTGTCCTGGTGGTGAGAGCAGGTGTGTGAGCTGATTGGCGAGGAGAGGGGCGAGGAGAGAGGGGTGGAGGGGGAGGAAGCAGGGGAAGGGGAAGACAAGAGGGAGGCTGCTTGGGGAAGAGGGGGAGCGGTGGTGGGGCGCTGGTGTGGGCTCAGGAGGGAGAGGGGCCAGTCCAGGGTAGGGTGGGGGTTGGAGAGGAGCTCTGGAGTGGGGAGAGGCGAGAGTTCGGGTGGGTCGGTTAGTGGAGAGGGGTCATCGTCAAAGGAAATTAGCGGCTTGGATGTAGGAGATGTCTGTTGGGAAAGAAGCATCTAGGAAGTGGAACAATCGATGCAGAGGGAACGGCGGGAGCGTAAATACCAGAAGGCCTGGACGTAGGGGACCTCGGACCATTTACCCGTCATGGGGCAGTAGTTATCTAAATCGTGGAGGATGTTGAAATCGAAAGTCGCTTCAGCAGGCCATTTAGATGGATACCCTAGAAGGTACTGTGGCCAGGCCTCGGTGGAATAAAATATGACCCGCCTGCGGCGGAGATCTTGAGAAAAGCCGAGTTTTGTAAACTTGGCCAGGAGACACCCCAGGGGTGTCTTAGGATCTGGTTTGGATTCTGAAGTCCCCATGACATCTGGCCTGTCCCCAGGAGAACAGAGATAGAGAGATACGTCTCTGGTCACGGCGGATCGGAGAGCAGTCAGTCGGTTGGGACGTCTCCACAATTGCCCAAGGCTCGGAGGGTGGATGGAGGAGGCCCTGACGCAGCCGCGGTTAAGGACAGGGAGTCTGGTGGGTAGGGACCCCGGGGGTCAAGGGGAACGAAGGTGGGACTTACCCCACTTCTGCCGGGTTGGGTGGGTGAGCAGAGGTCCCCGGTCTGGAGGGGTGGCCCCATGGTAATTTGTGGGGCTGTGTACCCCACCCGGGTTTTGGCACAAAATATTAGGAACGGCACCAAAGACGGAGGAGAGCTTAAGCAAGCTTTATTTGGGAATGCTCCCAGGCGAGGTTCACTGGTCTGAGAGAAAACGGCCAGAGAAGTCGCGCCCAGGTGTGGGCGCGAAAAAACTTTATGGGGGTGGGCGCAGGGGAGGTGCTTGCTCTGTGAAGCAGCCCTTCATTGGTAATCTGTCGGGTGTTGTGGCAATGTCAGGTTTCGGTTGCATCAGCCTCAGTGCCGTTAGTTCCGCCCCTCGGGGAGCGGGGTGACTGTTGTGGCAATGTCGGGTGTCGGTCGCATCAGCCTCCTTGGCCAGGGTTCCGACTTGTTCTCTGGGCCCTTCCCCGGACCTGCTGGCCTTACATCTCAACTTCTTTGTTGTAATGGGTGACGTTTGGTCTCTGGCTACTTCCTGCTGTACGTGGGCACCGGAAGGGAGTCGTGCAGCCAACGGACCGTAGGTTAGGACACGGCGGCAGCGGGGGGTTCTGTGGGTAGTAAGGTATATGGGTGGAGGAGCATCTGATTCACCGCCACCCGAGAGGCTTCTTGTATGCAACTGAGGAGAAACCTGAGGAAACAGGGGCAAGCATGAATAGGATGCAGATAAGGATTAAGGGGCCTAGGATTGGTGTCAGCCAGGTATAGAGGGTGGTCCTCCACCAGTCGGTGATGGGGTAGGTGGATTGTCTCTGCCTGCATTGGAGTTCTTCTTTTAAGCGTCGGAGAGCATCCACATTGTCCTCAATGACCCCTGACTGGTTGATGTGGTAGCAACATTCTTCCTGTAGGAAGAGGCAGGTACCTCCTCTGTCGGCTGTCAGAACGTCCAGGGTGCATCGACTTTGGAGGACAACTTGGGCTACAGAGGTGATCTGGCGCTGGAGGGAGGCGATAGAGGCAGCAGAGGCCTCGATGTCTAGCTGGAGTTTCTGCTCTAGGACGCAGGATGTTGAGACACTGTGTGTTAGGGCTCATCCCCCGATGCCCACCTCGACAATAGAGAGGAGGCGAGGGAAATGCCTGCAACCATAGGGAGAAAGGTGGCCCTTTTCTTTCGGCTAGAGTGTTGTGCGGTAACTGAGAGAAATTCGGCTTGGCCATATAATGTGAGTTGTGGAACAAGGGTGACGGGGATACATGGGAAGGGGGAGGAAGAGTTGACCTCTTTTGTAAGGGAGCCAGTACACCAAAAGAACAGGCCTGTTGGGACCCCCATTGGCATAGTTACAGGGAGGGATGTGTTGCACGGGAGTGCATCATTAGTTAAATTTGTGTGACTGCCATTGCAAATTGTGAGGTTCTGTTTTTCTAAATCAAGAAATATGGGGATTCCTAAAGAGGGAAAAGGTAAGTTCTGGGAGGGAGAGGTAAGGGGTCCTTGGGGGGTTTCTTTAGCAGCCAAGTATAGGGGTTTAGCAAGAAGAGCAGAGTTAGGGATCCAGTGTCAGAAAAGTCCTATCAGGCCCAGAAAGGAGAGAATCTGGTCAGCTGTCTCTGGAGGTTGGAGTTCGTGGATGGCCTGGGTGCGGTCGGCTGTCAGGCTCTTTGTTGTGGGGGTAAGGTGGATTCCCAGATAGGTTACTGAGGGTGTAGACAGTTGGGCCTTGGCTGGATAGAGCCGTTAGCCACGAGAGCCAAGATAATTGAGGAGGTCAGCAGTATGCTGTTTTGAGAGGCTGAGAGATGGGCTACAGAGGAGGAGGTCATCCCCGTATTAGAGGACTATACTGGGGGTGAGAGGGAAGGAAGCGAGGTCCCGCGCCAGAGCCTGTCCAAAGAGGTGCGGGCTGTCGCGGAAGCCCTGGGGAGGAACCGTCCAGGTGAGCTGGCAGGAATCCTGTGTATCCGGATCTGTCCAGGTGAAAGCAAAATGGAAGTAGGAATCAGGGTGTAGGGGAATAATAAAGAAGGCGGTTTTGAGATCGAGGACCGTAAAATGGGTGTTGGACGGGGGCATATGGGAGAGCAAAGTGTACGGGTTTGGCACAACTGGGTGGAGGGGAATTATCGCCTCATCGATCAGTCGTAAGTCCTGGACAAGATGGTAATCTCCTGAGGCCTTGTGGACAGGCAGGATGGGGGCATTGCAGGGAGAGTCCGTGGGGACAAGGAGCCCCTGGTCTAAGAGTCTGGTGATAATAGGTCGTAAGCCCCTTAGATGTGTTTCAGAAATGGAGAATTGGAGCCTGGCTGGGAACTTGGAGTGGTCTTTAAGACGGATTAGGGCAGGGGGGTGGTGTGTCGCTATTATGGGTTTTGATGTATCACAGACCTGGGGGTCTATCCGTTTGGGGGAGATGGGAGGAGGAAGAGAGGAGGGAGAGGGCTGTGTTGCCAGACCGAGGAGGGGAAGCAGGAGTTGAGAGGAAGAGGCCTTAGGATGAAGTCTGGCCAGTTGGAGAGAGGCCCGTAATTGGAAGAGAACATCACGACCTAGCGGAGGAATCGGGTAGGACGGTATGACTAAGAAAGAATGAGTGAAAGGGAGCCTCTCGATGTAACATGAGAGAGGGCCGGTCTGGAGCGGGAAGGACGGCTTACCGTCGATGCCCATAACCGAGATCTGGGAAGGAAAAACTGGCCCGGAATATGTAGGGAAGACCGAATAGGTAGCCCCCGTGTCCACCAGGAATGAGATGGTCTTACCCGCTACCTGTAGTGTTACCTTGGGCTCTGCGAGGGTGATGGTGGTCTTCGAGTCCGGGTGACGTCAGTCGTCAGCCAATCCCAGGAGTTTGAGTGGTAGAGCCATCGGGTCGGTTCGCTCTCTGCGTGGAGGCGCTGAGGGAGGGCCGGTCGTAGGGCAGTCACTCTTCCAATGGCCTTTGTGCCCAAAGCCAGGGCAGGGCTTGGAAGGAGGCCGGGGATTGGGACATTGGCGAGCCCAGTCCCCCTCTTTTCCGCACTTGAGGCAGGCCCCTGGAGGGGTTGCCTTCGGCGGGTCCCGTGGATGTTGTCCATGGGAGATGGCCGGCAACAGGGCGCCTACGAGGGCTTGGGTTTGGAGGGCCACCTTTCGGTGCATCCGAGCCTGTCGGCTGGATTCTGCCAAATCCTCACGGGCATTATAGACTTTAAAGGGCATTTTTACCAGGTCTCAGATGGGAGGCTGGGGGCCGTCCTCTTCCCACTTAAGTTTTATTTCTGATATCAGGAGCTGATTGTGTGATAAAGTGGGTGGCCAAGGCCGCCGCGCCTGTGGGGCTGTCAGGGTCCAAGTGGGTGCACAGAGTTATGGCCTCTGTAAGGCAGTTGAGATAAATGGCTGGACTTTCATTGGGCTCTTGGGTTATCTCTTTTAGCTTTTCGAAGTTGACAATCTTGTGGGAGGCAGCCTGCATACCAGCCAAGAGGCATTGGATCATAAGATCACAGTTGCAGCAACCATCTTGGCCGTCCAGATAACTCCAGCCCAGATCGGTGCCAGGAACGACAGTGGCTCTGACGAGCATAGAGTTATCAGTGAGGTGGACCCGATCGGCGTGGCTTCGGGCAGCATTTTGAATTCGTTCCCTCTCATCGGGGGTCAGAGTAGAAACTAGGATCACAAAGATGTCGTGCCAGGTTAGATGGTAAGCTTGAGAGAGGTAGCGAAATTCTTTGAGGTAGTGGGAGGAGTCGGCAGAAAAGGACCCTATCGCTTTTCTATTTGAGAGAGATCCTGGAGGGAAAAGGGAACATGAACCCTAACTAATCTTTCTGCTCCAGCCACCTCTCTTAAGGGACAGAGAAGGATTGGGTCTTGGGTGTCCTGGTGGTGAGAGCAGGTGTGTGAGCTGATTGGCGAGGAGAGGGGCGAGGAGAGAGGGGTGGAGGGGGAGGAAGCAGGGGAAGGGGAAGACAAGAGGGAGGCTGCTTGGGGAAGAGGGGGAGCGGTGGTGGGGCGCTGGTGTGGGCTCAGGAGGGAGAGGGGCCAGTCCAGGGTAGGGTGGGGGTTGGAGAGGAGCTCTGGAGTGGGGAGAGGCGAGAGTTCGGGTGGGTCGGTTAGTGGAGAGGGGTCATCGTCAAAGGAAATTAGCGGCTTGGATGTAGGAGATGTCTGTTGGGAAAGAAGCATCTAGGAAGTGGAACAATCGATGCAGAGGGAACGGCGGGAGCGTAAATACCAGAAGGCCTGGACGTAGGGGACCTCGGACCATTTACCCGTCATGGGGCAGTAGTTATCTAAATCGTGGAGGATGTTGAAATCGAAAGTCGCTTCAGCAGGCCATTTAGATGGATACCCTAGAAGGTACTGTGGCCAGGCCTCGGTGGAATAAAATATGACCCGCCTGCGGCGGAGATCTTGAGAAAAGCCGAGTTTTGTAAACTTGGCCAGGAGACACCCCAGGGGTGTCTTAGGATCTGGTTTGGATTCTGAAGTCCCCATGACATCTGGCCTGTCCCCAGGAGAACAGAGATAGAGAGATACGTCTCTGGTCACGGCGGATCGGAGAGCAGTCAGTCGGTTGGGACGTCTCCACAATTGCCCAAGGCTCGGAGGGTGGATGGAGGAGGCCCTGACGCAGCCGCGGTTAAGGACAGGGAGTCTGGTGGGTAGGGACCCCGGGGGTCAAGGGGAACGAAGGTGGGACTTACCCCACTTCTGCCGGGTTGGGTGGGTGAGCAGAGGTCCCCGGTCTGGAGGGGTGGCCCCATGGTAATTTGTGGGGCTGTGTACCCCACCCGGGTTTTGGCACAAAATATTAGGAACGGCACCAAAGACGGAGGAGAGCTTAAGCAAGCTTTATTTGGGAATGCTCCCAGGCGAGGTTCACTGGTCTGAGAGAAAACGGCCAGAGAAGTCGCGCCCAGGTGTGGGCGCGAAAAAACTTTATGGGGGTGGGCGCAGGGGAGGTGCTTGCTCTGTGAAGCAGCCCTTCATTGGTAATCTGTCGGGTGTTGTGGCAATGTCAGGTTTCGGTTGCATCAGCCTCAGTGCCGTTAGTTCCGCCCCTCGGGGAGCGGGGTGACTGTTGTGGCAATGTCGGGTGTCGGTCGCATCAGCCTCCTTGGCGGGGGTTCCGACTTGTTCTCTGGGCCCTTCCCCGGACCTGCTGGCCTTACATCTCAACTTCTTTGTTGTAATGGGTGACGTTTGGTCTCTGGCTACTTCCTGCTGTACGTGGGCACCGGAAGGGAGTCGTGCAGCCAACGGACCGTAGGTTAGGACACGGCGGCAGCGGGGGGTTCTGTGGGTAGTAAGGTATATGGGTGGAGGAGCATCTGATTCACCGCCACCCGAGAGGCTTCTTGTATGCAACTGAGGAGAAACCTGAGGAAACAGGGGCAAGCATGAATAGGATGCAGATAAGGATTAAGGGGCCTAGGATTGGTGTCAGCCAGGTATAGAGGGTGGTCCTCCACCAGTCGGTGATGGGGTAGGTGGATTGTCTCTGCCTGCATTGGAGTTCTTCTTTTAAGCGTCGGAGAGCATCCACATTGTCCTCAATGACCCCTGACTGGTTGATGTGGTAGCAACATTCTTCCTGTAGGAAGAGGCAGGTACCTCCTCTGTCGGCTGTCAGAACGTCCAGGGTGCATCGACTTTGGAGGACAACTTGGGCTACAGAGGTGATCTGGCGCTGGAGGGAGGCGATAGAGGCAGCAGAGGCCTCGATGTCTAGCTGGAGTTTCTGCTCTAGGACGCAGGATGTTGAGACACTGTGTGTTAGGGCTCATCCCCCGATGCCCACCTCGACAATAGAGAGGAGGCGAGGGAAATGCCTGCAACCATAGGGAGAAAGGTGGCCCTTTTCTTTCGGCTAGAGTGTTGTGCGGTAACTGAGAGAAATTCGGCTTGGCCATATAATGTGAGTTGTGGAACAAGGGTGACGGGGATACATGGGAAGGGGGAGGAAGAGTTGACCTCTTTTGTAAGGGAGCCAGTACACCAAAAGAACAGGCCTGTTGGGACCCCCATTGGCATAGTTACAGGGAGGGATGTGTTGCACGGGAGTGCATCATTAGTTAAATTTGTGTGACTGCCATTGCAAATTGTGAGGTTCTGTTTTTCTAAATCAAGAAATATGGGGATTCCTAAAGAGGGAAAAGGTAAGTTCTGGGAGGGAGAGGTAAGGGGTCCTTGGGGGGTTTCTTTAGCAGCCAAGTATAGGGGTTTAGCAAGAAGAGCAGAGTTAGGGATCCAGTGTCAGAAAAGTCCTATCAGGCCCAGAAAGGAGAGAATCTGGTCAGCTGTCTCTGGAGGTTGGAGTTCGTGGATGGCCTGGGTGCGGTCGGCTGTCAGGCTCTTTGTTGTGGGGGTAAGGTGGATTCCCAGATAGGTTACTGAGGGTGTAGACAGTTGGGCCTTGGCTGGATAGAGCCGTTAGCCACGAGAGCCAAGATAATTGAGGAGGTCAGCAGTATGCTGTTTTGAGAGGCTGAGAGATGGGCTACAGAGGAGGAGGTCATCCCCGTATTAGAGGACTATACTGGGGGTGAGAGGGAAGGAAGCGAGGTCCCGCGCCAGAGCCTGTCCAAAGAGGTGCGGGCTGTCGCGGAAGCCCTGGGGAGGAACCGTCCAGGTGAGCTGGCAGGAATCCTGTGTATCCGGATCTGTCCAGGTGAAAGCAAAATGGAAGTAGGAATCAGGGTGTAGGGGAATAATAAAGAAGGCGGTTTTGAGATCGAGGACCGTAAAATGGGTGTTGGACGGGGGCATATGGGAGAGCAAAGTGTACGGGTTTGGCACAACTGGGTGGAGGGGAATTATCGCCTCATCGATCAGTCGTAAGTCCTGGACAAGATGGTAATCTCCTGAGGCCTTGTGGACAGGCAGGATGGGGGCATTGCAGGGAGAGTCCGTGGGGACAAGGAGCCCCTGGTCTAAGAGTCTGGTGATAATAGGTCGTAAGCCCCTTAGATGTGTTTCAGAAATGGAGAATTGGAGCCTGGCTGGGAACTTGGAGTGGTCTTTAAGACGGATTAGGGCAGGGGGGTGGTGTGTCGCTATTATGGGTTTTGATGTATCACAGACCTGGGGGTCTATCCGTTTGGGGGAGATGGGAGGAGGAAGAGAGGAGGGAGAGGGCTGTGTTGCCAGACCGAGGAGGGGAAGCAGGAGTTGAGAGGAAGAGGCCTTAGGATGAAGTCTGGCCAGTTGGAGAGAGGCCCGTAATTGGAAGAGAACATCACGACCTAGCGGAGGAATCGGGTAGGACGGTATGACTAAGAAAGAATGAGTGAAAGGGAGCCTCTCGATGTAACATGAGAGAGGGCCGGTCTGGAGCGGGAAGGACGGCTTACCGTCGATGCCCATAACCGAGATCTGGGAAGGAAAAACTGGCCCGGAATATGTAGGGAAGACCGAATAGGTAGCCCCCGTGTCCACCAGGAATGAGATGGTCTTACCCGCTACCTGTAGTGTTACCTTGGGCTCTGCGAGGGTGATGGTGGTCTTCGAGTCCGGGTGACGTCAGTCGTCAGCCAATCCCAGGAGTTTGAGTGGTAGAGCCATCGGGTCGGTTCGCTCTCTGCGTGGAGGCGCTGAGGGAGGGCCGGTCGTAGGGCAGTCACTCTTCCAATGGCCTTTGTGCCCAAAGCCAGGGCAGGGCTTGGAAGGAGGCCGGGGATTGGGACATTGGCGAGCCCAGTCCCCCTCTTTTCCGCACTTGAGGCAGGCCCCTGGAGGGGTTGCCTTCGGCGGGTCCCGTGGATGTTGTCCATGGGAGATGGCCGGCAACAGGGCGCCTACGAGGGCTTGGGTTTGGAGGGCCACCTTTCGGTGCATCCGAGCCTGTCGGCTGGATTCTGCCAAATCCTCACGGGCATTATAGACTTTAAAGGGCATTTTTACCAGGTCTCAGATGGGAGGCTGGGGGCCGTCCTCTTCCCACTTAAGTTTTATTTCTGATATCAGGAGCTGATTGTGTGATAAAGTGGGTGGCCAAGGCCGCCGCGCCTGTGGGGCTGTCAGGGTCCAAGTGGGTGCACAGAGTTATGGCCTCTGTAAGGCAGTTGAGATAAATGGCTGGACTTTCATTGGGCTCTTGGGTTATCTCTTTTAGCTTTTCGAAGTTGACAATCTTGTGGGAGGCAGCCTGCATACCAGCCAAGAGGCATTGGATCATAAGATCACAGTTGCAGCAACCATCTTGGCCGTCCAGATAACTCCAGCCCAGATCGGTGCCAGGAACGACAGTGGCTCTGACGAGCATAGAGTTATCAGTGAGGTGGACCCGATCGGCGTGGCTTCGGGCAGCATTTTGAATTCGTTCCCTCTCATCGGGGGTCAGAGTAGAAACTAGGATCACAAAGATGTCGTGCCAGGTTAGATGGTAAGCTTGAGAGAGGTAGCGAAATTCTTTGAGGTAGTGGGAGGAGTCGGCAGAAAAGGACCCTATCGCTTTTCTATTTGAGAGAGATCCTGGAGGGAAAAGGGAACATGAACCCTAACTAATCTTTCTGCTCCAGCCACCTCTCTTAAGGGACAGAGAAGGATTGGGTCTTGGGTGTCCTGGTGGTGAGAGCAGGTGTGTGAGCTGATTGGCGAGGAGAGGGGCGAGGAGAGAGGGGTGGAGGGGGAGGAAGCAGGGGAAGGGGAAGACAAGAGGGAGGCTGCTTGGGGAAGAGGGGGAGCGGTGGTGGGGCGCTGGTGTGGGCTCAGGAGGGAGAGGGGCCAGTCCAGGGTAGGGTGGGGGTTGGAGAGGAGCTCTGGAGTGGGGAGAGGCGAGAGTTCGGGTGGGTCGGTTAGTGGAGAGGGGTCATCGTCAAAGGAAATTAGCGGCTTGGATGTAGGAGATGTCTGTTGGGAAAGAAGCATCTAGGAAGTGGAACAATCGATGCAGAGGGAACGGCGGGAGCGTAAATACCAGAAGGCCTGGACGTAGGGGACCTCGGACCATTTACCCGTCATGGGGCAGTAGTTATCTAAATCGTGGAGGATGTTGAAATCGAAAGTCGCTTCAGCAGGCCATTTAGATGGATACCCTAGAAGGTACTGTGGCCAGGCCTCGGTGGAATAAAATATGACCCGCCTGCGGCGGAGATCTTGAGAAAAGCCGAGTTTTGTAAACTTGGCCAGGAGACACCCCAGGGGTGTCTTAGGATCTGGTTTGGATTCTGAAGTCCCCATGACATCTGGCCTGTCCCCAGGAGAACAGAGATAGAGAGATACGTCTCTGGTCACGGCGGATCGGAGAGCAGTCAGTCGGTTGGGACGTCTCCACAATTGCCCAAGGCTCGGAGGGTGGATGGAGGAGGCCCTGACGCAGCCGCGGTTAAGGACAGGGAGTCTGGTGGGTAGGGACCCCGGGGGTCAAGGGGAACGAAGGTGGGACTTACCCCACTTCTGCCGGGTTGGGTGGGTGAGCAGAGGTCCCCGGTCTGGAGGGGTGGCCCCATGGTAATTTGTGGGGCTGTGTACCCCACCCGGGTTTTGGCACAAAATATTAGGAACGGCACCAAAGACGGAGGAGAGCTTAAACAAGCTTTATTTGGGAATGCTCCCAGGCGAGGTTCACTGGTCTGAGAGAAAACGGCCAGAGAAGTCGCGCCCAGGTGTGGGCGCGAAAAAACTTTATGGGGGTGGGCGCAGGGGAGGTGCTTGCTCTGTGAAGCAGCCCTTCATTGGTAATCTGTCGGGTGTTGTGGCAATGTCAGGTTTCGGTTGCATCAGCCTCAGTGCCGTTAGTTCCGCCCCTCGGGGAGCGGGGTGACTGTTGTGGCAATGTCGGGTGTCGGTCGCATCAGCCTCCTTGGCCAGGGTTCCGACTTGTTCTCTGGGCCCTTCCCCGGACCTGCTGGCCTTACATCTCAACTTCTTTGTTGTAATGGGTGACGTTTGGTCTCTGGCTACTTCCTGCTGTACGTGGGCACCGGAAGGGAGTCGTGCAGCCAACGGACCGTAGGTTAGGACACGGCGGCAGCGGGGGGTTCTGTGGGTAGTAAGGTATATGGGTGGAGGAGCATCTGATTCACCGCCACCCGAGAGGCTTCTTGTATGCAACTGAGGAGAAACCTGAGGAAACAGGGGCAAGCATGAATAGGATGCAGATAAGGATTAAGGGGCCTAGGATTGGTGTCAGCCAGGTATAGAGGGTGGTCCTCCACCAGTCGGTGATGGGGTAGGTGGATTGTCTCTGCCTGCATTGGAGTTCTTCTTTTAAGCGTCGGAGAGCATCCACATTGTCCTCAATGACCCCTGACTGGTTGATGTGGTAGCAACATTCTTCCTGTAGGAAGAGGCAGGTACCTCCTCTGTCGGCTGTCAGAACGTCCAGGGTGCATCGACTTTGGAGGACAACTTGGGCTACAGAGGTGATCTGGCGCTGGAGGGAGGCGATAGAGGCAGCAGAGGCCTCGATGTCTAGCTGGAGTTTCTGCTCTAGGACGCAGGATGTTGAGACACTGTGTGTTAGGGCTCATCCCCCGATGCCCACCTCGACAATAGAGAGGAGGCGAGGGAAATGCCTGCAACCATAGGGAGAAAGGTGGCCCTTTTCTTTCGGCTAGAGTGTTGTGCGGTAACTGAGAGAAATTCGGCTTGGCCATATAATGTGAGTTGTGGAACAAGGGTGACGGGGATACATGGGAAGGGGGAGGAAGAGTTGACCTCTTTTGTAAGGGAGCCAGTACACCAAAAGAACAGGCCTGTTGGGACCCCCATTGGCATAGTTACAGGGAGGGATGTGTTGCACGGGAGTGCATCATTAGTTAAATTTGTGTGACTGCCATTGCAAATTGTGAGGTTCTGTTTTTCTAAATCAAGAAATATGGGGATTCCTAAAGAGGGAAAAGGTAAGTTCTGGGAGGGAGAGGTAAGGGGTCCTTGGGGGGTTTCTTTAGCAGCCAAGTATAGGGGTTTAGCAAGAAGAGCAGAGTTAGGGATCCAGTGTCAGAAAAGTCCTATCAGGCCCAGAAAGGAGAGAATCTGGTCAGCTGTCTCTGGAGGTTGGAGTTCGTGGATGGCCTGGGTGCGGTCGGCTGTCAGGCTCTTTGTTGTGGGGGTAAGGTGGATTCCCAGATAGGTTACTGAGGGTGTAGACAGTTGGGCCTTGGCTGGATAGAGCCGTTAGCCACGAGAGCCAAGATAATTGAGGAGGTCAGCAGTATGCTGTTTTGAGAGGCTGAGAGATGGGCTACAGAGGAGGAGGTCATCCCCGTATTAGAGGACTATACTGGGGGTGAGAGGGAAGGAAGCGAGGTCCCGCGCCAGAGCCTGTCCAAAGAGGTGCGGGCTGTCGCGGAAGCCCTGGGGAGGAACCGTCCAGGTGAGCTGGCAGGAATCCTGTGTATCCGGATCTGTCCAGGTGAAAGCAAAATGGAAGTAGGAATCAGGGTGTAGGGGAATAATAAAGAAGGCGGTTTTGAGATCGAGGACCGTAAAATGGGTGTTGGACGGGGGCATATGGGAGAGCAAAGTGTACGGGTTTGGCACAACTGGGTGGAGGGGAATTATCGCCTCATCGATCAGTCGTAAGTCCTGGACAAGATGGTAATCTCCTGAGGCCTTGTGGACAGGCAGGATGGGGGCATTGCAGGGAGAGTCCGTGGGGACAAGGAGCCCCTGGTCTAAGAGTCTGGTGATAATAGGTCGTAAGCCCCTTAGATGTGTTTCAGAAATGGAGAATTGGAGCCTGGCTGGGAACTTGGAGTGGTCTTTAAGACGGATTAGGGCAGGGGGGTGGTGTGTCGCTATTATGGGTTTTGATGTATCACAGACCTGGGGGTCTATCCGTTTGGGGGAGATGGGAGGAGGAAGAGAGGAGGGAGAGGGCTGTGTTGCCAGACCGAGGAGGGGAAGCAGGAGTTGAGAGGAAGAGGCCTTAGGATGAAGTCTGGCCAGTTGGAGAGAGGCCCGTAATTGGAAGAGAACATCACGACCTAGCGGAGGAATCGGGTAGGACGGTATGACTAAGAAAGAATGAGTGAAAGGGAGCCTCTCGATGTAACATGAGAGAGGGCCGGTCTGGAGCGGGAAGGACGGCTTACCGTCGATGCCCATAACCGAGATCTGGGAAGGAAAAACTGGCCCGGAATATGTAGGGAAGACCGAATAGGTAGCCCCCGTGTCCACCAGGAATGAGATGGTCTTACCCGCTACCTGTAGTGTTACCTTGGGCTCTGCGAGGGTGATGGTGGTCTTCGAGTCCGGGTGACGTCAGTCGTCAGCCAATCCCAGGAGTTTGAGTGGTAGAGCCATCGGGTCGGTTCGCTCTCTGCGTGGAGGCGCTGAGGGAGGGCCGGTCGTAGGGCAGTCACTCTTCCAATGGCCTTTGTGCCCAAAGCCAGGGCAGGGCTTGGAAGGAGGCCGGGGATTGGGACATTGGCGAGCCCAGTCCCCCTCTTTTCCGCACTTGAGGCAGGCCCCTGGAGGGGTTGCCTTCGGCGGGTCCCGTGGATGTTGTCCATGGGAGATGGCCGGCAACAGGGCGCCTACGAGGGCTTGGGTTTGGAGGGCCACCTTTCGGTGCATCCGAGCCTGTCGGCTGGATTCTGCCAAATCCTCACGGGCATTATAGACTTTAAAGGGCATTTTTACCAGGTCTCAGATGGGAGGCTGGGGGCCGTCCTCTTCCCACTTAAGTTTTATTTCTGATATCAGGAGCTGATTGTGTGATAAAGTGGGTGGCCAAGGCCGCCGCGCCTGTGGGGCTGTCAGGGTCCAAGTGGGTGCACAGAGTTATGGCCTCTGTAAGGCAGTTGAGATAAATGGCTGGACTTTCATTGGGCTCTTGGGTTATCTCTTTTAGCTTTTCGAAGTTGACAATCTTGTGGGAGGCAGCCTGCATACCAGCCAAGAGGCATTGGATCATAAGATCACAGTTGCAGCAACCATCTTGGCCGTCCAGATAACTCCAGCCCAGATCGGTGCCAGGAACGACAGTGGCTCTGACGAGCATAGAGTTATCAGTGAGGTGGACCCGATCGGCGTGGCTTCGGGCAGCATTTTGAATTCGTTCCCTCTCATCGGGGGTCAGAGTAGAAACTAGGATCACAAAGATGTCGTGCCAGGTTAGATGGTAAGCTTGAGAGAGGTAGCGAAATTCTTTGAGGTAGTGGGAGGAGTCGGCAGAAAAGGACCCTATCGCTTTTCTATTTGAGAGAGATCCTGGAGGGAAAAGGGAACATGAACCCTAACTAATCTTTCTGCTCCAGCCACCTCTCTTAAGGGACAGAGAAGGATTGGGTCTTGGGTGTCCTGGTGGTGAGAGCAGGTGTGTGAGCTGATTGGCGAGGAGAGGGGCGAGGAGAGAGGGGTGGAGGGGGAGGAAGCAGGGGAAGGGGAAGACAAGAGGGAGGCTGCTTGGGGAAGAGGGGGAGCGGTGGTGGGGCGCTGGTGTGGGCTCAGGAGGGAGAGGGGCCAGTCCAGGGTAGGGTGGGGGTTGGAGAGGAGCTCTGGAGTGGGGAGAGGCGAGAGTTCGGGTGGGTCGGTTAGTGGAGAGGGGTCATCGTCAAAGGAAATTAGCGGCTTGGATGTAGGAGATGTCTGTTGGGAAAGAAGCATCTAGGAAGTGGAACAATCGATGCAGAGGGAACGGCGGGAGCGTAAATACCAGAAGGCCTGGACGTAGGGGACCTCGGACCATTTACCCGTCATGGGGCAGTAGTTATCTAAATCGTGGAGGATGTTGAAATCGAAAGTCGCTTCAGCAGGCCATTTAGATGGATACCCTAGAAGGTACTGTGGCCAGGCCTCGGTGGAATAAAATATGACCCGCCTGCGGCGGAGATCTTGAGAAAAGCCGAGTTTTGTAAACTTGGCCAGGAGACACCCCAGGGGTGTCTTAGGATCTGGTTTGGATTCTGAAGTCCCCATGACATCTGGCCTGTCCCCAGGAGAACAGAGATAGAGAGATACGTCTCTGGTCACGGCGGATCGGAGAGCAGTCAGTCGGTTGGGACGTCTCCACAATTGCCCAAGGCTCGGAGGGTGGATGGAGGAGGCCCTGACGCAGCCGCGGTTAAGGACAGGGAGTCTGGTGGGTAGGGACCCCGGGGGTCAAGGGGAACGAAGGTGGGACTTACCCCACTTCTGCCGGGTTGGGTGGGTGAGCAGAGGTCCCCGGTCTGGAGGGGTGGCCCCATGGTAATTTGTGGGGCTGTGTACCCCACCCGGGTTTTGGCACAAAATATTAGGAACGGCACCAAAGACGGAGGAGAGCTTAAGCAAGCTTTATTTGGGAATGCTCCCAGGCGAGGTTCACTGGTCTGAGAGAAAACGGCCAGAGAAGTCGCGCCCAGGTGTGGGCGCGAAAAAACTTTATGGGGGTGGGCGCAGGGGAGGTGCTTGCTCTGTGAAGCAGCCCTTCATTGGTAATCTGTCGGGTGTTGTGGCAATGTCAGGTTTCGGTTGCATCAGCCTCAGTGCCGTTAGTTCCGCCCCTCGGGGAGCGGGGTGACTGTTGTGGCAATGTCGGGTGTCGGTCGCATCAGCCTCCTTGGCCAGGGTTCCGACTTGTTCTCTGGGCCCTTCCCCGGACCTGCTGGCCTTACATCTCAACTTCTTTGTTGTAATGGGTGACGTTTGGTCTCTGGCTACTTCCTGCTGTACGTGGGCACCGGAAGGGAGTCGTGCAGCCAACGGACCGTAGGTTAGGACACGGCGGCAGCGGGGGGTTCTGTGGGTAGTAAGGTATATGGGTGGAGGAGCATCTGATTCACCGCCACCCGAGAGGCTTCTTGTATGCAACTGAGGAGAAACCTGAGGAAACAGGGGCAAGCATGAATAGGATGCAGATAAGGATTAAGGGGCCTAGGATTGGTGTCAGCCAGGTATAGAGGGTGGTCCTCCACCAGTCGGTGATGGGGTAGGTGGATTGTCTCTGCCTGCATTGGAGTTCTTCTTTTAAGCGTCGGAGAGCATCCACATTGTCCTCAATGACCCCTGACTGGTTGATGTGGTAGCAACATTCTTCCTGTAGGAAGAGGCAGGTACCTCCTCTGTCGGCTGTCAGAACGTCCAGGGTGCATCGACTTTGGAGGACAACTTGGGCTACAGAGGTGATCTGGCGCTGGAGGGAGGCGATAGAGGCAGCAGAGGCCTCGATGTCTAGCTGGAGTTTCTGCTCTAGGACGCAGGATGTTGAGACACTGTGTGTTAGGGCTCATCCCCCGATGCCCACCTCGACAATAGAGAGGAGGCGAGGGAAATGCCTGCAACCATAGGGAGAAAGGTGGCCCTTTTCTTTCGGCTAGAGTGTTGTGCGGTAACTGAGAGAAATTCGGCTTGGCCATATAATGTGAGTTGTGGAACAAGGGTGACGGGGATACATGGGAAGGGGGAGGAAGAGTTGACCTCTTTTGTAAGGGAGCCAGTACACCAAAAGAACAGGCCTGTTGGGACCCCCATTGGCATAGTTACAGGGAGGGATGTGTTGCACGGGAGTGCATCATTAGTTAAATTTGTGTGACTGCCATTGCAAATTGTGAGGTTCTGTTTTTCTAAATCAAGAAATATGGGGATTCCTAAAGAGGGAAAAGGTAAGTTCTGGGAGGGAGAGGTAAGGGGTCCTTGGGGGGTTTCTTTAGCAGCCAAGTATAGGGGTTTAGCAAGAAGAGCAGAGTTAGGGATCCAGTGTCAGAAAAGTCCTATCAGGCCCAGAAAGGAGAGAATCTGGTCAGCTGTCTCTGGAGGTTGGAGTTCGTGGATGGCCTGGGTGCGGTCGGCTGTCAGGCTCTTTGTTGTGGGGGTAAGGTGGATTCCCAGATAGGTTACTGAGGGTGTAGACAGTTGGGCCTTGGCTGGATAGAGCCGTTAGCCACGAGAGCCAAGATAATTGAGGAGGTCAGCAGTATGCTGTTTTGAGAGGCTGAGAGATGGGCTACAGAGGAGGAGGTCATCCCCGTATTAGAGGACTATACTGGGGGTGAGAGGGAAGGAAGCGAGGTCCCGCGCCAGAGCCTGTCCAAAGAGGTGCGGGCTGTCGCGGAAGCCCTGGGGAGGAACCGTCCAGGTGAGCTGGCAGGAATCCTGTGTATCCGGATCTGTCCAGGTGAAAGCAAAATGGAAGTAGGAATCAGGGTGTAGGGGAATAATAAAGAAGGCGGTTTTGAGATCGAGGACCGTAAAATGGGTGTTGGACGGGGGCATATGGGAGAGCAAAGTGTACGGGTTTGGCACAACTGGGTGGAGGGGAATTATCGCCTCATCGATCAGTCGTAAGTCCTGGACAAGATGGTAATCTCCTGAGGCCTTGTGGACAGGCAGGATGGGGGCATTGCAGGGAGAGTCCGTGGGGACAAGGAGCCCCTGGTCTAAGAGTCTGGTGATAATAGGTCGTAAGCCCCTTAGATGTGTTTCAGAAATGGAGAATTGGAGCCTGGCTGGGAACTTGGAGTGGTCTTTAAGACGGATTAGGGCAGGGGGGTGGTGTGTCGCTATTATGGGTTTTGATGTATCACAGACCTGGGGGTCTATCCGTTTGGGGGAGATGGGAGGAGGAAGAGAGGAGGGAGAGGGCTGTGTTGCCAGACCGAGGAGGGGAAGCAGGAGTTGAGAGGAAGAGGCCTTAGGATGAAGTCTGGCCAGTTGGAGAGAGGCCCGTAATTGGAAGAGAACATCACGACCTAGCGGAGGAATCGGGTAGGACGGTATGACTAAGAAAGAATGAGTGAAAGGGAGCCTCTCGATGTAACATGAGAGAGGGCCGGTCTGGAGCGGGAAGGACGGCTTACCGTCGATGCCCATAACCGAGATCTGGGAAGGAAAAACTGGCCCGGAATATGTAGGGAAGACCGAATAGGTAGCCCCCGTGTCCACCAGGAATGAGATGGTCTTACCCGCTACCTGTAGTGTTACCTTGGGCTCTGCGAGGGTGATGGTGGTCTTCGAGTCCGGGTGACGTCAGTCGTCAGCCAATCCCAGGAGTTTGAGTGGTAGAGCCATCGGGTCGGTTCGCTCTCTGCGTGGAGGCGCTGAGGGAGGGCCGGTCGTAGGGCAGTCACTCTTCCAATGGCCTTTGTGCCCAAAGCCAGGGCAGGGCTTGGAAGGAGGCCGGGGATTGGGACATTGGCGAGCCCAGTCCCCCTCTTTTCCGCACTTGAGGCAGGCCCCTGGAGGGGTTGCCTTCGGCGGGTCCCGTGGATGTTGTCCATGGGAGATGGCCGGCAACAGGGCGCCTACGAGGGCTTGGGTTTGGAGGGCCACCTTTCGGTGCATCCGAGCCTGTCGGCTGGATTCTGCCAAATCCTCACGGGCATTATAGACTTTAAAGGGCATTTTTACCAGGTCTCAGATGGGAGGCTGGGGGCCGTCCTCTTCCCACTTAAGTTTTATTTCTGATATCAGGAGCTGATTGTGTGATAAAGTGGGTGGCCAAGGCCGCCGCGCCTGTGGGGCTGTCAGGGTCCAAGTGGGTGCACAGAGTTATGGCCTCTGTAAGGCAGTTGAGATAAATGGCTGGACTTTCATTGGGCTCTTGGGTTATCTCTTTTAGCTTTTCGAAGTTGACAATCTTGTGGGAGGCAGCCTGCATACCAGCCAAGAGGCATTGGATCATAAGATCACAGTTGCAGCAACCATCTTGGCCGTCCAGATAACTCCAGCCCAGATCGGTGCCAGGAACGACAGTGGCTCTGACGAGCATAGAGTTATCAGTGAGGTGGACCCGATCGGCGTGGCTTCGGGCAGCATTTTGAATTCGTTCCCTCTCATCGGGGGTCAGAGTAGAAACTAGGATCACAAAGATGTCGTGCCAGGTTAGATGGTAAGCTTGAGAGAGGTAGCGAAATTCTTTGAGGTAGTGGGAGGAGTCGGCAGAAAAGGACCCTATCGCTTTTCTATTTGAGAGAGATCCTGGAGGGAAAAGGGAACATGAACCCTAACTAATCTTTCTGCTCCAGCCACCTCTCTTAAGGGACAGAGAAGGATTGGGTCTTGGGTGTCCTGGTGGTGAGAGCAGGTGTGTGAGCTGATTGGCGAGGAGAGGGGCGAGGAGAGAGGGGTGGAGGGGGAGGAAGCAGGGGAAGGGGAAGACAAGAGGGAGGCTGCTTGGGGAAGAGGGGGAGCGGTGGTGGGGCGCTGGTGTGGGCTCAGGAGGGAGAGGGGCCAGTCCAGGGTAGGGTGGGGGTTGGAGAGGAGCTCTGGAGTGGGGAGAGGCGAGAGTTCGGGTGGGTCGGTTAGTGGAGAGGGGTCATCGTCAAAGGAAATTAGCGGCTTGGATGTAGGAGATGTCTGTTGGGAAAGAAGCATCTAGGAAGTGGAACAATCGATGCAGAGGGAACGGCGGGAGCGTAAATACCAGAAGGCCTGGACGTAGGGGACCTCGGACCATTTACCCGTCATGGGGCAGTAGTTATCTAAATCGTGGAGGATGTTGAAATCGAAAGTCGCTTCAGCAGGCCATTTAGATGGATACCCTAGAAGGTACTGTGGCCAGGCCTCGGTGGAATAAAATATGACCCGCCTGCGGCGGAGATCTTGAGAAAAGCCGAGTTTTGTAAACTTGGCCAGGAGACACCCCAGGGGTGTCTTAGGATCTGGTTTGGATTCTGAAGTCCCCATGACATCTGGCCTGTCCCCAGGAGAACAGAGATAGAGAGATACGTCTCTGGTCACGGCGGATCGGAGAGCAGTCAGTCGGTTGGGACGTCTCCACAATTGCCCAAGGCTCGGAGGGTGGATGGAGGAGGCCCTGACGCAGCCGCGGTTAAGGACAGGGAGTCTGGTGGGTAGGGACCCCGGGGGTCAAGGGGAACGAAGGTGGGACTTACCCCACTTCTGCCGGGTTGGGTGGGTGAGCAGAGGTCCCCGGTCTGGAGGGGTGGCCCCATGGTAATTTGTGGGGCTGTGTACCCCACCCGGGTTTTGGCACAAAATATTAGGAACGGCACCAAAGACGGAGGAGAGCTTAAGCAAGCTTTATTTGGGAATGCTCCCAGGCGAGGTTCACTGGTCTGAGAGAAAACGGCCAGAGAAGTCGCGCCCAGGTGTGGGCGCGAAAAAAATTTATGGGGGTGGGCGCAGGGGAGGTGCTTGCTCTGTGAAGCAGCCCTTCATTGGTAATCTGTCGGGTGTTGTGGCAATGTCAGGTTTCGGTTGCATCAGCCTCAGCGCCGTTAGTTCCGCCCCTCGGGGAGCGGGGTGACTGTTGTGGCAATGTCGGGTGTCGGTCGCATCAGCCTCCTTGGCCAGGGTTCCGACTTGTTCTCTGGGCCCTTCCCCGGACCTGCTGGCCTTACATCTCAACTTCTTTGTTGTAATGGGTGACGTTTGGTCTCTGGCTACTTCCTGCTGTACGTGGGCACCGGAAGGGAGTCGTGCAGCCAACGGACCGTAGGTTAGGACACGGCGGCAGCGGGGGGTTCTGTGGGTAGTAAGGTATATGGGTGGAGGAGCATCTGATTCACCGCCACCCGAGAGGCTTCTTGTATGCAACTGAGGAGAAACCTGAGGAAACAGGGGCAAGCATGAATAGGATGCAGATAAGGATTAAGGGGCCTAGGATTGGTGTCAGCCAGGTATAGAGGGTGGTCCTCCACCAGTCGGTGATGGGGTAGGTGGATTGTCTCTGCCTGCATTGGAGTTCTTCTTTTAAGCGTCGGAGAGCATCCACATTGTCCTCAATGACCCCTGACTGGTTGATGTGGTAGCAACATTCTTCCTGTAGGAAGAGGCAGGTACCTCCTCTGTCGGCTGTCAGAACGTCCAGGGTGCATCGACTTTGGAGGACAACTTGGGCTACAGAGGTGATCTGGCGCTGGAGGGAGGCGATAGAGGCAGCAGAGGCCTCGATGTCTAGCTGGAGTTTCTGCTCTAGGACGCAGGATGTTGAGACACTGTGTGTTAGGGCTCATCCCCCGATGCCCACCTCGACAATAGAGAGGAGGCGAGGGAAATGCCTGCAACCATAGGGAGAAAGGTGGCCCTTTTCTTTCGGCTAGAGTGTTGTGCGGTAACTGAGAGAAATTCGGCTTGGCCATATAATGTGAGTTGTGGAACAAGGGTGACGGGGATACATGGGAAGGGGGAGGAAGAGTTGACCTCTTTTGTAAGGGAGCCAGTACACCAAAAGAACAGGCCTGTTGGGACCCCCATTGGCATAGTTACAGGGAGGGATGTGTTGCACGGGAGTGCATCATTAGTTAAATTTGTGTGACTGCCATTGCAAATTGTGAGGTTCTGTTTTTCTAAATCAAGAAATATGGGGATTCCTAAAGAGGGAAAAGGTAAGTTCTGGGAGGGAGAGGTAAGGGGTCCTTGGGGGGTTTCTTTAGCAGCCAAGTATAGGGGTTTAGCAAGAAGAGCAGAGTTAGGGATCCAGTGTCAGAAAAGTCCTATCAGGCCCAGAAAGGAGAGAATCTGGTCAGCTGTCTCTGGAGGTTGGAGTTCGTGGATGGCCTGGGTGCGGTCGGCTGTCAGGCTCTTTGTTGTGGGGGTAAGGTGGATTCCCAGATAGGTTACTGAGGGTGTAGACAGTTGGGCCTTGGCTGGATAGAGCCGTTAGCCACGAGAGCCAAGATAATTGAGGAGGTCAGCAGTATGCTGTTTTGAGAGGCTGAGAGATGGGCTACAGAGGAGGAGGTCATCCCCGTATTAGAGGACTATACTGGGGGTGAGAGGGAAGGAAGCGAGGTCCCGCGCCAGAGCCTGTCCAAAGAGGTGCGGGCTGTCGCGGAAGCCCTGGGGAGGAACCGTCCAGGTGAGCTGGCAGGAATCCTGTGTATCCGGATCTGTCCAGGTGAAAGCAAAATGGAAGTAGGAATCAGGGTGTAGGGGAATAATAAAGAAGGCGGTTTTGAGATCGAGGACCGTAAAATGGGTGTTGGACGGGGGCATATGGGAGAGCAAAGTGTACGGGTTTGGCACAACTGGGTGGAGGGGAATTATCGCCTCATCGATCAGTCGTAAGTCCTGGACAAGATGGTAATCTCCTGAGGCCTTGTGGACAGGCAGGATGGGGGCATTGCAGGGAGAGTCCGTGGGGACAAGGAGCCCCTGGTCTAAGAGTCTGGTGATAATAGGTCGTAAGCCCCTTAGATGTGTTTCAGAAATGGAGAATTGGAGCCTGGCTGGGAACTTGGAGTGGTCTTTAAGACGGATTAGGGCAGGGGGGTGGTGTGTCGCTATTATGGGTTTTGATGTATCACAGACCTGGGGGTCTATCCGTTTGGGGGAGATGGGAGGAGGAAGAGAGGAGGGAGAGGGCTGTGTTGCCAGACCGAGGAGGGGAAGCAGGAGTTGAGAGGAAGAGGCCTTAGGATGAAGTCTGGCCAGTTGGAGAGAGGCCCGTAATTGGAAGAGAACATCACGACCTAGCGGAGGAATCGGGTAGGACGGTATGACTAAGAAAGAATGAGTGAAAGGGAGCCTCTCGATGTAACATGAGAGAGGGCCGGTCTGGAGCGGGAAGGACGGCTTACCGTCGATGCCCATAACCGAGATCTGGGAAGGAAAAACTGGCCCGGAATATGTAGGGAAGACCGAATAGGTAGCCCCCGTGTCCACCAGGAATGAGATGGTCTTACCCGCTACCTGTAGTGTTACCTTGGGCTCTGCGAGGGTGATGGTGGTCTTCGAGTCCGGGTGACGTCAGTCGTCAGCCAATCCCAGGAGTTTGAGTGGTAGAGCCATCGGGTCGGTTCGCTCTCTGCGTGGAGGCGCTGAGGGAGGGCCGGTCGTAGGGCAGTCACTCTTCCAATGGCCTTTGTGCCCAAAGCCAGGGCAGGGCTTGGAAGGAGGCCGGGGATTGGGACATTGGCGAGCCCAGTCCCCCTCTTTTCCGCACTTGAGGCAGGCCCCTGGAGGGGTTGCCTTCGGCGGGTCCCGTGGATGTTGTCCATGGGAGATGGCCGGCAACAGGGCGCCTACGAGGGCTTGGGTTTGGAGGGCCACCTTTCGGTGCATCCGAGCCTGTCGGCTGGATTCTGCCAAATCCTCACGGGCATTATAGACTTTAAAGGGCATTTTTACCAGGTCTCAGATGGGAGGCTGGGGGCCGTCCTCTTCCCACTTAAGTTTTATTTCTGATATCAGGAGCTGATTGTGTGATAAAGTGGGTGGCCAAGGCCGCCGCGCCTGTGGGGCTGTCAGGGTCCAAGTGGGTGCACAGAGTTATGGCCTCTGTAAGGCAGTTGAGATAAATGGCTGGACTTTCATTGGGCTCTTGGGTTATCTCTTTTAGCTTTTCGAAGTTGACAATCTTGTGGGAGGCAGCCTGCATACCAGCCAAGAGGCATTGGATCATAAGATCACAGTTGCAGCAACCATCTTGGCCGTCCAGATAACTCCAGCCCAGATCGGTGCCAGGAACGACAGTGGCTCTGACGAGCATAGAGTTATCAGTGAGGTGGACCCGATCGGCGTGGCTTCGGGCAGCATTTTGAATTCGTTCCCTCTCATCGGGGGTCAGAGTAGAAACTAGGATCACAAAGATGTCGTGCCAGGTTAGATGGTAAGCTTGAGAGAGGTAGCGAAATTCTTTGAGGTAGTGGGAGGAGTCGGCAGAAAAGGACCCTATCGCTTTTCTATTTGAGAGAGATCCTGGAGGGAAAAGGGAACATGAACCCTAACTAATCTTTCTGCTCCAGCCACCTCTCTTAAGGGACAGAGAAGGATTGGGTCTTGGGTGTCCTGGTGGTGAGAGCAGGTGTGTGAGCTGATTGGCGAGGAGAGGGGCGAGGAGAGAGGGGTGGAGGGGGAGGAAGCAGGGGAAGGGGAAGACAAGAGGGAGGCTGCTTGGGGAAGAGGGGGAGCGGTGGTGGGGCGCTGGTGTGGGCTCAGGAGGGAGAGGGGCCAGTCCAGGGTAGGGTGGGGGTTGGAGAGGAGCTCTGGAGTGGGGAGAGGCGAGAGTTCGGGTGGGTCGGTTAGTGGAGAGGGGTCATCGTCAAAGGAAATTAGCGGCTTGGATGTAGGAGATGTCTGTTGGGAAAGAAGCATCTAGGAAGTGGAACAATCGATGCAGAGGGAACGGCGGGAGCGTAAATACCAGAAGGCCTGGACGTAGGGGACCTCGGACCATTTACCCGTCATGGGGCAGTAGTTATCTAAATCGTGGAGGATGTTGAAATCGAAAGTCGCTTCAGCAGGCCATTTAGATGGATACCCTAGAAGGTACTGTGGCCAGGCCTCGGTGGAATAAAATATGACCCGCCTGCGGCGGAGATCTTGAGAAAAGCCGAGTTTTGTAAACTTGGCCAGGAGACACCCCAGGGGTGTCTTAGGATCTGGTTTGGATTCTGAAGTCCCCATGACATCTGGCCTGTCCCCAGGAGAACAGAGATAGAGAGATACGTCTCTGGTCACGGCGGATCGGAGAGCAGTCAGTCGGTTGGGACGTCTCCACAATTGCCCAAGGCTCGGAGGGTGGATGGAGGAGGCCCTGACGCAGCCGCGGTTAAGGACAGGGAGTCTGGTGGGTAGGGACCCCGGGGGTCAAGGGGAACGAAGGTGGGACTTACCCCACTTCTGCCGGGTTGGGTGGGTGAGCAGAGGTCCCCGGTCTGGAGGGGTGGCCCCATGGTAATTTGTGGGGCTCTGTACCCCACCCGGGTTTTGGCACAAAATATTAGGAACGGCACCAAAGACGGAGGAGAGCTTAAGCAAGCTTTATTTGGGAATGCTCCCAGGCGAGGTTCACTGGTCTGAGAGAAAACGGCCAGAGAAGTCGCGCCCAGGTGTGGGCGCGAAAAAACTTTATGGGGGTGGGCGCAGGGGAGGTGCTTGCTCTGTGAAGCAGCCCTTCATTGGTAATCTGTCGGGTGTTGTGGCAATGTCAGGTTTCGGTTGCATCAGCCTCAGCGCCGTTAGTTCCGCCCCTCGGGGAGCGGGGTGACTGTTGTGGCAATGTCGGGTGTCGGTCGCATCAGCCTCCTTGGCCAGGGTTCCGACTTGTTCTCTGGGCCCTTCCCCGGACCTGCTGGCCTTACATCTCAACTTCTTTGTTGTAATGGGTGACGTTTGGTCTCTGGCTACTTCCTGCTGTACGTGGGCACCGGAAGGGAGTCGTGCAGCCAACGGACCGTAGGTTAGGACACGGCGGCAGCGGGGGGTTCTGTGGGTAGTAAGGTATATGGGTGGAGGAGCATCTGATTCACCGCCACCCGAGAGGCTTCTTGTATGCAACTGAGGAGAAACCTGAGGAAACAGGGGCAAGCATGAATAGGATGCAGATAAGGATTAAGGGGCCTAGGATTGGTGTCAGCCAGGTATAGAGGGTGGTCCTCCACCAGTCGGTGATGGGGTAGGTGGATTGTCTCTGCCTGCATTGGAGTTCTTCTTTTAAGCGTCGGAGAGCATCCACATTGTCCTCAATGACCCCTGACTGGTTGATGTGGTAGCAACATTCTTCCTGTAGGAAGAGGCAGGTACCTCCTCTGTCGGCTGTCAGAACGTCCAGGGTGCATCGACTTTGGAGGACAACTTGGGCTACAGAGGTGATCTGGCGCTGGAGGGAGGCGATAGAGGCAGCAGAGGCCTCGATGTCTAGCTGGAGTTTCTGCTCTAGGACGCAGGATGTTGAGACACTGTGTGTTAGGGCTCATCCCCCGATGCCCACCTCGACAATAGAGAGGAGGCGAGGGAAATGCCTGCAACCATAGGGAGAAAGGTGGCCCTTTTCTTTCGGCTAGAGTGTTGTGCGGTAACTGAGAGAAATTCGGCTTGGCCATATAATGTGAGTTGTGGAACAAGGGTGACGGGGATACATGGGAAGGGGGAGGAAGAGTTGACCTCTTTTGTAAGGGAGCCAGTACACCAAAAGAACAGGCCTGTTGGGACCCCCATTGGCATAGTTACAGGGAGGGATGTGTTGCACGGGAGTGCATCATTAGTTAAATTTGTGTGACTGCCATTGCAAATTGTGAGGTTCTGTTTTTCTAAATCAAGAAATATGGGGATTCCTAAAGAGGGAAAAGGTAAGTTCTGGGAGGGAGAGGTAAGGGGTCCTTGGGGGGTTTCTTTAGCAGCCAAGTATAGGGGTTTAGCAAGAAGAGCAGAGTTAGGGATCCAGTGTCAGAAAAGTCCTATCAGGCCCAGAAAGGAGAGAATCTGGTCAGCTGTCTCTGGAGGTTGGAGTTCGTGGATGGCCTGGGTGCGGTCGGCTGTCAGGCTCTTTGTTGTGGGGGTAAGGTGGATTCCCAGATAGGTTACTGAGGGTGTAGACAGTTGGGCCTTGGCTGGATAGAGCCGTTAGCCACGAGAGCCAAGATAATTGAGGAGGTCAGCAGTATGCTGTTTTGAGAGGCTGAGAGATGGGCTACAGAGGAGGAGGTCATCCCCGTATTAGAGGACTATACTGGGGGTGAGAGGGAAGGAAGCGAGGTCCCGCGCCAGAGCCTGTCCAAAGAGGTGCGGGCTGTCGCGGAAGCCCTGGGGAGGAACCGTCCAGGTGAGCTGGCAGGAATCCTGTGTATCCGGATCTGTCCAGGTGAAAGCAAAATGGAAGTAGGAATCAGGGTGTAGGGGAATAATAAAGAAGGCGGTTTTGAGATCGAGGACCGTAAAATGGGTGTTGGACGGGGGCATATGGGAGAGCAAAGTGTACGGGTTTGGCACAACTGGGTGGAGGGGAATTATCGCCTCATCGATCAGTCGTAAGTCCTGGACAAGATGGTAATCTCCTGAGGCCTTGTGGACAGGCAGGATGGGGGCATTGCAGGGAGAGTCCGTGGGGACAAGGAGCCCCTGGTCTAAGAGTCTGGTGATAATAGGTCGTAAGCCCCTTAGATGAGTTTCAGAAATGGAGAATTGGAGCCTGGCTGGGAACTTGGAGTGGTCTTTAAGACGGATTAGGGCAGGGGGGTGGTGTGTCGCTATTATGGGTTTTGATGTATCACAGACCTGGGGGTCTATCCGTTTGGGGGAGATGGGAGGAGGAAGAGAGGAGGGAGAGGGCTGTGTTGCCAGACCGAGGAGGGGAAGCAGGAGTTGAGAGGAAGAGGCCTTAGGATGAAGTCTGGCCAGTTGGAGAGAGGCCCGTAATTGGAAGAGAACATCACGACCTAGCGGAGGAATCGGGTAGGACGGTATGACTAAGAAAGAATGAGTGAAAGGGAGCCTCTCGATGTAACATGAGAGAGGGCCGGTCTGGAGCGGGAAGGACGGCTTACCGTCGATGCCCATAACCGAGATCTGGGAAGGAAAAACTGGCCCGGAATATGTAGGGAAGACCGAATAGGTAGCCCCCGTGTCCACCAGGAATGAGATGGTCTTACCCGCTACCTGTAGTGTTACCTTGGGCTCTGCGAGGGTGATGGTGGTCTTCGAGTCCGGGTGACGTCAGTCGTCAGCCAATCCCAGGAGTTTGAGTGGTAGAGCCATCGGGTCGGTTCGCTCTCTGCGTGGAGGCGCTGAGGGAGGGCCGGTCGTAGGGCAGTCACTCTTCCAATGGCCTTTGTGCCCAAAGCCAGGGCAGGGCTTGGAAGGAGGCCGGGGATTGGGACATTGGCGAGCCCAGTCCCCCTCTTTTCCGCACTTGAGGCAGGCCCCTGGAGGGGTTGCCTTCGGCGGGTCCCGTGGATGTTGTCCATGGGAGATGGCCGGCAACAGGGCGCCTACGAGGGCTTGGGTTTGGAGGGCCACCTTTCGGTGCATCCGAGCCTGTCGGCTGGATTCTGCCAAATCCTCACGGGCATTATAGACTTTAAAGGGCATTTTTACCAGGTCTCAGATGGGAGGCTGGGGGCCGTCCTCTTCCCACTTAAGTTTTATTTCTGATATCAGGAGCTGATTGTGTGATAAAGTGGGTGGCCAAGGCCGCCGCGCCTGTGGGGCTGTCAGGGTCCAAGTGGGTGCACAGAGTTATGGCCTCTGTAAGGCAGTTGAGATAAATGGCTGGACTTTCATTGGGCTCTTGGGTTATCTCTTTTAGCTTTTCGAAGTTGACAATCTTGTGGGAGGCAGCCTGCATACCAGCCAAGAGGCATTGGATCATAAGATCACAGTTGCAGCAACCATCTTGGCCGTCCAGATAACTCCAGCCCAGATCGGTGCCAGGAACGACAGTGGCTCTGACGAGCATAGAGTTATCAGTGAGGTGGACCCGATCGGCGTGGCTTCGGGCAGCATTTTGAATTCGTTCCCTCTCATCGGGGGTCAGAGTAGAAACTAGGATCACAAAGATGTCGTGCCAGGTTAGATGGTAAGCTTGAGAGAGGTAGCGAAATTCTTTGAGGTAGTGGGAGGAGTCGGCAGAAAAGGACCCTATCGCTTTTCTATTTGAGAGAGATCCTGGAGGGAAAAGGGAACATGAACCCTAACTAATCTTTCTGCTCCAGCCACCTCTCTTAAGGGACAGAGAAGGATTGGGTCTTGGGTGTCCTGGTGGTGAGAGCAGGTGTGTGAGCTGATTGGCGAGGAGAGGGGCGAGGAGAGAGGGGTGGAGGGGGAGGAAGCAGGGGAAGGGGAAGACAAGAGGGAGGCTGCTTGGGGAAGAGGGGGAGCGGTGGTGGGGCGCTGGTGTGGGCTCAGGAGGGAGAGGGGCCAGTCCAGGGTAGGGTGGGGGTTGGAGAGGAGCTCTGGAGTGGGGAGAGGCGAGAGTTCGGGTGGGTCGGTTAGTGGAGAGGGGTCATCGTCAAAGGAAATTAGCGGCTTGGATGTAGGAGATGTCTGTTGGGAAAGAAGCATCTAGGAAGTGGAACAATCGATGCAGAGGGAACGGCGGGAGCGTAAATACCAGAAGGCCTGGACGTAGGGGACCTCGGACCATTTACCCGTCATGGGGCAGTAGTTATCTAAATCGTGGAGGATGTTGAAATCGAAAGTCGCTTCAGCAGGCCATTTAGATGGATACCCTAGAAGGTACTGTGGCCAGGCCTCGGTGGAATAAAATATGACCCGCCTGCGGCGGAGATCTTGAGAAAAGCCGAGTTTTGTAAACTTGGCCAGGAGACACCCCAGGGGTGTCTTAGGATCTGGTTTGGATTCTGAAGTCCCCATGACATCTGGCCTGTCCCCAGGAGAACAGAGATAGAGAGATACGTCTCTGGTCACGGCGGATCGGAGAGCAGTCAGTCGGTTGGGACGTCTCCACAATTGCCCAAGGCTCGGAGGGTGGATGGAGGAGGCCCTGACGCAGCCGCGGTTAAGGACAGGGAGTCTGGTGGGTAGGGACCCCGGGGGTCAAGGGGAACGAAGGTGGGACTTACCCCACTTCTGCCGGGTTGGGTGGGTGAGCAGAGGTCCCCGGTCTGGAGGGGTGGCCCCATGGTAATTTGTGGGGCTGTGTACCCCACCCGGGTTTTGGCACAAAATATTAGGAACGGCACCAAAGACGGAGGAGAGCTTAAGCAAGCTTTATTTGGGAATGCTCCCAGGCGAGGTTCACTGGTCTGAGAGAAAACGGCCAGAGAAGTCGCGCCCAGGTGTGGGCGCGAAAAAACTTTATGGGGGTGGGCGCAGGGGAGGTGCTTGCTCTGTGAAGCAGCCCTTCATTGGTAATCTGTCGGGTGTTGTGGCAATGTCAGGTTTCGGTTGCATCAGCCTCAGTGCCGTTAGTTCCGCCCCTCGGGGAGCGGGGTGACTGTTGTGGCAATGTCGGGTGTCGGTCGCATCAGCCTCCTTGGCGGGGGTTCCGACTTGTTCTCTGGGCCCTTCCCCGGACCTGCTGGCCTTACATCTCAACTTCTTTGTTGTAATGGGTGACGTTTGGTCTCTGGCTACTTCCTGCTGTACGTGGGCACCGGAAGGGAGTCGTGCAGCCAACGGACCGTAGGTTAGGACACGGCGGCAGCGGGGGGTTCTGTGGGTAGTAAGGTATATGGGTGGAGGAGCATCTGATTCACCGCCACCCGAGAGGCTTCTTGTATGCAACTGAGGAGAAACCTGAGGAAACAGGGGCAAGCATGAATAGGATGCAGATAAGGATTAAGGGGCCTAGGATTGGTGTCAGCCAGGTATAGAGGGTGGTCCTCCACCAGTCGGTGATGGGGTAGGTGGATTGTCTCTGCCTGCATTGGAGTTCTTCTTTTAAGCGTCGGAGAGCATCCACATTGTCCTCAATGACCCCTGACTGGTTGATGTGGTAGCAACATTCTTCCTGTAGGAAGAGGCAGGTACCTCCTCTGTCGGCTGTCAGAACGTCCAGGGTGCATCGACTTTGGAGGACAACTTGGGCTACAGAGGTGATCTGGCGCTGGAGGGAGGCGATAGAGGCAGCAGAGGCCTCGATGTCTAGCTGGAGTTTCTGCTCTAGGATGCAGGATGTTGAGACACTGTGTGTTAGGGCTCATCCCCCGATGCCCACCTCGACAATAGAGAGGAGGCGAGGGAAATGCCTGCAACCATAGGGAGAAAGGTGGCCCTTTTCTTTCGGCTAGAGTGTTGTGCGGTAACTGAGAGAAATTCGGCTTGGCCATATAATGTGAGTTGTGGAACAAGGGTGACGGGGATACATGGGAAGGGGGAGGAAGAGTTGACCTCTTTTGTAAGGGAGCCAGTACACCAAAAGAACAGGCCTGTTGGGACCCCCATTGGCATAGTTACAGGGAGGGATGTGTTGCACGGGAGTGCATCATTAGTTAAATTTGTGTGACTGCCATTGCAAATTGTGAGGTTCTGTTTTTCTAAATCAAGAAATATGGGGATTCCTAAAGAGGGAAAAGGTAAGTTCTGGGAGGGAGAGGTAAGGGGTCCTTGGGGGGTTTCTTTAGCAGCCAAGTATAGGGGTTTAGCAAGAAGAGCAGAGTTAGGGATCCAGTGTCAGAAAAGTCCTATCAGGCCCAGAAAGGAGAGAATCTGGTCAGCTGTCTCTGGAGGTTGGAGTTCGTGGATGGCCTGGGTGCGGTCGGCTGTCAGGCTCTTTGTTGTGGGGGTAAGGTGGATTCCCAGATAGGTTACTGAGGGTGTAGACAGTTGGGCCTTGGCTGGATAGAGCCGTTAGCCACGAGAGCCAAGATAATTGAGGAGGTCAGCAGTATGCTGTTTTGAGAGGCTGAGAGATGGGCTACAGAGGAGGAGGTCATCCCCGTATTAGAGGACTATACTGGGGGTGAGAGGGAAGGAAGCGAGGTCCCGCGCCAGAGCCTGTCCAAAGAGGTGCGGGCTGTCGCGGAAGCCCTGGGGAGGAACCGTCCAGGTGAGCTGGCAGGAATCCTGTGTATCCGGATCTGTCCAGGTGAAAGCAAAATGGAAGTAGGAATCAGGGTGTAGGGGAATAATAAAGAAGGCGGTTTTGAGATCGAGGACCGTAAAATGGGTGTTGGACGGGGGCATATGGGAGAGCAAAGTGTACGGGTTTGGCACAACTGGGTGGAGGGGAATTATCGCCTCATCGATCAGTCGTAAGTCCTGGACAAGATGGTAATCTCCTGAGGCCTTGTGGACAGGCAGGATGGGGGCATTGCAGGGAGAGTCCGTGGGGACAAGGAGCCCCTGGTCTAAGAGTCTGGTGATAATAGGTCGTAAGCCCCTTAGATGTGTTTCAGAAATGGAGAATTGGAGCCTGGCTGGGAACTTGGAGTGGTCTTTAAGACGGATTAGGGCAGGGGGGTGGTGTGTCGCTATTATGGGTTTTGATGTATCACAGACCTGGGGGTCTATCCGTTTGGGGGAGATGGGAGGAGGAAGAGAGGAGGGAGAGGGCTGTGTTGCCAGACCGAGGAGGGGAAGCAGGAGTTGAGAGGAAGAGGCCTTAGGATGAAGTCTGGCCAGTTGGAGAGAGGCCCGTAATTGGAAGAGAACATCACGACCTAGCGGAGGAATCGGGTAGGACGGTATGACTAAGAAAGAATGAGTGAAAGGGAGCCTCTCGATGTAACATGAGAGAGGGCCGGTCTGGAGCGGGAAGGACGGCTTACCGTCGATGCCCATAACCGAGATCTGGGAAGGAAAAACTGGCCCGGAATATGTAGGGAAGACCGAATAGGTAGCCCCCGTGTCCACCAGGAATGAGATGGTCTTACCCGCTACCTGTAGTGTTACCTTGGGCTCTGCGAGGGTGATGGTGGTCTTCGAGTCCGGGTGACGTCAGTCGTCAGCCAATCCCAGGAGTTTGAGTGGTAGAGCCATCGGGTCGGTTCGCTCTCTGCGTGGAGGCGCTGAGGGAGGGCCGGTCGTAGGGCAGTCACTCTTCCAATGGCCTTTGTGCCCAAAGCCAGGGCAGGGCTTGGAAGGAGGCCGGGGATTGGGACATTGGCGAGCCCAGTCCCCCTCTTTTCCGCACTTGAGGCAGGCCCCTGGAGGGGTTGCCTTCGGCGGGTCCCGTGGATGTTGTCCATGGGAGATGGCCGGCAACAGGGCGCCTACGAGGGCTTGGGTTTGGAGGGCCACCTTTCGGTGCATCCGAGCCTGTCGGCTGGATTCTGCCAAATCCTCACGGGCATTATAGACTTTAAAGGGCATTTTTACCAGGTCTCAGATGGGAGGCTGGGGGCCGTCCTCTTCCCACTTAAGTTTTATTTCTGATATCAGGAGCTGATTGTGTGATAAAGTGGGTGGCCAAGGCCGCCGCGCCTGTGGGGCTGTCAGGGTCCAAGTGGGTGCACAGAGTTATGGCCTCTGTAAGGCAGTTGAGATAAATGGCTGGACTTTCATTGGGCTCTTGGGTTATCTCTTTTAGCTTTTCGAAGTTGACAATCTTGTGGGAGGCAGCCTGCATACCAGCCAAGAGGCATTGGATCATAAGATCACAGTTGCAGCAACCATCTTGGCCGTCCAGATAACTCCAGCCCAGATCGGTGCCAGGAACGACAGTGGCTCTGACGAGCATAGAGTTATCAGTGAGGTGGACCCGATCGGCGTGGCTTCGGGCAGCATTTTGAATTCGTTCCCTCTCATCGGGGGTCAGAGTAGAAACTAGGATCACAAAGATGTCGTGCCAGGTTAGATGGTAAGCTTGAGAGAGGTAGCGAAATTCTTTGAGGTAGTGGGAGGAGTCGGCAGAAAAGGACCCTATCGCTTTTCTATTTGAGAGAGATCCTGGAGGGAAAAGGGAACATGAACCCTAACTAATCTTTCTGCTCCAGCCACCTCTCTTAAGGGACAGAGAAGGATTGGGTCTTGGGTGTCCTGGTGGTGAGAGCAGGTGTGTGAGCTGATTGGCGAGGAGAGGGGCGAGGAGAGAGGGGTGGAGGGGGAGGAAGCAGGGGAAGGGGAAGACAAGAGGGAGGCTGCTTGGGGAAGAGGGGGAGCGGTGGTGGGGCGCTGGTGTGGGCTCAGGAGGGAGAGGGGCCAGTCCAGGGTAGGGTGGGGGTTGGAGAGGAGCTCTGGAGTGGGGAGAGGCGAGAGTTCGGGTGGGTCGGTTAGTGGAGAGGGGTCATCGTCAAAGGAAATTAGCGGCTTGGATGTAGGAGATGTCTGTTGGGAAAGAAGCATCTAGGAAGTGGAACAATCGATGCAGAGGGAACGGCGGGAGCGTAAATACCAGAAGGCCTGGACGTAGGGGACCTCGGACCATTTACCCGTCATGGGGCAGTAGTTATCTAAATCGTGGAGGATGTTGAAATCGAAAGTCGCTTCAGCAGGCCATTTAGATGGATACCCTAGAAGGTACTGTGGCCAGGCCTCGGTGGAATAAAATATGACCCGCCTGCGGCGGAGATCTTGAGAAAAGCCGAGTTTTGTAAACTTGGCCAGGAGACACCCCAGGGGTGTCTTAGGATCTGGTTTGGATTCTGAAGTCCCCATGACATCTGGCCTGTCCCCAGGAGAACAGAGATAGAGAGATACGTCTCTGGTCACGGCGGATCGGAGAGCAGTCAGTCGGTTGGGACGTCTCCACAATTGCCCAAGGCTCGGAGGGTGGATGGAGGAGGCCCTGACGCAGCCGCGGTTAAGGACAGGGAGTCTGGTGGGTAGGGACCCCGGGGGTCAAGGGGAACGAAGGTGGGACTTACCCCACTTCTGCCGGGTTGGGTGGGTGAGCAGAGGTCCCCGGTCTGGAGGGGTGGCCCCATGGTAATTTGTGGGGCTGTGTACCCCACCCGGGTTTTGGCACAAAATATTAGGAACGGCACCAAAGACGGAGGAGAGCTTAAGCAAGCTTTATTTGGGAATGCTCCCAGGCGAGGTTCACTGGTCTGAGAGAAAACGGCCAGAGAAGTCGCGCCCAGGTGTGGGCGCGAAAAAACTTTATGGGGGTGGGCGCAGGGGAGGTGCTTGCTCTGTGAAGCAGCCCTTCATTGGTAATCTGTCGGGTGTTGTGGCAATGTCAGGTTTCGGTTGCATCAGCCTCAGTGCCGTTAGTTCCGCCCCTCGGGGAGCGGGGTGACTGTTGTGGCAATGTCGGGTGTCGGTCGCATCAGCCTCCTTGGCCAGGGTTCCGACTTGTTCTCTGGGCCCTTCCCCGGACCTGCTGGCCTTACATCTCAACTTCTTTGTTGTAATGGGTGACGTTTGGTCTCTGGCTACTTCCTGCTGTACGTGGGCACCGGAAGGGAGTCGTGCAGCCAACGGACCGTAGGTTAGGACACGGCGGCAGCGGGGGGTTCTGTGGGTAGTAAGGTATATGGGTGGAGGAGCATCTGATTCACCGCCACCCGAGAGGCTTCTTGTATGCAACTGAGGAGAAACCTGAGGAAACAGGGGCAAGCATGAATAGGATGCAGATAAGGATTAAGGGGCCTAGGATTGGTGTCAGCCAGGTATAGAGGGTGGTCCTCCACCAGTCGGTGATGGGGTAGGTGGATTGTCTCTGCCTGCATTGGAGTTCTTCTTTTAAGCGTCGGAGAGCATCCACATTGTCCTCAATGACCCCTGACTGGTTGATGTGGTAGCAACATTCTTCCTGTAGGAAGAGGCAGGTACCTCCTCTGTCGGCTGTCAGAACGTCCAGGGTGCATCGGCTTTGGAGGACAACTTGGGCTACAGAGGTGATCTGGCGCTGGAGGGAGGCGATAGAGGCAGCAGAGGCCTCGATGTCTAGCTGGAGTTTCTGCTCTAGGACGCAGGATGTTGAGACACTGTGTGTTAGGGCTCATCCCCCGATGCCCACCTCGACAATAGAGAGGAGGCGAGGGAAATGCCTGCAACCATAGGGAGAAAGGTGGCCCTTTTCTTTCGGCTAGAGTGTTGTGCGGTAACTGAGAGAAATTCGGCTTGGCCATATAATGTGAGTTGTGGAACAAGGGTGACGGGGATACATGGGAAGGGGGAGGAAGAGTTGACCTCTTTTGTAAGGGAGCCAGTACACCAAAAGAACAGGCCTGTTGGGACCCCCATTGGCATAGTTACAGGGAGGGATGTGTTGCACGGGAGTGCATCATTAGTTAAATTTGTGTGACTGCCATTGCAAATTGTGAGGTTCTGTTTTTCTAAATCAAGAAATATGGGGATTCCTAAAGAGGGAAAAGGTAAGTTCTGGGAGGGAGAGGTAAGGGGTCCTTGGGGGGTTTCTTTAGCAGCCAAGTATAGGGGTTTAGCAAGAAGAGCAGAGTTAGGGATCCAGTGTCAGAAAAGTCCTATCAGGCCCAGAAAGGAGAGAATCTGGTCAGCTGTCTCTGGAGGTTGGAGTTCGTGGATGGCCTGGGTGCGGTCGGCTGTCAGGCTCTTTGTTGTGGGGGTAAGGTGGATTCCCAGATAGGTTACTGAGGGTGTAGACAGTTGGGCCTTGGCTGGATAGAGCCGTTAGCCACGAGAGCCAAGATAATTGAGGAGGTCAGCAGTATGCTGTTTTGAGAGGCTGAGAGATGGGCTACAGAGGAGGAGGTCATCCCCGTATTAGAGGACTATACTGGGGGTGAGAGGGAAGGAAGCGAGGTCCCGCGCCAGAGCCTGTCCAAAGAGGTGCGGGCTGTCGCGGAAGCCCTGGGGAGGAACCGTCCAGGTGAGCTGGCAGGAATCCTGTGTATCCGGATCTGTCCAGGTGAAAGCAAAATGGAAGTAGGAATCAGGGTGTAGGGGAATAATAAAGAAGGCGGTTTTGAGATCGAGGACCGTAAAATGGGTGTTGGACGGGGGCATATGGGAGAGCAAAGTGTACGGGTTTGGCACAACTGGGTGGAGGGGAATTATCGCCTCATCGATCAGTCGTAAGTCCTGGACAAGATGGTAATCTCCTGAGGCCTTGTGGACAGGCAGGATGGGGGCATTGCAGGGAGAGTCCGTGGGGACAAGGAGCCCCTGGTCTAAGAGTCTGGTGATAATAGGTCGTAAGCCCCTTAGATGTGTTTCAGAAATGGAGAATTGGAGCCTGGCTGGGAACTTGGAGTGGTCTTTAAGACGGATTAGGGCAGGGGGGTGGTGTGTCGCTATTATGGGTTTTGATGTATCACAGACCTGGGGGTCTATCCGTTTGGGGGAGATGGGAGGAGGAAGAGAGGAGGGAGAGGGCTGTGTTGCCAGACCGAGGAGGGGAAGCAGGAGTTGAGAGGAAGAGGCCTTAGGATGAAGTC
This sequence comes from Stenella coeruleoalba, assembly GCF_951394435.1. Classification (NCBI taxonomy): domain Eukaryota; kingdom Metazoa; phylum Chordata; class Mammalia; order Artiodactyla; family Delphinidae; genus Stenella; species Stenella coeruleoalba. The sequence goes on from NC_137147.1 coordinate 128,974,947, forward strand.
TGGCCAGTTGGAGAGAGGCCCGTAATTGGAAGAGAACATCACGACCTAGCGGAGGAATCGGGTAGGACGGTATGACTAAGAAAGAATGAGTGAAAGGGAGCCTCTCGATGTAACATGAGAGAGGGCCGGTCTGGAGCGGGAAGGACGGCTTACCGTCGATGCCCATAACCGAGATCTGGGAAGGAAAAACTGGCCCGGAATATGTAGGGAAGACCGAATAGGTAGCCCCCGTGTCCACCAGGAATGAGATGGTCTTACCCGCTACCTGTAGTGTTACCTTGGGCTCTGCGAGGGTGATGGTGGTCTTCGAGTCCGGGTGACGTCAGTCGTCAGCCAATCCCAGGAGTTTGAGTGGTAGAGCCATCGGGTCGGTTCGCTCTCTGCGTGGAGGCGCTGAGGGAGGGCCGGTCGTAGGGCAGTCACTCTTCCAATGGCCTTTGTGCCCAAAGCCAGGGCAGGGCTTGGAAGGAGGCCGGGGATTGGGACATTGGCGAGCCCAGTCCCCCTCTTTTCCGCACTTGAGGCAGGCCCCTGGAGGGGTTGCCTTCGGCGGGTCCCGTGGATGTTGTCCATGGGAGATGGCCGGCAACAGGGCGCCTACGAGGGCTTGGGTTTGGAGGGCCACCTTTCGGTGCATCCGAGCCTGTCGGCTGGATTCTGCCAAATCCTCACGGGCATTATAGACTTTAAAGGGCATTTTTACCAGGTCTCAGATGGGAGGCTGGGGGCCGTCCTCTTCCCACTTAAGTTTTATTTCTGATATCAGGAGCTGATTGTGTGATAAAGTGGGTGGCCAAGGCCGCCGCGCCTGTGGGGCTGTCAGGGTCCAAGTGGGTGCACAGAGTTATGGCCTCTGTAAGGCAGTTGAGATAAATGGCTGGACTTTCATTGGGCTCTTGGGTTATCTCTTTTAGCTTTTCGAAGTTGACAATCTTGTGGGAGGCAGCCTGCATACCAGCCAAGAGGCATTGGATCATAAGATCACAGTTGCAGCAACCATCTTGGCCGTCCAGATAACTCCAGCCCAGATCGGTGCCAGGAACGACAGTGGCTCTGACGAGCATAGAGTTATCAGTGAGGTGGACCCGATCGGCGTGGCTTCGGGCAGCATTTTGAATTCGTTCCCTCTCATCGGGGGTCAGAGTAGAAACTAGGATCACAAAGATGTCGTGCCAGGTTAGATGGTAAGCTTGAGAGAGGTAGCGAAATTCTTTGAGGTAGTGGGAGGAGTCGGCAGAAAAGGACCCTATCGCTTTTCTATTTGAGAGAGATCCTGGAGGGAAAAGGGAACATGAACCCTAACTAATCTTTCTGCTCCAGCCACCTCTCTTAAGGGACAGAGAAGGATTGGGTCTTGGGTGTCCTGGTGGTGAGAGCAGGTGTGTGAGCTGATTGGCGAGGAGAGGGGCGAGGAGAGAGGGGTGGAGGGGGAGGAAGCAGGGGAAGGGGAAGACAAGAGGGAGGCTGCTTGGGGAAGAGGGGGAGCGGTGGTGGGGCGCTGGTGTGGGCTCAGGAGGGAGAGGGGCCAGTCCAGGGTAGGGTGGGGGTTGGAGAGGAGCTCTGGAGTGGGGAGAGGCGAGAGTTCGGGTGGGTCGGTTAGTGGAGAGGGGTCATCGTCAAAGGAAATTAGCGGCTTGGATGTAGGAGATGTCTGTTGGGAAAGAAGCATCTAGGAAGTGGAACAATCGATGCAGAGGGAACGGCGGGAGCGTAAATACCAGAAGGCCTGGACGTAGGGGACCTCGGACCATTTACCCGTCATGGGGCAGTAGTTATCTAAATCGTGGAGGATGTTGAAATCGAAAGTCGCTTCAGCAGGCCATTTAGATGGATACCCTAGAAGGTACTGTGGCCAGGCCTCGGTGGAATAAAATATGACCCGCCTGCGGCGGAGATCTTGAGAAAAGCCGAGTTTTGTAAACTTGGCCAGGAGACACCCCAGGGGTGTCTTAGGATCTGGTTTGGATTCTGAAGTCCCCATGACATCTGGCCTGTCCCCAGGAGAACAGAGATAGAGAGATACGTCTCTGGTCACGGCGGATCGGAGAGCAGTCAGTCGGTTGGGACGTCTCCACAATTGCCCAAGGCTCGGAGGGTGGATGGAGGAGGCCCTGACGCAGCCGCGGTTAAGGACAGGGAGTCTGGTGGGTAGGGACCCCGGGGGTCAAGGGGAACGAAGGTGGGACTTACCCCACTTCTGCCGGGTTGGGTGGGTGAGCAGAGGTCCCCGGTCTGGAGGGGTGGCCCCATGGTAATTTGTGGGGCTGTGTACCCCACCCGGGTTTTGGCACAAAATATTAGGAACGGCACCAAAGACGGAGGAGAGCTTAAGCAAGCTTTATTTGGGAATGCTCCCAGGCGAGGTTCACTGGTCTGAGAGAAAACGGCCAGAGAAGTCGCGCCCAGGTGTGGGCGCGAAAAAACTTTATGGGGGTGGGCGCAGGGGAGGTGCTTGCTCTGTGAAGCAGCCCTTCATTGGTAATCTGTCGGGTGTTGTGGCAATGTCAGGTTTCGGTTGCATCAGCCTCAGTGCCGTTAGTTCCGCCCCTCGGGGAGCGGGGTGACTGTTGTGGCAATGTCGGGTGTCGGTCGCATCAGCCTCCTTGGCGGGGGTTCCGACTTGTTCTCTGGGCCCTTCCCCGGACCTGCTGGCCTTACATCTCAACTTCTTTGTTGTAATGGGTGACGTTTGGTCTCTGGCTACTTCCTGCTGTACGTGGGCACCGGAAGGGAGTCGTGCAGCCAACGGACCGTAGGTTAGGACACGGCGGCAGCGGGGGGTTCTGTGGGTAGTAAGGTATATGGGTGGAGGAGCATCTGATTCACCGCCACCCGAGAGGCTTCTTGTATGCAACTGAGGAGAAACCTGAGGAAACAGGGGCAAGCATGAATAGGATGCAGATAAGGATTAAGGGGCCTAGGATTGGTGTCAGCCAGGTATAGAGGGTGGTCCTCCACCAGTCGGTGATGGGGTAGGTGGATTGTCTCTGCCTGCATTGGAGTTCTTCTTTTAAGCGTCGGAGAGCATCCACATTGTCCTCAATGACCCCTGACTGGTTGATGTGGTAGCAACATTCTTCCTGTAGGAAGAGGCAGGTACCTCCTCTGTCGGCTGTCAGAACGTCCAGGGTGCATCGACTTTGGAGGACAACTTGGGCTACAGAGGTGATCTGGCGCTGGAGGGAGGCGATAGAGGCAGCAGAGGCCTCGATGTCTAGCTGGAGTTTCTGCTCTAGGACGCAGGATGTTGAGACACTGTGTGTTAGGGCTCATCCCCTGATGCCCACCTCGACAATAGAGAGGAGGCGAGGGAAATGCCTGCAACCATAGGGAGAAAGGTGGCCCTTTTCTTTCGGCTAGAGTGTTGTGCGGTAACTGAGAGAAATTCGGCTTGGCCATATAATGTGAGTTGTGGAACAAGGGTGACGGGGATACATGGGAAGGGGGAGGAAGAGTTGACCTCTTTTGTAAGGGAGCCAGTACACCAAAAGAACAGGCCTGTTGGGACCCCCATTGGCATAGTTACAGGGAGGGATGTGTTGCACGGGAGTGCATCATTAGTTAAATTTGTGTGACTGCCATTGCAAATTGTGAGGTTCTGTTTTTCTAAATCAAGAAATATGGGGATTCCTAAAGAGGGAAAAGGTAAGTTCTGGGAGGGAGAGGTAAGGGGTCCTTGGGGGGTTTCTTTAGCAGCCAAGTATAGGGGTTTAGCAAGAAGAGCAGAGTTAGGGATCCAGTGTCAGAAAAGTCCTATCAGGCCCAGAAAGGAGAGAATCTGGTCAGCTGTCTCTGGAGGTTGGAGTTCGTGGATGGCCTGGGTGCGGTCGGCTGTCAGGCTCTTTGTTGTGGGGGTAAGGTGGATTCCCAGATAGGTTACTGAGGGTGTAGACAGTTGGGCCTTGGCTGGATAGAGCCGTTAGCCACGAGAGCCAAGATAATTGAGGAGGTCAGCAGTATGCTGTTTTGAGAGGCTGAGAGATGGGCTACAGAGGAGGAGGTCATCCCCGTATTAGAGGACTATACTGGGGGTGAGAGGGAAGGAAGCGAGGTCCCGCGCCAGAGCCTGTCCAAAGAGGTGCGGGCTGTCGCGGAAGCCCTGGGGAGGAACCGTCCAGGTGAGCTGGCAGGAATCCTGTGTATCCGGATCTGTCCAGGTGAAAGCAAAATGGAAGTAGGAATCAGGGTGTAGGGGAATAATAAAGAAGGCGGTTTTGAGATCGAGGACCGTAAAATGGGTGTTGGACGGGGGCATATGGGAGAGCAAAGTGTACGGGTTTGGCACAACTGGGTGGAGGGGAATTATCGCCTCATCGATCAGTCGTAAGTCCTGGACAAGATGGTAATCTCCTGAGGCCTTGTGGACAGGCAGGATGGGGGCATTGCAGGGAGAGTCCGTGGGGACAAGGAGCCCCTGGTCTAAGAGTCTGGTGATAATAGGTCGTAAGCCCCTTAGATGAGTTTCAGAAATGGAGAATTGGAGCCTGGCTGGGAACTTGGAGTGGTCTTTAAGACGGATTAGGGCAGGGGGGTGGTGTGTCGCTATTATGGGTTTTGATGTATCACAGACCTGGGGGTCTATCCGTTTGGGGGAGATGGGAGGAGGAAGAGAGGAGGGAGAGGGCTGTGTTGCCAGACCGAGGAGGGGAAGCAGGAGTTGAGAGGAAGAGGCCTTAGGATGAAGTCTGGCCAGTTGGAGAGAGGCCCGTAATTGGAAGAGAACATCACGACCTAGCGGAGGAATCGGGTAGGACGGTATGACTAAGAAAGAATGAGTGAAAGGGAGCCTCTCGATGTAACATGAGAGAGGGCCGGTCTGGAGCGGGAAGGACGGCTTACCGTCGATGCCCATAACCGAGATCTGGGAAGGAAAAACTGGCCCGGAATATGTAGGGAAGACCGAATAGGTAGCCCCCGTGTCCACCAGGAATGAGATGGTCTTACCCGCTACCTGTAGTGTTACCTTGGGCTCTGCGAGGGTGATGGTGGTCTTCGAGTCCGGGTGACGTCAGTCGTCAGCCAATCCCAGGAGTTTGAGTGGTAGAGCCATCGGGTCGGTTCGCTCTCTGCGTGGAGGCGCTGAGGGAGGGCCGGTCGTAGGGCAGTCACTCTTCCAATGGCCTTTGTGCCCAAAGCCAGGGCAGGGCTTGGAAGGAGGCCGGGGATTGGGACATTGGCGAGCCCAGTCCCCCTCTTTTCCGCACTTGAGGCAGGCCCCTGGAGGGGTTGCCTTCGGCGGGTCCCGTGGATGTTGTCCATGGGAGATGGCCGGCAACAGGGCGCCTACGAGGGCTTGGGTTTGGAGGGCCACCTTTCGGTGCATCCGAGCCTGTCGGCTGGATTCTGCCAAATCCTCACGGGCATTATAGACTTTAAAGGGCATTTTTACCAGGTCTCAGATGGGAGGCTGGGGGCCGTCCTCTTCCCACTTAAGTTTTATTTCTGATATCAGGAGCTGATTGTGTGATAAAGTGGGTGGCCAAGGCCGCCGCGCCTGTGGGGCTGTCAGGGTCCAAGTGGGTGCACAGAGTTATGGCCTCTGTAAGGCAGTTGAGATAAATGGCTGGACTTTCATTGGGCTCTTGGGTTATCTCTTTTAGCTTTTCGAAGTTGACAATCTTGTGGGAGGCAGCCTGCATACCAGCCAAGAGGCATTGGATCATAAGATCACAGTTGCAGCAACCATCTTGGCCGTCCAGATAACTCCAGCCCAGATCGGTGCCAGGAACGACAGTGGCTCTGACGAGCATAGAGTTATCAGTGAGGTGGACCCGATCGGCGTGGCTTCGGGCAGCATTTTGAATTCGTTCCCTCTCATCGGGGGTCAGAGTAGAAACTAGGATCACAAAGATGTCGTGCCAGGTTAGATGGTAAGCTTGAGAGAGGTAGCGAAATTCTTTGAGGTAGTGGGAGGAGTCGGCAGAAAAGGACCCTATCGCTTTTCTATTTGAGAGAGATCCTGGAGGGAAAAGGGAACATGAACCCTAACTAATCTTTCTGCTCCAGCCACCTCTCTTAAGGGACAGAGAAGGATTGGGTCTTGGGTGTCCTGGTGGTGAGAGCAGGTGTGTGAGCTGATTGGCGAGGAGAGGGGCGAGGAGAGAGGGGTGGAGGGGGAGGAAGCAGGGGAAGGGGAAGACAAGAGGGAGGCTGCTTGGGGAAGAGGGGGAGCGGTGGTGGGGCGCTGGTGTGGGCTCAGGAGGGAGAGGGGCCAGTCCAGGGTAGGGTGGGGGTTGGAGAGGAGCTCTGGAGTGGGGAGAGGCGAGAGTTCGGGTGGGTCGGTTAGTGGAGAGGGGTCATCGTCAAAGGAAATTAGCGGCTTGGATGTAGGAGATGTCTGTTGGGAAAGAAGCATCTAGGAAGTGGAACAATCGATGCAGAGGGAACGGCGGGAGCGTAAATACCAGAAGGCCTGGACGTAGGGGACCTCGGACCATTTACCCGTCATGGGGCAGTAGTTATCTAAATCGTGGAGGATGTTGAAATCGAAAGTCGCTTCAGCAGGCCATTTAGATGGATACCCTAGAAGGTACTGTGGCCAGGCCTCGGTGGAATAAAATATGACCCGCCTGCGGCGGAGATCTTGAGAAAAGCCGAGTTTTGTAAACTTGGCCAGGAGACACCCCAGGGGTGTCTTAGGATCTGGTTTGGATTCTGAAGTCCCCATGACATCCGGGCTGTCCCCAGGTGAACAGAGAAAGAGAGATACGTCTCTGGTCACGTCGGATCTGAGAGCAGTCAGCCTGTTGGGAAGTCTACACAATCGCCTGAGGCTCGGAGGGAGGATGGAGGAGGCCCTCACGCGGCCGCAGTTAAGGACAGGGAGTCCGGTGGGTAGGGACCGCGGGGGTCAAGGGGAATGAAGGAGGGACTTACCCCGCTTCTGCCGGGTTGGGTGGGTGAGCAGAGGTCCCCGGTCTGGAGGGGTGGTCCCGTGGTAATTTATGGGGCTGTGTACCCCACCCGGGTTTCGGCACAAAATGTTAGGAACGGCACCAAAGACGGAGGAGAGCTTAAGCAAGCTTTATTTGGGAATGCTCCCAGGCGAGGTTCACTGGTGCAAGAGTAATGGGCCAGAGACGTCGCGCCCGGCTGTGGGCGCGAACAAAATTTATAGGAGTGGACGCAGGGGAGGTGCTTGTTCGGTGAAGCAGCCCTTTATTGTTAACCTCTCGGGTGTTGTGGCAATGTCAGGTGTCGGTTGCATCTGCCTCAGAGTCGTTAGTTCCGCCCCTCGTGGAGCGGGGAGACTCTTGTGGCAATGTCGGGTGTCGGTTGCATCAGTCTCCTTGGCGGGGGTTCCGACTAGCTCTCTGGGTTCTTCCCCGGACCTGCTGGCCTTACATCCCAACTTCTTTGGTGTAATGGGGTGACGTTTGGTCTCTGGCTACTTCCTGCTGTACGTGGGCACCGGAAGGGAGTCTTGCGGCCAATGGTCCATAGGTTAGTGGAGGTCGGCAGCGGGGGTGTTCTGTGGGTAGTAAGGTATATGGGTGGAGGAGCATCTGATTCACCGCCACCCGAGAGACTTCTTGTATGCAACTGAGGAGAAACCTGAGGAAACAGGGGCAAGCATGAATAGGATGCAGATAAGGATTAAGGGACCTAGGATTGGTGTCAGCCAGGTATAGAGGGTGGTCCGCCACCAATCGGGGATGGGGAAGGTGGATAGTCACTGCCTGCATTGGACTTCTTCTTTTAAGTGTCGGAGAGCTTCCACATTGTCCTCACTGACCCCTGTCTCGTTGATGTGGTAGCAGCATTCTTCCTGTAGGAAGAGGCAGGTACCTCCTCTGTCGGCTGTCAGAAGGTTCAGGGTGCGTCGACTTTGGAGGACAACTCGGTCTAGAGAGGTGATCTGGTGCTGGAGTTAGGCGATAGAGGCAGCAGAGCCCTCGATGTCTAGCTAGAGCTTCTGTTCTAGGTCGCAGGATGCTGAGACACTGTGTGTTATGGCTAGTCACCCGATGCCCGCCTCGACAAGAGAGAGCAGGTGAGGGAAATGCCTGCAAACATAGGGAGAAAGGTGGCCCTTTTCTGTCATCTAGAGAGTTGTGTGGTGAGTGAGAGAAATTCGGCTCAGCCATATAATGTGAGTTGTGGAACAGGGGTGACGGAGATACATGGGAAGGGGGAGGAAGAGTTGACCCTTTTGTAAGGGAGCCATTACACCAAAAGAACAGGCCTGGTGGGACCCCCATTGGGGTAGTTACAGGGAGGGATGAGTTGCAAGGGAGTGCATCATTACTTAAATTTGGGTGGCTGCCATAGCAAATTGTGAGGTTCTTTTTTTGTAAATCAAGAAATATGGGGACTCTTAAAGGGGGAAAATGTAAGTTCTGGGAGGGAGAGGTAAGGGATCCTACGGGGTTTTCTTTAGCATCCAAATATAGGGGTTTAGCAAGAGAGCAAATTTAGGGACCCAGTGTCGGAAAAATCCTATCAGGCCCAGAAAGGAGAGAATCTGGTCAGCTGTCTCTGGAGGTTGGTGGTCATGGATGGCCTGGGTGCGGTCGGCTGTCAGGCTCTTTGTTCTGGGGGTAAGGTGGATTACCAGCTAGGTTACTGAGGGTTTAGACAGTTGGGCCTTGGCTGGAGAGACCCGATAGCCATGAGAGCCGAGATAATTGAGGAGGTCAGCAGTATGCTCTTTTGAGTGGTTGAGAGATGGGCTACAGAGGAGGAGGTCATCCCCGTATTGGAGGACTATACTGGGGGTGAGAGGGCGGGATGCGAGGTCCCGCGCCAGAGCCTGTCCAAAGAGGTGTGGGCTGTTGTGGAAGCCCTGGGGAAGAACCGTCCAGGTGAGGTGGCTGGAAGCCTGGGTATCCAGATCTGTCCAGGTGAAAACAAAATGGAAGTAGGAATCAGGGTGTAGGGAAATAATAAAGAAAGCGGTTTTCAGAATGAGGACCGTAAAATGGGTGTTGGACGGGGGCATATGGGAGAGCAAAGTGTACGGGTATGGCACAATTGGGTGGAGGGGAATTATCACCTCACTGATCAGTCGGAAGTCCTGGACCAGGTGGTAATCTCCTGAGGCCTTGCCGACAGGCAGAATGGCGGTGTTGCAGGGAGAGTCCGTGGGGACAAGGAGCCCCTGGTCTAAGAGTCTGGTGATAATAGGTCGTAAGCCCCTTAGATGAGTTTCAGAAATGGGGAATTGGGTCCTCACTGGAAATTTGGAGGGGTCTTTAAGACGGATTAGGGCAGGGGGGTTGTGTGTGACTATTATGGGTTTTGATGTATCACAGACCTTGGGGTGTATCCAGTTGGGGGAGATGGGAGGAGGAAGAGAGGAGGGAGAGGGCTCTACTGCCAGACCGAGGAGGCGAAGCAGGATTTGAGAGGAGGAGACCTTAGGAGCAAGTCTGGCCAGTTGGAGAGAGGCCCCTAATTGGAGGAGAACATCACGACGTAGCAGGGGAACTGGGTAGGATGGTATGACTAAGAAAGAATGGGTGAAAGGGATCCTCTCAATGTAACATGAGAGAGGGCAGGTCTGGAGTGGGAAGGACGGCTTACTGTCGATGCCCATAACCAACATCTGGGAAGGAAAAACTGCCCCAGAATATGTAGGCAAGACCGAATAGGTAGCCCCCGTGTCCACAAGGAATGAGATGGACTTACCCGCTACCTGTAGCGTTACCCTGGGCTCGGCAAGGGTGATGGGGGTCCTCGTGTCCGGGTGATGTCAGTCGTCAGCCAATCCCCGGAGTCTGAGTGGTAGAGCCATCGGGTCGGTTTGCTCTCCGCGTGGAGGCGCTGAGGGAGGGCTGGTCGTAAGCTAGTCCCTCTTCAAATGGCCTTTGAGCCCGCAGCCAGGGCAGGGCTTGGAAGGAGGCTGGGGATTGGGACATTAGCGAGCCCAGTGCCCGTCTTTTCCGCACTTGAAGCAGGCCCCTGGCGCGGATGCCTTCGGCGGGTCCCCTGGACGTTGTCCATAGGATTTGGCCGGACACAGGGCGGCTATGAGGGACTGGGCTTGCAGGGACACCTTTTGGTGCATCCGAACCTGTCGGCTGGATTCTGCCAAATCCTCACGGGCATTATAGACTTTAAAGGGCATTTTTACCAGTTCTCAGTTGGGAGTCTGGGGGCTGTCCTGTGCCCGCTTAAGTTTTTTTTCTGATATCAGGAGCTGATTGTGTGATAAAGTGGTTGGCCAAGGCCACTGCACCTGCGGGGCTGTCAGTGTCCAAGCGGGTGTACAGAGTGAGGTCCTGTGTAAGATGGTTGAGATAAACGGCTGGAGTTTCATTGGGCTCTTGTGTTATCTCTTTTAGCTTTTCAAAGTTGACAGTCTTGTGGGAGGCAGCCTGCATACCAGCCAAGAGGCATTGGATCATTAGATCACATTTGCGGCGACCATCTTGGCCGTCCTGATAACTCCAGCCCGCACCCGTGCCAGGAACGGCAGTGGCTCCGACGGGCATAGAGTTATCAGTGAGGTTGAGCTGATCTGCGTGGTTTCGGGCAGCAGTTTGCATTCGTTCCCTCTCATCGGGGGTCAGAGTAGAAGCTAGGATCACAAAGATGTCGTGCCAGGTTAGATGGTAAGCTTGAGAGAGGTAGCGAAATTCTTTGATGTAGTGGGAGGAGTCGGCAGAAAAGGAGCCTAATCGCTTTTCCATTTGAGAGAGATCTTGGAGGGCAAAGGGAACATGAACCCTAACTAATCCTTCCGCCCCAGCCACCTCTCTTAAGGGACATAGAAGGTTTGGGTCTTGGGAGTCGTGGTGGTGAGAGCGGGTGTGTGAGCTGATTGGCGAGCAGAGGGACGAGGAGAGAGGCGTGGAGGGGGAGGAAGCGGGGGAAGGGAAGCCAAGGGGGAGGCTGCTGGGGGAAGAGGGAGAGCAGTGAGAGGGCACTGGGGTGGGCTCAGAAGGGAGAGGGGCCAGTCCAGGGTAGGGTGGGGGTTGGAGAGGAGCTCTGGTGCGGGGAGAGGTGAGAGATTCGGGTAGGTCGGTTAGTGGAGAGTGGTCATCGTCAAAGGAAATTAGGGGCTTGGATGTAGGAGATGTCTCTTTGGAAAGAAGCATCTGGGAAGTGGAACAATCGATGCAGATGGAAGGGCAGGAGTGTAAATACCAGAAGGCCTGGACGTAGGGGACCTCGCACCATTTACCCGTCCTGAGGCAGTAGTTATCTAAATCGTGGAGGATGTTGAAATCGAAAGTCCCTTCAGCAGGCCATTTAGATTGATTGTCTAGAGGGTACTGTGGCCAGGCCTCGGTGGAATAAAATATGAGCCGCCTGCGGCGGAGATCTTGAGAAATGCGGAGTGTTGAAAAGTTGGCCAGGAGACACCCCAGGGTTGTCTTAGGATCTGGTTTGGATTCTGAAGTCCCCATGACATCCGGCCTGTCCCCGGGTGAACAGAGAAAGAGAAGTACGTCTCTGGTCTCAATCTCTGTTCACGGCAGATCAGAGAGTAGTCAGGAGGTTGGGACGTCTCCATAATCGCCCAAAACTCGGAGGGATGATGGAGGATTCCCTGACGAGGCCGCAGTTAAGGACAGGGAGTCTGGTGGGTAGGGACCCCGGGGGTCAAGGGGAACGAAGGAGGAACTTACCCCGCTTCTGCCAGATCTGGTGGGTGAGCAGAGGTCCCCCGTCGGGAGGGGTGGCCCCGCGGTAATTTGTGGGGCTGGGTACCCCTCCTGGGTTTCGGCACCAAATGTAAGGAACGGCACGAAAGACGTAGGAGAGCTTAAGCAAGCTTTATTTGGGAATGCTCCCGGGCGAGGTTCACTGGTCCAAGAGAATGGGGCCAGAGAATTCGTGCCCGGGTGTGGGCATGAACAAAATTTATAGGGGTGGACGCAGGGCAGGTGGTTGCTGTGTGAAGCAGCCCTTTATTGGTAATCTCTCGGGTGTTGTGGCAATGTCAGGTTTTGGTTGCATCAGCCTCAGGGCCGTTTGTTCCGCCCCTCAGGGAGCGGGAAGATTTTTGTGGCAATGTCGGGTGTCGGTTGCATCAGCCTACTTGGCGGGGGTTCCGACTAGCTCCCTTGGCCCTTCCCCGGACCTGCTGTCCTTATACTTTCCTCTAAGAGTTTCATAGTTTCTGTCCTTACAATTAGGTCTTTAATCCATTTTGAGCTTATTTTTGTGTATGGTTTTAGGGAGTGATCTAATCTCATACTTTTACATGCACATGTCCAGTTTTCCCAGCACCATTTATTGAAGAGGCTGTCCTTTCTCCACTGTACATTCCTGCCTCCTTTATCAAAGATAAGGTGTCCATATGTGTGTGGGTTTACTCTGGGCTTTCTATCCTCTTCCATTGATCTTTCTGTTTTTGTGCCAGTACCATAATGTCTTGATTACTGTAGCTTTGTTGTATAGTTTGAAGTCGGGGAGCCTGATTCCTCCAGCTCCGTTTTTCGTTCTGAAGATTGCTTTAGCTATTTGGGGTCTTTTGTTTTTCCATACAATTTGTGAAATTTTTTTGTTGTAGTTCTGTGAAAAATGCCAGTGGTCGTTTGATAGGGATTGCATTGAATCTGTAGATTGCTTTGGGTAGTAGAGTCATTTTCACAATGTTGATTCTTCCAATCCAAGAACATGGTATATCTCTCCATCTATTTGTATCATCTTTAATTTCTTTCACGGGTGTCTTATTATTTTCTGCATACAAGTCTTTTTTCTCCTTAGGTAGGTCTATTCCTAGATATTTTTTTCTTTTTGTTGCAATGGTAAATGGGAGTGTTTTCTTGATTTCACTTTCAGATTTTTCATCATTAATGTATAGGAATGCCAGGATTTCTGTGCATTAATTTTGTATCCTGCTACTTTACCAAATTCATTGATTAGCTCTAGTAGTTTTCCGGTAGCATGTTTAGGAGTCTCTATGTATAATATCATGTCATCTGCAAACAGTGAGAGCTTTACTTCTTTTCTGATTTGGATTCCTTTTATTTCCTTTTCTTCTCTGATTACTGTGGTTAAAACTTCCAAAACTATGTTGAATAAGAGTGGTGAGAGTGGGAAACCTTGTCTTGTTCCTGATCTTAGTGGAAATGCTTTCAATTTTTCACCATTGAGGACGATGTTGGCTGTGGGTTTGTCATATATGGCCTTTATTATCTTGAGGGAAGTTCCCTCTTTGCCTACTTTCTGCAGGGTGTTTATCATAAATGGGTATTGAATTTTGTTGAAAGCTTTCTCTGCATCTATTGAGATGATCATATGTTTTTTTCCTTCAATTTGTTAATATGGTTTATCACATTGATTGATTTGTGTATATTGAAGAATCCTTGCATTCCTGGAATAAATCCCACTTGATCATGGTGTATGATCCTTTTAATGTGCTGTTGGATTCTGTTTGCTAGTAGACTGTTGAGGATTTTTGCATCTATGTTGATCAGTGATATTGGCCTGTAGTTTTCTTTCTTTGTGACATCCTTGTCTGGTTTTGGTATGAAGGTGATGGTGGTCTCGTAGAATGAGTTATGGAGTGTTCCTCCCTCTGCTATGTTTTGGAAGAGTTTGAGAAGGATAGATGTTAGCTCTTCTTTGAATGTTTGATAGAATTTGCCTGTGAAGCCATCTGGTCCTGCTTTTTTTTGTTGTTGGAAGATTTTTAATCACAGTTTCAATCTCAGTGCTTGTGATTGGTCTGTTAATATTTTCTATTTCTTCCTGATTCAGTCTTGGCAGGTTGTGCATTTCTAAGAATTTGTCCATTTCTTCCAGGTTGTCTATTTTATTGGCATAGAGCTGCTTGTAGTAATCTCTCATGATGTTTTGTATTTCTGCAGTGTCAGTTGTTACTTCTCCTTTTTCATTTCTAATTCTATTGATTTGAGTCTTCTCCCTTTTTTTCTTCATGAGTCTGTCTAGTGGTTTATCAATTTTGTTTATCTTCTCAAAGAACCAGCTTTTAGTTTTATTGATCTTTGCTATCGTTTCCTTCATTTCTTTTTCATTTATTTCTGATCTGATTTTTATGATTCCTTTCCTTCTGCTAACTTTGGGGGGTTTTTTTTGTTCTTCTTTCTCTAATTGCTTTAGGTGCAAGGTTAGGTTGTTTATTCGAGATGTTTCCTGTTTCTTAAGGTAGGATTGTATTGCTATAAGCATCCCTCTTAGAACTGCTTTTGCTGCATCCCATAGGTTTTGGGTCATTGTGTCTCCCCTGTCATTTGTTTCTAGGTAACTTTTGATTTCCTCTTTGATTTCTTCAGTGATCACTTCGTTATTAAGTAGTGTATTGTTTAGCCTCCATGTGTTTGTATTTTTTACAGATCTTTTCCTGTAATTGATATCTAGTCTCAGAGCATTGTGGTCGGAAAAGATACTTGATACAATTTCAATTTTCTTAATTTTACCAAGGCTTGATTTGTGACCCAAGATATGATCTATCCTGGAGAATGTTCCATGAGCACTTGTGAAAAATGTGTATTCTGTTGTTTTTGGATGGAATGTCCTATAAATATCAATTAAGTCCATCTTGTTTAATGTATCATTTAAAGCCTGTGTTTCTTTATTTATTTTCATTTTGGAGGGTCTGTCCATTGGTGAAAGTGGGGTGTTAAAGTCCCCTACTATGAATGTGTTACTGTCGATTTCCCCTTTTATGGCTGTTAGTATTTGCCTTATGTATTGAGGTGCTCCTATGGTGGGTGCATAAATATTTACAATTGTTATATCTTCTTCTTGGATCGATCCCTTGATCATTATGTAGTGTCCTTCTTTGTCTCTTCTAATTGTCTTTATTTTAAAGTCTATTTTGTCTGATATGAGAATTGCTACTCCAGCTTTCTTTTGGTTTCCTTTTGCATGGAATATGTTTTTCCATCCCCTTGCTTTCAGTCTGTATGTGACTCTAGGTCTGAAGTGGGTCTCTTGTAGACAGCATATATATGGGTCTTGTTTTTGTATCCATTCAGCCAATCTGTGTCTTTTGTTGGGAGCATTTAGTCCATTTACATTTAAGGGAATTATCTATATGTATGTTCCTGTTCCCATTTTCTTTTTTTTTTTCTTTTGCGATATGCAGGCCTCTCACTGCTTTGCCCTCTCCCCTGCAGACCACAGGCTCTGGACGCGCAGGCTTAGTGGCCATGGCTCATGGGCCCAGCTGCTCTGTGGCGTGTGGGCTCTTCCCAGACTGAGGCATGAACCCGTGAACCCTGCATTGGGTTGAGAACCCTGCAGACTCTCAACCACTGCGCCACCAGGGAATCCCCTATTTTCTTAATTGTTTTGTGTTTGTTATTATAGGTCTTTTCCTTCTCTTGTGTTTCTTGCCTAGAGAAGTTCCTTTAGCATTTGTTGTAAAGCTGCTTTGGTGGTGCTGAACTCTCTCAGCCTTTGCTTGTCTGTAAAGGTTTTAATTTCTCCATCAAATCTGAATGAGATCATTGCTGGGTAGAGTAATCTTGGTTGCAGGTTTTTCTCCTTCATCACTTTAAATATGTCATGCCAGTCCTTTCTGGCTTGCAGAGTTTCTGCTGAATGATCAGCAGTTAGCCTTATGGGGATTCCCTTGTGTGTTATTTGTTGTCTTTCCCTTGCTGCTTTTAATATGTTTTCTTTGTATTTAATTTTTGACAGTTTGATTAATATGTGTTTTGGCATATTTCTCCTTGGATTTATCCTGTATGGGACTCTCTGTGCTTCCTGGACTTGATTAACTATTTCTTTTCACATATTATGGAAGTTTTCAACTATAATCTCTTCAAATATTTTCTCAGTCCCTTTCTTTTTCTCTTCTTCTTCTGGAACCACTATAATTCGAATGTTGGTGAGTTTAATGTTGTCCCAGTGGTCTCTGAGACTGTCCTCGGTTCTTTTCATTCATTTTTCTTTATTCTGCTCTGCAGTAGTTATTTCCACTATTTTATCTGCCAGGTCACTTATCCGTTCTTCTGCCTCAGTTATTCTGCTATTGATCACTTCTTGAGTATTTTTAATTTCATTTATTGTGTTGTTCATCATTGTTTGTTTCATCTTTAGTTCTTCTAGGTCCTTGTTAAATGTTTCTTGCATTTTGTCTATTCTATTCCCAAGATTTTGGATCATCTTTCCTATCATTATTCTGAATTCTTTTTCAGGTAGACTGCCTATTTCCTCTTCATTTGTTAGGTCTGGCGGGTTTTTATCTTGCTCCTTCATCTGCTGTGTGTTTTTCTATCTTCTCATTTTGCTTATCTTACTGTGTTTGGGGTCTCCTCTTTGCAGGCTGCAGGTTCGTAGTTCCCACTGTTCTTGGTGTCTGTCCCCAGTGGTTTAGTGGGCTGTGTAGTCTTCCTGGTGGAGGGGACTAGTGCCTGTGTTCTGGTGGATGAGGCTGGATCTTGTTTTTCTGGTGAGCAGGTCCACATCTGGTGGTGTGTTTTGGGGTGTCTGTGGACTTATTATGATTTTAGGCAGGCTCTCTGCTCATGGGTGGGGTTGTGTTCCTGTCTTGCTAGTTGTTTGGCATAGGGTGTACAGCACTGTAGCTTGCTGGTCGTTGAGTGAAGCTGGGTGCTGGGTTTGAGATGGAGATCTCTGGGAGATTTTCACCATTTGGTATTATGTGGAGCTGGGAGGCCTCTTGTGGACCAGTGTCCTGAAGTGGGCTCTCCCACCTCAGAGGCACAGCACTGACTCCTGGCTGCAGCACCAAGAGTCTTTCATCCACATGTCTCAGAATAAAAGGGAGAAAAAGTATAAAGAAGGAATTAGTAGAAGTAGAAAGAAAGAAAGGAGGGAGGGAGGGAGGAAGGAAGGAGGGAAGGAAGGAAAGAAAGACAGAAAGAAGATAAAGTAAAACAAAATAAAGTAAGATAAAATATAATAAAGTTATTAAAATAAAAAATATTAAGAAAAAAATTAAAAAAAACAAAAAATGGATGGATAGAACCCTAGGACAAATGATGGAATCAAAGCTATACAGACAAAGTTTTATACAGAAGCATACACATACACATTCACAGAAAGAGGAAAAGGGGGGAAAATCATAAATCTTCCTCTCAAAGTCCAGCTCCTCAATTTGGGATGAATCGTTGTCTATTTATGTATTCCACAGATGCAGAGTACATCAAGTTGATTCTGGAGCTTTAATCCGCTGCTTCTGAGGCTGCTGGGAGAGATTTCCCTTTCACTTCTTTGATCTCACAGCTCCCAGGGGCTCAGCTTTGGATTTGGCCCCGCCAGTGCATGTAGGTCGCCGGAGGGCATCTGCTCTTCGCTCAGAGAGGATGGGGTTAAAGGAGCAGCTGCTTCGGGTGTTCTGGCTCACTCAGGCCGGGGGGGGAGGGTGGGGCATGGAGTGCGCGGTGAGCCTGCGGCGGCAGAGGCCAGAGTGACGTTGCACCAGCCTGAGGCGCACCATGTGTTCTCCCGGGGAAGTTGTCCCTGAATCCCGGGACCCTGGCTGTGGTGGGCTGCCCAGCCTCCCCGGAAGTGGGGTGTGGATAGTGACCTGTGCTCGCACACAGGCTTCTTGGTGGTGGCAGCAGCAGCCTTAGCGTCTCATGCCCGTTTCTGGGGTCCGTGCTTTTAGCCGCGGCTCACGCCCGTCTCTGGAGCTCCTTTAAGCAGCGTTGTTTTTTATTTATTTATTTATTTATTTTAACATCTTTATTGGGGTATAATTGCTTTACAATGGTGTGTTAGTTTCTGCCCCATAACAAATTGAATCAGTTATACATATACATATGTTCCCATATCTCTTCCCTCTTGCATCTCCCTCCCTCCCACCCTCCCTATCCCACCCCTCCAGGCTGTCACAAAGCACCGAGCCGATATCCCTGTGCCATGCGGCTGCTTCCCACTAGCTATCTACCTTACGTTTGTTAGTGTGTATATGTCCATGACTCTCTCTTGCCCTGTCACAGCTCACCCTTTCCCCTCCCCATATCCTCAAGTCCGTTCTCCAGTAGGTCTGTCTTTATTCCTGTCTTACCCCTAGGTTCTTCATGACATTTTTTTCTTCTTCAATTCCATATATATGTGTTAGCATACAGTATTTGTCTTTTTCTTTCTGACTTACTTCACTCTGTATGACAGACTCTAGGTCTATCCACCTCATTACAAATAGCTCAATTTCGTTTCTTTTTATGGCTGAGTAATATTCCATTGTATATATGTCCCACATCTTCTTTATCCATTCATCCAATGATGGGAACTTAGGTTGTTTCCATCTCTGGGCTATTGTAAATAGAGCTAAGCAGCGTTCTTAATCCCCTCTCCTCGCTCTCCAGGAAACAAAGAGGGAAGAAAAAGTCTCTTGCCTCTTCGGCATGTCCAGACTTTTCCCCGTATTCCCTCCCTGCTAGCCGTGGTGCACTAACCCCTTGCAGGCTGTGTTCACGCTGCCAACCCCAGTCCTCTCTCTGTGCTCCAACTGAAGCCCAAGCCTCAGCTCCCAGCCCCTGCCTGACCCGGTGGGTGAGCAGACAAGCCTTGGGCTGGTGCGTGCCAGTTGGCACCGATCCTCTGTGTGGGAATCTCTCTGCTTTGCCCTCTGCACCCCTGTTGCTGGGCTCTCCTCTGTGGTTCTGAAGCTTCCCCCCTCCACCACCCGCAGTCTCTGCCCACGAGGGGACTTCCTACTGTGTGGAAACCTTTCTTCCTTCATGGCTCCCTCCCACTGGTGCAGGTCCCATCCCTATCCTTTTGTCTCTGTTTATTCTTTTTTTCTTTTTCCCTACATAGGTATGTGGGGAGTTTCTTGCCTTTTGGGGGTCTGAGGTCTTCTGCCAGCATTCAGTAGATGTTCTGTAGGAGTTGCTCCACGTGTAGATGTATTTCTGGTGTATCTGTGGTGAGGAAGGTGATCTCTGAGACTTACTCTTCTGCCATCTTCCCTCAGTCCCCAGGTGAAAATTCTTGATATACCACTCCAGGTGCTAATTTTAGGATCAGGCCCTACTGATAATTAAACATTCTTTAGATCCTCTGTCTAATTATGATCCAGGAGACATTTTTCATTATTGCTTCTTCCCATACCTAGAATCACACTATTACAATTATTTTATGTTAGAAATGTGATCTATTTCCTTAACATGTTTAGCCATAGAAGTTTTGTTGGAGGCCTGGTTACACACTGGGTACTATAAGAGACACCAACCTTATAAAATAGATGGGATATAAATAATGCATCTAGTAACATTGACAAAGACATA
Organism: Stenella coeruleoalba; assembly: GCF_951394435.1. Taxonomy (NCBI): domain Eukaryota; kingdom Metazoa; phylum Chordata; class Mammalia; order Artiodactyla; family Delphinidae; genus Stenella; species Stenella coeruleoalba. Next base: position 128,994,071 of record NC_137147.1, read on the forward strand.
ATGCAGCAGGGATACACAAAGCACAAACAATTTGGAAACAAAGAACAAATTAAAACAATGATTAGCATAATATCAAGTCCACAGGAGAGCCAGCTAGAGATGCCAAATTCTGTCAGAATCAGGTAGAGAGAAAAAGACAAATGTTTCATCTTTTTTCACATAGACATACTTTATCAACTTCTTGTAGGTCATAGCATAATAGAAAAGCTTTTTTTCTGAAAAACAAAGGTTAGAGCTAGTATATTTCACAAATTTGTAAAGGTATAAACCACATTCATCTGTTCTTTCTGCCCCATGATAATTAATTCCTGTAGCTCTGGATGAAGTAATCAGGTTTTCCATTAGTTTTGTCATTTGTCACCTAGTCCAGTGACATTATCTAAAGGCTATCAGAAACTTATATTTGTTAAAAAGTTCCTTTTATGAGTCTTCCTGAATATCTTCATTTTGTAAATGCACCAGGACAAAACTTAAAATAGCATGGTTAAAGATTTGAGTACAATACAATTAGCAGGAAACTTGCATATTTCTATGACATATAACATTTTAGAATAACTAGAATTATGATTGATAATATGTCAGGATGTTAGTGATTCCATATAAATTTTGGAATATCTATATTAATGACATTTATCCATACACTATAACCTGAGGTTCATCTCCAATCACCTGACAATGTTTTTGAAGTAATTTAACATACCAAATAAACTTAGTTTGACATTCCTCTCTGAGATGTCTCAGAGATGTTCTTTTGAAGTATCCCAGAGTCAGCTGGAGGCTAAAAAGCTTTAGTCAGATTTTGATATTTGGGAAGTTTGTTAAAAGTATCAAAAATGTTTTAAAACACAACAGGAACATAGGTCACTGTGAAACAATACTTATTCATTTAACCAAAGTCAAAAAACGATTGAAAGAAAACAAATATGGATCACCTAAGGGCACAGAAACTCATACAATCTGTTATCAAAAATGAACACTTCTGGGACTTCCCTGGTGGCGCAGTGGTTGAGAGTCCACCTGCCGATGCAGGGGACACAGGTTCGTGTCCCGGTCCAGGAAGATCCCGCATGCCACGGAGCAGCTGGGCCTGTGAGCCATGGCCACTGAGCCTGCGCGTCTGGAGCCTGTGCTCCACAATGGGAGAGGCCACAACAGTGAGAGGCCGCATACCACCAAAAAAAAAAAAAAAAAAAAGGGACACTTCTGAAACAGCCGTGTGGTGGTTTGAGTCCCTATCAGGGTTTTGACAGGGTTTGAGTCCCAGCCATGTGGGTTTAGGTCCCGTTCTGGGTTTAGGCTGAGTTTGAGTCCCAGCACATGGATTCAAGTTGAAATCTGAGGTGCACGGTTTCAGCAGGTGACCATGAAGGTCACGGTGATAAAGGAAGAAAATTTTGAGAGTTAGGTCTTGGTCCTTAAGAGACTCATGGGACGCCATGAGCCAGGTAACTAGGGAGGACGCTCTGCTGATGTCTGCTCATTTTTGACCAGTGGGTCAACCCCATATGCTTATGCACATCCAGCAGCAGTTCCAGGACAGAACTGTTAATCTCTATATACTCTTCTCCTTGACTCTGAGGTTTTTCTCCTACATTCTTACATTCTTGTTCATTCCTACTCTATTTCTTTCTTTCTTTCTTTCTGCTGTTAACCCTAGATGTCATGTGTGACTACCAAGGTGTACTTTTCATTGCTTTTACTCTCCTCCCTCTGACCATTACAAATGCTGACCCTTTATTCCCAACTTACAGCTAAACGAACTCCCACTCATTGTCAGCACTACTGGGGATGTCTCCTGTGCCATTTCTTTGTGACAACTTTTGGGGCACTAACACCTCATTGGGAGACTACCATGGAAGGGATACCATCTAAAATCGTTAAGCGCAAATCTTGACCAAACTGTGCGGTGGATTTTGAATTAACAATGGAATTTCGGATAGCTCGGGAGTTAGAGGGACTTCACCTCCATCACCTCAGGCTTGTCTGAAATGGGTCAGGCTGTATCAATCCCAACCAATACCCCTCTGGGCCATATACTCTGGGATTGGGAATGATTTAGACAACAGGAATTAATAGGAAAAAACTTAGTAGGTTATGTAATCAGGTTTGGCCACAATATGAGTTAAGAAATTTAAAAAGGAGAGAAGTACCCTATGTTCAAATTTTCATGGCCTGTATCTAGGCAATGGAACACAAAAGGAATTTAAGGTGTGTGTAGCTTGGAGGGATAACTCTAGGAAGGACACAGAGGACATTTTAACTGACCCACCCTACAGGGCCATGGACCCCTAGTGAAAGTGGATCCCTCCTCCCCAGAAGTACAGGCCCTTTTTGCTATGCATTTCATAGCCCAGTCTGCTCCAGAAATCAGGTGCAAAATTCAGAAAACAACTGCTCGTCCTCAGACTCCAATGAATGATTTGTTCCAATTGGCTCATTTGGTTTTCAGTAATAGGGATATGACCAAAAAGGCTGAATGCACCCAGAGAAATATGCAAAAGGCCCAAATGATTTCGGTGACTTTGTCCACTCAGAGACCACCAAAGGGGAAGCTGGCTTTTCTGGGCCAATCTGGCCATGGCTGGCAACAAGGCCCACGTGTACACATACAAGGCCAATGTACCCGGTGTGGACAAAAGGGACACTGGAGGGAGGACTGTGATCGATGTGCCCTTTTCAAACAGCCATCACATTGGAAGAGGGAATGCCCCAGGTGCCAGAGAGTGATGGGGACCCCTCGGCCACTGATGGTTTTGCAATCAGAAAAATGAGGTGGTCCAAGGCCGAAAGTAGCTCTGCCTAGAGATACTATCTGTATAAATAATGTCAAGCCTCGGGTGATCATTAATGTGGTGGGCCACTTGGTAGAATTTCTTATAGACACTGGTGCAACCTTCTTGGTCTTAACCCAAAGGATTGGAAACCTTAGCAATCATAAGAAATACGTAATGGGGTTGTTAGGGAAGAGACAGGGGCACACTTTCCTAGAACCCCTTTTGTGCAAGATCATTGGACAGCTGTTTTTATATTCCTTTCTGTTTGTGCCTGATTGTCCCATCCCTTTAATAGGAAGAGATTTATTAACTACGTGAGGGGCCACTCTGGTTCTCGAAGGGCAAGGGAAACACCCTCATCACCAATTGGTTCTAACAAAAAGCAAAAAGGAACAGATAAAATCTGAAGCTAAAATAGAAGCCTTAGTAGACCCTGGAATGTGGAATATTGAGGTTCCAGTCTTGGCCAAAGCTATCCAGCCAGAGATTATTAAGTAAAAAGAGTTATATGGTATCTAAATATAAGGTACAAATTTCTTAAACCTAGGGAAGATCCTCAAAAATGTTTGTAAGTATAGTACCAAAATAGGAGGCCACCAGTCTGACTAAACTGACCATAGCTGATATTCAGAGCCTGATAGGAATTTTGAAAGAGGCCTTCTCCCCTAAGCTAAATGAGGAAAAGTAAAACTTTCCAACATAGTTAAATGGGTATGTCAGTCCTTCAATATCATTGAGATAACAACACAATTCTTTGAAAAACAAAACAAAACTGTCCTTCTTTTACAAAGGTAGTCTTTACAGGACCAGAGGTTTGGCTCCAAAAATAATTCAAAGCCCACCAATCCTTTTACCACTCCCCAAACCCCTATTTATCTTAAGAGACTTGTAAGTATTAAACAAAGGGGAAACAAAGTCATCCTAGGAGGAACTTGCCTGTACCTTTGAGATACAAATGTCCTATCTGGTCTTCTAAGAAACCCTTATCTCTGCCATCTTTTTAAATGCAAATTTTAAAAAAGAGGGAAAAGTAATTTAGCACTTGACTTGTCAAGGATAAATAGAAATCCTAAGTGTGTTTTCTATAAGCACTAGTAAAAAGGGTTTAGCCATCTAGATTGGTGACCTTGATTTGTTCCATCTGCCAGAAGCCCAATTTGAATCCAACCCCTTGTAACTGATGGATTTTATGTTGTACCTGACTCAGGACTGAAATTTTGGAATGGAACAATGAGACCTCTGTGTTTGTATTTTCATATGTATCTATATGTGTGTTGTAGGTGTATGGTATTGCCAAAAATTAATTCATAGAAGAGCTCTACTTAATTGGCTTTTAAAAAATCAAACACTTACATAAATACTCAGAAGTAAAAAATAATCTGGCCAGAATGAATTTCAGGTTCATGTCATCTGGAAAATATTCAGTACTAAACTGATATCTGGTATTGAAGGTGGCTTAAACTTGTTGGTTTAATATAGACATGTCTTTAGAGTCATCAATGTTGAGTATAATACTTCTGTTGTACCTAGGTTTACTAGAGGTCAAATAAAACTTTATTTGATCTGTTATAAATCTGTCAACAAGAAAAGTAACTCAATGTGAAAAAAAACTTTTAAGGAAGGTAAGATGTATGTTTTCAGTAAAAGAAGGTGGGATGAATGAGAATGAAAAATACTGTAAACAGTAATACATGATCAGGATTTTCTAAGATTGGACTGAATTTAGTTGGGTAAATGGATTTTATTAGGAATGGGCTAGAACAAGACTGGATTTGGTTTCTTCCTCCAAAGTATTCTTGAAATGCTGCTTTTGACAACAGACTGTGTGAGTTTCTTTGCATTTAAGTGATCTGTATTTGCTTTTGAGATCTTTTGTAACTTTGGTTAAGGAATAAGTATTGTCTCACAGTGACCTATGATCTTATTTGACCAACTGTTTTAAAACTTTTTGACAAACTTCCAAATATCAAATTTTAATTGTTTCTTTTGATTTCCAGTTAACTTTGTGATACTTTAGAGGTCCCCTGATGTATCTTAAAGAAAAATATTTAACTAAGATTACTTGGTATGTTAAACATAATCATTCATAATTCTGGTTATTGTAACCAAGTTTCTTTATTGATTACACTGTAATCAAATGTTTAACCATGCCTTTTAAGTCTTTTGTCATTCATAGATATTTTTGTACTCTGATGCTCCTACAAAAAGTGCTTCCTCATCAAGGAAATTCATAGAAAGGCTATGGAAACAGTTATAACGGTTCCATACCAAGATGATGGCTATGCAAGAATTCCAGTCCATACTGATTTATAACAAGGAGGTGTCCTGCCCCGGGAACCCCTAGATCAGGCACCCAGAGATTTTTACTCCCTGACAGGCAGGGTTGACACCCCTACTCAGTCTTGAAGCAGTTACAGAAGACCATCGCCCTTCTGCTTCCCGTAAGAATATGGGAGTAAAATCTCTGAGGGGGGAATGAAACAGGAGGGAAGGAGACAGGGCGCAACCTTTGAAAGAATGACATAGCCTGAGGACGTGACATAAACTGATTAGAACCAAATGGGTCCAACATGGCAAACAAGTCAACTTCCACTAGGCCTTGAGCCTCAGTATACGCTCACTGTAACACATCAGCAAGCTAAATGACACACCCACAGGCCCCATGACAGTTCCAATACTGACCAAAAAGATCAAAAAGTAGGCAGTGGCCCAATTCCTGGAAATCCCTACCCCTTCCTGAAATAGCTGGAATACTCCTCCCACTCATTAGCCTATGAAATTACCCACCCCTATAAAAATTGACAACCCCATACCCTGGTACATTTCTCACCTTCTGAGATGGCCCACACTCTGTCTGTGGAGTGTGTTTCTTTCTACATAAATCCACTTCTTACCTATCACTTTGTCTCTCACTGAATTCTTTCTGCAATCAAGAACCTGAGCTTCATTAAGTCCTGAAATCAGGTGTGTGATCTCAGTTGGAAGACTGTGGGTTTCGGCCAGGTTCAAGTCCCAGCCATGTGGGTTCAAGTCCCAGTCAGGGTTTAGGCGGGGTTTGTGTCCCAGCACATGGGCTCAAGTCCCAATCTGAGGTGCACAGTTTCACTTCTAACAGAGAGAGATCAAATTCTAGTCTTGTATTAGAATCAATTTACTCAGTTAAATTCAATCTAAATTTAGTTAATCCTGACCATGTACAAAACTTTCTCAGTAAACTGTAATTCCATTCCTTATACCTTCTTAACTGAAAACACACATTCTACCATACTGAAATATTTTATTATTTTCATTAACTTTAATTACATATTTAAATTAGAACCTCTGACTCTTAAAAACCTTAATTTCTAATGAAAACCAAGAGGCAAGTAATAGTTACCAAAATCTAGAGAAACTATTTTAGATGATTTTTAGAATATAATCATTCTTATAGTGTTTACCTAAAACCTCTTATTGTTGCCAAAATCTTGACTCTCTGTGCATCAGTGCCAAACAGAAATATGGAGACAGATCTACGGAGGAGAAATTAAGAGTAGCTTTATTTCTTTGCCAGCCAGAGAGAGAACACAGCAGGCTAGCGCCTCAAGAACTGTGTACCCCTCACTGGAGAATAGGGATAGGTTATATAGTCAGTGGTAGTGCTCAGAGGTATGTGATAAGGATCAAGGCAGTAATAGTCTTTCATTCTTCTTTCTTCTGCAAAGTTTCAAAAGGGTGGGGTTGCTGACAAGATTAGGGTGTGTGCAGGGTCTCTGGTGGTCTTGGGTCTCCTAATCTTGATGAGCTTCTCTGGTCCTTTTAATCTTGCCTCAGGTGTTTTCATGGCTGCTCCTCCCTTGATTAGTAACTGTTTGAATCTGCCCTTTGGAACTCGGGGAAGGTCATGGAAGCTGGAGTCTTGCCTACAAGAAACTGGAGACAAAAAGGCCACCCTGTCCAGGAGCCCCACAGGGCCCTGCTTGACATCATTATCTTGCTTACATTGACTTTATTTTCTTTTAATTTATTTATTTTATTTATTTGTTTTTGGCTGTGTTGGGTCTTTGTTGCTGTGCACGGACTTTTCTCTAGTTGCGGTGAGCAGGGGTTACTCTTCATTGTGGTGCACAGGCTTCTCATTGCAGTGGCTTCTCTTGTTGAGGAGAATGGACTTTAGGTGTATGGACTTCAATAGTTGTGGCATGTGGGTTCAGTAGTTGTGGCATGTGGGCTCTAGAGTGTAGGCTCAGTGGTTGTGGCACACAGACTTAGTCACTCTGTGGCATGTGAGATCTTCCCAGACCAGGTCTCGAACCCGTGTTCCCTGCATTGACAGGTGGATTCTTAACCACTGTGCCACCAGGGAAGCCCTACATTGACTTTAAAGTTTCATCAGATCAAGTTATTTTCTTGCTGACAAATTTTCAATGGATATAACAAGATTTCATTTAACTTCTATTAAGCCTAGGTGCAGTGAAAGTACTATACTTAATGTTGATGGCTCTAAAGACATGTCTATATTAATTAGATCAACAAACTTAAACATTAATGCTAGGCATTAACTTAATACTAAATATGTCCCAGTTCATGTGAACCTGAAACTCATTTAGCTTAAATTCTCTTGTATTTAGAAATGTTTGGTTTGTAAGCACTTACTTTTCTTTTCTTTTTTTTTTCACTCAGTATGATTTTTTTAACATCTTTATTGGAGTATAATTGCTTTACAATGATGTGTTAGTTTCTGCTTTATAACAAAGTGAATCAGTTATACATATACATATGTTCCCATATCTCTTCCCTCTTGCATCTCCCTCCCTCCCACCCTCCCTATCCCACCCCTCTAGGTGGTCACAAAACACCGAGCTGATCTCCTGGTGCTATGTGGATGCTTCCCACTAGCTATCTATTTTACGTTTGGTAGTGTATATATGTCCATGCCACTCTTTCACTTTGTCACAGCTTACCCTTCCCCCTCCCCATATCCTCAAGTCCATTCTCTAGTAGGTCTGTGTCTTTATTCCTGTCTTGCCCCTATGTTCTTCATGACCTTTTTTTCCCCTTAGATTCCATATATATGTGTTAGCATATGGTATTTGTTTTCCTCTTTCTGAATTCATTCTGTATGACAGACTCTAGGTCCATCCACTTCACTACAAATAACTGAATTTCTACCATTGCACCAAAAAGAATAAAATATCTAGGAATAAACCTACCTAAGGAGACAAAAGACCTGTATGCAGAAAATTATTACACTGATGAAAGAAATTAAAGATGATACAAATAGATGGAGAGATATACCATGTTCTTGGATTGGAAGAATCAACATTGTGAAAATGACCCTACTACACAAAGCAATCTACATATTTAATTCAATCCCTATCAAACTACTACTGGCATTTTTCACAGAACTAGAACAAAAAATTTCACAATTTGTATGGAAACACAAAAGACCCTGAATAGCCAAAGCAATCTTAAGAATGAAAAATGGAGCTGGAGGAATTAGGCTCCCTGACTTCAGACTATACTACAAAGCTACAGTAATCAAGACAGTATGGTACTGACACAAAAATAGAAATATAGATCAATGGAACAGGTTAGAAACCCCAGAGATAAACCCACGCATATATGGTCACCTTATCTTTGATAAAGGAGGCAAGAATATACAGTGGAGAAAAGACAGCCTCTTCAAAAAGTAGTGCTGGGAAAACGGGACAGGTACATGTAAAAGTATGAAATTAGAACACTTAGTTTTCTTTAAGCCAATTAAATAGAGCTCATTTAGAGATTAACCTCAACAATGTTATCCAAAGACAAAGATACATACAAACACACTAAAAGAGAGACATCATAGTTCTCATTTCAAGATTTCAGCCCTGAATCAGGTACAGCAATATAAAACCCATCAGTTTACAAAAGAGGTTGGATTAAAGTTGGCTTTCTGGCAGATGGAAAAAATCAAGCTCACTTGTCTAGATAGCTAAACCCTTTTTACTAATATTTATGGAAAACAAGTCAAGTTCTAAATTACTGTACCCTCTTTTTCAAAATTTGCATTTTAAAAAGATGGTAGAGAAAGGGTTCCTGAGAGGACCAGATAGGACATTTGCATCTCAAAAATACAGGCAAGTTTCTCCTAGGATGACTTTATTTCCCCTTTGTTTAATATTTAGAAGCCTCTTAAGATAAATAGGGAAGGTTTTGGGAGTGGTAAAAGGATATGTGGGCTTTAGATTATTTTTGCAGCCACACTTCTGGTCCTGTAAAGACTATATTTGTAAAACAAGTGACAGTTTTGTTTTTCTGATTCCCCAGGCTTTTAATTATAGGAGAAAGTCCTAGACATAAGGGAACCTCAGTCCATTTCCCCAATCTGTGGCAATAAATATCTCACTGTAAGAGAACAATTTTTAGGCCAGTTTTCTTTGGCACCGGATCACATCTGTAGGTCGACCAGTCATTTAAAATTTCCCAAGGGGCTCGCAGTTGGGGGTGGAACTTTAGAGGAAGTGCTTCCCATTTTAGTTCGAGCAGTTAGTACCAGATATCTGTGCACTCAAACCAAAGTAACCAAACCAAACCAAAACCTCACCAGCCGGAAGTCACACTCAAAGTAAAACAGATGGCAAAGAGATGCCCAGAAATCAAAAGCCAAATGGCAAACATGCCCCAAAAGTGACTTCCCAGTGCCAATAGAACTGTGACCTTTATCCAAAGTGGCGCCTTGCAAATGGAATTGAAGTTCCCCAAATGGACAAGATCAAAAAGGCGCCTGTGGGACCCTGATGTCAAGCTGTTCTGGCAAAAAAGTTACTTGAGCATTTAATTACAAAGAAGATATTGTCTCCCAAAGGGGGATTGGACACTATGGCATATATAAAAAGCTATGTTTCAGAGTGAGGTCCCCTCGTTGACATTCTAGAGGTTGTAAGAATGAACGGTTTTGTGCGTCTCCACAGGCTCCCATGACCAGGATAGACTGAGATGTTTTCTTTGTCACCTTGGTGTTTACCACAGAATATGTGGCACCCATATCTATTAGAAGGTCAATCAACTTGTTCCCCACTGTTGAAGTTATCAGGGGCTCCTGAGGCAAAAACAGAATTGGACACCTCAAGTCGAAGGGAGTCCCCTGGCATCTTATAGGATATAGGCCCAAGGGAAATTGCCCTGCTGTGGAAGTGGTTCTTGGTCCCAATTGGGTGCACTGTTGGGTCTTAGATGGTGATGCTAAACCAGATCCCTGTGCCCCAGGGGTTACCATAGAAACTTCTATTTGATCCCTCTGGGCAGGGGAAACAGGAGGCAGTGAATATGTTGGTGGCATGGGGGGTGGGGCAGTTGCAACAACTGCCAGTGCAGCCTGCTCAGCCACTGGGGCGCTGGATAGGCTGGGGAGGTGGGTTTTAAGTCTTGAAATAACATGTCTCCACTCTCATTTCTCCCTCTTTACCTTGTCGAATGGGTTTCCCCTTGGGTTTCCTTTCAGACCATTGCACCATAAGGTGGCAGTCCTCTGACTCGTTTTCCTCTTGATGAGATAGCATAAATGCTTCTACATATGGAATCTCATCTCTTTTCCCTTCTCTTTTGCAATACACTTCTAGCTGTGAGATCGTATAATAACTGAGGGAGCCATTCAGGGGCCATTGCTCTTCTGATCCTAAAACATATTGGGTCCACACCCTATTAAAATAGTATATCATGTCTTTGTTAGTCATAGGCTCATGGCTATGTTTTGCCCATTTATCTAATATATGCCCCAAAGAGCTCTCCTTCGGGATAGATGTAGTATTTCCCATTTTTACAAGTTTGATAACACCAAAACAAAGAAAATGCAAACAAATTCCAACACAAAAGGCACAAATTCTACCACCGATGCACACAAAACCAAGACTAAAACCAGCGAACTAGTTCCCAAATCAGTTGACTTACCCTACAGAACGAGCGAACTAGCTCCCAATGAACTGGTTCCAAAAATCAGGTAGAGTCCAACAACAATTTCCTTCTCCAACAGAGCACCCCAACCAAATTGGCTTGTCCCATAAAGGAAAAGCCCAAATTGAGGGGGATATGTTCCCAGTGTGCATGCCAGAGAGACTTGCCCTCCAAAATCAAATTGAGTCTGACTCGTAGAAGTTTGTTGGTTCCTTGCTTCAACTGCCATGTGATGGGGTAGCTGGTGCCACTTCAGGGAATTTTGAAGGGAAGATCCTCAGGACAAATTGTCCTGGCAGCTGCTAGGGTCTTGCCCCAATATTCCCAGACTGGGGCCGGCTAGCCACAAGCATCAAGGTTCCTGGCTGGCTAAGCCATATTTGTTACTGAGTCCAAGTTCACTCTGCTCACCTCATGACAGGCCAATAAATCAGAAATGAGATGTTGAGGCAAGGAATATGACTTTATTCGGAAAACCAGCAGACTGAGAAGATGGCAGACTAATGTCTCAAAATAGCCATCTTATCAGGGTCTGGATGCCAGTTTCTTTTATAGAATCAGAGAGGGAAGTAAAGTAAAAAGGCAAAATAGTGAGAGGCAGTGAGGAAGTAGAGTAAAAATGGCCATCAATCTTGCAAGACATCTCCTTGGAATTGCCAGCCTTGGTGAGGGGATGTGTTAATTTCAGCCATTTACAGGTGGGCAGTGTCAGATTGTCTCCTTGGGAGCTGAACAGAAGAACTTTAGTTTAACGTTTAAGCAGAGGGTCTGTGTTCCTTGAGTCAGGCCATTATGTATGATTATAATAAAAAAAGCAATGAAAAACAAAGGTTAAATTTAAAGAAACAGGTCCAATGTGGAGTCTGATTTAGCTCTTCCCTGTTACAGCATTGCAGCAAAGGGTACCAGGTCCCAGCCTGTCTCCAGAGGTAGCAAGCCACAGTCCTCTATCCTACTGCATACCTTTGCTCTCATTCTGGGAGTTATCTTCATGCTCCTAGAATCTGAGAGATATTGTGGTCCACAACGTGGAGACCAATAGCCCAGTGTTAATTCAGAGGGACAAGGAAAGAAATATCTCACCCCTGCACCACTCCATCATGATGTCTGCCAAAGTTAACCTATTGTTAAATATTGAAAGAATCAAGAAATACCAGATATAATTGTCATAAAAATATAATTTATAAATTTAACACATTTTTACAACTACACTGAGATATTGTTGGAGACTCCAGAAATTTCAGATCTTTTCTTGTTAATGGCATATAAATAAAGAACTTGGTTATGGGCCAGTCTACAAGAACTCCTTATTGTCTTGCTTGTTTTCTTCTTTTTTATTCTTATGATAAAATGTTTCTACAGTTTTGGGGCAACCTATATTGTACTCTATAAAAGTATCACTATTATTCAGGCCACTCAAATATTCCAACTAATTTAGTTCAAATTTGATGTCAAGATAGCAAAGCTTCCAATATATACCTCAATTAAATCAAAAAGATATCAAAGGGTGAATTGTAATACAGTGGGATTTTTTCCAGCTTTACTGTAACATAATTGACACTTAACATTGTGTAAGTTTAAAATATACAATGTGATGATTTGGTATATGTATATATTGTGAAATGGTGACAACAATAAGATTAGCAAACACGTAACATTGCCTAAATACTTATAATTTTTGTGTATGTGTTGACCAAACCAAGCAGGATTCTGTGGGGCATTCCCAAGTACAAAAGACTTTCTGTGTCCTCCATTTTCTGTTTTTAGGAAAAAGGTTTCAGCATCCTAGACCTTCCCTGAGTTCCAAAGGACAGAATCAAACAGTTACTAATGTTTATCAATATAATTAATACTCTCAAAGAACCAACTAGTTGCTGATATTTTATTATAACTTTGCTTTATGACCTTTTATTCAATATTTTATTTATCTGACTTTATTTACTTATTGCTTGTCTGTTGGTTTTTAATTCTTGAACACTTAGATCACTGATTTCAGGCTTTCTGCCTTTCTAATATTTAATTTTAATGATATGAATTTCTCTGAAAGCTAGGCATTAGCTTTTTTTTAAACTTTATTGCAGTATAATTGTTTTACATTGTTGTGTTAGTTTCTGCTGTATAACAAAGTGGATCACCTATATGTATACTTATATCCCCATATACCCTACCTCTTCCATCTCCCTCCCACCCTCCATATCCCACCCTCTAGGTGGTCAGAAAGCACCAAACTGATCTCCCTGTGCTATGCAGCTGCTTCCCACTAGCTATCTGTTTTACATTTGGTAGTGAATATATGTCAATGCCACTCTCTCACTTCATCCCAGCTTATCCATCCCCCTCCCCATGTCCATAGTCTGTTCTGTATGTCTGCATCTTTATTCGTGTCCTGCCCATAGTTCTTCAGAACAATTTTTCTTTTAAATTCCATATATATGTGTTAGCATATGGTATTTATTTTTCTCTTTCTGACTTACCTCACTCTGTATGACAGATTGTAGGTCCAATTCACTACAAATAACTGAATTTCATTTCTTTGTATGGCTGAGTAATATTTCATTGTATATATGTGCCACATCTTTATCTATTCATCTGTTGATGGACACTTAGGTTGTGTCCATGTCCTGGCTATGGTAAATAGTGCTGAAGTGAACATTGTGGTACATGACTCCTTTTGAATTATGGTTTTCTTAGGGTATATGCCCAGTAATGTATTGCTGAGTCATATGGTAGTACTATTTTTAGTCCATACTCTTCTCCATAGTGGCTGTAACAATTTACATTCCCACCAACAGTGTAGGAGGGTTCCATTTTCTACACACCTTCTCCAGCATTAATTGTTTGTAGATTTTTTGATGATGGCCATTCTGACTGGTGTGAGGTGATACCTCAGTGTAGTTTTAATTTGCATTTCTCTAATGATTAGTGATGTTGAGCATCCTTTCATGTGTTTGTTGGCAATCTGTATATCTTCTTTGGAGAAATGTCTGTTGAGGACTTCTGCCCAATTTAGGATTGGGTTGTTTGTTATTTTGATATTGAGCTGCTTGTATATTTTGGAGATTAATTCTTTGTCAGTTGCTTTGTTAGCAAATATTTTCTTCCATTTTGAGGGTTGTCTTTTCACCTTGTTTATGGTTTCCTTTGCTGTGCAACAGCTTTTAAGTTTCAATAGGTCCCATTTGTTATTTTTGTTTTTATTTCCATTTCTCTAGGAGGTGGGTCAAAAAGGATCTTGCTGTGATTTATGTCAGAGAGTGTTCTGCCTAAGTTTTTTTCTAAGAGTTTTATAGTGTCTGGTCTTACATTTAGGGCTTTAATGCATTTTGAGTTTATTTTTGTGTATGATGTTAGGGAGTGTTCTAATTTCATTCTTTTACATATAGCTGTCAAGTTTTCCCAGAACCACTTTTTGAAGAGGCTGTCCTTTCTCAATTGTATATTCTTGCCTCCTTTATCAAAGATAAGGTGATCATACATTTGTGGGTTTATCAGGGCTTTCTATCCTGTTCCATTGATCTTTTTTTTTTTTTGGTGTGTGACAGTACCATACTGCCTTGATTACTGTAGCTTTGTAGTATAGTCTGAAGTCAGGGAGCCTAATTCCTCCAGCTCCATTTTTCATTCTTAAGATTGCTTTGGCTATTCAGGGTCTTTTGTGTTTCCATACAAATTGTGAAATTTTTTGTTCTAGTTCTGTGAAAAATGCCAGTGGTAGTTTGATAGGGATTGCATTAAATATGTAGATTGCTTTGTGTAGTAGGGTCATTTTCACAATGTTGATTCTTCCAATCCAAGAACATGGTATATCTCTCCATCTATTTGTATCATCTTTAATTTCTTTCATCAGTGTAATAATTTTCTGCATACAGGTCTTTTGTCTCCTTAGGTAGGTTTATTTCTAGGTATTTTATTCTTTTTATTGCAATGGAAAATGGGAGGTTTTCCTTAATGTCTCTTTCAGATTTTTCATCATTAGTGTATAGGAGTGCAAGAGATTTCTGTGCATTAATTTTGTATCCTGCTACTTTACCAAATTCAGTGATTAGCTCTAGTAGTTTTCTGGTAGCTTTTTAGGATTATCTAGGTATAGTATCATGTCATCTGCAAACAGTGACAATTTGACTCCTTTTCCGATTTGGATTCCTTTTATTTCTTTTTCTTCTCTGATTGCTGTGGCTAAAACATCCTAAACTATGTTGAATAAGAGTGGTGAGAGTGGGCAACCTTGTCTTGTTCCTGATCTTTTTAGAAATGGTTTCAGTTTCTCACCATTGAGGATGATGTTGGCTGTGGGTTTGTCATATATGGCCCTTATTATGTTGAGGAAAGTTCCCTCTATGCCTACTATCTGGAGGGTTTTTGTCATAAATATGTGTTGAATTTTGTCAAAAGCTTTCTCTGCATCTATTGAGATGATCATATGGATTTTCTCCTTCAATTTATTAATATGGAGTATCACGTTGATTGATTTGTATATATTGAAGAATCCTTGCATTTCTGGGATAAACCTAACTTGATCACAGTGTATGATCCTTTTAATGTGCTGTTGGATTCTGTTTGCTAGTATGTTGTTGAGGATTTTTGCATCTATGTTGATCAGTGATATTGGCCTGTAGTTTTCTTTCTTTGTGACATCTTTGTCTGGCTTTGGTATCAGAGTGATGGTGGCCTCATAGAATGAGCTTGGGAGTGTTCCTCCCTCTGCTATATTTTGGAAGAGTTTGAGAAGGATAGGTGTTAGCTCTTCTGTAAATGTTTGATAGAATTTTCCTGTGAAGCCACCTGGTCATGGGATTTTGTTTGTTGCACGATCTTTAATCTCAAAGTCAATTTAAGTGCCTGTGATTGGTCTGTTCATATTTTCTATTTCTTCCTGGTTCAGTATCAGAATTTTGTGTATTTCTAAGAATTTGTCCAGTTCTTCTAGGTTGTCTATTTTATTGGCATAGAGTTGCTTGTAGTAATCTCTCATGATGCTTTGTATTTCTGCAGTGTCAGTTGGTACTTCTCCTTTTTCATTTCTAATTCTATTGATTAAAGTCTTCCCCCTTATTTTCTTGATAAGTCTGTCTAATGGTTTATCAATTTTGTTTATCTTCTCAAAGAACCAGCTTTTAGTTTTATTGATCTTTGCTATCATTTCCTTTATTTCTTTTTCATTTATTTCTGATCTGATCTTTATGATTTCTTTCCTTCTGCTAACTTTGGGGTTTTTTTGTTCTTCTTTCTCTAATTGTTTTAAGTGTAAGGTTAGGTTGTTTATGTGAGATGTTTTGTGTTTCCTAAGGTAGGATTGTATTGCTATAAACTTCCCTCTTAGAACTGCTTTTGCTGCATCCCATAGGTTTTGGGTCGTCGTGTTTTCACTGTCATTTGTTTCTAGGTATTTTTTGGTTTCCTCTTTGATTTCTTCAGTGATCTCTTGGTTATTATTTAGTGTGTTGCTTAGCTTCCATGTGTTTGTATTTCTTACATATTTTTTCCTGCAATTGATATCTAGTCTCATAGCGTTGTGGTCGGCAAAGGTACTTGAAAGAATTTCAATTATCTTAAATTTACTAAGGCTTGATTTGTGACCCAAGATATGATCTATCCTGGAGAATGTCCCATGAGCACTTGAGAAGAATGTGTATTCTGTTGTTTTCAATTGGAATGTCCTATAAATATCAATTAAGTCCATCTTGTTTAATGTATCATTTAAAGCTTGTGTTTCCTTATTTATTTTCATTTTGGAGGATCTGTCCATTGGTGAAAGTGGGGTGTTAAAGTCGCCTACTATGATTGTGTTACTGTTGATTTCCCCTTTTATAGCTGTTAGTATTTGCCTTATGTATTGAGGTGCTTTTATGTTGAGTGCATAAATATTTACCATCACTATATCTTCTTCTTGGATTGATCCCTTGATCATTATATAGTGTCCTTCTTTTTCTCTTGTAATAGTCTTTGTTTTAAAGTCTACTTTGTCTGACATAAGAATTTCTACTCCAGCTTTCTTTTTATTTCCATTTGCATGGAATAGCTTTTTCCATCCCCTCACTTTCAGTCTGTATGTGTCCCTAGGTTTGAAGTGGGTCTCTTGTAGACAGCATGTATACGGGTCTTGTTTTTTTATCCATTCAGCCAATCTATGTCTTTTGGTTGGAGCATTTGATCCATTTATATTTAAGGTAATTATCAATATGTATGTTCCTATTACCATTTTCCTAACTGTTTTGGGTTTATTATTGTAGGTCTTTTCCTTCTCTTGTGTTTCCTGCCCAGAAAAGTTCCTTTAGCATTTGTTGTAAAGGTAGTTTGGTGGTGCTGAATTCTCTTAGCTTTTGCTTGTTTGTTAAGATTTTAATTTCTCCATCGAAGCTGAATGAGACCCTTACAGGGTAGAGTAATCTTGGTTGTAGGTTTTTCCCTTTCATCACTTTACATATGTCCTGCCACACCCTTCTGGCTTGCAGAATTTCTGCTGAGAAATCAGCTGTTCACCTTATGGGGATTCCTTTGTATGTTATTTGTTGCTTTTCCCTTGCTGTTTTCAATATTTTTTCTTTGTTTTTAATTTTTAACAGTTCGATTAATATGTGTCTTGGAATTTTTCTCCCTGCATTTATCCTGTAGGATACTCTCTGTGGTTCCTGGACTTCACTGACTACATCCGTTTCCATGTTAGGGAAGTTTTCAACTATAATCTCTTCAAATATTTTCTCAGTTTCTTTCTTTTACTCTTCTTCTTCTTGGACCCCTATAATTTGAATGTTGGTGCATTTGATATTGTCCCAGAAGTCTCTGAGACTGTCCTAAATTCTTTTCATTCTTTTTTCTTTCTTCTGAACTGAGGTAGTTATTTCCACTCTTTTATCTTCCAGGTCACTTATCCATTCTTCTGCCTCAGGTATTCTGCTATTGATTCCTTCTAGAGAATTTTTAATTTCATTTATTGTGTTGTTCATCATTGTTTGTTTTGTCTTTAGTTTTTCTAGGTCCCTGTTAAACATTTCTTATATTTTCTCCATTCTATTTCTGAGATTTTAGATCATCTTTTTTCTTTTTTCTTATTAACCCAGGAATTTTGTTTTTTGGCAGTTATATAAATAGAAGTTCATACTTCAAGCTATAAGGATTACCATTGCAATCATATTAACAGTGTTGAAAACTATAAACAATCAAAAGGTTGGTATGATAAATTATGGCAAATTAATATGATACAGTACTAGGCAGCAATTAAAAATAATAATATAGAAGAATATTTAATGCCATGAAAAACATTCACTATAAATTGTTACATGAAAAAAAGCAAGTTACTTATAAATATAAATATAATTACATATATGTATGCATGTATATATGAATCATCTTTACTATCATTACTCTGAATTCTTTTTCAGGTAGACTGCCTATTTCCTTTTTTTTTGTTTGTTTCGTGTGGTGGGTTTTTACCTTGCTCCTTCATCTGCTGCATATTTCTCTCTCTTCTCATTTTGTTTAACTTACTGTGTTTGGGGTCTCCTTTTCGTACGCTGCAGGTTCGTACTTCCCATTGTTTTTATGCCTTCCCCCGTTGGGTGAGGTTGGTTCAGTGGATTGTGTAGGCTTCCTGGTGGAAGGGACTGGTGCCTGTGTCCTGGTGGATGAGGCTGTATCTTGTCTTTCTGGTGGGCAGGACCATGTCCGGTGGTGTGTTTTGGGGTATCTGTGGACTTATTATGATTTTAGGCTGCCTCTCTGCTAATGGTTGGGGTTGTGTTCATGGCTTGCTAGTTGTTTGGCATGGGGTGTCCAGCACTGTAGCTTGCTGGTCTCTGAGTGGAGCTGGGTCTTTGCTTTGAGGTGGAGGTCTCTGGGAGGGCTCTCAGCAATTGATATTACATGGGACTGGAAGGTGTGCAGTGGTCCAATGTCCTGAACTTGGCTCTCCCACCTCACAGGCTCAGGCCTGACACCTGGCTGGAGCACCAAGATCCTGTCAGCCACACGGCTCAGAAGAAGAGGGAGAAAAAAACATAAGAAATAAATAAAATAAAGTTATTAAAATAAAAAATGTTTTTAAAATACAAAAAAATTTAAAGTAATTTAAAAAACAGAAGAGCACAACTAAACCAATTAACAAATCCACTAATGATAAGAAGCACTAAAAACTAAACTAAGATAAATATAAAAATCAGAAACTGGTCAGTTGCATACAGCATGCCCCAAGTCTACTGTTTCTCCCAAAGTCCACTGCCTCAGTTTTGGGATGATTCATTGAGTATTTAGGTATTCCACAGATACAGAGTACATCAAGTAGATTGTGAAGATTTAATCCACTGCTCCTGAGGTTGCATGGAAAAATTTCCCTTTCTCTTCTTTGTTCTCACAGCTTCTGGGGTTCAGCTTAGGATTTGTCCTGGCCTCTGTATGTAGGTCGCCCTCTGGCACCTGTTCTTCACCTTGAAAGGAGAGAGTTAAAGGAGTGGCTGATTAGGGGGTTCTAGTTCACTCAGTCTGGGGGGAAGGAGGTGTACGTAATACAGGGCAAGCCTGTGGCCACAGAAGCCAGCATGACATTGCAACAGCCTGAGGCATGCCATGTGTTCTCCCAGGGAAGTTGTCCCTGGATCACGGGAACCTGACAGTGGTGGGCTGCACAGGCTCCTGGGAGGGGAGGTGTGGATAAGTGACCTGTGCCTGCACACAGGATTCTTGGTGGCTGCAGCAGCAGTGTTAGCATTTCATGCCCGTCTCTGGTGTCCATGCTGATAGCTGCAGCTTGTGCCTGTTTCTGCAGCTAGGCGGTGCTCTGAATCTCCTCTCCTCACGCACCCCAAACCAATGGTCTCTTGACTCTTAGGCAGTTCCAGAGTTTTTCCAGGATTCCCTCTTGGTTAACTGTTGTGCACTAGCCCCCTTCAGGCTCTGTTCACGCAGTCAACCTCAGTCCTCTCCCTGGGATCTGACCTCCGAAGCTCAAGCCTCAGCTCCCAGCCCCCACCCGCCCCAGCAGGTGAGCAGACAAGCCTCTTAGGCTGGTGAGTGCTGGTCAGCACCGGTCCTCTGTGTGGGAATCTTTCCACTTTTCCCTCTGCACCCCTGTTGCTGTGCTCTCCTCCATGGCTCCAAAGTTTCCTTCCCCACCCAGCCCCTGTCTCCACCAGTGAAGGGGCTCCCTAGTGTGTGCAAACTTTTCTTCTTTCACAGCTCCATCCCAGAGGTGCAGGTCCTGTCCCTATTCTTTTGTTTCTGTTTTTTCTTTTTCTTTTACCCTACCCAGGTACATGGGGGGTTTCTTGCCCTTTGGGAAGTCTGAGGTCTTCTGCCAGCGTTCAGTAGGTGTTCTGTAGGAGTTGTTCCACATGTACATGTATTTTTCATGTAATTGTTGGGAGGAAGGTGATCTCCATGTCTCACTCCTCCACCATCTTGAAGGTGCTCTCTGCATTAGCTTTTTAACCAAGATTTCTACAACATACTTTCCTTATTGTTCTGTTCAGAGCATTTTAAAATTTCTGTGTAATTTTTTCTCTTAGCCATGTTTAATTTCTAAGAACCTAGGATACTCACATTATCATTTTCTAATTGTTTTCTTGCCTAATTCTGACTGATTAAATTCATTCAGGTGAAATATGATGAGTCTTGCTTGAGGCTGATCATCTTATGGTCATGTTTATTAAATATTTCTTGTTATTGGAAAATAACATTAATTTTCATTATTAAGCCCATTATTTTACCTATAACTATTGGTTCAACATTTGTAACTATCTTTTTAAGCTTTAAAATATTAACTTTAATCTTTAAATTTAGAGTTTGAGGCTTTGAAAACTTTTTTCATTGCAGTAAGAACACAATATGAGATCTACACTAAAAAAGTTTTTATGTGTACAATATAATATAGTTAATTATAGGTGAAATATTGTACAGCATATCTGTAGAATATAATCATCTTGCATAAGTGAAATTTCATCCCTGCTGAATTGCAACTACCAATTTTCCCCTCCCCAATCCTCTGGCAACCACTAATTTACTTTGTGCTTCTATTTGTTTGAATATTTTATATACTTCATAATAAATGGCATCATGCAGTATTTGTTTTACTGTGACTGACTTATTTCACTTAGCATAATGTTCTAGACATTCTTCCATGTTGTCACACATGGCATGATTTATTTCCTTTTTAACATTAAAAAATATCCCACAGTATATTTACCACATTTTCTGTATGCATTAATTCTTTGATGGACATGCAGTTTTTTTCCACGTCTTGGCTATTGTGAATAGTACAGCAGTGAACATGAGTCCAAATATCTCATAGAGACCCTGATTTCAATTATTTTTGATAAATACCCAGAAGTGAGTTTGTTGGATCATATGGTAGTGCTATCTTTATCCTGTTTAATGAACCTCCATACCATTTTACATTCCCCTCCAAAGTGTAAAATGATTCCAGTTTTTCCACTTCTTCATAAACTTGTTATCTCTTTTTTGTTGTTGTTGTTTGGTACTTGCCATTCTGATATGTGTAAGGTGATATCTCATTGTGGTTTTGATTTGCATTACCTGATAATTAGTGATGTTAAGTACTTTTTAATACACCCATTGGTCATTTGTATGTCTTCTCTGGAGAAATGTCTATTCAATTCCTTTGTCCATTTTTTAACCAGGTTATTAATTGAGTTGTAGTTCCTTATATATCTGGGGTTTAACCCCTTATCAAATATATGGTTTGCAAATATTTTCTCCCATTTGGGAAGTTGCTTTTTCTTTTCCATTACTAGTTTCATTTCCTATACAAAAGTTTTTTGTTGTTGTTTTATTCTTTTTGTGTCTTTGTTTTTACTTTGATATAGTCCCATTTGTCTATTTTTATTTTTGTTGTCTGCACATTTGGTTCCATATCCTAGAAATCATTGCCAAGTCTAATGCCACAAAGCTTTTCCCTCACATTTTATTCTAGAAATTTTAGTTTCAGATCTTATGTTTAAGTCTTTGATGCATTTTGTGTTATTTTTGTGTATGGTGTAAAATAAGGGTACTGTTTTATTCTTTTGCATGTGAATATGCAATTCCCCCAACATCATTTGTTAAAAAGACTGTCTTTTTCTCATTGAGTATTGTTGGCACTCTTGTTGAAGATCAGTTGACTGTATACACATAGGTATATTTCCTGGCTCTCTATTCTTCCCTTTGTCTTTTTATCTGTCTTTCTGCAAATACCATGCTGTTTTAATTACCATAACTTTGTAATATAGCTTGAAATCAGGAAGAGTGTTGCCTCTAGCTTTGTTCTTTCCCAGAAATTTTTGGTTATTCAGACTCATTTGAGGTATCATAAGAATTTTAGACTTTTTTTTCTATTTCTGTAAAAAAAAATGCCATTGGCATTTTAATAGGAATTGCATAGAATTTGTACATCACTTTGGGTAGAATGGACATTTTACAATATTAAGTCTTCCATTCAATGAACACAGGATGTCTCTCTGTGTACTTATATTTTCTTTGTTTTATTTATGTTTTATATTTTTCAGTGTAAAGGCTTTCACTTCCTTAGTTAAGTTGATGTCTAAACATTTTACTGTTTTTGTTGCTACTGTAAATGGTATTACTTTTTAAAATTTCCTTTCCAGAGAGCTTGTTTTTAGCGTATGGAAATGT
Source organism: Stenella coeruleoalba (assembly GCF_951394435.1). NCBI lineage: Eukaryota > Metazoa > Chordata > Mammalia > Artiodactyla > Delphinidae > Stenella > Stenella coeruleoalba. The sequence goes on from NC_137147.1 coordinate 129,016,375, forward strand.
AATTGATTTTTGTATGTTGATTTTATATCCTGCAACTGTACCAAGTATGTTTATGAGCTCTACAGTGTTTTGGTGGATTCTTTAGGGTTTTCTACATATAAGATCATGTCATTTGTAAAAAGGAGAAGTTTATATTTTCCTTTCCAATTTAGATATATTTTATTTCTATTTCTTTCCTAATTGCTCTGGTTACAACTTCCCATACATTGTGGAAAAAGTGACAATAGTGGAAACCCTTGCCTTATTCCTCTTCTAGGAAAATCTTTCAGTTTTTCATCTTTGAGTATGATGTTAACTGTGAGCTTTTCCCCTGTAGCCTTTATCATATTGAGATCATTTCCTTTTTTAAACTTTGCTCTAGTGTACAACTTTTATTATTTGACCATTAGAGTCACTTAAACTATAAAGTAAATGTAGAGAAATAAAATGTAAGATAGTTTAATAACCACTATCCACCCTATTATCTCCTCTCTCAAACATACAAAATACTACTTCTATAATTAGAAGTGTGTATATGCTTTTAGATTTTCTCCCAACCCAAACAGAGTTCAGCAAACTTCATTAATTTTATAGATTTTATTTTCACTTTCTTATACAATAAATATTACCTTTTCTGAATTTTTATTATTTTTCCAGTTTTATTGAGATGTAATTGACACACAATGTTTAAGATGTATAATGTGATGATTTGATACACTTATATACTGCAAATGATTACCACCATAGAATTAACTAAAACCTCCATTCCACCATATAATTACCAATTTTTTCCTGAAAACATTTAAGATCTACTCTCTCAGCAACTTTAAAGTATATAATACGGTATTATTCATAATCACCATGCTGTACATTAGATCTGAGGATCTGTTCATCTTATTACTGGAAATTTTACCCTTTAACCAATATCTCCCTATTTCCTCCACCCCTAGCCCCTGATAACCATCACTCTACCTTCTGCTTTTGAGTTGTTTTTTCTTTTTTTTTTAGATTTCACATTTTTAAAAAGTGACATCATACAGTGTTTTTATCTGTCTGACTTACTTCACTTAGCATAATGTCTCAAGGCTCATCCATAATGTCACAATAGGCAGTATTTGCTTCTTTCTCATGGCTGAATAATAATCCATTGTACATATATACACCACATCTTCTTTATTCATTCATTTGTCGATGGGCACTTCAGTTGTTTCCATATGTTGGTTATTGTAAATAATGCTGCAATGAACATAGAGGTGCATGTATCTCTTTAAGATCCTGCTTTCATTTCTTTTAGATATATACCCAGAAATGGGATTGCTGGATCATATGGTAGCTCTAGTTTAATTTTTTGAGGAGTCTCAATGCTGTTTTTCATAGTGGCTGAACCAATTTACATACCCATCAAGAGAGCACAAGTGTTGCCATTTATCTACATTCTTGCCAACAGTAGTTATCGCTTGTATTTTTGGTGATGGCCATTCTAACAGGGGTAAGGTGATATATCATTATGGTTTTGATTGCTTTTCCCTAATTATTAGTGATGTTGAGCACTTTCTCATATACTTGTTGGATATTTGTACATCTTCTTTGGAGAAATGTTTATTCAGTTCCTCTGCCCATTTTTCCATTAGGCTGTTTTTTTATGCTATTGAATTTTATGAGTTCTTTGTGTATTTTGGGTATTAATCCCTTATCATATATATTATTTACAAATATTTTCTCCCATTCCATAAGTTGCCTTTTCATATTGTTGTTTCTTTTGTTGTGCAGAAATTTTTAGTTTGATGTGGTCCTACTTATTTATTTTTATTTTTTTTCTTGTGCTCTTTGTGTCATATTCAGAAAATATTTGCCAAGACCAACGTCAAGGAACTTTTTCCTATGTTTTCTTCTAGGAGTTTCAGGTCTAACATTTAAATCTTTAATTCATTACAAGTTCATTTTTGTGAGTGGTGTAATATATGTGCCAAATTTCATTTATTTGCATATGGTTATTTTTTCCCAATACCATTTACTAAAGAGACTATCCTTTCAGATTGAGTATTTTTGCCTCCCTTCAAATATTAGTTGACTGTATATGTTAGGTTTTATTTCTGGGAAATTGTTTATTTCTCTTTCACTATTTTTTTCAGGGGTTTTCTCTTGATCTTTCCATTGAAAGTTCTTCTGCCTTCTTATTTACTTAACTTTCTCTGCCTCTATGAATTTAGGTGAAATAGTTACCTATTATGGTCTTAAAGGGGTGTTCTTATGTGGGAGTGTCCCTATGCAAACTGTATGTGCCCAGTGTCTTTGGTGGGAGGGCTGGATTTGATGTGGACACCAGTCTCATCTGGACTTGTTTGCTGGAAGTTTTTTATATTATTATTATTCTAAATTCAATTTTACTTCTAGTGATCAGTCTGTTCAAATGGTCAATTTCTTCTTGTTTCAGTCTTGACAGGTTGTACATTCCTAGAAATTAGTCTATTTCTTCTACATTGTCCAATTTGTTGGCATATATGTGTGTGTGTGTGTGTATATATATATATATATATATATATATTCTTCATTTTAATTGTATTCAAAATGTTTTCTAATTTTTCTTGTAATTTGTTATTGACCAAATTAATTGTCATAAATGGTCAAATATTTGATAATTTCTCAAATAAATTCAAATCACCAATTTTAATGTAATTATGCTGTAAGAGAACATACTTTGGTCTTCATGAGAGAAAACACATTGCATGATTTATCCCTTTAAGTATATGGAGAGTTGTTTTATGGCTTACTATATGGTTTTTTTTTCCCCCTGAGAATGTTCCATATGATTCTAAAAAGAATGTGCTAAATGTCACATCAAGTTGGTTGATTGTTCACATCTATATGCTTATTGATCTTATGTTTATTCTTCTATCAATTCCTGGGGTATCATATTAAAATCTTCAACTATGTGATCAACTGTACATTTCCCCTTTCAGTGATGCCAGTTTTGCTACATGAATTTGGGAGCTCTGTTATTTAGGTATGTGTAATAATTATTATATCATTCTGATCTGTAATCATTTATCATTATGAAATGTTTCTCTTTGTCTCCAGCAATATATAGTGTCTTAAATATACTTTGTCTGATATTAATATAGTTATCCCAGTTCTTTCATGGTTACTGTTTGCATGGAATATATTTTCCACCCATCCATGTTATTTGTTGCTTTTCCCTTGTTGTTTTACTATTTTTCTTTGTTTTTAATTTTTCTCAATTTGATTATTATGTGTCTCGGCATCTTCTTCCTTGGGTTTATCCTGCCTGGGACGTTTTGTGCTTCCTGGACTTGGGTGACTGTTTCCTTTCCCATGTTATGGAAGTTTTCAGCTATTATCTCATCAAATATTTACTTAGGTCCTTTCTCTCTCTCTTCTTTCCCTGGGACCCCTATAATCCAAATGTTGGTGCATTTAATGTTGTCCCATTAAAGTCTAAGTTGGCCTCTTAGACTATCTTCATTTGTTTTCATTCTTTTTTCTTTATTCTGTCCTGAGGCAGCGAATTCCACCATTCTCTCTTCCAGCTCATTTATCCCTTCTTCTGCCTCAGTCACTTTGCTATTGATTCCTACTAGTGTAGTTTTTATTTCAGTTATTGCATTGTTCATCTCCATCTTTTCTTCAGTTCTTCTAGGTCTTTGTTAAACATGTCTTGTATCTTCTTAATCTGTGCCTCCATTTTTTTCCGAGGTCTTGGATCATCTTCACTATCATTTCTCTGAATTATTTTCTGGTAGATTGCCTATCTCCACTTCACTTAGTAGTTCTTCTGGGGTTTTATTTTGTTTCTTCATCTGGGATATATTCCTCTGCTGTATCATCTTGTCTACAAATGATTGTAGACATGATGATACAGCAGAGGAATATGACCTTTCAGTGATTGCAGTTTCCATTCTGTAGGCTGCAGAGTTGTATTTCTTCTTGCTTCTGCTGTCTGCCTGCTGGTGGATGAGGTTGTCTAAGAGGATTTTGCAGGTTGCCTGTTGATAGGGTCTAGTTCCTGTCCACTGGTGGTTGGAGCTGGGTCTTGTCCCTCTCTTGGGAAGGGCCGTGCTCAGGAAGACTTTAAGCAGCCTGTCTGATGATGAGTGGGATTGTGTTCCAACGCTGTTGGTTGTATGGCCTGAGGTGTCCGAGCACTAGAGCCTACAGGATGTTGGGTGGCTCTAGGTCTTGTGGTGGTAGTGGAATTAGTGGCCTCCGAGAGGGCTCATGCCAATGAGTACTTACCAGAACTGCTTCTTCCAGTGTTCTTGTCCCTGCAGTGAGCTACTTCCACCCCCTTCCTCTGCAGGAGACCTTCCAATACTAGCAGGTAGGTCTGGCCCAGTCTGTTATGAAGTCAATGCTGTTTTCCCTGTATCCTGGTGTGCACTGGACCTTTTGTGCACCATCCAAGAGTAGAGTTTCTCTTTCTCTCAGTCCTGTGGAATTCCTATCAAACTCTGCTGGCCTTTAAAGCCAGATTGTCTGGGAGCTCCTCCTTCCATTGCCAGACCCTCAGCCTGCAAAGCCTGATGTGAGTCTCAGGACTTTTACTCCTCTGGGAGAACCTCTGTGGTATAATTATTTTCCAGATTGTGGGTCACCCACCCAGCGGGTACAGGATTTGATTTTATTGTGATTGCACCCCTCCTACCATGTCTTTGTGGCTTCTTATTTGTCTTTGGGTGTAGGGTACTTTTGGGTAGATTCCAGCATTTTTTTTTTTTGTCAATGGTTGTTCAGAAGGTAGTTATGATTTTGGTGTTTTTCTAAGAAGGGATGAGCTCATGTCCTACTCTGCCATCTTGCCAGCAATTCCTGACAGCATATATTTCAGACTTGCTTTTTTATCTAAGGTAACCATTTATGCCTTTTGATTTAATGTAATTATTGATACTCTTGGATTTATACCTGCAATTTTACTGTTTTCTACATTTTTATATCTTTTTTGTTGTTGTTGTTTCTTTCTCCTCCTTTACTTCTTATTTTGTGTTAAACAGATATTCTACTGAGTTCTATTAAATCTTATGTTGATTTTTAACTCTATTTCAAAAGACATTTTACCAGAGGCAGTTCTAGGGATTATTAGATATAGCCTTAATTATCCCAAACTTCTTTAGGTTTGTATCAACCTAATTGTGGTAAAACACAGCATACTCTACTTCATCTCTCTTTGTGCTTTACTGTCATATATATTACAAGTATATATCTTTCATACTCCAAAAGAAAACTTCGGGAAATATCTTCATGGCATTGGGATTTTTCAAACATTTATTTACAAGAGCACAAAACACTTACTATCAAGACAAAATATTGATACATTGTATTACATTAAAATTAATAACTCCTGGTCATTGAAAACATTAAGAAAGTGAGAAATCAAGACATACTGTGACAGACTATAATTATTATACATATACCAAAAAATGTGCAGACTATTTCAAATACTCTTAAAAATCAATAAGAAAAATGTAGATTGCCCAGTAAAAACATCAGAGAAATGGATATTGGAATGGTGGTAAACATATAAAAAAGGGTCAATGCAAATTGTTCTACCATGTAATCACACATTTTCCAAATGGTTAAAATTAAAAAGTCAGAGCTGCTGAGGGTTGGAGTAGAAATGAGGCAACTGACAGATCCATAAATATCTGGTGAGTATTTAAATTGATATACTTACTTTGGAACCTTGTTTAATTACTGAAGATATTTTTACCTTATGGTACAGCAACCCCAGCATATAACCAAAAGAACCAAAATGTTCTGCTAGGTAATATTTCCACTGTGTATTAGAATGTTCATAGAGCACTAGTTTAACTGCCTAAACTGGAGAAAAATTAAATGTTCTTCAATAGTAGAATGATTTAAAAATTTGGTATATCCATAAAAAGGCATGGTACATAACAATGAGATTGAATAAACTACAACGCCATGCAATGACATGTATATATCTCACAAATATAAAGGTGAGTGAAAGGAGCTAGATACAAACACATAATTTGCAATTCCATAATTGTAAAGTTAAAAAATAGTCAAATTCAATCTCTGGTGTTAGAAAACAGGATAGAAATTGAAGAGAATTTTAGTAACTGGAAGAGGGCATGATGGGGCTGATAATTCTCTTTAATTATCTAATTGCATTAAAGTAATTTGACAATTTATCAAGTTATATATTTATTATTTATGCAGTTTTTGATATATGTTATACTTCAATAGAATATTTGCATTAAACACTTGTTGAGGGAATATTGGTTGATAATGTTTCTGCAAAAAGAAGCAAGTAAAATTTTTATAACTTTTCTTACAAAATTACTTTCCGTTTTCTTTAATAAATCATACAATCTAAACACATTGTTTGAACTCAGTATCTGCTGAGGTACATGCACACACACACACACACACACACACACACACACAGTGTTTGAGCCACAACACTTCCTTTATAGGATCAGAAAAGAGGAAATTCTCAGTCATAAAGGTGGGACATGTTAAATGCATGCAAGCATGTAAAGGCCACAGAGCAAGAATCAAAGGAATTAATCGATATTTTGCATCCAGGGAGAAGGAGTTTTTAAAATTTAATAGGAGTAAATACTTGTAAAATATGTCCTAGTGCATTTTTTGGCCCTCTTCCCCACCAGAATATTTTGCCTATTTTTAAAGAAATGGTGAAATGTCATTAGTAAGTAATTGAACTGTCTAACTGATCTCCCTTCAACATCCAGTGTTAACAATCTGAGTCCATGCACTAATATTTTGGAACACTAGGTGTCGCTGTATGTAAAGAAAGAAAAGTCAGCAAGAATTGGAAAGTTTTGACCAACATAATAAAGTTGAGCTAGTTGGCATATATAGAAAGCCAAGACCGTCTGAACTAGATGGCACATTCTTTTCAAGTACTTGTTGATTGATGACACACTGAACCCAAATCTTATCTCAATAATTTCAAAGACTTAAAATCATTTAGAATAATATTTTTTGATGATACTCTGAGATTTCCAGAAATGAATAACAAATGTTAGGTAGAAAGTTACTGATATATTGAAATTTCAATTAGCACATTTCTATATTACTAATGGTTCAAAGAAAAAATGAAGCCCACTGAAAAATTTTCAAATTTTATTTTATTATTTGGCTGCATCAAGCCTTAGTTGCGGCACGTGGGGTCTTCACTGCGGCATGTGACATCTTTCGTTGTGGTGTGTGGGCTCTTCGCTACAGCACAAGGGCTTCTCTTTAGTTGTGGAGCACAGGTTCCAGAGCACATGGGTTCAGTAGTTGTGGCACACAGGCTTAGTTTCCCTGCAGCATGTGGAATCATAGTTCACTGACCAGGGATCAAACCCATGTTCCCTGCATTGGAAGGCAGAATCTTAACCAGTGGACCACCAGGGATCATTTTCACAATTGGTCAAAATAATAAAAATTATTTTGATTTGATTGTTAATAAAAATGTCCTCTTCAAAAGACATTGTATGATGCAGCTAAGGCAATGTTTCTCAATGGGAATTTTATAACTTTAAACGTATACATGAGAAAATGGTAAAGGGAAAATATCTCTTATAAAAATCACCCAATTCAAGAGGTTACCTTAAATAAGACACTAACTGAAAAAGAATCAGAGAGAAAGACATTAATGAAAGAAAAAGAAACCTTCAATAAAGGTTTTTCATTTTTAAAAGTCAGTTGTTATAAAAGGATTAGTATAGATGCCAAATCTCATAAATCTTATCAAGAAAAAGTAGAAAACTCTTAAATGCTTACAATGAGAAATGAATAGAGAGGGCAGACAGCAAAAGCAAGAAGAACTACAATCCTGCAGTCTGTGGATCAAAAACCACATTCACAGAAAGATAGACAAGATGAAAAGGCAGAGGGCTATGTACAAGATGAAGGGACAAGACAAAACCCCAGAAAAACAAATAAATAAAGTGGAGATAGGCAACCTTCCAGAAAATGAATTTAGAATAATAATAGTGAAGATGATCCAGGACCACAGAACAAGAATGGAGGTAAAGATCGAGAAGATGCAAGAAATGTTTAACAAAGACCTAGAAAAATTAAAGAACAAACAAACAGAGATGAACAACACAATAACTGAAATGAAAACTACACTAGAAGAAATCAATGGCAGAATAACTGAAGCAGAAAAACAGATAAGTGACCTGGAAGACAGAAAGGTAGAATTAACTGCTGTGGAACAGAATAAAGAAAAAACAATGAAAAACAATGAAGAGAGCCTAAGAGACCTCATAGACAACATTAAATGCAACAACATTCACATTATAGGAGTCCCAGAAGGAGAAGAGAGAGAAAAAGGACTAGAGAAAATATTTGAAGAGATTATAGTCAAAAACTTCCGGAAAAGGAAATAGCCACCCACGTCCAGGAAGAGGAGTGAATCCCATACATGAAAAACCCAAGGAGAAACACACCAGGACACATAGTAATCAAATTGGCAAAAATTAAAGACAAAGAAAATTTATTGAAAGCAGCAAGGGAAAAATGACAAATAATGTACAAGGGATCTCCCATAAGTTTAACATCTGATTTCTCAGCAGAAACTCTACAAGCCAGAAGGGAGTGGCATGATATTCTTTTTTTTTTACATCTTTATTAGCGTATAATTGCTTTACAATGGTGTGTTAGTTTCTGCCTTATAACAAAGTGAATCAGTTATGCATACACATATGTTCCCATATCTCTTCCCTCTTGTGTCTCCCTCCCTCTCACCCTCTCTATCTCACCCCTCCAGGCAGTCACAAAGCACCGAGCTGATCTCCCTGTGCTATGCAGCTGCTTCCCACCAGCTATCTACCTTACATTTGGTAGTGTATATATGTCCATGCCACTCTCTCACTTTGTCACAGCTTACCCTTCCCCCTCCCCATATCCTCAAGTCCATGCTCTAGTAGGCATGATATTCTTAACGTGATGAAAGGGAAGAACATACAGCCCAGGTTACTCTACCCAGCAAGGATCTCATTCAGATTCAGTGGAGAAATCAAAAGCTTTACAGACAAGCAAAAGCTAAGAGAATTCAGCACCACCAAACCAGCTCTACAACAAATGCTAAAGGAACTTCTCTAAGTGGGAAACACAAGAGAAGAAAAGGACCTACAAAAACAACCCCCAAACAATAAAGAAAATGGTCATAAGAACATACATATCGATAATTACCTTAAATGTTAATGGGTTAAATGCTCTAACCAAAAGACATTGGCTTGCTGAATGGATACAAAAACAAGACCCATATATATGCTGTGTACAAGAGACCCACTTCAGACTTAGGGACACATACAGACTGAAAGTCACGGGATGGAAAAAGATATTCCATGAAAATGGAAATCAAAACAAAGCTGGAGTAGCAATACTCATATCAGAAAAAATAGACTTTAAAATAAAGAATGGTTCAAGAGAAAAGGAAGGAAACTACATAATGATCAAGGAATCAATCCAAGAAGAAGATATAACAGTTATATATGCACCCAACATAGGAGCACCTCAATACATAAGGCAACTGCTAACAGCTATAAAAAAGGAAATCGACAGTAACACAATAATAGTGGGGGACTTTATCACCTCACTTACACCAATGGACATATCATCCAAACAGAACATTAATAAGGAAACACAAGCTTTAAATGACACAATAGACCAGATAAATTTAATTGATATTTATAGGGCATTCCATTCAAAAACAGCAGATTACACTTTCTTCTCAAGTGCACATGGAACATTCTCCAGGATAGATCACATCTTGGGTCACAAATCAAGCCTCAGTAAATTTAAGAAAATTGAAATCATATCAAGCATCTCTTCCAACCACAACGCTATGAGATTAGACGTGAATGACAGGGAGAAAAAAACGTAGAAAACATAAACACAAGGAGGCTAAAAAATATGTTACTAAATATCCAAGAGATCACTGAAGAAATCAAAGAGGAAAACAAAAAATACCTAGAGGCAAATGACAACAAAAACATGATGATCCAAAACATATGGGATGCAGCAAAAGCACTTCTAAGAGGGAAGTTTGCAGTAATACAAGCCTACCTCATGAAACAAGAAAAATCTCAAATAAACAATCTAACCTTACAGCAAAAGGAACTAGAGAAAGAAGAACAAACAAAACCCAAAGTTAGCAGAAGCAAAGAAATCATAAAGATCAGGTCAGAAATAAATGAAATAGAAACAAGGAAAACAATAGCAAAGATCAATAAAACTTAAAGCTGGTTCTTTGAGAAGCTGAACAAAATTGATAAACAATTAGCCAGACTCATCAAGAAAAAGAGGGAGAAGACTCAAATAAATAAAATTAGAAATGAAAAGGAGAAGTTACAACAGACACCACAGAAATACAAAGCATCCTAAGAGACTACTACAAGCAACTCTATGCCAATATAATGGACAACCTGGAAGAAATGTACAAATTCTTAGAAAGATATAACCTCCAAGACTGAACCAGGAAGAAATAGAAAATATGAACAGACCAATCACCAGTAATGAAATTGCAGCTGTCATTAAAAATCTTCCAACAAACAAAAGTCCAGGACTAGATGGCTTCACAGGTGAATTCTATCAAACATTTAGAGAAACACTAACATCCATCCTTCTCAAACTCTTCCAAAAAATTACAGAGGAAGGAACACTCCCAAACTCATTCTATGAGGGCACCATAACCCTGATACTAAAACCAGACAAAGATACTGCAAACAAACAAAATTACAGACCAATATCACTGATGAATATAGATGCAAAAATCCTCAACAAAATACTAGCAAACAGAATCCAACAACACATTAAAAGGATCATACACCATGATCAAGTGGGATTTACCCCAGGGATGCAAGGATTCTTCAATATACACAAATCAATCAATGTGATACACCATATTAACAAATTGAAGAATAATAACCATATGATCATCTCAATAGATGCAGAAAAAGCTTTTGACAAAATTCAACACCCATTATGATAAAAACTCTCCAGAAAGTGGGCATAGAGGGAACTTACCTCAACATAATAAAGGCCATATATGACAAACTCACAGCAAACATCATTCTCAATGGTGAAAACCTGAAAGCATTTCCCCTAAGATCAGGAACAAGACACGGATGTCCACTCTCACCACTCTTATTCAACATAGTTTTGGAACTTTTCAACACAGCAATCAGAGAAGAAAAAGAAATAAAAGGAATACAAATTGGAAAAGAAGAAGTAAAACTGTTACTGTTTGAAGATAACATGATACTATACATAGAGAATCCTAAAAATTCCACCAAAAAACTACTACAGGTAATCAATGAATTTGGTAAAGCTGAAGGATAGAAAATTAATGCACAGAAATCTCCTGCATTCCTATACACTAATGATGAAAAATCTGAAAAAGAATTTAAGGAAACCTCCCCATTTAACATCGCAACAAAAAGAATAAAATACCTAGGAATAAACCTACCTATGGAGAAAAAAGACCTGTATGCAGAAAACTATGACACTGATGAAAGAAATTAAAGATAATACCAATATGACGGTCCGCCTGCCAATGCAGGAGATGTGGGTTCATGCCCCAGTCCGGGAAGATCCCACATGCCACGGTGCAGCTGGTCCCGTGAGCCATTGCCGCTGAGTCTGGGTGTCTGGAGCCTGTGCTCCACAACGGGAGAGGCCACAAAAGCGAGAGGCTCGCGTACCGAAAAAAAAAAAGATAACACCAACAGATGGAGAGATATACCATGTTCTTGGATTGGAAGAATCAATATTGTGAAAATGACTATACTACCCAAAGCAATCTACAGATTCAATGCAATCCCAATCAAATTACCATGGCATTTTTTACAGAAGTAGAACAAAAAAATCTTAAAATTTTCTGGAGACACAAAAGACCCCGAATAGCCGAAGCAGTCTTGAGGGAAAAAAATGGAGCTGGAGGAATCAGACTCCCTGACTTCAGATTATAGTACAAAGCTACAGTAATTAAGACAATACGGTACTGGCACAAAAACAGAAACATAGATCAATGGAACAAGATAGAAAGCCCAGAGACAAACCCACGCACCTGTGGTCAACTAATCTATGACAAAAGAGCCAAGGATATACAATGGAGAAAAGACAGTCTCTTCAATAAGTGGTGCTGGGAAAACTGGACAGCTACATGTAAAAGAATGAAATTAGAACACTCCCTAACACCATACACAAAAATAAACTCAAAATGGATTCGAGACATAAATGTGAGACCAGACACTATAAAACTCTTAGAGGAAAACATAGGAAGAACACTCTTTGACATAAATCATAGTAAGGTCTTTTTTGATCCACCTCCTAGAGTAATGGAAATAAAAACAAAAATAAACAAATGGAACCTAATGAAGCTTCAAAGCTTTTGCACAGCAAAGGAAACCATAAAGAAGACGAAAAGACAACCCTCAGAATGATAGAAAATATTTGCAAATGAATCAATGGACAAAGGATTAATCTCCAAAATATATAAAGAGCACATGCAGGTCAATATTAAAGAAACAAATAACCCAATCCAAAAATAGGCCAAAGATCTAAATAGACATTTCTCCATAGAAGGCATACAGATGGCCAAGAAGCACATGAAAAGCTGCTCAACATCGCTAATTATTAGAGAAATGCCAATCAAAACTACAATGAGGTATCACCTCACACTAGTTAGAATGGGCATCATCACAAATTCTACAAACAATGAATGCTGGAGGGGGTGTGGAGAAAAGGGAACCCTCTTGCACTGTTGGTGGGAATGTAAATTGATACAGCCACTATGGAGAACACTATAGAGGTACCTTAAAAAAACTAAAAATAGAATTACCATATGATCCAGCAATCCCACTACTGGGCATATACCTGAAGAAAACCATAATTCAAAAAGACACATGCACCCCAATGTCCATTGAAACACTATTTACAATAGTCAGGTCATGGAAGCAACCTAAATGCCCATTGACAGATGAATGGATAAAGAAATTGTGGTACATATATACAATGGAATATTACTCAGCCATAAATAGAACGAAATTTGGTCATTTGTTGAGACATTGATGGATCTAGAGACTCTCATACAGAGTGAAGTAAGTCAGAAAGAGAAAAACAAATATTGTATATTAACGGATGTATGTGGAACCTAGAAAAATGGTACAGTTGAACCGGTTTGCAGGGCAGAATTTGAGACACAGATGTAGAGAACAAATGTATGGACACCAAGGGGGGAAAGCCATGGGGGTTGGGGATAGTGGTGTGATGAATTGGGCAATTGGGATTGACGTGTATACACTGATGTGTATAAAATTGATGACTAATAAGAACCTGCTGTATAAAATATAAAATTCAAAAATTAAAAATAGAAATAAATGAATAGCTAGTACCACTAGAGTTCATACAATCATTGAAAAGTCATGATGGCTGAAAGAGATGGCAGAGTCGGAGATAACAGTTTTTTCCCCCACAAAAAGCAACAGTTAACTGCCCATGAATAAACATAGCCCTGGGATGGCTCAAGAGTTCAGTTAAGAACCTTAAGTAACATGGTGGAGCAAAAAAGGGAGAATAAACACATATAAAGTGTTGGTGGGAGATTTATACAGATGAGACATCTGGAGATAGCTAGGAACAAGGAAGGGTTGGGTTATCAGGATCAGCCACACAGAGGGTGCCCAGTGGTCTGCTCTGTGGAGTCCCTTGCAACTGTGATACACAGTACCTCAGCCCCCCAGCCCCCATGACAGCCACTGACCCTGCAGATTTTACAAAGGACTCCATAGTTTTCATCTGTGCAGACCCCAGTGCCTCACTCCACAGAGGAAACAGGCAGCTCCCACCACTGAGGTAAGTAAAATCCTTCACTGCCACAGAGCATCTAGGGACAAGAAGCTGTGTGCAGCTCTCCAAACACATAAGAAGGAGCTTCTCTGATGTCACCCAAGGACCAGCACCACCAACCCTCCAACCCCATGCACACCCTGAGCCCCCAAACCGTGGCTGCTCCATGTACTCTTGAATTCCAGACCCTGGCTCTTTGGTCATTCTAGACATGCCCACACTCCAGATCCTAGCTCCATGGCTGCTCCACGAGCACCTACACCACAACCAAAGAAGCCACCACTCTAGTGAGAGCATACATGCCCCAAACCCTAGAGTCACAGTCATTCTGCACAAGTCCATATCCTAGACCCTGGCTCCATGGCTCTGTGAGTGCTGACACTTAGGGCATTGGAGCTACCATGGCAGCAAGTGCACCCATGCCCTGGACCCTGGAACCACTCTACATCTGTGTGTGCCTGCCTCACAAGTACCTGAAACTCTCACACAATTACCAACACAGCAGCTGAGGCACAGGTGCCACTGTTTCCCCAAACTGTAGAGTGGTGGTGTCTCTATGTGCACCTGAGCTTTGGATATTGGTTTTGTGGCCACTCCATGGGCACTTGGACATCAGATAGCAGTACCACCATGAGCACACCTGCAAGTCAGACCTGACATCAAGAGGGTTCAGTTTGGTTACAACTTCCCCTTTGGGGAAAAAAAAGAGAGATCAGGAGTACAACCACAGCCTTCACCACTGCAGACACCCACAGCCTTGGTTGTTGAGCACCCCTTCATTCTTTGTCCACATTGACCTTAGCTGATGGAGCTGCATGGAGACTATGCCTCTGCACTCTCCCTGGAGCCAGAGCCACACACCCAGCCTGGGTCCTTACACCCACCTGTAGGTGAAGGTCTCTTCCCACTGAAATCAATCTATAAAGTCTAGAAAAGATGACTCCTCCAACAAATGTGCAAACATCAGTACAATGTACGAGAACCATGAAAGATCAATGAAGCATAACACCACCCAAGAACACAGTAGTTTTCTAGTAACTAACCAGAAAGAAATGAAGATCGATGGGATTAGTGGGAAACAATTCAGGGGGCCAATATATTCACTATGGGCATACCAGAAGGAACAGAAATCTTATTTAAAGAAATAATAGCTGAAACTTCCCAAATCTGGGGAGAGTTATGGACATCCAGGTCCTTGAAGCTTAAAGGTCCTCAAACAGTTTCAAAGCCAATGAGGTCTTCACAAGGGACACATTATAATCAAACTATCAAAACTCAAAGACATAGAGAGAATTTTGAAAGCAGCAAGAGACTTGTCACATACATACATACCTCATTTTATTGTGCTTTGCTTTATTGAGCTTTGTAAATATTGAGTTATTTATAAATTGAAGGTTTGTGACAACCCTGTGTCAATCAAGTCTATTGGCATCATTTTTCCAACATTTGCTCACTTCATGTCTCTGTGTCACATTTTGGCAATTCTTGCAATAGTTCAAACTTTTTCATTATTGTTATATTTGTTATGGCGATCCATGATCAGCAAACTTTTAAAAAAATTTATTGAAGTATATTTGATTTACAATGTTGTGTTAATTTCTGCTTTACAGAACAGTGACTCCATTATATATATATTATCTTTCATATTCTTTTCCATTATGGTTTATCACAGAATATTGAATATAGTTCCCTGTGCTATACAGTAAGACCTTGTTGTTTATCCATCCTACATATAATAATTTGCATGTGTTAATCCCAAACTCTCAATCCATAATCACCCTCCCCCTTGACAACCACAAGTATGTTCTCTATGTCTGTGAGTCTGTTTCATAGATAGGTTCATTTGTGTCATATTTTAGATTCCACATATAAGTGATATCATGTGATATTTGCCTTTCTCTGTCTGACTTACTTCACTTAGTGTCATAATCTCTAGGTCCCTCCAGTTTGCCACAAATGGCATTATTTCATTCTTTTTTATGGTTAATATTCCATTGTATATATACCACATCTTCTTTATGTGATCAGTGATCTTTGATGTTACTACTGTGACTCGCTGAAGGCTAAGATGATAGTTAGCACTTTTTAGTAATAAATTTTAATTAAAGTATGTACTTTTGTTTAGAAATAATGCTATTGTGCACTTAATAGACTACAGTATATTTCAAACATAACTTTTATATGTACTAGGAAACCAAAAAAATTGTGTGACTCACTTTATTACAATATCCACTTTATTGAGGTAGTCCAGAACCAAATCTGTAATATCTCCAAGGTATGCCTGTCCAAGAGAACTCCCATAAGGTTGTCAGTATATTTCTCAGCAGAAACCTTGCAGGTCAGGAGAAAATGAGATTATATATTCAAAGCGTTGAAAGAAAAAAACCTCAAACCAAGAATACTTCACCCCACAAACTGTCCTTCAGAAAAGAAGGTGAAATAAGACACTTCCAGGCAACCAAAAGCTGAGAGGAGTTTATCACCTTTAGATCTGCATTACAAGAAATACTAAAGGGAGTTCTTAAGGATGAAATGAAAGACGCTAATAAGTAACATCAAAACTAATGAAAATAAAAACTCACTGGTAAACTTTAGTATATAGACAAATTCACAATACTCTAATATTGTAATTGTGGTCGGTAAAATCACATTTAACTCTAGTACAGAAGCTAAAAGACAAAAGTATTAAAAATAACTATGGCTATAATAATTTGTTAATAGACATACAATATAAAAATGTAAATTGTGATATCAAAAACATAAGATGGGGGGATTAAAAGGATAAAGTTTTTTGGTATGCATTTGAAATTATGTTGTAATCAAATTAAAACCAGGGCTAGAAAAACATTAAAGTGGTAAAGATAAATTTTAATAATAATAATAAATTAAATTAAAAAAAACCTGTTGCCCTAGGACTAGAGAGAGACTCCAGTACATAACTGGGGTCAATTCTGAATACAACCAAAACAAGTGGGGACTATAGCCAAGAAACAAGTTGAGGGGACATTGGTGGATGTAAAATCACAAACAGGAGACATCAAGTCTGGGGAGATTCTGGCTGAGCTGACTTAACAGGATCCTTATTAGAAAAACACCAGCGTGATCAGATATCATGTAGGGGAATAGGGGAATGAGGAATTTGATCAGATATCAAGGGTAGGGAATTCTCCTTAAAATGACTTAACTGGACTCTTGCTGAAACTGGATGGGACTTGTTGGGAAGAGGGTTCAGGGGAGGCTGACTAAACTGGTCAAGAAAAAACTCTTTGTCATTCTTCCCTCTTATTCAAAAGAAGAGGCATTCTTCTTTCTTCTGAACAACGTAAGTCCATTTCTCATTTGGTTGCTTTTGTTCTTACAGAACCAGATGAAACATCTGTTGAGACTTGGTGATGGTTACCATTTTCTGTACTGTGTGACTTACAAGACATTTAATGAGTGGGATAGCCATTTAATGAGTGGGATAGAAATAAAGATTAGAGGCTGAATCAATCTGTATTCCCACATTTGTAGAGCTTCAGGGATACGTCAGAAGAAGTCCCCGGACACTTTGACCTTTCTGGTTGTGTCAGTACAAGGGCAGTGATGCCATGGATTTCTTCATTTGCCTCTCAAAACTTCCTGGTTATGGCAAAGATGTCAGACAAGTTGCCTGGGTCAAAGGTGCCTCCTTCTGTAGCCAAAACAACGTGCTGGACATCTTGTACTTGATGATCATAGATTCAAGCCACTGGTGATGCTGTCCAAGGAAAAGGTAATTTGCTTCAGCAATGAGTAAATGATTTTGTGCAAGCCAGTTAGGAGATGGATTTTTAGGGATGGTACCCAAAAGGTGGCAAAACTTTCCCCAAGAGCAGTGAATCCCGTTCTTTAGCTGTTTTCCCCCACATACATTGCCTCCCCAGTAATCAAGACCATCTACAGGGGACCTGTGATATACTTGATACTTCCTTTGCTCCTACAGTGAGAGTAAGGTGAACCAGAAGGAGAGGGTGATTGTTTTAGAGATAGTCCAAGAAGGGAGGAAAATTGTGGGGAGCTGAGTGGAGAAAGGGATTAGTAAGATTGGCAAAGTAGTATGATCCAGTCCAGTTGACCCATAACAGCCAATAAGCTTGGGTTCCACAGACAAAATTAAAATCATTGGGAGTTAGCCAAGCATCATAGATATAGTTATCTGATAGCTAAGGGTGACCACACAATGCAGATTGTGAGGGTGGAGAAAGGATTTGTCAGAGATGGTCTACATGTGGTTGGGTTGTGCCCAAGAGACTTGGCTGGGAGGGGCAGTGGGGACATTTCCATTCATATGAGGGATATCCAGGGAACACATAGCAGCTTGGGGATTTTATGCTGGAATTAGTGAAAGCTAGGTAAGTGTCAAGACAAATGTCCTTCTGCAGAAAGGGGCTGGTGGTAAAATTACTATGGAAACAGATATGACCCTTGCAAGGATAGACTGGTGTAAGTACAGTAGTTTTCTAAAGATGGGTAATTGTCTGGTTTAAGACAGTGGAGAAAAAAGGAGGAAGGGTTATAGCAAAATAGGTGTCCTGATTGATCAAGGGGATCTGGGAAATTCCGGAGGAAAGGAAAGGGAAGAAAAGGCACACAGCACTGACAGTATGTGGTGTTACAGGAAATGGTGATCAGTTTGACCCTCGCTTATCAAGGATCTGTGGGTGAAATGGCCTTACTGAGAATAGGGGGAAAAGGGGGAGTAGGAACTCATAGAGTTAGGAATGAAAAATGAAGGTGAAAACTAATATCAGGTGAGGAAAATCATAGTGAAGGTGAGGAGTTATTGTGGCAAGGTTCTCTAGGCAGATGCTAAGGATAAAAATTCAGGGGATAAAAATCATTAAGGGAATCAGATGGGTCTTTTTGCATCATCCTGGGTGGACACTGAGTACCTTGTGACATCATTGACTTGTTCAGATATTCTTGGGGCAGCTGCCGGCTTCTGGAGGCTCTTGACAGAACTCCAGAGTTTGAGGTCTTCAGTTGGAATACTCCAGTTTGAACAGCTCTTCTATTTCTTTACTTGTGAAACATGAACCCAGGGTTGAGCACCCTGTAATTTGACAGCAGTGCCCACAATGAATAAAACTGTATAAGATCTGGGTTCAAGATAAGTTCTGATGGTAGTGTTTCCAGAAAACCAGACTGCCTACTTGTAAATCATGTAAGCGTTGTTCAGGAACTTCTAAAGGGAAGGCAGGGTTGGCTTGGTGATTATAGGGTTGAGTATATTTTATTAACCCTTGGCAGTATCTAAGGATGTCAGATTAAATTAAGTTAGAATGTTCCACTAGCCAGGATGAATAAGGTATCCTCATGAGGCAAGAAGGTCAGGGTGGGGCCGAAGGACAGCCTCTTCATGCATAGACATTAGTCAGAAGGCAAAGCCACCTCTTTGTTTTGCACTTAATGAGGCCATGACACATGGAGGAATGGCATCTAAAACAAATTTTATAGCACCTGAGCAAAATACTCTACATGAAAACCGTCGAACATGCATAAATAAAAATGCAGAGGTTTCTGATGATTGTGTGAAAGAGAAAGCAACCCACCACAGCCTCCTCATTCTTGTTGGTGGGAGGATTTCCCAGCCTGACACGTGGACAGAGGGGGTCTCAAGTCGTCCTCTAGTAACCTTGGCTACATTGTAATACCATAATATCATTAGCATTGCAGTTTTACCTTCCACCCCTGTGAGTTTCACTTAGGTATTCACAGGAAAGATTAAAAAAGGTGCCTGATGGAAGCCCACCTAAGGAACTTCAACCGGCATAATCATAGGAGAGGGAAAAGGAGAGTCACCCTCATCTACACCCTGGAAGATTAGCCCCATATTAACAACCTAAACTGCCCCTATAGTGTGCTCCTCACTCGCAAGGATCTCACACTCTTCTTCTCCGAGCGTGTAAATTTGCTTCTGCCCTAAATAAACTGCTTCTTTGTGTGCTCTCCCACACGAACTGTGCATCTTATAAACTCTGCCTGCTTTACAATCTTGCTCTCTTTGTGGAATTCATTCTTCAAAGAAGACAAAGACTGAGGTCATCTCATCTGCAGAAATCACTCATTGTCTTTCCATGATAATTTAAGAGGGTAGCTCATGTGGAGATAGGGAAGCAGTTCTGAGATTCGTAAGAGCAACAGGCAGCTCTCATGACCAACTCTCAAGTAGTTTATCTGCTTTGGTCTTGAGGATGCCATTGACTTTCTATGGTGCCTGATGACTGAGGATGGTAAGAGCAGTGGACTCTTCAATTTCCTGGATGATTTTATCCTCTGTCACTAAAGATGGTACAGTGAATACCTCAAGTGGGGAAGATTCATTCCAGGAAAATGTTGGCAACAGATGTTGCTGAGGCATTTTGTCAGGAGAAAGCCTTCAACCATTTAGAAAGCATACAGTTTAGAGTGAGGACCTATTGGTAGCCTTGTGCTATTGGTAAGTGGATAAAATCTCTTTGCCAATAAGGAAGGATCCTGGGGAGAAGCTTCCCCTCACTGCCCCACCTTTACAGCTTTTCCATGGTTATGTTTCTGGCAGATGAGACAAGTGGCAACTGCTTGGTCCAAATAAAAGCTTAAAAAAAGTCCAAACTTTTGTTTGTCTGATTTCCATGGTGAGTCATGTTGTGTAAATCATATACAATGATTCAAGATATAGACTTAGGAGCTACCAAGTAGCTGTCTCTGTGAGACCAGAGTTCATCTAAGTGGATTGAACATCCAGCTTTTTCCCACCCAATTACTTCTGAGTCAGATGCTGCTATTCGGGCCCCATGGATCTCTTTTATGATTTCCTTAGGAGTCATCCTAAAGAAGTTATCTCTCTCAGTGGAGGGTGAACAATCCTACCAGGATCTAGGGCCTTGAAGTGGGACCTAGTGGTATAGTCCCAAGGGTTGGGTATCTCTGGGATTTCTTGGGTGATTAGGGAAGAGGCTACTAATTTAACATATTTATCAGCCAATCTATTTGCCCAGGACTTGTTTGAATTTTCTGTGCTGTGTCCCTCAGTTTATCAATAGTGATTTCCTAGGGTAATAGCAATACCTCTAGAAGATCTGCTCTTTGGGATCCATTATTTTTAAAAATATTATTTAATGGAAGTATAGTTGATTTACAATGTTGTGTTAATTTCTGCTGTGCAGCAAAGTGACTCAGTTTTATATATATATATATATATATATATATATATATATATATATATATATCTCCATTCTTTTTCATATTCTTTTCCATTATGGTTTATCACAGGGTATTGAATATAGTTCCCTGTGCTATACAGTAGGACCTTGTTGTTTATCCATTTCTATATATAATAGTTTGCATCTGATAGTCCCAAACTCCCAATCCATCCTTCCCCCACCACCTCTCTCCACTGGCAACAACAAGTCTGTTCTCTATATCTGTGAATCTGTTTATGTTTTGTAGATAAGTTCGTTTGTGTCATATTTTAGATTCCACATATTAGTGATATCATATGGTATCTGTCTTTCTCTTTCTGACTTACTTCACTTGGTATGATAATCTCTAGTTGCATACATGTTGCTGGAAATGGCATTATTTCATTCTTTTTTATTCCATTGTGTATATGTACCACGTCTTCTTTATCCATTCATCTGTCAATGGACATTTAGATTGTTTCCATGTCTTGGCTATCGTGACTAGTTCTGCTATGAACAAAGGGGTGCATGTAACTTTTTGAATTATAGTTTTGTCCAGATACATGTCCAGGAGTGGGATTGCAGGATCATATGGAAACTCTATTTTTAGTTTTCTGAGGAACTTCCATACTGTTTTCCACAGTGGCTGCACCAATTTACTTTTTTGGGAGTCCATTTTTAACTGGAGTATCAGCCACTGCCATGAATCCTCTGTTTCTATAACATAAAATCATGTGATACCTCAAAGGCATGGTAGTTGTCAGTATAAATGTTAACCTTCAATCTCTCTCCTCTTATGCTAGCCCAAATACTCAGCTATGTAGGCTGATTTAACATTTGGTAGAGGTTTATATTGATCAGTGATGACATATCTATCGTGGAAGGCCCCATCCGCCTTCCAGAAGTAGGAGCCATCAAAATAGAATGAGGTCAATTTGGGGGAGGGAGTTTCATGACAAACCTCATCTAGGACAAGATAATAATCTAGTGTTAATGAAACAATCATGGGGCATCCGATTAGTAGGTAAAGGAAACAAGCGGTCAGTATAAAGATTTGACAGCAATTATGTGGTGAAGTGAGGGAGAATAGTGAGATCTCATAAGATGTAAGTCGAGACACAGAAAAGTGCTGTGTGTTTTCCATAAGTTATAGGATTGCCCAGCATAGGAAACATGCATGTCAAGTAGATGACCTAATACCAAATCAGAGGTAACCTGGAAAAATTTGGTGGTTGCAGCCACAGCTTGAAGACAAGAAGTGTGTGCTCTAGCTATTGCATCTAACTGATGAAATAAAATTTATATTTTAAGGCAGGACAAGAAAAAATTAAACATAAAATTATCTCTCTGTGTTTGTTTGGGCTTCCTCTGAACATCCCTAATGTGCAGTGTGCATCTGAATTACCCATTAACCAGAACTTTTCAAAGATGGGAGTGCCTGCTTAACCATAAAGATCAATATTTTTTCTTCTGACACTAGCAATGTAACCTCTTAAAAGAATAGTGTTCTTTCCCAGCTATTTAGGGGGTCATGGTGACTTGCTACTTCCTTTGTATGTGCTTACTTGGACTATGTATCCTTGGTGACCTTTATATAAAATATCAGTATGTCATTTTGATGTACGATTCTTTGTCTCAAAAATGTATATGACTGTTCCTTCGACTTTTAACAGGCAGAACAGTTCTTAGAGCTTTCTGAGAATCTGCTTCCTGAGAATAATCTTCAGTTTGGCTCAAATAAAATTCTTTTTTTTTCTTCTTAACATGATTGTTGATTGAATTTTCATTGGCATAACCAATCTGTAATGTCCAAGAGGACTTTTGTGTCTATTATGTTATTGGGATAACACTCCATGGGCACTCCTTGTTCACAAACAAGGAAAAAGGAGGGAGTAACTGAGGAGTCCAAGAATTGGAAGTGAAAGTAAACAGTCCTTATGACTCTCAAAAGTATCTTTGGATCAGGAGTCTGAGACTTCTGGATCTTGGAATGACTCCCTAGTCATGGCATAGAGGAGTGAGGCAATCATATATAAATCAGATACTCACATTCTATAATATCCTGCAATACCAACAAAATCCTCCCTAAGTGGATGGTTGTTTTGTTTCAGGAAGAGGAACATAGTGAATAGTAGAGGCTCAGTCATGGAGTTAGTTTTACCTGCAGCTGAAATATGACTCAGATATTGGACACAAAGAGAGCATAGTTGAATTTCATCTCTAGCTACCACGTGGCCCTTTCTTGCTAATTCCATAAGAAGATATTTGGTGTGCAAAATGGAGTTGTCATCACTGTCAGAATATAGAAGAAGGTCATCTGCATATTATTTTAAAATGGAGTCTCCTGGGACTTTTATGTCCTTCAAATTGGCATTTAGGCTGCTCAAAAAGTAGGTAGGAGACTCAATAAATCCTTGGGGTATAAGAGTTCAGGAACATATTATTGGTTATCCCAGGTAAGGCAAACAATTATTGAGATTTCCTTTTTTTTTTCACGTGTAGTAAAAAGACTTTATTAAGAAGGCTTTGAAGTCAAAAAATAAAACTCTTGATACAAGTTTCTGAACCCTTAGGTCAGCTCAGCAAATATATAATCAGCAATTTAGCTGTGTAAGACTAAAGGTCCATTACTTTATTTAAAATAAAGTATATTTTAGTTTTCTTAAAATTTATTCCATAAAGTACATATTTCCCTATAAATTCCCTACATATACACAAGAGGTAAAAGTTTTAAAAAAACAAAAAAATTAAAAAACGGTCAACAGAAACCACAGCAGAAAGGGATTAATAATTTAAAAAAAAAAAAAGAAAGAAAGTTCTGGACGCCCCCTCCCGCCGCCCCCCTCCAGCCTGCGCGCGGCTTACATACTAAAGGGTAACCAGTTAGCCCCAAAAAGGGAGTCATCCTCCTGGAAGTTTCTGCAGAGGTTGAGGCCCTGGGAAAACAAACACTGTCAAATCGATATCAGCTACGTACAAAAGGACAACCAGGAGAGTTGTAAAAATCGTGTTGGTTTTTTTTTTCCTTAAAAAGATCACCCTGGGGGGGGGGGTGTCTTAAATAAAAAGTGCAAGCCCGCCTTTTCTCTCTGGTTTACTTTAACCTGTCGACTCAATACTGTCATTTGTTAAGAACTGAGGTGTCGCTGGGCCGCCGGGTCGCCGTCTCCACGCTTGGGACCGGAGTTAAAGCTTGTCTGTAAACACTGGCCAGCCCGCCGCTCCCCCCGCCCGCCCTCTCCGCTTCCTCCCCACCCGGCCCTGAGCACCCACCCCGCATCCATGGACCGCCCTGGGGGCCACGGGCGCGGCGAGGTGACCGGCTAGGAAAAGATATGAATGGCCTGGGTGGCAGGTGTGCGGCAGGCCGGGCACTCGGGCTCGCTCTTGCCGCAGATGCGGACGGCGCAGTCCACGCAGAAGAGGCTGTGGCCGCAGGGCACCAGCGCGGCCATCACCTCGCCCTCAGCACACACAACGCACTCCCGCGCCAGGGCAGCGGAGGCGGGGTCGTTGGGGGCCGGGGCCGCCTGGGGCTTGCGGTTGCTCTCCGAGGCGCTGGAGTCCAGCGTGGAGCACGAGGAGGCTGAGGAGCTGCTGGACAGCGAGGTGGCCGTGGAGAAGCTGGTGCTGCTCGAGAAGGATGCCAGGGAGCCCTGCGGGGGCCGCCAGGGCAGGGCGCCCACCGGGTCGGGCGCAGCGCGGCGGGCCAGCGGGAGTCCAGGCTCAGGCAAGGTGGTACACAAATCAATGACTGTGAAATACTGGATAAAGGAATGGTAGACAGGAAAGTGTTAGGATTAAACACCAAGGGAAATCTGAGTTTGAATATTTTTGTTGATAGATCTTAGTATCTAAATATCCTTTCCTGTTTGGCTTTTTGACAGCAAAAATGAGAGTATTGCATGGTCTAGAAGTGGAGACTAGACGTTTTTGTCTAATAAAGTTTGGATGGTTGGGCAGAACACTTCAAGTACTTCTGGCTTTAAATGATATTGGGGAATTTTGAGAAGGAACATGAAAGGATCTATTTCTACCTCGTGGGGTTCTGCATTCTGTCTGTGCCCAACACCAGTAGAGTTTTTTCCCATAAAGAAGAGGGAATTTGGTCTAATATAGCTTTGCATGTTCAATGAAATAAGTGTTAAGTTGAAGCAGGGAAAGGAACTCGGCAAAGTCAGACAAAGCTGTTAGGGGACATAGGCTTGAAGGGGGGAGGAGTCAGGGACCTGTAGGAGTCCTTTGGGGCACAATGAATTTTTTAACCAAATTCATGCAAAGACCTCTTGCTAAACAGTTTTACTGGGATGGCAGAACCAAGAAGGAAGTGTTGTTGAGCTTTAAGAGGTGCCATAGAAATAGTTAAGGGTTGAGATAGAGGCAAATCATGAGGTAAATTACAAAACCCACTACTGGTAAGGTTTGGTGACTCAGAGGAAAGGGGACAGGAAAGGAGGTGGTGTTAAGGGTCGAATGTGTTGCCCCTGTATCAGTGAATAATGTGGTGGGGCACCCTTCAACTTGTACGCTTATCTCCTGTTGTGAATTCAGTGACAGTTGAGGACATTCAACATCTATTTCCCTGGAGGAGAGTCAATACTTTTGCGATGAAGAGGAGTCTCAGGCTTTTCCCCTCCTCTTGAGGTCTGAGCCAGTGTCCTTTTTTTCTGACAATTTCTGCAAGTGTCCTGATCAATGAAAGACCATGAACTTGGGGTTTGCTGTAGATTAGATTTTCAGGTCTTTCTGTTTTAATTGCAATGTTATAACCTTGCACTGTGTATTTTCCAAATTTTTTGGAAATAATGGTGAACTTCATATTGGTGGGCTAATGAAGGGAGTTCAGACATGTTTGCATTTTGCCAATTAATATTATTTCTCTGTGACAGAGCTCCAGTCTGAGACTATTTGCAAAGCTGTGGCCAGAGCAGAGGCTGTTTAGGAAGTGATTCCCGTGTCCAAATGCTCTTTCCTTGTTTTCTCTAATCAGGGGTAATGGCCAGTTTCACCTATTTGTTGTTTACAATTTTGGATACAAGACCAATCAGTTTTGGTGGGACCGACTTGAGAGATGGCACCTAGTAATTTTTTATCTTTCTTCCCTCAGCTTCCATTGGGAATCAGGGGTAGTCTGAGACCTTTGAAGGTCTCCAGAAATGTTCCATTTGACCTTTTCGAACCAAAAGAAGGCATCTCCAGGGCCAACTGATAGGTGACCCAACAACCCCGAATTGTCTAATAAACCTTTGCCTTTCCTTTTGGGGGTCAGAAGAGTCCTTGGTGATGGCATGCAATTCAAACTGATGGTAAGGTTTGAATGTTATCTCTTCTGTTGGCCTTGTTTGAGGATGAGTACCGGCCATTCCCTGGGCTTCATCTGTAAGAAATGGTCTGTTGAACCTTTCATTCTGGGAGAAAATAATATAAAGAAGAGCTTGAAGGGGAATATAGCGGTGCAGCAGAAAGTTCTAGGGGGCTTACTAGTTCAGAAAACTTTAAGAAACTTTTTAATGTGGTTTGAATTATTCAGCTGCCTTTTGGTTTCTTCATATCAAGCAAAATAAGTGGACCATTGTGCATCTGATATCTTTGTTTCTTTTTGTTCTAGGACACCCCTTAGGTGGATTAGCCTGGTATATCCCTGGAGCCTCAGAGTGGTCACGGAAGCTCAAGAGAGTTTTTAATTAATTAGTTTATTTACTTATTGTTGGCTGTGTTGGGTCTTTGTTGCTGAACGCAGGCTTTCTCTAGTTGCAGCCAGCAGGGGCTACTCTTTGTTGCGGTGCTTGCGCTTCTCACTGTAGTGGCTTCTCTTGTTGCAGAGCACGGACTCTAGGTGTGCGGGTTTCAATAGTTGTGGCTCACGGGCTCTAGGGCGCAGGCTCAGTAGTTGTGGCGCATGGGTTTAGTTGCTCTGCGGCATATGGGATCTTCCCAGACCAGGGATCAAACCCTTGTCCCCTGCATTGGCAGGTGGCTTCTTAACCACTGTGCCACCAGGGAAGTCCAAGCTCAAGAGAGTTTTTAATTAGGAGGTTTAATGAAGGGGTTTGGAAGTGTGGTGAAAGGAGCACTTGAAGGCTGATGCTTAGTCTTCCATATTTTCGTGATGCCATATCCCTCCCTGGACCTTAGTCTCATTTATAACATGGGGACCATAATACCCACCTACAAGGACTGAGTTCACCTCTAGAACTTAACTACCTGCCACTCCAATAGGAAGCAACAGGTCTCCAGAAAGGGATTTTTACCCATATATTCTCCAACTGAGATCACCTGTGCAGATATGGTCACACCTATGATGGTGGGGATTGTCAGGTGGGTCCATGAGTTCAGGTAGGACAGCTGTGCAGCACTAGTTACTTGTCCTGAGTGAGAATAGGGATGTGGGCACTTCTGTAGCAGGTTCTAAGTAAAAATGGGAGAGGGGACCATAAAGGATAGCAATGCCTCTCTCTCAGCACTGTCAGTTATCTCTTCCAGGGGTCTCTGGCTTCCTCCTTTGGATAGTGGTTTTTAATTCCAATTTAAAGTCTGTTCATTGAGTTCCTATTATGTGGTATGCCCTGTGCAAGTGAAATGGAGCAGAACCCTATGGTCCTTCCCCCCTATATGCTCTGCTTGCCTTTTGTCTGTAGAAAAACTTTAGCCAAAGAATAAGTTTAATCAGAGAAGTGAGAAAATGAGGAAGCAAAGAAAAACAAACAGGACAAAATAATGAGAGTTTAGTCATTAAGTAAAGTCAAGGACATTTAATTCCTCCTGAAGGGCTACAGATGATATTCTGACCCATAGACTTTGAGCTGTCTTGTAGATCCTGAAACCTCCACCAAGTAGAAGAAGTTAACTATGTGATGACCAGATCATAGCCATGACATAAGCTGCCACAATTCCAAGAACTGGTCTCAAAGAAATTGGAACAAATCGACCCTGGAACTAAAGATTAACTGTACTCAAAACAATCAAGATGATGCTGATCAGACCACTTCATGACCAGTTTCAAGATGACTGTCAGAGCTGACTGTGCTGTTTCTGCATGTAACCCCCTCCCTCAGCCTACACACCCCTGGAACTCCCCTTTAAAAGCTCTTGCCCACTGATTGTCAGGGGGAGTCAGCCTTTTGATATGAGTCTGCCCTTTCTCCCAGTTACCAGCCTTTGAAATAAAGCAAACTTTCCTTTCCACAAAGCTTGCCTTTTTATTGGCTTTTAAGCAGTGAGCAGCCAGACCTCACTTTTGGTAACACAAGGATTTCTCACATACAATTCATAAAGAACCCTGATGGATGGGGGATATTACTCTGAGAGGATGTGCCAGAGTCTGGTAAGAGTTTTCTCACTGATGTGTACACTGGGCATATAGGTTGTCTACTGTAGATTTAGATGTGCTTGTGCCACCTTGTGGGCTGGGGCCAGGAATGTCCTGACTCGAGGCTGGGTGAGGAATATAGATGCTGTCCTGTGTGGCAAACTCCAGTGTCTAAGTGATTCAGGGGTGACCAAAGTTGCTGGATGTTGTGACGGTGACAGGTTATCAAGAAAACAAACGTGCATAATTTCAGAGATACATTGGGAGTCTGATAGAGGCTGGAAAAAGGTAAAAGGAAGGGGATTTCAGGGAAAGAGGACCAGCCTCAATCTCAGCCTTGCTCAATGGCATCAGAGTGCATGTGCTAGGGGTTTCAGATGAGAAAACAGGAGAGGAGGTTGTGATGTCCCAGATGTCCTAAGGGACTCCCAAACACTCCAGGGTTCCTCATTCTCACCCAGCACTTTTTCCACCATAAAATCTCCCTGCATTACTCCCAGAGGTCAGCAACAGTTGCCCTGATGACACTCTCTGGCCCCCATTTCCCCTCAGAGTTCCCTGAGCGTGGATTCCAGTATCTCTCAACTTTACAAAGGTTTCACAAACAAGACCATCATCTTCCCCATCATTGAGTCCATTCCCTGCTGCCAAGGGGGCCTGAGGGACACTGGTTTTCTGCTGACCCCTCCTTCCCTAAATGTTCCAGTGGAGTGAGAACAGAGTAGTGGCAGTGGCTGGACTCTGGCTCCAAGGATGTTGGGGAATTCTAAGGGTCAGACATAAGCAAGGTCTCAGGAGGACCAGAAGGGTAAGCAGCAACACTGAGGTCCCTCCATTTAGGGGACCCTGGATTAGACACGGACCTGTGTCCAGGTTCACTCTGGGGTAATTCCATGCACAGTTTCCTGGGCATATGCCAGGCTGCCCAGCAACCCCACCCCTATGTCAATTTTCAGAGGCTCCCAATCCACTGGTGATCAATTGTGGGTTGTCCTCAACGCTCTGAAAAGCCTCAGTCAGGAGCCAGAAGCCTGAAGAGAGGACACAGAAGAGCCAGGCTACCTGTTACTCTTCTAACTCCCAGCCTCCCCACTTCCCCCACAGCCCCAATCCTTGGAGGAGGTCTAGAGCCCTGGGAGGGTGCTTCGGAATGCCCAGGCCTGGGCTTTTCACTTTAAGGGAATTGAGCCCCCATGAGATGAAGTCACTTGCCACAGTCTCCCAGCTGCATTACGATGGACAGCCAGGAAACCGCCCACTGATTGCCAAGCCCACTGACCACTGTGCAACAGCGCCTGTGCCCTGGCTGTGTAACCTTGTACTCTTGCCCTGTTTCCTGATCTATAGCTTCATCTCATATGCTGGAGGATGGGAGGCACCAACCTGGAGAAGGAGTTCTGGTCCCATAGTACCACCTCCTATGAAGAACCTTTCACACTGCACATATGAAGGAGCAAACTATGCTTCTTGGGGGCACTCCTGTGTAGCACATACTTGCCTTGTTTGTAATATCTCTAGATACTATTCTCACAGACACATGATCCACTGGAGAAATAGATTCTACAAATATTTGAAAGTTTCTAGCATAGAGAAAAATGTAGAAAAAGAACCAGAGCTAGAATGTGTGGGATAATATCAGGTGGTCCCATAAATGTGTAATTGGCTTTCAGAAAGAAAAAAGAGAGGTGAATAAAGAGAAACGTGTCCAAATTTGATTTAAACTAGAAACACAGTGATCCAGTGAACACAATACACTCAAACAGGATAAACCAAAGAAAGCCATTTGCAAACAATGTCACAGACCTGACCAGTGATAAAAGGGACATCTTAAAAACACCTAGGGAAAAAAAAGACACATTACTAACAGAAGAAAAGTGATAAGAAAGACCACAGATACCTCATCAGAAACAATATAAACTATAAAACAAAGAAATAACATCTTTAAAATTTTGAAAGTAAAAGGAAATAATGTAAAATTCTATACCATCTAAAATATATTGAAATATTAACATGAAATAAAAAAAAATTGTGGACACCCAAAGCTAAATTGCCAGCAGGTGTGCACATAAGAAATATTGAAGGCATTCCTCACACTGGAGGAAAAATGATAATTGATGGAAGCTTGAATATATGAAAATGGATAGAGTGATGGAAAAGGTAAATAGGTGGCTAAATATAATTTTTTCTTGATTAAAAAATTTAAACATTAATCACATGCTTAAAGTAAAAATAATAACAATGTATTATAAATGTTATAATAATGAAGTAAAAAATATAAAAACAATAACAATGGGAGGGGATAAATGCATATACATTGTAATAAAGTTTCCATGTTGTACAATAAATTATATATTATTTGAAGGTATCCTGATAAGTTAAAGATGCATTTTTCCAACAAGTAGAGCAACCCTGGAAAAGAAAACAGAGGTAATAGATGATAGGCCAATAGAAGAGATAAAAAAGTCAAAGTAATCACTCCATTCAAAGGAAGGCAGGATAAATGAAAAAAAGAATATGTGGGAAACTAGAAAACAGAAAGAAATGGTAGCCTTGAACCAACAATATTGATAATCACATTAAAATGAAGATATTTAAGCACTTTGATTACAAGGCAGAAACAGACTGGATATAAAAGTGAGATCCAAATATATGTGGTTTACAAGGAATTCACTTGCAATATAAATACAAAAATAGCTTAAAATTGAAAGAATGGATAAAGATATGTGCTAATCACTTAAAATTTGTTTTGGTTTTATTACTAATAGAGAAAGTAGTCTTTGGGACAAGGAACATTGCCATAGATGAAAAAAGGATACTTAAAAATGATAAAAGAGTTGATTTATAAAGATGTCATATCTCAATCCTAGGTGTATATGCAATTACTTACAGACTTCAACATATGGAATAAAATTCACAGGACTGAAAACAAGAAATTGAGAGAAATAAATTGATAGATTCACTTCACAATTGTCATTGGAGAGTTTAATAATCTTCTCTAATTATTAAAAACAGTAGAGAAAAAATTAAATCTTTATAGGATTTAGATAACTTTACCTAGTAATTTTAGCTAAGCAACATGGAAGAGTCACCCAGTAGTAGTATAACTCACCCAATTCACATTCTTTCAAGCACAATGAAATATTCACCAAAATAGACCATAGAACCATAAAACAAGTCTCAGATTTGACAGATTTAAATCATATAGAGTGGATTTGTTGCTCATAATAGAATTAAAGTAGAAATCAATAACAAACATATCTGGCAAATCTCCAACTATTTGGAATTAAACAACACATTTCTAAATGCCTCTGGGTCAAATAAAAAATTACAAGGGGGGTTAAAATATATTTTAAACTGAATTATAATGAAAATGCATCATGTCAAAATTTATATGGGTGGTTGAAGTGTTTACAGGGAAATTTATACCTTTAAAAACTTGTCTTAGAAAGGAAGAAAGTTCTAAGATCAGTTGTCTAAGGTTCTGCCTTAGAAATCAAGAAAATAAAAGGGAAAATTAAAGTAAAAGTAAGCAGAAGGAGGGAAATAATATTGAAATTACTGAAATAGAAAACCAACCAAAATAGTGAAAATCAATGACACCAAAAATTGATTCTGCAGAGATCAGTAGAATTGATAATTTTCTAGCTAGAATGAAGATGATAAAGACAAATTTTAAATATCAGAATTAAAACAGGAAACCTCATTAGAGATTACACAGAGATTAAATAGACTATAAGGGAATATTATGAACAATTTTAGTCAATATTTTTGACAACTTTGAGGTAATGGTCATGTTCTTTGAAAAACACAAATTTTATACTTTACAAAAATAAAATAGGAATTAGAAATAGAAACAATTTTTAACTATTAAAGGAATTGAAATCATGATTGAAACTTTCCACCTCCCTACACACACACACACACACACACACACACACACACACACACACACACACACACACACACACACACACACGCTCCGGGCCTAGATAGCTTTTTATTGGTAAATTCTATCAAAAATGTAAAGAAGCAATATAAATCTTATAGAAAAATTTTGGGGAAATAGAATTTGGAACATGACACAAATGACTTTATGAAGCCAATATTATTATGATACTAAAACTAAGCAAATATATTATTAAAAGCAGAACACCATGATTCAATTTAATTGGTGAACACAGATAAAAAAAATTCTCTAACAAAATAACAGCAAATCTAAACCATTAATATAAAAATAGTATAATACATCGTGACTAAGCAGGTTTTAACCAGGTGGTTCATGGGTGTTTTAACATTTGACAATCAATCCATGTATTAACAAGATTAAAGGGGAAAATTATATGGTCATCCTTAATAGATGCAGAAAATATATCTGAGAAAATTCAACACCTATTTAAATATTAATCTCATCAAGCTAAGAATAAAAGAAAACTACCTCAAACTGATAAAGGATAATACATATTTCCTATAGCTAATATATTTGGTAATGAAACAATGAGCTCTTTACCCCTAAGACTGGATCAAGGCAAGGATATCCACTATCATCACTTCTATTCAACAGTGTAGAGGAGGCCAATGTAGTAAAGTCAGGAATGAAAAAACATACATTTTATTTGCAGTTAACATGACTGGACTGTGTATATAAATGTTTCTAAATCTTCTAAATAGATTCTAATCAAATCTATTAAGAAGCTACTATATTTTTAGTTTTTAAAGGAACTTCCATACTGTTCTCCATAGTGGTTGTATCAATTTACATTCCCACTAACAGTGCAGGAGGGTGCCCTTTTCACCACACACTTTCCAGCATTTATTGTTTCTAGATTTTTTGATAATGGCCATTCTTACCAGTGTGAGATGATACCTCACTGTAATGTTTTTTTTTTTCTGGTTCTTTCTTTCTTTTCTTTCTCTTTCTTCATTTTTCTTTCTTTCTTTCTTTCTTTCTTTCTTTCTTTCTTTCTTTCTTTCTTTCTTTCTTTTCCTACTTTCTCTCTTTCTCTTTATTTTAACATCTTTATTGGAGTGTAATTGCTTTACAATGTTGTGTTAGTTTCTGCTGTATAACAAAGTTAATCACCTATATGTATACATATATCCCCATATCCCCTCCTTCTTGTGCCTCCCTCCCAACCTACCTATCCCACCCCTCTAGGTGGTCACAAAGCACCGAGCTGATCTCCCTGTGCTATGCAGCTGCTTCCCACTAGCTACTTATTTTACATTTGGTAGTGTATATATGTCATTTCTACTCTCTGACTTTGTCCCAGCTTACCCTTCCCCCTCCCCGTGTCCTCGAGTCCATTCTGTATGTCTGTGTCTTTGTTCCTGTCCTGCCCCTAGGTTCATCAGAATCATTTTTGTTTTTAGATTCCATATATATGTGTTAGCATATGATATTTGTTTTTCTCTTTCTGACTTACTTCACTCTGTGTGACAGACTGTAGGTCCATCCACCTCACTACAAATAACTCAATTTCGTTTCATTTTATGGCTGAGTGATATTCCATTGTATATATGTGCCACATCTTCTTTACCGATTCATCTGTCAATGGACACTTAGGTTGCTTCCATGTCATGGCTATTGTAAATAGAGCTGCAATGAACATTGTGGTACATGACTCTTTTTGAATTATGGTTTTCTCAGGGTATATGCCCTGTAGTGGGATTGCTGTTATGGTAGTTCTATTTTTAGTTTATTAAGGAACTTCCATAATGTTCTCCATAGTGGCTGTGTCAATTTACATTTCTACCAACAGTGCAAGAGGGTTCGATTTTCTCCACACCCTCTCCAGTATTTATTGTTAGTAGATATTTTGATGATGGCCATTCTGACTGGTGTTAGGTGATACCTCATTGTAGTTTGGATTTGGATTTCTCTAATGATTAGTGATGTTGAACATCCTTTCATGTGTTTGTTGGCAATCTGTATATCTTCTTTGGAGAAATGTCTATTTAGGTCTTCCGCCCAGTTTTGGAGCTGGAGGAATCAGGCTCCCTGACTTCAGACTATACTACAAAGCTACAGTAATCAAGACAGTATGGTACTGGCACAAAATCAGAAATATAGATTAATGGAAGAGGATAGAAAGCCCAGAGATAAACCCACACACATATGGTCACCTTATCTTTGATAAAGGAGGCAAGAATATACAATGGAGAAAGACAGCCTCTTCAATAAGTGGTGCTGAGAAAACATGTAAATGAATGAAATTAGAACACTACCTAACATGATACACCAAAATAAACTCAAAATGGTTTAAAGACCTAAATGTAAAGCCAGACACTATAAAACTCTTAGAGGAGAACATAGGCAGAATCAATCTGACATAAATCACAGCAAGATCCTTTTTGACCCACCTCTTAGAAAAATGGAAATAAAAACAAAAATAAACAAACGGGACCTAATGAAACTTAAAAGCTTTTGCACAGCAAAGGACACCATAAACGAAATAAAAAGACAACCCTCAGAATGGGAGAAAATATTTGTAAATGAAGCAACTAACAAAGGATTAATCTCCAAAATATATAAGCAGGTCATGCAGCTCAACATCATTGTAGTTTGCATTTGTCAATAACTAATGATGTTGAGCATCTTTTCATGTGCCTCTTGGCCATCTGTACTGAACCTAGTGGCAAGGCAGGAATAAAGATGTAGGCATAGAGAACTGACTTGAGGACATGGGATCGAGGTGTGAAGCTGGGGTGAAGTGAGAGTAGCATCGACATATATACAGTATCAAATGTAAAATAGTTAGCTAGTGAGAAGCAGCAGCATAGCACAGGGAGATCAGCTTGGTGCTTTGTGACGACCTAGAGTGGTGAGATAGGGAGGGTGGGAGGGAGGCTCAAGAGGGAGGGAATATGGGGATATATGTACGCATATGGCTGAATCACTCTGTTGTACAACAGAAACTAACACAGTATTATGAAGCAATTATACTCTAATAAAGATGTATTAAAAAAAAAGCTTCTATAGCTTGCTTGTAAATTGAGCAAAGTTGAAGGATACAAGGTAAACATGTAAAAATTAATTGCATTTCTATATAATATATCAAATAGATCTATTTATTCGATTATAATGATAGTCTTCAGTTATTTGTGCTGGAACAACTGTAAATTAATATGGAAAAAATAAACCTTGAATCTTGCTTCACCTCATACACGAAAATTCATGCAAAATGGATCATAGACTAGATCAAAACATCATATTTAAAACTTTAAAACATGTGAAAGCAACAGGAAAATGAATAGCATCTTTCAAATCTTCAATCTCCATAAATATGACACAGAGACAGACATAAACACACATAACACAATTTTAAAAATTAATAAATTAGAGTTCATCACATTTAAAATGAACTTCAGATCATTGGAAAACAATGTTGGAATGGCAAACAAGTCACTGACAGAAAATATCTGCAACACTATCTCTTATAAAGGAATTATGTTCAGAATATAATCAATCATTCTAACAATGTAATAACTGAAAGAAAGAAAAAATAATGGAAGAAATGGCAAAAGATTTGACCAGACACATTTCTAAAGAAGAATGGCCAATAACCACATGAAAATGTGCTCAGTGAAAATAATCATTAGAGAAATAAAAAGTAAACCCAGAATTAAATACCCTATGCCACCAGAGTGGGTAAAGTTAAAAACAGTGACAATAAATAATGTGGTGAGTATATGTAACAGTGGGAACTCATACATTTCTTAGGGGATGCAGAAATGAGATAACTCCAGACACTTTGGAAAACAGCTTGTCTGTTTTTTTATAAAATTAAACTTACATTCTTCAAATAACACAGTAATTTCATTCTAAATTATTTACCCAAAAGAAATAAAAATGTGTTCACAAAATAATTTGTACAGAAATTTTCACAACAGATTTATTAATAATAGCTAAAAGTTATAAGTAACCCAAATATCAACTGGTAACCAAGTACTCATCAACTGGTAAACAAATTGTGGTACATCCATACAATGGACGACTATTCAGTGATGAAAAAAACTGAACTGTGGATACGCACAATAGCCTGCATAAATCTCAAGACAAGAAATAAAGATTATGTTGAATTAAATCAGACATGAAAGTACATAATGTATTTTTTTTCATTTATATGAGATTTTAGGACACAAAAATTATTTTTTAATCTCTTTGAGTATAATTGTTTTACAATGTTGTGTTAGTTTCTGCTGTATAACAAAATGAATCAGCTATATGTATACATATATCCCCATATCACCTTCTTCTTGCATCTCCCTCCCACCCTCCCTACCCCAACGCTCTAGGTGATCACAAAGAACCAAGCTCATCTCCCTGTGCTATGCTGCTGCTTCCCACTAGCTAACTATTTTACATTTGATACTATTTATTTTACATTTAGTAGTAGAACACACAAATTATTATATATTTTTTATTAAAGTATAGTTTATTTACAGTGTTTCAGGTATAAAGCAAAGTGATTCAGCTTATGTATATATATATTCAGTTTATATATATATACATATATAATATATATATATACATACACACATACATATATATATTTTTTTCAGATTATTTTCCTTCATAGATTATTACAAGATATTGAATATTCTTCCCTGCCTGTACCATTGATCTATATTTCTGTTTTTGTTCCAATACCATACTGTCTTGATTACTGTAGCTTTGTAATATAGTCTGAAGTCAGGTAGCCTGATTCCTCCAGCTCCATTTTTCTTTCTCAAGATTATTTGGGTATTCAGGGTCTTTTGTGTTTCCATACAAACTAAAATTTTTTATTCTAATTCTGTGAAAAATGCCATTAGTAATTTGATAGGGATTGCATAGAATCTGTAGATTGCTTTGGTTAGTGTAATCATTTTAACAATATTCATTCTTCCAATCCAAAAATATGGTATATCTCTCCATCTGTTTGTGTTTTTGATTTCCTTCATCAGTATCTTATAGTTTTCTGCATACAGGTCTTTTGCCTCCTTAGGTAGGTTTATTCCTAGGCAATTTATTCTTTGTGTTGCAATGGTAAATGGGATTATTTCCTTAATTTCTCTTTCTAAACTTTCTTTGTTAGTGTGTAGAAATGCAGGAGAGTTCTGTGTATTAATTTTGTATCCTGCAACTTTACTAAATTCATTGATGAGCTCCTGTAGTTTTCTGATGGCATCTTTAAGATTTTCTATGTATAATATCATGTCATCTGCAAACAGTCACAGTTTTACTTGTTCTTTTCCAATTTGGACTCCTTTTATTTCTTTTTCTTCTCTGATTGCCACGGCTAGGACTTCCAAAACTATTTTGATTAATAGTGGCAAGATTGGGCACCCTTGTCCTGTTCCTGATCTTAGAGGAAATGTTTTCTGTTTTTCACCATGGAGAATGATGTTTGCTGTGGGTTTACCATATATGACCTTTATAATGTTGAGGTAGTTAGGTTCCCTCTATGCCCACTTTCTGGAAAGTTTCTATTATAATTTTGTGTTGAAATTTGTCAAAAGCTTTTTCTGCATCTATTGGGAATATCATATAGTTTTTATACTTCAACTTGTTAATATGATATATCACATTGATTTTTGTATATTGAATAATCTTTGAAACCCTGGGATAAAATCCACTTGATCATAGTGTATGATCATTTTAATATGTTGTTGGATTCTCTTTGCTATTATTTTGTTGAGGATTTTTGCATCTATGTTCATCAGAGATATTGACCTGTAAGTTTCTCTTTTTCTGATATCCTTGTCTGGTTTTGGTATCAGGGTGATGGCAACCTCATAGAATGAGTTTGTGAGTGTTCTTCCCTCTGCAACTTTTTGGAGGAGTTTGAGAAGGATAGGTGTTAGCTCTTCTCTAAACGTTTGATAGAATTTATCTGTGAGGCCATCTGTTCCTTGACTTTTGCTTGTTGGAAGATTTTTAATCACAGTTTCAACTTCAGTGCTTGTGATTGGTCTGTTCATATTTTCTATTTCTTCCTGGTTCAGTCTCGGAAGGTTGTGATTTTCTAAGAATTTGTCCATTTATTCCTGGTTGTCCATTTTATTGGCATATAGTTGCTTGTAGTAGTCTCTTATGATCCTTTGTATTTTTGTGGTGTCATTTGTGACTTCTCCTTTTTCACTTCTAATTTTATTGATTTGAGTCCTCACCCTTGATGAGGCTGGCTAAAGTTTTATCGATTTGTTTAACTTCTCAAAGAACCAGCCAGCTTTTAGTTCCATTGATCTTTGCTATTGTTTTCTTCATTTCTAATTCATTTAGTTCTGCCCTGATTGTTATGATTTCTTTCTTTCTACTAACTTTGAATGGGTTTTGTTGTTGTTGTTCTTCTTCTTTCTTTAGTTTCTTTAGGTGGAAAGTTATGTTGTTTATTTGAGATTTTTCTTTTTTCTTGAGGTAGGATTTTATTGCTATAAACATCCCTCTTTGAACTGCTTTTGCTGCATCCCATAGGTTTTGGATCATTGTGTTTTCATTGTCATTTGTTTCTAGATATTTTTTTATTTCCTCTTTGATCCCTTCAGTGATCTCTTCGTTATTTACTAGTGTATTGTTTAGCCTCCATGTGTTTGTGATTTTTACAGTTTTTTCCCCCTGTAATTGATTTCTAATCTCATAGCACTGTGGTAGGAAAAGATGTTTGATATAATTTCAATTTTCTTAAATTTACTGGGGCTTGGTTTGTGACCCAAGATGTTATCTATCCTGGAGAATGTTCCATGTGCATTGAGAAGAAAGTGTATTCTGCTGCTTTTGGGTGGAATGTCCTACAAATATCAATTAAGTCTATCTGGTCTAATGTGTCATTTAAAGCTTGTATTTCCTTATTTATGTTCTGTCTGGATGATCTGTCCATTGGTGTAGGTGGGGTGTTGAAGTTCCCCACTATTATTTTGTTACTGTCAATTTCCCCTTTCAGGGATATTAGCATTTGCCTTATGTATTGAGGTGCTTCTATGTTGGGTGCATAAATATTTACAATTCTTATATCTTTTCTTGGATTAATCCCTTGATCATTATATAGTGTTCTTCCTTGTCTCTTGTAACAGTCTTTATTTTAAAGTCTATTTTGTCTGATATGAGAACTGCTACTCTAGCTTACTTTTGATTTCCATTTGCATGGAATATCTTTTTCCATCCCCTCACTTTCAGTCTGTATGTGTTCCTAGGTCTAAAGTGGGTCTCTTGTAGACAGCATGTTTATGGGTCTTGTTTTTGTATCCATTCAGCCAGTATGTGTCTTTTGGTTGGAGCATTTAATCAATTTTTATCTAAGGTAATTATAGATATGTAGGTTCCTATTACCATTTTGTTAATTGTTTTTGGTTTGTTTTTGTAGATCTTTTTCTTCTCTTGTTCCTTGCCTAGAGATGTTCCTTTAGTAATTGTTGTAAAGCTGGTTTGTGTTTGCTGAATTCTCTTAGTTTTTCTTGTCTGTAAACTTTTGATTTCTCCATCCAATCTGAATGAGATCCTTGCTGCGTAGAATAATTTTGGTTGTAGGTTTTTCTCTTTCATCACTTTAAATATATCAATCCACTCCCTCTGCCTGCAGAGTTTCTGTGGAAAAATCAGCTGATAACCTTATGGGAATTCCCTTATATATTATTCATTGCTTTTCCCTTGCTGTTTTTAATATTTTTCTTTGTATTTAATTTTCCTAGTTTGGTTAACACGTGTCTCAGTGTGTTTCTCCTTGGGTTTATCCTGTATGGGTCTCTCTGCACTTCCTGGACTTGGGTGACTATTTCCTTTCCCATATTAGGGAAGTTTTTGACTATAATCTCTTCAAATATCTTCTCAGACTTTTTCTCTTCCCCTTGTTTTCTGGGACCCATAGAATTTGAATGATGTGCATTTACTGTTTTCCCAAAGGTCTCTCAGATTGTTCTCATTTAATTTTATTATTTTTCTTTCTTCTGCTCCTTGGCAGTTATTTCCACCATTCTATCTTCTAACTCACTTATCTGTTTTTCTGCCTCAGTTATTCTGCTATTTATTCCTTCTAGTATATTTTTCATTTCAGTTATTGTGTTGTCCATCACTGATTGTTTGTTCTTTA
Source organism: Stenella coeruleoalba (assembly GCF_951394435.1). Taxonomy (NCBI): domain Eukaryota; kingdom Metazoa; phylum Chordata; class Mammalia; order Artiodactyla; family Delphinidae; genus Stenella; species Stenella coeruleoalba. The sequence continues at coordinate 129,056,760 of NC_137147.1, forward strand.
GTTCTTCTAGGTCTGTGTTAAACATTTCTTGCATCTTCTTGATCCATGCCTCCATTCTGTTTCTGAGATCTTGGATCATCTTTACTATTATTACTCCTAATTCTTTTTCCAGTAGATTGCCTATTTCCTCTCACCTATTTGGTCTTGTGGGTTTTTACCTTGCTCCTTTGTCTGCAACATATTTCTCTGTCTTCTTAGTTTCTATAACTTATTGTGTTTATGGTCTCCTTTCCGCAGGCTGCAGGGTTGTAGTTCCTCTTGCTTCTGTTTTCTGCCCCCTGGTGGGTAAGTTTGGTCCAGGGGCTTGTGTAGGCTTCCTGGTGCCTGTACTCTGGTGGGTGAAACTGAGTCTTGGACTGATGGTCACATAAGTTGTTGTGTTTTGGGGTGTCTGTGAGCTTAGTACGACTTTAGGCAGCCTGTCTGCTGATGGCTGGGGCTGTGTTCCTGTCTTGCTGGTTGTTTGGCATGATGTGTCCAGCACTGACTGCAGCCTGCAGGCAGTTGGGTGGTGCAGGGTCTTGGTATTGAGGTGGATATCTCCAGGAGATGCATACTGATTAATATTCCCTGGTCCTGGGGATTCTCTGGCAGTCCAGCATCCTGGACTCTACTTGCACCCTGGTGGTCCAGTGCCAACCCCTTGCTGGGGAACCAAGAGCCCACAAGCTGTGCAGCACAGCCAGAGAAAAAAGAAAGGAAAAAAAAATGAAAAGAAAGCAAACAGATTAAACAAAACCCAAGACAAATATCAAAAACAAAACAAAACCCAGCAACAACAACAGCACACATGGGGAAAAAATGAAGAAGAAAGAAAACAGACAAACCAAACCAAAGACAAATGATAAAAACAAAACCAAACAGAAACAAAGATACAGAAAAGAAAACAAAAAACAAGGGAACTAACAACAAAACAAACAAAAGAACTCAAAGTGGAAACAATCAATAAAGACTAAACTAACAAAAATGAAAAGAAAAACGAAAACAGAAAGCATACAAAAAAACCCATGAAACAAATACATAAAATGATCAAAAAAAGAACAAAAAGAAGAAAAAATAAAACAACAAAAGTGTAAAGTAAAACTAGAAAATAAAAATTATATTAAAAATAAAATTAAAATAATAAAACAACAACAACTTAACAAAATGAAACAAATAAAGAATAATAGTAATATGAATATTTTCCTGGGGCTTTTTTCAGCGTCCTCACTCCCACATTGAGCCACAGCCAATCTTCCCTCCACAGGAGGCTCTCTAATACCTCTAGGTAAGTCTCTGGACCTGCTGTGGGCATTGTGGGGCCAGCTTAGACTCTGACCTGGCCCAACTCCCATATGTACTTGCCTGCAAAGTCCACTGCTGCTAAAGCTAGACAAGTTTCAGTTGTGAGAACAATCATTGTCTATTCAGATATTCCACAGATGCAGGATTTGTCAAGCCAATCATGGGGATTTAATCTGTGGCTTGTGCAGCTGCATGGAGAGATTTCTCTTTCTCTTCCTTAGTCACACCACCTCTGGGGCTCAGCTTTGGCTTTGGCTTCAGCTGTGTGTGTGCCACCCTCAGGTATCTGTTCCCCACCCAGGCGAGAAGGAGTGAACACAGCAGCTGATTGGGCCACACTTACTCAGGCCAGGGAGGGGTACAGCGACCACAACTGGGGTGTGCATGAAGTGCCTGTGGTGGTGGAGACCAGCAGACAGCTGCAACAGACTGGGACATGCCTGCTCTGGTGGGAGTCCCTCCCACTGCCTGCAGAGGCAGGGGCTGGCATGTGGGGGCAGTGGCAGCCCTGCTCCTTGTGGAGCAGGTACCACTTAACAATGGTACCTCATTTCCTAGGCAGACCACGTTTCCTCTAGGGGCATTCCCAGCCAAGGAGCCCCTCACTCCTGTCCCCTCTGTTGCATCCATGCAGGCAACAGCAGTCCTTTCCCTGGATCCACTCTCTTAAGCACATGCTTTAACACTCAGCCCCTGCCAGCATTGGCAGATTCCTGTCTCAGGCAGGGGTGCCCAAGGCTGAGTCCAAAGGAGGCTTTGGGATGGGCAGCACTCAGGACCCCAGAGTTTATGCAGGTGGAGGAGGCCTTAGCTTGAGGGGTGGGTGAGCCTGCTCAGATGGGTCTCCCTCCCAGTACCCACAGAGGCTGGAGCCATCAGTTGGGGAGGGGATTGCAATGGCAGCCCCACCCCTTGTGCACCACTGAACAATGATGCCTTGCTTCTATGGTGGCCTGGGCTTTTTCCACAAACATTCCTGGTTGTGGAGCTCCTTACTCTTGTCCTTTCAGGCTGTCTTTTCACAACCAACAGCTGTCCCCTCCCTGGGTCCATGCTCCAAACTCCACTTTCTAGCACCAGCCCCTCTCTGCAACAGGAGACACATGATTCAGACTGGTGTGCACAGTGCTGCGGCAGAGACCATGCACAGTTCTTAATTTGTCCTGCCTGCCACAGACTGTCTGTTGTGTTCAATTCCCCGAAGGTCCCTTCCTGTCCCAGCTAATTTCCCCACCATGAGGGGTTTTTCTGAGTGTGGGAACCTCTCCTCACCTTCAGCTTCCCGCCAGTGTTGCTGGTCCCTTTCTGATTCCCCTTTTTTTTCATTCTTTCATCCTACCTGGTTATGAGTGGATATTTCTTGGTTTTTTTAGGTGTCAGAAGTCTTCTGCTAATGTTCAGCAGGTGCTCTGTGAGAACTTTTCCATCTGTAGATATATTCTAGATGAACTTATGGGGAGAGACATATTCCGTGTCCTCCTTTTCTGCCATTTTGACACCTCTCTCTATTAATATTCATTTAGATTCACCCACTTTTTTTACAATGTTCTTTGCTTTTAATTCATTCCTGCATCTCTGAGTGACAATGGGAATAATTTAGCTACTGCCCAAATAACATACTTCAGTTTTAAGGAAAATACCTCACTGTGTTCTGGCATCCACTGTCTCTCCAGAAAGACTTAGTTCCCATCTTACTGTTGCCTCTTGAAAGGTACTGTTTCCCCCATCTCTGGCTGCTTCTCAGGTATTATTTTCATTGTTTTTGGTTTACCATATGGCAGTCTTTGTTCTTATCATGCTTCGTATTCTTAGGGCTTCTCAAATGTGTGCTTGTTGGATATTTTTGTTTTGTGTTTTAAGTTTTGGAAAATTCTCAGCCATCACTTTTTCAAATACAGCTTCTATCCTATTCTCTGTCTTTTGCATACATCTTTCCAGAATTCCCGTTACACATATGTTAGACCTTTTCACTGTGCCCCATATGTCTCTTACACTATTTGTATTTTCCTCTTTTACCTTTATTCATCAGGCTGGTATTTCTTCTGGCCAATCTTCCAAATCACTAATTGTCTCTTAAGCTATATCTAAATGTGAAAAACTAATATTATGTTCTGAATTTCACTCTACTTTTTAGTTGTAGATTTTCCTAAATTTAGGATTTTTAAAAGTTTCTAGTTCTTTAATAAAATTATCACTTTAAAACATTTCTTGAAACCAGTGTTATTTAAAGTTCATGTCTGATAAGATCATTATCTGGATCACCTATGGTACAGTGTATTGTCTCACTTCTCTTGGTTTTTATTCATGTTGGTTTCCTTCCCTTTTTGTTATATATATATATATATATATATATATATATATATATATATATATATCTCACATCTTCTTTATCCACAAAGAAGCTGCTTTAGAGGGACAGAAAGCACATTAGAGTCGTAGATAAAGGATGGACCGCAGAGTCATGAGAAAATAATTTCGGGTGATGCAATGATCTATATGTTGATTATGGTATGGTTATTGGAGTGCATGAGTTTGACAATAATCATTAATCTGTACAATTAAAATGAATGCGTTTTTGTTTTGTGTAATTATAGTAAAATAAGTAGGTTTTTTTTTAAGATAAAAAGAGTCCCTAAATAATTCCTTCGGTATCAGACATAGTCCTTTCTCATTCCACTTTGTAGCATCAAGCAAATATTTTATTGGTAATCAGAATCAATCACTTTCAGTAAATGAATAAACCCTTTATTAGCCTATTAGTTATGTGGTATAAGATCCCCCCGCCAGCTTCTACTTTAATACTATTGTTATTGTCTTTCCTGGTGGAGACAGCCCTCCTTTGAGAACAAAGATCTTCAAATCAGAAGACTCCAAAACTGAAGGGACAAGAAACAAAACTTCTGAAAATAGGTTATTTGGTATACCAGTGAGAGAAGTCTCTATTCCCACTCTTTCTCAGGCTTGTCTATTCTGGCTGTGGGAGAAATAACACCACATACTGGTTACTGATTAAAAGCATTTACCAAATCCTTTAAGATGGAGTCACTGAGCAGTTTGTTCTGACGTACAATGAGGCTTTTTCTTGAATTCCAAAAGAAGCTAAAGACTGGAAATCAGTCTTGATGCAATGGTGAAGTACCACTGAAGGGGAAAAGCAAGCAAGCTGAAAGAAGGAATTTCCTCTTCCCCTCTTCTTGCCTTCCAAGCTCCCCTTTTAAAAAAAATGAAGTATAGTTGATTTACAATATTGTGTTAGTTTCAGGTGTATAGCAAAGTGATTCAGTTATATATATATTTTTTCAGATTATTTTCCATTATAGGTTATTACAACATATTGAATATAGTTCCCTGTGTTATACAGTAAATAACACTTGTTGATTGTCTATTTTGTATATAGTAGTTCGTATCTGTTAATCCCAAACTCCCAATTTATCCTTCCTTCCTCCCTTTCCCCTTTGGTAACCGTGTTTGTTTTCTAGATCTGTGAGTCTGTTTCTGTTTTGTATATTGATTCATTTGTATTGTTTTTTAGATTCCACATATAAGTGACATCATATGGTATTTGTCTTTCTTTTTCTGACTTACTCCACTTAGTATGATAAGCTCTAGGTCCTTCCATGTTACTGCAAATGGAAATATTTCATTCTTATTTATTGCTGAGTAATATAATAGTCCATGATATATATATATATATATATATATATATATATATATATATATATGACTATTCATGACATGTGAATGAAAAATCTCTTAAACCACACCACTATTGAATGAAAATATTGAAATTATATCTGTAAGAAACATTTAAAGAGAATAATATATTAGTTTTTAATTGGCATTTTAATTTTTATATATTCAGGAAAGAACAGAAATGATTGAATATTGTTAATTATACCACTGTGTGTTTAGAAAAGTAAGAATCAGTCAGTTTCATATCAGTGACAGCACTTAGAGGTATCGTTATGGCATATAAAACTTATGTCCTAGAATTATTTTAGTAGATTTCCGTAGTTTTAAATGTATTTTCCCATTTGTTCAGATTATTTCTGGTGAATCTTTGTCAACAGTTACTTTTAAATGCATGTCAACAAGTTCCAAAAACCTATCACTTTTTGAATTCTTCGATGTAAAAATCCTTAAGATAAAGTCTGCCTCTTTAAAAGAAAAAAAAAAGGAGCACAAGCAGAAGCCTATGACAAAGGAAAATTCTAGCTGGTCTGCCTTCTCTTACCTTTCAGAGCCTTCTTATGTTGTTTTACAAATCAGAGCCTGTACTTAGTGGTAGGAAAGGAAAAAGTTCATCTATCTCATCTTCTTCTGAAGACAGAATTCTCCTAATAGTGTTTTAATACTCTGAAAAACCCATATGAAATGATTATTTGATTTTATTAAGTTCATCTGGGACTTCAGAAATGCCCAGGGTTTATTATCATGAACTAAAACAAATATTTAATCATCTAACATTATATAATTATCTAATCAACACAATTGGGTAATGGTGGAGAGGGCTTTAGTGCTTGCTCTATCTATCCTAGTGATGATGCGTGGAGACCTAGTAATCTCTGAGACAGCTGTGTCTCCTTTGAGACTAGCCTGCTTACCTAACCACTCTGTGATGTCTTGTAGAAATTTTCCCCATCTCATTTTCATCCCACTTTAGACGATTTCAGAAGAAATATACTTTTTTAGAGCAGAAAGGAATAAGCTAAGAATAAAGAAAAGCATTGATGACTCACAGGAAAGAAAAAAAGGAAGCAAGAAAAATAGAGGGTATTTTATTCATCATTTGCACCTTTTTTCACTTCATACCCAATTTGTAGTTCAACTCTATATGAATCCCTGTGATAAAAGTTTGGCTCCAAGTTCCATTTACTCCAGATAATATATGTAATTAAAAGGCATTTGAGCCATAAAAAAACAGAAATGCTTTACAAGAGGAGGCATCCTGAAACATACTGTTACTAAGTATAAGCTCATACTGCTCACTGCACTGCAGGCCAATAATCAAGAGATGAGTTGTTGGGTCAAGGAATAATGACTTTATTCAGAAAGCCAACTAACCAAGAAGATGGTGGGCTCATGCCCTAAAGAACCACCTTGACTGAGTTAGAATGCAGGCTCCTTTTATACTAAAAGGGGAGGGAGTAAAATCAAACACTTCCTGGTTCCCATCAGCCTCTGGAGGGGATGAGTTAATTTCTTCCTCCCTGCAGTCATTCACAGGTGGGCCTGGTCAGGATGTTTCCTGTGAGCTAAACAAAGGTAATGCTCATTACTTGGGAAGCAGGGTTCCCAGAGATGGGCCATCATGTATATTTTAAGCTTATAGGCACCATCCCTTTAGTGATTAACTTGTAATAAACACAAAAGGACCTTCCCTATTATTATTCCCTATACAATACAAGCACTTTTGAAGCAGGCATCATACGACTGTGCCCCCTACTTCCTTTCTACACCACAGTCATCTGTTGAGCTGGTCACTCCCCTTCATTCAGTGAATATTTTGCTACTGGGTCATTGTCTACCACTCCCCCTGGCATCAGTATTGGTGACTCTGTTTCTTACTTGCCTTTACAATGACTTTTCTTCACCTCAACAATCTATGCCCACAGCCATCCCAAGCCTTATCACACCAATAAAGGGCACTATGTCATTACTTCTGACCACTACCACTTATCTTTGCAGCTAACCTTACTTTTGTACCCCAACTACGAACACTTTTACTCCCATTGAAGTCCTCAATTCATTGACCCTACTAATTTTTATCACCATCACTACCCTCATATCCCCATCCCTCTCCTTACATAGTTTGGATTCCTGGGTCTTTCACAATATTCACAAACCAGCATGCATCCTGTCTGACCTCGTCTCTCCACGGGACTCAGTGATGAAACTACAATTCTAGTTAAGAGCATGAGCTCTCATATCCAGACCGATGTGACCAAGTTCAAAACTAGGGTCTACCATTGACTAGCTATGTCATTTTTGGTCAGTTGCATAATGTCTCTGGGCCTCAGTCTCCTAATTCATAAAATGAGGATTATGGAGTCATTGTGAGAATTATATAAACTAACACCTAGAAAGAATTTAGAACATTTCCGGGCCATAACTAGGTTAAAAATATTGCTGTGATTAAACCCGACTCTTTCTTCTGTAAGCTCTTCCTCAGCAAGTGATGTGGCTTAGCTGAACACACCTCACTGTTCTGACCACACTTGGCCTCAATAAGGCCCTCAGCACCACTCAATCATTCTACATTTCCCTTGTAAATTTGCCTTTCTATGCTGAGATGATCCTTCACACTTTCTACTCAAAATTGTAATACTTCCTATTCTTTATTCCCAGTTGTTGATTTTATTTCACTGAAAAAGCAGAGAATGTAGAAACAATGAATATGAACCCCTCTTCCCATCAACAAAAATTCTATTAATCTCTTACACTGGGCCCATATTCTTTGTTATCCTTGCTGCTACAATGAGTGAAGATCAATCCTGATCTTCACTTGTGCACTGGATCTCATTCCCTTCCACTCACTCAAATATCTGGTTCCTAAAATAGTTTCCTTTTTTTCCTGGCATCATCAATTTTTCTCTTAATGGCTCATTCCAATCATCTGACAAGCATGTCATAATATCTCCATTAAAAGTCCCCCTCCCCCCATGCTAATCCCAAATTATCACTCTTTTCCTCCTACTTTCCTTTATTGAGAAAATTATGTTACTATCCTCACCTCTCAGTTATCTTTAATCCATTCTAATCAGATTTTTGTCCCCACAACTCACCTGGAACCACTTTTCCCAAAGGTGCCAGTGACCTCTGAATTGAGAAACCTAACGGACAATTCCTTTCCTACTAAATTTATTGGCAGTATTTGACACAGTGGATTACTTCCGCTTTCTTTATCCTTCACTTGAAGGGAAGAGGACAGAGGAACTGGAGAGGATGCAGCACTCTTCCAGTTTTACTTCTACCTCCCTTCTCAGTCTCCTTTGCTGGCTCTATCACTCCTCTTTCACCTGACCTCTTCACGAGAGAAAACACAAATTCTCAGCTCCTGTTAATCTTTCTGTTATCCACATTCACGGTATAAGTAATCTTGCCCAGTCATGAGGCTCTAGATAGCATGCACGGGAGCAGAACACGTCCTAAATTTATCTTTCCTTCCCTGAGTTCCTTTGTTGAATTTCCCACTGGGGTGAAAGATTTCCACTTAGATGACTAATTGGAATTTTATACTTAACATGTCTGAAAACAGATTCTTGATTCCCTCAATTTATTTCCACTAACCTGCCTCTCTTACCTATCTAAATTTATTTCAGAATCCAGTTGATGGTACAGAAACACTTCAACATTGCCCATCTTTTCACTTTCCCTTACCCCACCATGCCAAACCATGAGCAAATCCTATTTGTTCCAACTTCAATATACATCCAAAATCTCACCAATTTTCAATGTCTCTAGCACCCACATCTTAACCCAAGACATAATTACCATCATAATTGCATGGAATAATTAGAGAAGCTTCTGAACTGTTCTTATTACTTCTGCCCTTGCCTCCTCACAGTCTATTCTTCATATGGCCCTTAAAGTGATCAATGGCTGTAAATCTCAGATCGTATGACAATTCCCTAAAAGCCCCCATGGTCTCCATGAAATAAAATACAAAATACCTGCCAGGAATGGATTTGATCTGGTGTTTGTGCACTTTGACACTCATTTCCTCCTGCTCTGCTCACTCTGATTTAGATACTCTGGCCTTCTATTGGCTCCATCAGTACACACACTGTTTCTGCCTTAAGCCTTTGTGTTTACTGTTCTAACTCCCAACATGTTCTTGTCCTAGATCTTCCCTTAGTTCCTTCACTTGCTTAATTGAGGTCTGTGCTCAATTACCTCCTGAAAAAGCACTTTCCAGGCCACTCTATCAAAGAGAACTCCTCTGTTATGCTCCATCTAGTTAGTGACTTTACCTGTCTAGTTTCATCACTGTATTTCTTGAAGGGTTTCTGGTATATAAAAGGCAGTAAACTATTTACAGAATGAATAAATGAATACATCAAAGAAGGGTAGGGAGATGGGAGTGTTCCCATTCTCTAGGATTGTTGAAACGTGATTGCATTACTTGTAAAATGATACCTCAAAAATATAGTTACAAAGTGTGTAGATATTGGTGAACAATCATTGTTAGATAATTAGGGTTTTTAAGAGAAATGTGATGAACTGTGAGAGATGGGAAAGTATCATGTCAGTGAACATGGACAAAATGGAAGCACAATATCTATAAAAGTTTTTATTAAAATTACTAAATCCTAAAGTACTCAAAAATACTATGGAGTCTAACTCAACCTTGGATGAAACATATTTAGAAAGGCATTTCTTTTTTAAAATTTTTATTTTATATTGGAGTATAGTTGATTTACAATGTTTTGTTAGTTGCAGGTGTAGAAAGGCATTTCTAATCCTTTAATAATACACCCATGAGATGGAGTGACGTTTTAAAACAGTGTAGAATTTCTAAATAAGTAAAACAGAATATTTGCTACATGTGTATTCACATACATTTTTAAAGATAGTTAACTAAAATTTGGGGATACCATGGGCAGGCCCACAAGTTATTCAAAAGCAGAATATTACAGTGGTAAAGTTATCAAGCTTTGGAATGCAATAATAATTTTTTTAAAAAATTTCAAAGAAGAATTAGAATTTTTAGTTGTATTTCACAGACATTATATCAGCCCATGAGAAATATTTTTAATAAATTCAAGATTCATGAGAAGGCATGACAAAAGGGAAATTAAGGTGATAACTATTTCATCTAGTCCAGGGGTGGCAGTGTTGCTTTACTTGTTATCAAGCTATATTTTCTATATTGCTCTTTATCAAGAACTCTATTCAAGTTCTTTGAAATCTGATAGAATTCTCCGCTTAGGAGGTCTCAGCTTCCTTATCATTTCTCCTCCCAATACATATGAACAAAAGCAAAGGAACATATAAAAAATGGTTAAGAAATTGATGCAATAATCTAGTACAATTGAGCATAATATTTCTAATATTCAGAGGCTGGAGACAGTGTCTATTTTAAATACATGTAATAAAGAGATTTTAAGTGAGCAATGTTGTACTGAAAAGAGAAATGAAAAACTTTAAGATAAAAGAGACACAGATACCCACAATCAACATACACTTGATGGTTTCATAAAGGACACTTGAAAAAAGGGTTTCTATAGTTATTGATTAAACCACTTATATTTGATTTTTAAATAGTTTTATTGAAATATAATAGAAATACAATAAACTACACATAAAGTATACAATTTGATAATGGCATATATATATATGTGTGTGTATATATATATGAAATAATCACCACAATCATTGTAATAAGTATTTCAATCACTCCAAAAAATTATCTTGTGCATCTTAATAATCCCTTCCTTTTACTCATGCTTGTCCCATTCCTTAACTCCAGTTAATCACTGATCTGCTTTCTGTTATTATTTATAAATTTATATAAACGGTATAAGAGTGTTACAAATTATGTAATTTTGACAAATACAAAACTTAAAATCTAAGTCCTCACTCTAGATCTCTCACACACATGGATGTCTGTGTGTGTACACGGATACATATGTGTGGATATGTATACATATATTTCATTTAGAGTATTTTCAGAATTTATTTCCTAGATACAACTAACCCTGTGTGTTAAGTTTTGAACTCTGCCCAAAATATTTCTTACAGTTTTCTCACTAATTCAGATTTTAATTCCATGGTTCTTCTCATATTTGAAACATGCACTCTAATGTCGTCATTGCATTGATTACAGTTTTCCTTCTGGATCAATGTGTACTCTGATATACCTAAGATTTCTCTTCTGACTTAAGTTAAAATTAGACTCATATTCTGTGTAGTTTTTCTTTCCTGTGGATTCTCTGATGAATATCAAGTTTTGAGATCTGAGTGAAACCCTCCCCATATTTATTATGTTTGTAGGCTCTCCCCACAGTGTGACTCTCTGATGGACTCTGAGATATATGCTAAGGCTAAAAGCCTTTACCACACTATTCAGATTTAAATGGTCTCTCTGTGGTGTGGACTCTGATGAGCACAAAGGTCTGTGTTGAGACTGAAGCCTTTATCACACTCCCCTCATGTGGACTCTCTGGTGAATATGAAATTTGGGGTGCTCCTACTGAAATCTTTACCATGCTGTTTACATTTATAGGGCTTCTCTCCCATACAGATTCTCTGATGAATGTGGAGTTCAGAACCCCTACTAAAGTCCTTTCCACAAGCGCTGCATTAGTAAGGTCTCTGTCCTGTGTGCTCTTTTTGATGGATACACAGATCTGAGCCTACACAGATATGAGCCTCCAGGGAAGCTCTTACCACACTGTTGACATTTATATGGTTTCTGTCCTGCATGGACTCTCAGGTGAATGAGGGGTTTTGAACTTGCAATGAAGCCTTTGCCACACTCATCACACTATATGGCCTCTCTCCTGTGTGCCTAGATCTGAACTTGTAGTGAAGTCCTCACCACACTCATTACATTTATAGGGCTTTCCTCCTGTATGGATTCTCTGATGAACGTGAAGATGTGTACAATCACTGCATCCCTTACCACACACATAATATAAGTTTTCTCTCCTGTGTGGGTCATGTTATGTAGATTTAGTTTTGATCTTCCACTGAAGTCTTTTCCACAGTCATTACATCTATGAGATTTCTCTCTCATGTTTTCTATGTGATCATTCTGTTGATATAAACTCAAACCGAAGGCGTTACCACACTGAATACTTTAACACTGTGCCTCAACTATGTGGGTTTTCTCATTTCTTTCAAAATCTGAACTTTTCTTAAGGAAGTGTTTGGTACCCCTTTTCACTTTTGCAAGGGTCTTCTTATACGTACAAATGACAAACTGTGTTTTCCAAGGGTAAGTGGTCTTACACTCACCACACACAGGGGTGTTGGTCCAAAGGCTCACCTACATGGCTACTTGGGCCTATTATGTCAAACAATGGAGAGGTTTGTTCTATGTTAGATGCAAGATGAACCTTGAACTTCTTTGAATCAAGTACCATGGAAGGGTTTTTCCTTCATGGTACTTTATCCCTGAGGTTTTCTTGGGTCAGAAAATGACCTCTGCTTCCTTTAGAATTTTGGCTGTCACTCACAAAAGAACGATGGTAATGTACTTGCCTTGTGATTTTCCAAGGTAAAAGTTCTTGATTTTCTAAGTTTGAGGCAACACCCTGTTGGCAAGTCCCCACAGAGTTCCCACTTTTGGATACCTTAGTTGACATTCCTTTAAGAATAAAAAGGATTAAGTGATGAGAATAAGCAAATACTTTGTTTGAAGTTTATAAGATTTCTGCAAAAAAAAAATGTTCATCCTCAAGTGTTTCTGGCCACAGGTGGTTCCCTTTCTTAACTTTTAGGTCCTCTGGCTCTATATATCTCAAGAAATTAAGTTACAAATACTAGAATCCTTGTTGAAAGAACTGAGAATGAAGTGCAAACATAGCACAATTAAAAATATTAAGTCCAATCAGTGAGATACGAATTAAGAGCTAAGGTCAAAATAATCACAGAAAGATTTTTCACAAGAGATAATGTGCTTCTGTACCTATCAGTCTTCAATCTCTTCTTGCTGAACAAATTATTAATCCATTAAACTGCTTCCAATTGATTTCCTCAGTTTATTAAGGCCAATTTTCCCTTAATTTTATTTACATACCTACCATTTGCCAAACAGCATGCTAAGTAGGTATCCAGGATACAAAGATGAAAGGGGTGAGGTCCTCTGTCGAAAGATCTTACAATGGAAGGAAAGAGACAAAATAAGCATGACACTGTAGTCTAATAAAATGTAAACCTAAAACAATGTTTAGTTCTGCAAAAGGACATCATACCTAGAATAAGCAGCTCAGAGGAAAAGATTCTAGGAGATATTGTCTGAAATAAACTTGGGAACATGAACAAGAGTTAGCAAGTCAAAGGGTAGAAAAATCACTCTTGCACACACTTTGGCATAGAAGGCAGAGAGTATGGCCTGTTTCATAAGCTTCAGAAACTTCCTAAATTACTGGATTGTAGAATTTTAAAAAGGTAGTGATAATGGGGAGAAATGGAAACTGGGAGTATAGACATAAAGAGATGAGATCTAAAAGGTAAAAGGATTAGTGTTATAAGGATAATAAAAAATCATGCTAGTTATATGTGAGGAAAAAACAGAATAACTTTAGATGTTAAGAGTTTAAAAGCTGGGAGGTGGGGAGTGGCAATGATGGAGGAGTAGGAAGACCCTGAGCTCACCTCCTCCCACAGGCACTTCAAAATTACAACTATTTACCAAGCAACTGTCTAAGAGAACAACCTGAAGACCAGCAGAAAAGATTTTCCAGAACTAAAGATATAAAAAAAGAGCCACAGTGAGCCAGATACAAGGTGTGGAGCTGCAGTGTAGTCAAGACCCACATCCCCAGGTGAACCACAATGGGAGGATAATTACAATTGCAGAGGTTCTTCCTGAGGAGTGAGGGGTCTGAGTCCCACAGTGGGCTCCCCAGTTCAGGGGTCCTGCATGGGAAGATGAGGCCCTGGAATGTCTGTCTTTGAAGGCCAATGGGACTTGAGTACAAGAGACCCAGAGGGCTGTAGGAAATAGTGACTCCACTCTTAAAGGGTAAAAACAATTCTCACACACTCCAGGTCCCAACACAGTAACACTAATTTGAAAGGATCCTGTGTCTGACCCATGTGCTGATCTTGGAGAGCCTCCCAGAGAAACAGAAGGAAACTGGAACTCACCCTGGAAACACAGACACTGGTGACAGCTGTTTTGGGGAGTTCATGCTACCACGAGGACTCTGGTGCTGGCAAGTGTCACTTTGGAGTCTGCCCTCTACCCTATTTGTGCCTGAAGCACACCCACCTACTAGCTGTTTGGTATTAGTCCTGGGAACCCCGAGGCAAAGCAGCCAGCTGCATGGGGAACCAACCCCACATGCCAATGGGCTAGCACCAGTCCATGCTTCCCCAACACTCCCTACCCAGACAAGCCACCCTGTGATACGGCACCACCCACGAGCAGGTTGGAATCAGCCCCAGGAACCCCCAGGCTTTCAGCCAGCTGCAATGGGACATGGCCCACTTTAATTAAGCTTAGAAGACAATGGTAGTAAAATCATCTATATCCACAATAAGTAGTAAAGGTATACACAAAACAAAAAGATGTAAAAGATGATGTCAAAAACAAAATATGTAAATATGGAGGAGAATAAAAATGTTAGAATGGATTCAAACTTAAGAGATCATCAACATATATATAAATTATATATTATTATATTATATATTATATAAGATATTATATGTAATTATATATAATTACATCTAATGCAAAAATATATAATTTATGTATAAATATATATTACATATTTATATTAATATATAAATTATTCAATATAGTAATATATAAATTAATATATTGTTAATGTATTAAAATTATTAATATACCATATATTATCCATTAAAATAAATATATTTATATAAATATTAAATATATGAATATAATATTAAAATATTTAAATATATTTCTAATTTATATTTAAAATATTTACTTATAAATTATTTATTATAATTGAATATGTAGCATAATCAACTATTTATAATAATTAATTATAAATTATAATATTTAATATTATTAAAATTATATTTTATTTATGTTTATTTATGTTTATTTATTGAATTTTATTACATTTATAATTTAAATATAAATTTATATTTAATTTTTAAATGTTTATATATTTTTTATTTATATAAATATATAAAATATTTAATATATAACATATTTATATAAATATAATTTATATATTTTTATATATAATATATAAAATATATTTATATATTATTTATATTTCTATAAATATATAATTTATATATAATAATATATATAAACATATTTAATATTTATATTTACTATATTTACTCTATTATTATATATTATATATTTATTATTATATATGTTTAGTTATAATAAATATATTTAATTTTATAATATATAATATGTAATTATATGATTATATATTTTAAAATTATAATTATATAAGTGTAATATAATTATATATAATTATACTATAAATAATCATATGTAATATATTAATTATATTATATAAATTATATTTATAAATATATGTTATATTTAATCATATATGATAAGCATTTTTAATTATATGTAATTATGTTTAATTACATATTATATTTAATATATTTATAATATACATAAATATTTATAAAGATATAATATATATTATTATATATAACTTATATACTTATAATTATATATTATATAAATATATATTTATATGCATTATATAAATATATATAAATATACATTATATAACTATATATTTAAATTAAGTATATAAATATATATTCATATATATTTATGTATATAAATATATTTATATAAATATATAATTTATATATTTTGTATATAAAGTATATGTGTATTAAATATAAACATATAGCTATAAATATATATATCAATTATATATAATTAAATATTTTCTAGAAAGCTATAAATAAACCTCATGGTAACCAAACCAAATGTCTATAAAGGATACACACACACACAAATACAAACATAACACTAAAGATAGTAGTCAAATCATAAGGAAAGATAGCAAAAGAAGAAGAAATGTACAAAAATGAACTACAAAAGCAAGCTGAAAACAATTAACAATATGAGAATAAGTACATACCTGTCAATAACTAGTTTAAATGTGAATGGACCAAATGCTCCAATCGAAAACACACTGAGTGTGGTTCCTAGGAGAAATGGCTGATCATAGGGCTGGTCAGGGAAAATACAACAGGAACCTTGAACATCTTGTAGGGCCAGAAATTAAGAAAGCACTCCCTGAAAATAAAAGTGGGATGGAAAGAGCTGGGTGATGCCAAAAGGACACAAGACCCAACCTGAAAGAGATCTCTGTGGTCAAACTGGGACAATTTGGGTAAGAAAACAAGTACTGTATTATAATCCAATATTACTCACAAATTGAGTTAGAAAATAAGTTTATTGAATTATAACTTTGTAAAATGAGAGTTTTGAGCATGAGTTCACTCCCCTTGAATGTAGGAGGGACTTGGACTCATGCCCAAAGAATAACGTATGGAAGGAGACAAAACAGTAACATTACAGTGGGGAAACCTGACAGACACCCTCTGATATCATGTGATGGGAAGGGTACTTCACCTCTGCTATCTTTTCTGCATTAACCCAGACCCTCTGTCTAATCATGAGAAAAGAGCAGACAAACCAAACTGAGGGGAATTCTACAAAATACTTGAACAGTGTTCTTTAAAACTGTCAAGATCATGATAAACAAGAAAAAGCTGAGAAACTAGGAAATGAAGAAGACATGATGATTAAATGCAATGTACTTTCCTGTGTTGGATCCTGGAACAGAAAAAGGACATTAGTAGAAAAACTGGTAAAATCTGAATATAGTCTGTCATTTAGTTAATAGTTATATACCAATGTTCATTTTTTAAAATTTTGACAAATATTCCATGGATATCTGGGATGGCAACATTAGGGGAGACTGGATAAAAGATGTTCAGGAGCTCTGTACTATTTTTGCAACTTATCTAAATTTACCCAAAATAAAACATTAATTAGTAAAAAACCCACACTGAGTGGCTGAATAGATAGAAAACCAAGACCCATATATACGCTGCCTACAAGAGACTCACTTCATATCTAGGGACACACACAGATGAAAAATGAGGGTATAGAAGAAGGTATTCCATGTAAATGAAAATGAAAAGAAAACTGGAGTAGCAATACTTAAATCAGACAAAAGAGACTTTAAATAAGGACTATAAAAAGAGACAGAGAAGGACATTAGATTATGATAAATTGATCAATCCAACAATACATAACAGTTGTAAATATATATGCACCCAACATAAGAGCACTGAAATACATAAAGCAAATATTAACAAACATAAATGGAAAAATTGACAGAAACCTAATAGTAATAGGGGACTTTTAACACCCCACTTACATCAATAGACATATGATCCAGACAGAAAATCAATAAGGAAACAATGGCCTTAAATAACACATTAGACCAGATGGACCTATATATATATATATATATATATATATATATATATATAGGGAGAGAGAGAGAGAGAGAGAGAGAGAGACGGAACACTCTACCCCAAACAGCAGAATACACATTCTTTTTAAGTGCATACAGAACATTCTCCAGGATAGAGCTTATGCTAGGCCACAAAACAAGTCTCAGTAAATTTAATATTGAAATAATATCAAGCTCTTTTCTGACCATAACACTATGAGACTAGAAATCAACTATAAGAAAAAAAAACTGCATGAAACACAAACAAGTGGAGGCTAAACAATATGCTACTAAGCAACCAGTGGGTCACTGAGGAAAATCAAAGAGGAGATTAAAAAATACCTGGAGACTAATGAAAATTGAAACATGAAACAGTATGGTACTTTCACAAAAACAGACACATATATCAATGGAATAGAATAGGCAGCCCAGAAATAAACCCACAGACATATAGTCAATTAATCTACAACAAAGGAAACAAGAACATAAAATGGGGAAAACACAGCATCTTTAATAAATGGTAATGGGAAAACCAGAAAACTACATGGCAAAAGAATAAAACTGGACTGCTTTCTCACACCATATACAAAAATAAACTCAAAATGGATTAAAGACCGAAATGTAAGTCATGAACCATGAAACTCCTAGAATACAATATGGGCAACACACTCTTTGACATCAGTCATAGCAATATGTAATTTTTTGATCTGTCTCTTCATTCAAGGGAAACAAAAGCAAAAATAAACAAATGGGACTCATCAAACTATAAGTCTTTTGCACAGCAAAGGAAACTATTAACAAAACAATAAAGTCACCTACTGAATAAGAGGTGCAAATGATATATCTGATATGGGGTTAGTATCCAAAATATAAAAAGAACTCATACAACTAAGTATCAAGAACAAACAAACAAAAAAAGGGCTTCCCTGGTGGCGCAGTGGTTGGGAGTCCGCCTGCCGATGCAGGGGACAGGGGTTTGTGCCCCGGCCTGGGAGGATCCCACATGCCACAGAGCAGCTGGGCCTGTGAGCCACGGCCACTGAGCCTGAGCATCCAGAGCCTGTGCTCTGCAATGGGAGAGGCCACAACAGTGAGAGGCCCGCGTACCGGAAAAAAAAAAAAAAATCCAATTTAAAGTGGGCAGAGGACCTTAATAGACATTTTTTCCAAAGAAGACATATAGATGACCAACAGACACATGAAAAAATGCTCAACATTACTAATCATCAGGGAAATGCAAATCAAAACCACAATGAGATATCAACTCACACTTGTTAGAATGGCTACTATAGAAACAATAAACAAGTGTTAATGAGGATGGGAAGAAAAGAGAACCCTCATGCACCGCTGGTGAAAATATAAACTGGTGCAGCCACTGTGTAAAACAGTATGCAGGCTCCTCAAAAAATTAAAAAAAGAACTATCATATGGTCCAACAAGTTTATTTCTGGGTACTTACCTAAAAAAACCCTAAAAATGCTAATTTGAAAGCATTTGAAAGCTAAACGGACCCCTGTTTTCATTGCACAACATGATGAATATAATTAACAGTTTTATGTTACATATGAAAGCTGTTGAGAGTAAATCCTATGAGTTCTCATCACAAGGAAAAATATTTTAAAAAAATTTTCTTTTACTTTGTATTTACATTAGATGACGCATGCTCAATAAACTTATTGTAATAATCATTTCATGAAGTATGTAAGTCAAATTATCATGCTGTACACCTTAAATTTACACTGTGCTGTATGTCAATGATATCTCAATAAAACTGGAAGAAAGAAAGTTTAAGAGATAAGAAAAAGTAAGAAATTAAGAGATTTCCCATCTGAGGACATGTGTTTACTCTGTGAAATATCAGGTAAGACAATCTGCTGAAAGTGAGGTTTCAGAATTAAGATATAGTCCCCTTTCAAATGTCTTGCATACACAGCCTATATATATCTTGCTACCACAGCAATAGTAGCAAGTCTTTTTAAATCCTTATGATTTGAGTCTTCTGGATATGCTGATGCATAGCACAGTATTTATGAATGCAGCCCCCATAGCCAGACTGCCTAGGTTAGAATCCTGGTTCTACCACTTACTGGCCATTTACATTAAATATCTTAACTTCTCTAATCTACTAATAACCTCACAAAGTACATGGATTTAAAATAAAGCATATTTATTATGATCAGTGAAAATTAAAAAAAATAATGTGTGGTTAAGTAAGACTGTAACTGCAATACTAAAGATATGAGTGGTTAGTCTAGACTGAAGAAGTCAAATATTTCATGGGGAAAATAGAATCTGAATTCAACTTTAATATGATAAAGACCAGGACAGGTAACAACAGGCTGAAACATAAGTAAGTGTGTCTACAGAAGACATCACATAAATAAGTGTGGCTGGTGAAAATGGAAAAGGGCTAGATTATGAAAGACCAGGTTATGAAGAGTCCTGAAACTACAAGGAGTGTTTAGGTGCCATGCCAAGCTCCTGTAGGTTTTTATCAGATGAAAGATAAAAATTGCAACATCTATATATGATGGACCAAAAGAAAGATTAATGTTAGGAAACTTATCTAGCAATTATAGTTAATTCAGGATCAACTGGGATGCAGACAGGAGGTCCATGAGGGATGGGTAACCTGCAGCTCTGTCCTGAGACACCTCTTCTCTTCTTATCTCATCCAGTCAGTACCCTGGCTATAAATGCCATCTATATGATAAGGACTTACACATTTATCCCCAGGTCTGCTCCCTTCCTCAACTCTTGATTCTTATCCTTGACTGTCTGCCTGACATAGCCATTTGGATGCACAATAGACATCTCAATATGACCTGGACAGAATTTTTGACTTTCAGCCCATCCCCCCAAATATGTTCTTATGTTCTTCCTCATTTCTGTAAATGTCACTACCATTTTCTCAAGAAATTACTCAAGCCAAAACCTTAGAGGTTCTTCTCCCTAGCTTACCTCTCACATTTACGTATTCAAGGATTCTGATCAACTTGACTAATCCCTTACAGCTCACATCTATTTCTCTCGCATCTTCATTTATATTGCTGTTACCCTGGCCACCATCATCTTTCACCTAGACTACTGCAAAAAAAAGAGCTTCCCTATAATCCAGATGTTTCCTTCCTATATAAATCCTCAAATGGACTCCCATAGCTCTACACAATCTTCTCCCTGTCTCTCTGACCTCCTTTCTTACCACTCTCCCTGTCACTCATTATATTTCAGCCATACCTGTCTTCCCAGGACACCCACGTTTGTTCCTGCCTTAGGATATGAAATGTTCTTAAACCAGTTTTTGAAAGGCTGGCCCTGTCATTCATGTTTCAGTTTGAGAGGCACCATCTGAAAAGGCCCTCCCTGTCCAATCTAGTCACCCAGCCTGGACACTTTCTCACAGGACCCTGGTTTGTTTTTACCAAAGCAGTCTTACTATGTCATGTTCTGTTTGCTTGTCTCCTGCTTCCCCTCAGGCCCCACGTCCCTGCCTCAGAAGTCAGCTCCATGAGACAAGGCACTTTTTAAGTCTAATTCTCTGTTGCATTTCTAGGTCCAGAAAGCAGTGCCTGATACATGGTAGGCACTCACTAGACATTTATTTGAAAAAATGAATGGAGATAGTATTTGATAAAGATAGGATATCAAATTGGGGAAGAAAAGATGGATTGGATGATAATCGAGATAAGTTGTAAAGGATACAATAAGAAAAATCTGAAGACTACTAGGGAAACTCTTCCTAGATGAACCCTTACCAGATCGCTACAAATTCCCTGTATCCTCAGATAACCTGTGATTTCTCCTGACCAAGAAGAGGCAAATCTACATTCTAAAACTATTTTTCTGAAAAACGGTTATAAGATGGTTTCAGGGAGTGATCAATTAAGGAAGTTCCTCATATCAATTCTTAAAAGATAAAGACAATTTATCTGGGGGGAAAAGAGATTAGAAACATCCTATGTCTTGGGGGCCAAATGGACTTGAAACCTTTGATCTCTGAGACAAAAGCCAGCTGAGTGAAACACCATGAAGGCCTATGATTTTGATAATTGAGGAAGCAAAGACCCTTCAATAATAAGACTTTCGGTGACAAAAGAAGGCTGTCCTCTCCCACTAAGACCAGATTCCTATAGTTCTCCACATCACTTCTCTGTACAGGATCCTCTGTGGAAAGCCCAGTTGGTACCACTGCTCCTTGGGGAAATCCACAGCAACATTCCTAAATGTCACTGGCTCCTAAAATACAAGCATATATATTCTTTACTAACTATCCAGAACAGTGTCTCTGAGATAAAGGGTGAAGAATATGGTCACAGGAAAAATGGGGAAGATGTACAGAAAATATTTTTGACAATGTTCAGACTTTGGAGTTATCCAAAACAGAGACCACCAAAGAGAAATTCCAATTCTTTATAAATTCACAATTTCACCCATATGTCTTTCTTCCTATATTAAAAGAAAAGTTGTCTTTCCCTTTATCCTCTCATCCTATGTTCTTAGAGGTTTTCTCCTCTGATATTCTCTAGGCATTTACTTTCGCCATTATCACCCCCCCTCTTTTTTTATTTTTGGTCAGTCTTCAAACTACTCCTTTTTGAAAATTCATCCTCAGCTTATAAACAAAAACATTTGAACCTTTCTATTCTTAACGGTTTCTATTTTGTTGTTAGAAAAAAAATAGAGCTCTTTGGAAAACAATTTAGGAATATAATGACACAAACAATGTTGATGGGCCATTATTTAATAGGCACTATAAAAAGATTGAGAGATGCAGATAAATGGTGAATAGGGAGTTTGAGAGGGAAAATCAAGGAAATATACCATTAAGAGCAGAAGCCCTTATATTCTTCTGCAGAAGCAGAGAGGGATGTCAGGGACTTGCCAGTTTTTGATGTGATACATGCAGTTGGAAGAATGAGCCAAAGTCCCCAGGACTCTTTTTCCCAAGTTGAGAAGGGAAAGGGCAGATCCCAGGCCTCTAACAAAGAGCTCAAGGCTGTCCTGGGTAGGTTCTCCCCATCTCCTAGGCCAGGGTCTCCACTATTAAAAGGGTACAGAGAACGTCACACTAAATGCTTTACTGCAGCTTTGAAGTGAAGATAAATGCCCCAAATAATTTTGGAATAGTATCCATGAGAGTCTTTCTGTACTAATTGCAACAGATAGGAGGTCTGGATATAACTAGCAATGTTGAGATGTTTATAAACAAGATTTTTTTTAAAGCAAGTACTTGATTATGCACAGAAATGACAGTGATAAAGGAAAAAGGTAAAGCATGAAAAAATAATCAAAGGAAGAACCTATTCTGGGAGAAACACAATCCAAGGAACATGAGAAATCTTCCATAAACGCTTGTGCTACAGAAGAATTCAAAAAGGGCATGAACAAACAAATGACAAGATGATAAAAAAAATGAGATGAAAAAGCTCTGAAACAGTCTAAGAATTAAAATCCACCATAGAGTTAATAAATGTATTAGAAAAAACAGGATAGAGCAGCAATGGCTGAAAATATTAGAGTTAAAGAAAACTCTAAAATAATCATAGTTAATGCAAATAAGAAAGAGAGAGATCAACACAATAGAGTTAACTAGTGTCCTTGAAGTAGAGAATTCAACAAATGGAACAGAAAAAAAAAATTAGAAATGTGATGGAGGAACGTTTCCTCTAGCTGAAGGACAAGTGGTATCTGCTGAGTTTTTGTGATTAGATAGACTCCACAACAAAATAGAAAGGACAGAGGAAAGAACCAGTGAACTCAAAAACAGAACAACACTGAACAACAGAGAGAACATACACTGAAAAAAAGAATAAACAGGGACCTTTGGGACCATATCCTGAGACATAAACCAAACCTCAACAAACTTAAAATAATTAAAATCACGGGGCTTCCCTCGTGGTGCAGTGGTTGAGAGTCCGCCTGCTGATGCAGGGGACACGGGTTCATGCCCCGGTCCGGGAAGATCCCACATGCCACGGAGCGGCTGGGCCCGTGAGCCATGGCCGCTGAGCCTGCGCGTCTGGAGCCTGTGCCCTGCAACGGGAGAGGCCACAACAGTGAGAGGCCTGCGTACCACAAAAATATATAATAATAATAATAATAAAAAATAATAATTAAAATCACACAGAGGATGTTTCCTAACTTCAATGGATTCAAACTAGAAATCAATAGGAAAAAGATCACGGAAACATTTCCAAACACTTGGAAATTAAACAACTCTCATCTAGATAATCCATGAGTCAAAGAGGAAGTGTCACAGGAAACAAACAAAACAAAACAAAAATAAATAAATGAAACACATAAAAGTAAATGAAAATACAGCATATAAAAATGTGTGGAATACAACTAAATCAGTGCTGAGAGGGAAATTTATAGCACTAAAGATGAAGTCTCATATAAAAAGAAATCTAAGCTTTGCACTCAGGAAAAAAAAAAAGAGCAAAATAAACCGAAAGCAAGCAGAAAATAATAAAGATAAAAGTGGAACTTAATGGAATTGTAAATAGAAAAACAATAGAGAAAAATCAATGAAACATCAGGACTTCCCTGGTGGTGCAGTGGTTAAGAAACCACCTGCTAATGCAGGGTCAATGCAGGGTTTGAGCCCTGGTTGGGAAGATCCCACGTGCCGCAGAGCAACTAAGCCCATGTGCCACAACTACTGAAGCCCGCGCACCTAGACCCGTGCTCCACAACAAGAGAAGCCACCACAATGAGAAGTCTGTGCACTGCAACAAAGAGTAGCCCCTGCTCACCACAACTAGAGAAAGTCTGTGCACAGCAACAAAGACCTAATGCAGCCAAAAATTAATTAATTAATTAAAAAAAATCAGTGAAACAAAAAGCTGGTTCTCTGAAAAGACCAGCAAAAGTTGTGACTAATGAAAATAAAAAGAGAGAAGACACAAGTCACCAATATCAGGAAACCACTAGGGAATATTATCACAGACCCAGGGAATATAAAAATTATATTAAGGGGATATAATGAATGATTCTATAAACATATAAATATGAAAACTAAAATGAAATAGACTAATTCCTCAAAAAACACAGGCTTCCACAACTCATCTATTGTGAAACAGACTATTTAAATCATAGTGTTGAAATAATCATTAAGAAAACTGAATTCATAATTTTAAAACTCCTGCAAAAGACATGCCCAGGCTCAGAAGAACACATTGTCAAATTCTACCAAATGTTTAAAGACAAATTAACTCCAATTCCACACAATATCTTGTAGGAAATAGAAAAAGTGATTGCTTCTCAATTCATTTTATAAGACCAGTAATCCTGAAACCAAAATCAGAAAAAGACAGTACCAAAAAGAAAACTACAGACCAACAACCCCTGTATAATAGATGCAAAATCCCTTAGCAAAATATAAGCAAATAGAATTCAACAATATAATAGAAAATTGTGTGGTGTGATCAAGTGAGATTTCTTCCGCTGATGCAAAGCTTGCTCAATATTCAAAAATTAATCAATGTAATGTACCATATTAACATTTCAAAGAAGAAAAGTCCTAGGGTCATACTCATTAATGAAGAAAAAGCATTTGACAAAATTCTACATTTCTTCATGATTAAAAAGAACTCTCAGAAAATTAGGAACAGGGGGAGCTTCCACAACCTGATAAAGAACATCTACCCCAAACCCATAAGGTAACATGATATTTAATGATTAAAGACTGTATGTGCTCCCCCTAAGATTAGGGAAAGACAAGGACACCTACTTCTCACCATCATTATTCAATATAGTACTGGAATTTCTAGCAAGCACATTAAGTCAAAGAAAAAAAAGACATGTAGATTGTAAAGGAAGAACTAAAACTGTCCTTATTTGGAAACAATATGACAGACTATGGTGAAAATCTCAAGGGATCTTCAAAATAATTCAACTAATAAGTGAGTTCATCAATAAATCATACAAGATTAACATAAAAATCAGCTGTATTTCTATATACTGTACTTGCAATAAAAACATGAAAAAATAACACCATTAAGAAGGTAAAAGAAAAACCCACAGAATGGGAGAAAATTTATTTGATAAGGGACTGGTGTCCTGAATACACAAAACACTCTTATACCTCAACAATAAAGAGACAAATAACACAATTTAAAATTGGGAAAAATATTTGAATAAATATTTATCCAAATAAGATATACAAATGACAAGATATACAAATGACCAATAAGACAAGTGAAAAGGTAGTCAACATCAGAAGTCACTA
Source organism: Stenella coeruleoalba (assembly GCF_951394435.1). Classification (NCBI taxonomy): domain Eukaryota; kingdom Metazoa; phylum Chordata; class Mammalia; order Artiodactyla; family Delphinidae; genus Stenella; species Stenella coeruleoalba. The sequence continues at coordinate 129,082,434 of NC_137147.1, forward strand.
GAGAAATCAAAATCACAACAAGATATCACTTTACACCCAAGAGGATGGCTATAACAACAACAAAAAAGATGGACAATATCAAGTATTGGTGACAATGTAGAGAAATTGAAACGTTCATTGACTTCTGGTAGGAATATAAAATGAGCGCAGCTGCCTTGGAAAACAGTTCTTGGATAACAAGATAACAAGCTTGGATATCCAAGCTGCCTTGGATAACAGTAGTTCTTCAAAAAGTTAAACATAGAGTTACAATGTAGCAATTACACTCCTAGTTATACACCCAAGAGGAATGAAAATGTATGTCCACACAGAAAATTATACATGAATGTTCATAACAGAATTATTTATGACAGCCAAAAAGTGGAATGAATCCAAATGCCCATTAACTGATGAATGGATAAACATTTGTCATAACCTTAGGTGGAATATTATTTGGTAATAAAATAGAAGTACTGATTCATGTCCCAACATGAAAACATTATGCTAAGTAAAATTAGCCAGTTTTAACTCTTCCTTTCTAATATGGAATCTTTTATTTCTTTTTCATGCATATTATATTGCCTAAAGACTCAGATTTGAATAATTGTGCAGAATAAAATTTTCCACATTTTTATACATGTAATAACAATTCAATTAAAAATTTCAATGTGTATCAAAAACAATCAAAACACCAAGAGAAAAAAACTTAAAAAGCAAACCATGGAAAATTCAGATAAGAAAATAATCAAATATGGCTGTAAAATAGTAATAATAAATATAACCAAGAAAATAGATTACATATTTTAGCACAGAATGGGAATCAAATGGAAATTCTGAAGTGAAAAACATAACTGTAAGTAAGAACAGATGGGTTAAGTAGCATATTGGATGCAGCTAAGGCAAGAAATAGGTCAGTAGAAAATATTCCAATTTGCTCTGAAAGACAAAGAATATTTAAAAAATGGATTCAAGCTCACCTTAACAGCAACATTTTAACTTAATCACATATTTAAAGAACATATCTCCAATCCCAGTCACATTCTGAGGTGCTGGAGGTTAGGGCTTCCACATGTGAATTTGAGGCTGAGGGAGACACAGTCCAGCCCATAACAGGAATACAAACAAAACCAAATGAACATAACTGTATGCCAAATAAATAATATATCCACACTGAAGGGGGAAGAAATATAACTTATCCAAGTACTTTCCGAACCAGTATTGAGACTATATCTTCAGTCTTAAGGTAATAAAAACTGTAAACAAATACCTAACAAATATTGAATTATAGTTAGTATGTTTGTTCTTCACAGCCATATGGGCTGGAAAACCTACTTTCTGTGTATTCTAGGATTGAGCAAATGAGTAAAATATATTTAGGATAATGAGAGCCAGGTTTCTCACTTTGTAAAATAGAGTTACAAATAGGGCAAGAATGAAGACTGCATGGTGTTGAACTGGTATCAGTTGGAATTAATGGTTTTGAATATATAGATGGATATAGATATGTATGTGTGCATGTATGTGAATGTACATATACGTATGCATGTATGCATTTCTGTATATAAATTTTTCCATTGGGAGGGCCTATAAGCAATGACACCCCAGAAGCAATGTGTACAGAGAGCACCCAGATTTGGTTTCTACAATCGATTGTTCCCTTAAAGAACTAAGCCTCCTTGGAGAAATGGCTGATTCCAGGTCTGAGACAAGGAAAGAACTGGATGAGCCTAAAACATCCTGTTATGCTAAAAAAAAAAATGAGGAAACACTAAAAAAAAAAGATAGGTATAGGTCAAAACGATACAGAAGCTGGTTTGAATGGACTCCCAAAGCACATATGGATAATTTCAGCACCAAAATCAATAATGATAGTAACAGATTCTAACCCATTGAATAAAATAAAGATCCATGAGTTCATTCTGATATAACTAACTGTATAATTGAAGTAGAAGGGGAAACTCTTCCTTATAGAGAAAACAATAATAAATGTAGGAAGAATAATCTAGTCATAAAGTCTCTATGATGCAGCCATAATATTTACCATTGGTTTATGCAGGAATCATCAATGAATGCTATAAGTATTATAAAAATTTTGATAAATAAGAGATTTACATAGCCTCAAAATATTTCCCATAAAATAATTACTAGCTGCAACTGAACACCTTGTGACCATGAACCTTTTATTGTCTCTGAAGATTTCCTCACCCTCAAAATGGAAATAATCATCTACTTTTTGCAGTTCCTCTAGGACATATATACAGGAATTGGTAAAGTGTCTAAAAGTACCTTACAGGCATTATGCTAATGCTAATCATTTTCTCTTTTCTAAAAAGGAGCAAAGATCAGCTAACTCTGAGTAATTACACAGTGTTTCAGGAGAAAAAATCAACTCACCTGTAACTGGGTCAGGGTCTCCTTCTCTGGAGAAAATGCAGAGAAGATAGAGCTGGTGGAGAAGAAAAAAGGCATGACTGAGCAGATTAGCCCATTTCAGCCACTCTGGGCTTCAGGAATGAAGTGAACATTTTACTCCACTGAGACCATTAACACTGCTTGCTACCTGAGCCATTGTTTTCCTCGCTTACCCACCCTAAAAGTTCTTTCGTTCCTCTCCCACCCAGGTCTTCTGTAACTGTCACCTCAGGCTTTTGGGTTAAGCTCTCTCCATTGCCTCTCTCTTTCTCCCTCTTCGTGGTTGTGGTACCTCCTCTCAAGCCACCTTTTTTTCTGGGCCAAAAGTTGAGCAAGAGAGCAGACCCAGGAGTTCCAAAGTCTTTCTCTTTTCAAACCCTCTAGGTTCTCCCTTCGATTTGTTGCAAGAGGTCTCAGGCAGAAGGGTTTCCTCTCAGAATGTAGGCTTGATGCTTAGGGTGCGTCCTCCTTTTCCACTCTCTGGAATCTGTATTTTCCCTTTGTGCAGGGGCTGTGTGTGCAGACACAACACGGCTTTGGGTGTGCATTTACTCTGAGGACCAATATTAACTTTCTTTCACTCGCCAAATGACGAGTTTAGTTTACAAAATAAAGGATCACAGCTCTGGTGAATCTTGGAAACTAATGGCCTGGCCTGATCCACTAGGGCTTGGGCAAATCACCTTGGCAGGAGGGTCCTACCAGGCTCTGCCCGCTGCCAGACCCAACGGAGGCCTTACAGAAGGGCTGGATACTCCTGAGGACAATGCCTATTGTGCTCAAGAAGAGATTCGAGGAATGAAAGTGCCTGGAAAAGGCTTTGCTGGGGACACACAAATTAGTCGGACACATCCTGGCTTCTGGGAGCTTAAGATTAATGAGTCAGATCACAGGACAGTGCAATTCGCCATGTGTTGGGAGTAAAGCTCTTATCACGTTGTTTTGAAATTAGTCCTTTTGTCTTCCCTGTGAGACTTTTAAGACCTACTGAACGACGCCAACCCACCGAGATCTTAGGACCAAGGACATGTCCCAGGTGGGCCAGAGCTCCGAGAACAGTTAGCTCCGAGAACAGTTAGCTCCGCGATTGGCCCAGTGAGCATGCGCAGTGCGCTCGCCTGGTTCACGCAAGATGCGCGCTTCCCTGCGGACGCGCGCTTGAGGGCCCAGTTTTTCGCGTCTTACTGCTCCACCCCGCACCCCCCTCCTTCTAGCCCGACGCCCACAGAGCCTCCTTCTCCTAGGACCCCGGCGGCTCCGAGCGCCCGCGCGTCCCCGACCACGTTGTGAGCGAAGTCAGCTGACCTCCTAGAACTTTGACAGGGCGACCGGAAACAGAGAGGCCTGCGCGGAGGCTTGTGGACCACGATCCCCACAATGCCCTGGGCGTTATTCCGCTTCCGCTGCCTCTCAGCCACGAGTCCAGCCTTGGGTCTGGGAGTGGGGGTGGTGCTGCGACCTCAGGGGCAGGCTGGCGCTGCCCCTTTCATCTCAGTAGTCCTCTTTTATCCTTTGCCAACCTCGGAAGGGAGAAAATTGGTGTCTGTTGTTGTTTAAGTATATTGCGTATGCGTTTGTGTTCATACTGTTTATATTTTTTCATATGATTTGTTTTACTATCGGGCTCTTGCTTGCTGTGTTTAAGTGCAGACTGACTTTATATATATATTTATTATATAAGTTACAGATGTATAACATTATAATCCGATATCTATATGCACTACAAAGTGATCACCACATGTCTAGTTACTATCCATCACTGTATAGTTGACCCCTTTCACCCATTGCACCCACCTGCCAACTCCCTTCCCATCTGGTGACCACTCACTTTATATATTTAAGTCTATTTATATCTTTATTTCTTTTTATTTTATGGCTTCAATAACAAGAAATCCTTTAATTTTACCTGATTAAAATGGTAAAAATTCAATTCTGTTCTTTGTACTGTTGCTGTTGATTTAAAATACCTCTTTGATGTAACTATTATTAATTAATTTTTGATAGTTTTATTTGTTTTAAATATTTTAAAATATTTTTCTCATAAGTCCTGTGCTCTTTTTTGTATATTTTGTATAATATATGCTGCTAATGTACAGCTATAGAAAAATTGAGAATATTCTTAGACAAAACAAAATTCATCATCAACTGTAACAGAGTTGCCTTGTTGACATCTCTTCCCAGTTTTACTTCTCCTGTGATGGAATCTTTTGTCTTGATTACTGATATGAGAATTCTACATTTTTGCATTATTTGTCTTCTGAGTACAGAGAGTACTCTGGCATGCCCTGCCAAGAAACTGAGGAACTGAGCAGTAATAATTTCAAAACTCTAGCACATATTGAGGAAAAGCACCTTCCCTCAACCCAGTGGTTTCTTCTACCCACTGTTTTCAACTAAAAATACTGTATAATTTTTTTAATGTTGCCAAAAATCTTGGCTCTCTGTGCACTGATGCTGAACAGAAATATGGAGACAGAGATTTTGGAGGAAAAGAGAGATGGCTTTATTTCTTTGCCAGGCAAAAGGGTAGACAGCAGACTACTGCCTCAAGAACTGTGCCCCACTCTCCTGGGGAATAACGGGGTCTTATAGGTGGAACTCGCAGTCTGGGGGTAAGTGATAAGGATCGAAGTGGTAAAGGTCCTCCATTCTTCTTCTTGCATTATTTCAAAACAGTCACTACTGGCATCAGGCAGCCCAGTAATTGGGTCAAGCAGCCCAGTAATTGGGTCTGTTTGTCTCTGGGTTATTGGCCTGCGACCTTCTTTCTGAAATGCAAACAGCTACAAGGGGTGATTTGCTATGAGAGAGCTGGGAGAGTAAATACCAGGTGCAGGATGTAAAGTACACAGAACTAAGGGGTGATAGGTGCAGGATGTAATTTACACGGAGTTAGGGGGTGACAGGTTACCTTTGTGAAGGAAAGACCTAGTTAGAGACAGTACAGATTAGTAACAGTTAAAACTAGGATTGATTAACGTTTTCAGGCCAGTTTTCAGGCCAGTTTATGTTTCTTCTCTAGCCTGTTCACTGTTCCCTTTATTTTCCTTGTCATCAGGAGAGGAAAAAACCTCATTTCTATTTCTGTTGTAACAATAAAAGCAACTAAGAATTAACAAGATAGTTAGAATTACCAAACCAAGATCTCAGAGAAAGCTATGACCCCAGAGACGTAAAAGTGTTACTGGAGCTACTTTTACCATGAAGGTACGCTCATCCTGAGGCAACAGGGATGGAAGTAAAAACCCAAGGACAGTCAGAGATAAGAAGTCTGATAGGGGAATTACTCTATATTATGTTGAAATTCCAAAAGACCAAAATTACATAATGTACATAAGTCTAGGTTAGAAGCTATTTTCTTTTTGTGCTTGGATCCTATTCTACTGTTTGCTGGCTTCCTATGTTACTGAGAAACCAGCTGACAATCTAATTGCCAATCCTATTAGAGTAGAATGTCCTCTTAAGATTTTGCTCTCTGTCTTTGGTTTTCTGATTTAACACTATTAGGGTGTGTTCTGTGTTCTTTTATGTGGTGGTCAGTCAGGTCTGGACACAAGAGGAGACACAGGACCGGCTCAGAAAAATAAAATATACCCACAGGTCCTAGAAATAGGAGGCACAGTACATCATGAAGGGGCACAGAGGGAAGCACCAGCATTGGCCAGGAGGCAGCAGAGGCCCAAGAAAGGGAAGAACCAAGGCCATGGCCTTTAAGGAGTTTCTGTAGGAAAGGCTCAGCAGGTCAGGGTAAACAGTTTAGGATGGCTAGTATGAATAATTTTAGTGGGCTTTAAGCTATAGGGGTGGTCCCTAGTTGCCTGGTACTTAGCACTGGCATGATTAAGGCAGAGGAATATTGCCTCCCGTATTGTAAGGGCTATACAGAGGAGGCATTACTCTGGACTGGATGGTTTGTATGTCAAAGGCTTTCTCCAGGCTGGGCTCCTTGCCATCTCTAAGAGTTGGCTAACCCTGGAAGGGGTACTCTCTGCCCAGCCATGAAGGTTTTTAAGATATCAAAACATCATAATATACAGAAAAATCTTTTAAATATACACAACACAAATGGCTAAGTGTTGATTTATTTCTATTTATCCTGCTTAAGATTTCCTGGGCTTCTTGAATCTGTAGATTTAAGTATCTTGTTAGTCTGGAATGTTCTTACTGCCATCTTTGCAGATGTTGTCTATTGAATCTACCCTCTTCTCTCTTAATAGAACTCTGAGTAAAGATATTTAGAACTTTGCATCCCATCCTCCATATCTTTTAAAATTGTATTCTCTATTTTTTAATCATTTTTATTCCTTACATTGTGTTCTGGATAATTTACCATGATCTATGTAATATTCTAATTCACTAATTTTCTGATGTGCTGTGTTCAATTTCCAGCCAGATCTATCCAGTATGTTTTTAATTTGGGTGATTATATTTTTCACATGTAGAGAATGTATCTCCCTTTCAAAGCTTCTATATCTTTATTCAGGTTCCTAGTACTTTCAGATTTATTCAAGTTTGCCTTTTAATTCTTTTTTTTTAAAGGTTGGAGGCTGCTGTTTTATACATTTATTTATTTATTTTTGCTGCATTGGGTCTTCATTGCTGTGCACAGGCTTTCTGTAGATGCAGCAAGTGGGGGCTACTCTTTGTTGTGGTGGCTTCACTTGTTGCAGAGCACGGGCTCTAGGCACGCAGGCTTCAGCAGCAGCGGCATGCAGACTCAGTCGTTGTGTCATGTGGGCTCAGTAGTTGTGGCTTGTGGGCTCTAGAGCGCAGGCTCAGTAGTTGTGGTGCACAAGCTTAGTTGCTCCACGGCATGTGGGTTCTTCCTGGACCAGGGCTCGTACCTGTGTCCCCTGCATTGGCAGGCAGATTCTTTTTTTTTTTTTTTGCGGTACGCAGACCTCTTACTGTTGTGGTCTCTCCCATTGCTGAGCACAGGCTCCGGACGCTCAGGCTCAGCGGCCATGGCTCACGGGCCTAGCCGCTCTGCGGCATGTGGGATCTTCCCGGACCGGGGCACGAACCCGTGTCCCCTGCATTGGCAGGCGGACTCTCAACCACTGTGCCACCAGGGAAGCCTTATCTTTTAATTCTTTACAGTTTTATTATCTGAGACTAATAATTCCCATACCAAATTCTTTGGAAGCCTGTTTCTACAGATTCTCACTCATAGTACTGCATATCTTAGTCTGTTTAATTATCTTTGTGTATTCCTCATTGACTGAAAAGGTATATCTAGGAATTCTCCAAGGTTTAGGATTAAGTTACTTTCCTCAAGTGGGGAGCTACACTGTTTCTGCCAACCCCCTTAGGGTACCATCAGTGCAAGATCACATGACACAGAAAACACAGATGGAGCTTTCCTATGTCACCCACATGATCTAATTTGGGGCAAATCCTGAGTGAGGTCTTATATATACTTGTCATACCTAAGCCATGGTTTTTCTTCTCTAGTAATTATCACTTTCTATTCTCTCAGTGAAAGGCAACTCTCTCAGAGTCACTTAGGTGTGGAGGATGAGAATGAATTTAATTTTGGATTTCTTTACCTTAAAGGTGTATTTTTACCTTGAATTAGTTAAAAAACAGTCTGACAAAACATACGGTGGCAGAAAATAGCACATTATATCTTGAGATGACTGAAAAAAGAACTATAAAAATACTACCCTCAACAAAAATTTTGAAAGGAATGAGGACAAAATAAAGGCATTTTCAGACAAAAACCAACCAAACAAACAAACACACAAACTGAGCAAGCCCCTGTTGTGGCAATCCTGTGGAGCAAATGAACTCTCACCTAAAATTTGGTTCAGGTGTCAAGACTAATTATACCTTCCATATTCCAATAGAATATAAAAAAGATGTATAACTCACAACATGAGGTCTTCTGGAAAGAGCACAGCCAGCCTCCAAAGCTGGTCCGAAAATGCCTTCAGAGAGCAAGGGAAGAAGACTGGCTTGAGGTTTCTGTGGTGTTTCGGGGGTAGGGCTGGGGTAAAGGTTCCCGGGCACTGTTTGAACATCACACCTGTCAAAGGAGGGGGCACTGGGCTTTCTTATCAGCCTTTCTAGATGTGAGACAGGAGGGAGAAAGTGGGCCCCAGGCAAACATAAAAAGAAAAATTGCAGTCAGAACCTTTATGACAGTACATCACCCACCAACTTTAACTGAAGAAAATTCCAGAACAGCAATAAAAATATCTGATGGGGTTAAAGAAAAGATAGATCTTTAAAAAACAGACAACAGTAACATGTGAGAGGTGTGTAATAGATTTCAGTCATTCCAAGTTCCTTCTATCATCTAGGAAGAAATTAAACACTAATTTGATTGACTTAGAGTTTTGAAAAATTTAGTAACTTCTTATATAAACATTACAGATAAAAATTAATAATGTATAATATTCAAACCAGAAGAGGAAAAATTGATGATTAAACAAAGATCAATCTAAAAAACAAAGGTCGTATAGTAAAGAAAAATAAATGGAAACATGGTAGTTTAAAAACAAAATATTAGTTAACAAAATATAAATTGACTAAATGCTCCATGTTTAATGTTCCAAAATGTTTGTCATATTCTATTTTTTAAAAATTACAAGCTGTCCATAACAGACACATCTAAATATAAAGTCTCAGAAGAATTAACTGTAAAAGGATGATATAAAAATATACCCAAATGTAGCCAAGAGAAAAATGGCATCAAGAAGAGGCTTTACTAAATAGACTTGAAAGCAAAAGCAAATTACAAAAAATAGACTTTAAGGCAGAAAGTATGATAAAAAGTTTATTTCATTATGATAAAGTATTCAATTCACCCAGAATATGTAAGTATGTATGCAACTATTAATAATCTAACTAATAGAAATATAAGGAAAAATAGAAAAATCCCAAATAATAGTGGAATGTTTCAGACATGTCCACTTCAACTGATAGAACAAACGAAAATTAGTAGACAAAATATCGGTAAAAATGTTAAGCAAGTGAAAACCATTATTACCAAAATTGATTTAATACAATTATAGGAAACACTGCAGCCATGAATTCTAGGATACATGTTTATCAACACATATGGACTATTTAGAAAATGTGACTCTATCCTTGGCCGTAAACATCTGAATAAATTATAAAATCTGAAATCACAGACAACATGGAATTAAAGCTGGAAATCAGTTACATAAAGTTGAAATAAATAATAGAAATTGAAATAAAGCAACATTTCAGTGTTACCCTGAGTCAAAGAGGAACTAAGATTTGAAAGTATTTCAGTACTTGAAAGTATTTTGAACTGAGTAATGCTGATTATACTGAACACCAAAACTTGCCGTAATTAAAAGAAAATATACCAACATAACTATGCATATGTTAGGGAAGAAAGCCTGATTGGTAATGAGATAACCAAGTGTCATGTCTGAATCCAACAAAGAGCAACATAAACTTCCAAAAATATAAGAGAAAATAAATATAAAAACTGGCAATGGGCCAAAACTCCATGTAAGACCACTGCCAGAAATAGTAAGTCCACAGTAATTAGGAACATACTAAGTAAGAAAGATATTAGTAGATTAGAGCATGAAACACAGGGAAGCAACTTAAAAGTACACACAATTTGAAATATCTGTATTTGAAAAGTCGCTCCTGGGAAAGAAAAGCCTAAAATTGAGGAAGAGGCATCCTTTGGCAATCATGTGGTGAGGGGCACATGAAGTAAAAGAGGACATTTTACCAAAAACTAAAACCTAACAACTGGGGGACACACAAACATCACCCATAAACCAGCAAAACAAATCCATAGAACTGAAATTTGCTATACTGACAGAAGAGGGCACCATTGAACTAGGAATCTGTGAGCTAGCAAAAATCCACTAAAATGAGAAGAAAATTCATTGTCTTAAGGGGTTATTATAAAACATTGGATTCAATACACTTCAACTAATTGGGAATTCCCCACAATAAAATAATTATGAATCAGAGTAAGACTCTAAAGCAGCAGTACAAATGGAATAAAATATATTCAAACAGGCATTTCTGAAGATGAAAAACCACCTTGAATCAGACATCTAAAAAAAGGAATAAAAATGGACAGAGATTTGATGAAATGAAAATATAGTTAATTAAACTTACAAAATAAAGAAAAAGGTGAAAAAATAATAAGAAGACAAAAAGAATAGACACAAATGAAAATGTAATGGCAGGCATTGAAGAAAGGAGAACAGAATGAAAATGAGATAACTAAAAAAAACAAGTTCAGAAAAGAGGGGTGGAAATGGAAGTTCAGCAAAGGATGCTATTCATATAAATGAAGTTTCTGGAAAAGAAAGACAAAACAACAGGATAAACTAGTAAGATCTAATATTTAAAAGTATATTGCAAGAAATGTATGCAGTAATCAACCTGAGTTTACTGGTTCTGCTTCTCCTGAGGTTGCTCTCCTTGGCTTACAGGTGGCCACCTCCTAGCCGTGTCTTCATATGGCCTTTCTCTGTGCACACACATCACTAGTGTCACTTATAAGAACACCAGACATATTAGATTAATGGCCACCCCCTCCCCTCGACCAAATTTAACCTTAATTAACTCCTTAAATGCCTTACCTCCAAACACTTTCAAATTGGGGGTTAGGGCTTCAGCATATACATTTTTTTCCTGAGAGACACAATTCATTAAGTTACAGACATTTTAGTTGTTCCCTGTGTCTTAATTTAATTTCAGTTTAGCAGTAAGAAATTCAGTAATTTCAGCTTCCCCCATCTCTCATAGCTGGGTAACTAGGATTCCACAGGGACTTATTGCCAGTGAGGGTAAGAGTTAGATCACCTTTGTGACCAGTAGCCTTAATTTAGTGTCCATTTAGTAATGACCTATACTGGCTCTACTTTTATTATTACTTCTTTATGGTAAAAGAGATATACAAACATGGTAAAAATTTTTAAATGCAACATGATACTAAATGAGAAGACTCATCCTTCCTTCCTGCTCCACTCCCTATCACAATCCTTTTAACTTTTTCTATTTTTAGTTTTTTTTTAAATTAATTATTTATTTTTGGCTGTGCTGGGTCTTCGTTTCTGTGCGAGGGCCTTCTCCAGTTGCAGCGAGCGGGGGCCACTCTTCACAGTGCACGGGCCTCTCACTGTCACGGCCTCTCTTGTTGTGGAGCACAAGCTCCAGACATGCAGGCTCAGTAGTTGTGGCTCATGGGCCCAGTTGCTCTGTGGCATGTGGGATCTTCCCAGACCAGGGCTTGAACCGATGTCCCCTGCATTAGCAGGCAGATTCTCAACCACTGCACCACCAAGGAAGCTAAAAGGATTGTTTTCTATATATAGTAGTGTGTATATGTTAATCCCAATCTCCTAATTTATCACTTCCCCCCATGTTTTCCCTTTGGTAACCATAAATTTGATTTTGAGAACTGTGAGTCTGTTTCTGTTTTGTAAATAAGTTCATTTTTATTAGATCCTACATATAAGTGATATGATCTGTTATTTGTATTTCTCTGTCTGACTTACTTCACTTAGTAATAGATAACTAATAAGGACCTATTGTATAGCACAGGGAACTCTACTCAATATTCAGTAATAATCTATGTGGGAAAAGAATCTAAAAAAGAATGGAGATATATATATATATATATATATATATATATATATATATATATATATATATATATAAAACTGATTCACTTTGTTGTACACCTGAAACTAAACAACACTGTAAGTCAACAATACTCCAATAAAAATTTTTTTAAAAAGGACTGTTTATGCTGTATGTTACTGAAAATAGTTCAAACTGGCTTTAAAAGAAAAAGAAAGTATGGTCTTTGATAAATGAAAAATTGGGGGTTAGTCTGGATCCAGGTTTCAAATCAGATGATCAGGCTTCTCCATGTCTTTGACATTCTCTCTCTCCTGTGGGATGAACTACTCTGAGTCACATGATTACTTCTACTGCATGGACTTGGGATAGATAATGAGTTTTCTGTAAAGGGAGAAGGAGCTGTAACAGAAGGGAAAAGGGAGATAGGTAAGCAAAGCACTATATTGGTGGTCAATAACACTTTAATGGATTTAACAATTTAGAGAATGTTTAACTCCTTACTGTGAGATTATTACTAATCTCACCATTACTTCTGCTCCATAACTTTCAAACTCCATGCAGTTAATTCCCAGTATCTGTGGTAGTGACATACTACAAAGTCACCACAATCACTGAATTAGCCAATACTGAACCATTCCTCCCTGGGAAAATACAGAGTTAGGTTCATGTGAGCCTCTGGTCACAACACTTTCATCAACTGATCAATGCCTAGCCTTGTTTTGTGTGTGTTTCTGTTTAAAGGCACCTTATTTAATATATATTGTTGATTCACTAACATTGAACTCATGGCCAATGGGACTGAACAAAGCTTATCTAACACATGTGAAGGTGCATTTCACCCTTCTTGTACTTAGGAACAATAGACCCTCTTCATCACTATGCTGGGGCTGTTTTGAACGTGAAATCACCAACAAAAAGCACAAAAATGTAAAACACATGGCACTAAGTAGACTGCAAAGAGAACACTTATTTAGAGTAGGAGAGCTGAACTGAGAAAGCAGAGCTTGCCTGGTCCACCTCGGCTGGGAACCTGCATGGTAGGCGACTCAAATTTCCACTGCTCTGCACATGTCTGCAAATGATTGCAGAAGCATCATGAGTATTGATTCAGGGGCTACAAATTACTCGGGGGTTATAAATACCAATTGAGCAAGTCAGCAAATTGGCAAATACAGAATCTGAATAAGGAAAGTATAGCATAGGAATGAGGTCGATTCCTATTTTATTAATTCTGTACTGCTTGAGGGAGAATGATCCAAGGCTAGCATCAAATATGCTCTCTTTTATTTTTTTATTTTTTATTTATTTTTTGGGGGAGTAAGTGGGCCTCTCACTGTTGTGGCCTCTCCCTTTGCGGAGCACAGGCTCCGGATGCGCAGGCTCAGCGGCCATGGCTCACGGGCCTAGCTGCTCTGCGGCATGTGGGATCTTCCCAGACCGGGGCACAAACCCGTGTCCCCTGCATTGGCAGGCGGACTCTCAACCACTGCGCCTCCAGGGAAGCCCAAATATGCTCTCTTTTAAATGTCACAAAAGTATTTAGTGTTTATTTTGTGCACGTTTTATTTGTTTTCCTTACCGTTTCTAATTTCCTTTCTCTTATCTTATTGAAAAATGACCATTGGCCTTTTTCATTCCATCCTTAAGTTCTGCTAACTAATCCTCCTATTTGTTCAGTGATCTAGTTTGAACGGAGAGTTTTCTAAGCCTTCTGCACAGTTATATTCATGGGCTTTCCTTTCATGACAGGCTGGCAGAACTGCTGGCAATCTCAGTACAGTTCTCAAAGTTACCGCCTCTGACTTTTCTCCAGTCGGGGTTTCTTATTATGTAATGAAGCTAAGACAGGGAAGGCAGAGTGGATTCAAAGACAATTAAAACAATAAAGGGGTATGAAACAACAGACTAGACTTCCTAACATTTATGCACAAGTTTTCCTCACATTCTCTCCATCATTATTCACTGCACAAATGCCACCCCATTTCCACTCTTTCCCAGTGACTAGAATGTAAAAACTAAACAATCACTTTCTCTCGTCCATGCCTATGTTTCCAATCATCTTGTTAACCTAGATCTGTTTTGCTGACCAAGTCATATTCACTTCCTTATGATTTAGCACAATGATTTCTATGGACACGATTCATTTAACAAAGCATATTCAAGCACATTCGACCTTTACAAAATATAATACCTTATATATTTTTCTATTTAACATAATAAAATACCTTATGTTATAACGACAGATTTTCTTCCAGATCAAAATTACCCAGTTAGACTCTTTGGTATTCAGAAGAAACTGACTTCATCCCTCCCAGCCCAGGGGATTTACAGCTAACAAATTCTAGGAATATTTCAGTCCAATGTAATAGATGGCTCTGTGAAGTGGATTTCTAATCCTAGATCAGGGAACAAACAGATGACCTTAAAGATAATTCTTTTTTTAAAAATTTTATTGAAGTATAGTCGATTTACAGTGTGGTGTTAATTTCTGCTGTACAGCAAAGTGATTCAGTTACACATATATATATTCTTTACCATTATGGTTTATTACAGAGTATTGAATATAATTCCCTGTGCTATACAGTAGGACCTTGTTGTTTATCTATCCTATAAAGATGATTCTTTCCAGTAATTATATGAAGGATTGAAGGTGTTAGCTAATGTTATGGTGGTAATCAATTTGCAATATATGAGTGTCAAATCAACATGTACACCTTAAAATTACAAAATGTTATATATCAATTATATCTCAATAAAGTTAGGAGATATAAAAAGATAGATTCTTATTCTAAGACCAGTTTATGTATTTATCATATGTCTCCCTTCACCAGAATGTTATCTCTATGAGAAGGGTTTCTTTATTCACCATTGATTCACCTGTGCCTTGCCCCTTGTAGGCTCTTAGTAAACATTTTTGGAATGGATGGATGTTACCTATAGCTGCACAAAAAATCACCCCCAAACTTAGTGGCTTAAGAGAAAGCAATACCTATCATTTTATCATGATCTCTTATGGTTCTAGAAGTCGGCTGGGTTCAGCTGTAGAAGTGTTTGTTTGTTTGTTTTTCTTACTTTAACCTATCTAGGCTTTTACAAAAAGAATTGGAGTATAGTTGATTTACAATGTTGTGTTAGTTTCGGGTGTACAGCAAAGGGATTCAGATATATATATATATTCTTTTTCAGATTATTTTCCACTTTAGGTTATTACAAAATATTGAGTAGAGTTCCCTGTGCTATACAGGAGGTTCTTGTTGGTTATCTATTTTATATATAGTGGTGTGTAATCCCAAACTCCTAATTTATCCCTCTTCCCCACAGTGGTTCTTGATCAAGGTCTCTCATGTGTCTGTGGTTAGATAGGTGGCTGCAGCTGAAATTAGCTTGTCTGGAAGTTGCTGCTGGCTGTCAGGAGGCACTGTCAGCCAGAACACCTACACAAAGCCTTTCTGAGCTTCCCCATAGTGTGGTGGTTAGGTTCCAAGGGCAGATTTCTCAAGGAAATGATGAGGAAGCATGTGCATTTTCATGAACTAGCCTTGGAAGTCACACATCATCCCTCCTATCATGAAGTTCCATTTACATTGAAGGGGAGAAATATAGCCCCCATCACTAGATGGAAGGTGTGTCCATGCTGTATTTCATGAGAATGTGGGATGAAATATACTGTGGTGGTTACCTTTGAAAAGCTCAGTCTTCCATGAAGGCTGACCAACAACAAATTACACTTGTTCATTAGCACATAGGAGACACCCCCAAGTTGCATGAAAAATAAGGTAGAGAAACCTTGAACGGGGATGAAGAGTCTCTGGTAGCACATAGGTCATATGGTGAAGATGCAGAACTGCAGTGTGAATGTTTCATAAATCTTGTCATGGTTGTAGTACTTAGAGAGACCATCCAGGGGCATGCAGGCAACGAGGACATGGAGCAAGCGGAGGTCAGCCTCCCCCTCCTCTACTTCAATTAGAACATCTCCATCTTTAATTTGCCTGTTGATATAAACACAGAACTTTGGTTCTGCGTGACGATTCACTTGAAGCATTCTGCTGCTTCAAAGGTTGGTAAACTGCAGAAGTGTGTAAGATTAAACACATGCAAAATGCTTGATTTGTGTCAAGCCAGCTGCTGCCAATGTTTTTTTTTTTTTATTTGTCATTTTCAGAGAAATTGATGGTAAATATTGAGAGGGAATTCCAAGGAAATGAATGGAATTACATAACATTCATGCCAATACTTAATCTTTCAGGTATCAGATGTTGCTTGTTCCCTCGGATCCTTCTGGCTACTACTATGAGTTGGATTTGGTACTTTTTTATAAAAAAGTAACTGTTTACGTGAATGTCCTTACTTGTTAGGGTGCCCATCTTCCAGAAAGACCACCATTCACCTTAAGCATCACATGCCACATTCCTGTTAGTCTCTTATTCAGAAAAAAAAGGAGGCAAAGGGAATACATTCATTTTCCTTATTGGACACTCCTTTAGCAAAAGTTTATGGATATTTTCTTCATTATTTACCATCTAAGTATGAATAACAAAGAGTTATGTTGTAAATTAGAAGAGCAAAACCATGCTAAGGAAAGCTCTTGTATTTGGCAGGACAGACTAAACTTGCAGCATGGTAATACACAACATGTAAATATCAGTGACTGAACGCAGTAGTTACTTTTGTTCCTGCAATGTTGGTGTAGCTCAGACTAATCTCCTTTGCTGCCTTCCACTTGAGAACTCAAACATACAGGCTTCTTTGCTCTTGTGAGTCCACCATCTCAGTGTAGCCATAACAGGGAGAAAAAATACTAAAAGTGGAAGAAGAGCTTTTTGCTACCTCAGCCCAGAAGTGATCTTTCAGATCACTATCCACTGATTAGGGTTAGTTCTGTGATCCTAGGTGAGTGCAAAGCAGCTAGAAGCTGTGATCTTTGTGCCCAGGAAGGAGAGGAGACTCTATAAGTGCCTGCTGTATCATCAAATGTTGTCATGATTTTCGCAATCTTTTTGGAATGTAATGAGGATACTCTTTAACCCTGTAATTCTATCCTTGGAGACCTAGAAAATTATTCTAAAGAAACAACCTCCACCCAAACAACAAAAGGTATCTCTTTGACCTCCCATAACAATCTAGGCATTGATCTGCCATCGTTCACACTGCATTATTTTATTATTATGCATTTCTGTGTCTGAACTTCACACTAACCTGTGAAATCTTTAAGTCATGATCAGGATCTAATTTAGTTTTGAATCTCAAGCCGTAGAGATGCATAAAGTTAACCAACAGTGTAAGCTGGAAAATAGATATCTATAGTGAGAGGCATTTATAAGAACAAAATGCCCATCTACATTTGTCACGTCTTAGTTATGTACAGCTGGTAGAGAGGTCTCTGAGATGTCATGTAGGAAAATATTTCATGCCAGAGTTTAGTCTTCAGTTGGGCTTGAAAGACTAATAAAGGATATGGATGGAAAGTAAAGACGATATTGGATGCAGCCTTTACCTAGATATGGTAATTCACAAACGCTGGCTGGTTCAGGGAGCCAACACTGACTGATATATATCTGCAGATTCAGGTCAACCAGCAATGGGGTCTAAAATTACCCTTGTAGTCCTTTTTCTTTTTCTAGTGGATCCTGGGAGGAAATGGGGTGGGAGTACATATAGGTATTTATAAATGGCATCCTTTATCCTTTTCACCACCCTCACCTCTGGTTCTGATTTGCCTGTCAACTTACCCACTCATCTTGAACACCCAAGGGCTCTTCAATTTGTGTAGTCACTTCTGACTCCTAGGGCTGTGGTCTTTCCTTGCAATAGGTTGGATCTCACACTAACCCAGTCAGACCATTGGGAACCAGGATGATGCCTCTGGTCTGACTTGGGGTATTATTATTATTTGAAGACACCTGCTTTCTTCCCTTGTCTTAGACAGCAGTAGGTGCCTCCTTATGTATAGACATTGATCCAGAATCCTCCTGGGAGACAGAGAAAACCAAACAGTCTAGAACTTTAGGGTATGCAAGATTGAGTAAGTTGGCAGGCAGAGTCTAATCCATTCCATACCCACATTGGTTTCTTTGCCCAGCCCCTAAATGTCCCCCTCTTCACCACCAGTCTAGCATTGAGGTCCTAACATGTGTCTAAAGGAACATACCTGAAATATAGGTAGTATGATTTCAGGAACAGCACAGAATTTAAGAAACAGAGATGAGAGTGCATATAGTATATACAGAAGTGGTCATAGAAATCAGAGAGTGAAGCAAATGATTTCCACTGGAGATGGTATGAGTTCAGTCTTGAAAGGAAGGAGGGAGCTATGTTAAGGGGCACCTTGCATGCTCAGTGAACAGAGTGTGAATTTACCATGTAGAGAAGAAGTTAGTCTGGTGTAATTCACAGAACGTGACATTGTTAGTAAGCCTGGCTTGGGTCTTTTAATCTCAGCTCTGTCATTCATTTCTTCTGTGGCTGTCCAAACAACTAATTTTCTAAGTCTACTTTTCCCCCTGCAAATTGAGCATTCCCTTTCTGCTGAGTTGTTGTGACAGTTAGAGTCAATGAACCTAAAAAAAATGAGCACAGTGCCTGACAAAGAGCAAGTATTTACAGTGAGCTAAATTATCATTGAGAATTAGGGAGAATATGTGGGAAAGAGTGGTATTTTAGGAAGGATGACTTGACTGCTTCCTGGATGGGATTGTAGCTGTGGCATACTACAAAGGCAAGGAGAATCAATCAGTATACTATATAAAAATAAAGAACCAAGTTTGGACTCAGACATAGCCTATGGGAAGTAAAAAGAATGGAGAAAAAGCAGTGATCTTTGTGTGTGTCCCCACATGTCAAACTTACGTAAATGGGAAGATGTTGGGGCTGAGTAAGCAGGTTTGTGGTGATGATGAAACTTAACTTTAGAAAGTGGTCTTTGACATCAAAGTGGTGAGTCCAAGAGGATATGTGTGTCTGAAGCACAAGAGGAAGGTTAATGTTTGGAATTGGGAATTTTCTGTGCAGAAGTCATACTGGAAACAATGAGAGTGGTTATGATCTGTTCCAAGCACTAAACACATGCTTCTAAAGGTCAGGAGGAAAACACCAATGAAGACACAGATATGCATATCTCAGTACTGAAGTGGTAGACACAGATGCACACATCTTGAGGATGGAATGGTACTCTGGTGTCTAAAGAAGCAGTATCAGGACCATCCTTAAAGAAACCCCTGTTCCTGGATCCATACTTGCTGTTCCCATGCCACCACAAGGGGGCGCCAACACTTCACTCCTCTCTGCAGCTTTTGGAGATCAATTAAGTTCAAGAAGAAATTCAGGGCCATTTACTGTCTACTTGACTGAAGGGATTTTGCATGATAATTTACATAGGCAGAATTTGTAAAATGAACCGAAAGCAGGACTATGTATTTCCCTAGAACATGGGCCAATTATCACAGAGAGCTATTAGCCGCTCTCTTGGAGTAATTAATCAGAGTAAATTAATAACTAATTTCTGCTTTTTAAGGTCTCTTTTGTTTAGATCTGCTTGTGCAGAAACGTCTTCACCTTTTCCCAATGACAAATTCATATATTAATTACCATTTTAATGCTAAACATCATGACTTTCAGGAAAATTAGCTTTTAGAATTTTTTTCAGCAAAATTAAATCATCTGCTCTGAATATTCTAATTTCACAGAAGAAAGGAGAGGGACAAGAGGGGAGGAGAAGGGAGGGGAGGGAGAGAATGATGCTGGTAATGAAGTCCCAGGGTCTCCTAATTGGTGATGTCCCTTGGGATTTTCTCAGGGTCCTTAGTGTCTGAGCTATTTACTGAAGTAAAATAAACATACAGAAAAGTGTATGTATTATAAATGTATGGCTCTATAAAATTAACAGCACCCCAGAAGCTTCCCTTAATATAAATTTGTATCATACAGAATATACTTGTGTTTGGCTTCCTTTGATCAAGATTAAGTTTGTGAGGCTCATCCTTATTTTGGTGAACGGTGGTCATTTCCTTCACTCTCACAGCTGTGTAGTATTCCACTGTGTCAGGATATCATGATTTTTTATGCATTCAACTGTAAATGGATATTTGGGTAGTTTCAAGTGTTGTACCAGTGCTGCTATGACCAGTCTTGTACACCTTTTTGTGAATGTGTGCATGCATTTATGTCAGGAATGTAAACAAGGGTAGAATTGCTGGATCATGCATATGTTCAACTTTGGACCAGACTGCTAAATAGTTTTCCAAAATGATTATGTCAACTTACAATCCCATCAACAGTATATAACAGTTCCAGTTGCTCTAAATCCTTGCTAACACTTGGTATTTTTCTCCTTTTCATTACAGCCATTCTGGTGAATATATTTTGCAGTTTTACTACACATTTCCTTACTAACCAATGGAGTAGTATGAAAAGATAACATCTTTTCACATGTATATTAACCATTTTGAAACTGTTTTTGAACACTGTTCAATTATTTTGAATATTTAAAAAGAATTGGATACCTTGCCTCTTATTGCTTTATAATATAGTATATCATTATATATTGTAGATATAAATCATCTGTCAGAAATTACCTACTCCAAATAATTTCTCTCAATCTATAGATCTTATTTTCACTGTCTTAGTGGGGCCTTTTGATAAGCTGAACTTCTTGATTTTAAGATAGTCTATATATTATTTACCCTTTGTAATTATTCCATTTTGTGTGCTATTTAAGAAGTCTTTGTCTAAGCCAAGGCTGCAGTGATGTTTTCCTGTGTTTTCTTAAGAATGCTTTATTGTGTACCATTCACATTTAAGTCTGCAATCCATCTTCACAAGGTTTTTGAGTGTGGTGTGAGTTGGGATTCAACTTCACCTTTCAGTAAGGCAACCAGATGATTCAGCAACATTTATTGATGAGACTTTTCCTTCCCAGTGAACTGTAGTGACTTCCTCGTCATAAATCAGGTGACCACCTACATTTGTACCTGTTTCTGGACTCTTCTAGTGCACTAGTTTGTTGTCTATTCTTCTGTCACTACCACATCGCATCCATTACTCTAGTTTTATAATAGATTATGATAGTTGATTTTGTCAACTCACTCATGGCATGCCCCTCAAGATTTCCCCTGGCTTTTCTTATCCTTTTGCATTTCCTTGCAAATTCTGGAAACAGTTTTCAAAATCTCCCCCAAAATCTTGATGGGATTTACTGTAATTAGGTAGAATCTATAGATTAATTGGGAAGAAACTGATATCTCTACAATATTAAGACTTTCAGTCAATGAACATGGCATATCCCTCCATTTATTTGAGACTCTTTAAGCAACATTTTGTAGTTTTCAGTGTAGCGGTCTCACGTATAGATTGATAGATTTTCCCCTTGGTATTTGATGTGTTTTAGTGCCATGGTAAATGGTACCATTTTAAAAATCTGTTTTCCATTGGTTTGTCATTGGTGTGTAGAAATACAATTTTGTTTTGTTTTTATTTACCTTGTCTCCAACAGTCCTGCTAATTTCTTTGAAGTTTTGTTAACATACCCATTCTGCAAATAGGGCCAGTTTTATCTCTTCTTTTGTAGTTGTTAGTATACATTGAATATTTATATCTTTTCATACCTTACTGAACTTTCTAGAATATTATTACAATACTGAATAGAAGCCATGGCTTTAGGCACCCGTGTCACATTATTGTTCTTGAAGGAAAGCTTTCAATAAGTCATCATTAAGTGTGATGTTTACTGTATGACGTTTGTAGATTTTAAAAATAAAATTAAATTACCTTCGATTTCCAGTTTGTTAAGCATTTTTATCTTGTATGATTGTTGAATTTTGGGAAAAACTTAATCATGTGATTTTTCTTCATTTTTCTTGTTTATGTGGTGAATTACACCAATTGATTTTTTACTGTTATAACAACCTTGCATCCCTAGACTTAATGACACTTGATCATAGCACATTATTCCTTTATTGCTTATTCTCATTTCTAATATTTTTTAGGATTATTGAATCTATGTACATGAAAGAAGTTATTTTATAATTTTCTTCTTGGTAATGTTCTTGTCTTGGTTTGGTATCATATTGTCTTCTTTTTGTATTATATCATAGCTCATTAAAAAAGTGGGAAGCCTTTCCTGTTTTTCTATGTCCCATAAAAACTTTGTCAAAGATTGGGAATGTATTTTTTGAAATATTTGAATTACTTAGTTATTAAATCCAACTGATCTGAAAGTTTACTTGTGGGAGGGTTTTAAAGTAATAGTTCAGGGCTTCCCTGGTGGCACAGTGGTTGAGAGTCCGCCTGCCGATGCAGGGGACACGGGTTCGTGCCCCGGTCCGGGAAGATCCCACATGCCGCAGAGCAGCTGGGGCCGTGAGCCATAGCTGCTGAGCCTGTGCGTCCGGAGCCTGTGCTCCACAACAGGAGAGGCCACAACAGTGAGAGGCCCACGTACCGCCATAGTTCAATTTCTTTAATATATTTTCAGCTTATTCAAATTTTCGTTTTCTTCTATCAGTTTTGATAAAACTCCGTTTTTGGGGAATTTGTCCATTTCATCCAAAAGGTCATTTTTAATCATCACAAAAGTTTTACAATATCTTATTATCATTTTTGATGTTGGGAGCAACTGTAATGATTTTCTCTTTTTCATTCCTGATACTGCTAATTTGTGTCTTTATTTATCAATTTTACTATTTTTCAAAAGACCAACTTTTGGCTTTGTTTACATTTTAATATATACACTAAGAGTGGTGTGTGTGCATGTGTGTGTGTGTGTATGTATTGAATATTTGTTAAATGTTCCATTTATTTAACATTTAACATTTGTTAAATGTTCCAATATTTGTTAAATGTTCCATTTAATGAAATGTTCAATTTTCTCTTCTACTTTCCCTATGCTTGATTTGGTTTTGTAACTATTTGATATGGAAATTTAAATCACTTATATTCAGCCTCTCTTCAATACTTTTATATGGATTTAAGACACAAGTAGCTCTTTAAGCACTCCCTTTTCTACATTAAAAATTGCTACTGATTTCTTTTTTATCCCACAGCAGCAATTTTCTGCCATGGTATGAAGGGCCCAAGTCTTGTTTCTTTGTCTCTAATTTGCCTAAAATTGATAAATATCCTGAGGTGAAAGGGACTTTTTACCATTGCCAGTTTATCTCTCACTCAGGGCTTTAACTCTTGCCTGTTTTTATCATCTGTAAATAGCTATAGACCCTAGTTACATCACACTGTCAGTCCCGGTATTGGCAAGTTGTGTCTGCTCTTTGTTACTCCTGATCAGTCTGCCTAGAGTGTTTTTAATTTTATTCATATTCTTAAAGGGGAAGTCTTTCATTTCATTGTATTTCTGATTTTTTTTTTCTGTTTTGTATTTCATTGATCTCTGCTCTGCTCTTCATTATTTCCTCTCTTTTGCTACTTTGGGTTTGATTTGCCTTTCTTTTGCTAGACTCTTCAGTTGGAAGCTGAGATCTTTGAATTGAGACTTTTTTCTCATATAGGGGATTAGTGCTACAATTTTGCCCTAGTACTGCTTTAGCAGCATCCCACAAATATTAATGGTATGTTTTAGTTTTCATCTAGCTAAAAATACACTCTAATTCTCCTTTGGTTACTCTTATGACCCACAGGGTATATAGAAATATATTAGTTAGTTTCCAGTTATTTGGAGATTGTCCTGCTATCTCTCTGTCATTAATTTCTAATTTAATTCCACTGTGGTCAGAGAATATACTTTGTATGATTTGAACCCTTGTAATTTCATGTTTTGTTTTCTGGCCTCAAATATGGCCTTTCTTGGTAAGTTTTTCCTATTCGCTTAAAAAGAATATGTATTTTTCTGTTTTTTGGTTTTTTGTGGGTTTTTTTTGTGGGACTGGTTTATAAATGCTAACTGATTTTCTGTCTACATGTTCTATCATTTTTTGAGAGAGGGATATAAAAATATCTGACTACAGTTTTGAATTTGTCTATTTCTCCTTGCAATTCTATCAGTATTTTGATTTATATATTTTGAAACTCTGTTAAGTGTTTAGGATTTTTTTATAGCCTCCTAATGAATTGACTCCTTCCTTTATCATTATGAAATGCCTTTTATGCTTCATAATATTATATGCCCTGAAATATATTTTGCTTTATATTAATATAATCTCCACAACTTTTTTGTAATAGTGTTACATTTTACTTATTTGTGTTTTGTAGGCAGCATATAGTTGAATCTTGCTTTTTTATCCAGTTTGACAATCTCTTCCTTTTACTTTAGGTATTTTGACCATTTATATGTAATATGATTATTGTTAGAGTTTGATTTAAATCTACTAACTTACTCTTTGTGTTCTATTCATCTCATCTGTTTACTGTTCTCTTTTTTTGCTATATTATTTGAAATGTTTAAAATAATTTATTGAGATGAAATGCATATGACATAAAATTACCTACTTTAAAGCCAATAATTCAGTGGAATCTACTACACTCAAAATGTTGTACCACCATCACCTCTATCTAGTTCCAACACATTTTAATTACTGCCAAATAAACCCCTTACCCATTAAGCAATTACTCCTTCTTCCTCTGGCAGCCACAAATATGCTTTCTGTTTCTATTGATTTACCTACTCTGGAACTATAGAATATGTGACCATTGTGTCTGACTTCTTTCACTTAGCATGCTTTTGAGGTTCATCCACATTGTAGCATGTAACAGTACACCATTCCATTGCATGGCTGAATAATGTTCCATGTGTGGATGTAACAAACTTGTTTATCTATTCATCTGTTAATGGGCATTTTGACTGTTTCCACCTTATGCCTATTGTGAATAGTGCTGCTATGAAAATTTGTATATAGGTAATTGTTTAAATACCTGTTTTCAGTACTTTTGGTATATACTTAGCTGTGCAATTTCTGGGTCATAAGGCAATTCTATGTTCTCAAAGTTACTTTGAGAAACTGGCAAACTATTTCCACAGTGGCTTTACCATTTTGCATTCCCACCAGCAATAACTGGTTTCTTCACATTCTCACCAACACTTTCCATTTTCTAGATTATCACCAACTTAGTGGGTATGAAGTGAAATGTTGTGGTTTTAAATAAATTTCCCTAATGACTAATTATGCAGAGTATGTTTTCATGTGCTTATTGATCATTTGCATAGATTTATTTTTGAGAAATATCTGTTCAAATCCTTTATCCATTTATGAATTAGGTTGTTTGTCTTGTTGAGTTGTAAAAGTTCTTTCCATATTCTGGATATTAGAGAATACAATTCACAAATATTTTTTCTCATTATACAAATTGTCTTTTCACTCTCTTGATTGTGTCCTTTGATGCACAAAATGCTTAAATTTCATGAAGCCCATTTTATCTAATTTTTCACTTGTTGCTCATGCTTTTGGTGTCATATCTAACAATCCATTGCTAAATCTAAAGTCATGAAAATTTACCCATAGATTATCTTCTTAGAGTTTTATAATTTTAGCTCTTACATTTAGGTTACCAATAAATTTTGAGTTAATTTTTGTTTGTGGTGAGAGTTATGGGTCCAATTTCATTCTTTGGCATGTGGATATCCAGCTGTCCCAGCACCATTTGTTGAATAGGCTACCATTTCCTCATTGAGTGGTCTTGGAACGCTTGTCAAAAATCAGTTGATCATACATATGGGTTTATTTCTGGACTCTCAATTTTATTCCATTGGTCCATATGCCAGTACCACACCTTATAATTCTTTTTATTTCTGTAATGTCAGTGATGCTGGCCCCTCTTCCATTCCTGCCTTTAGTAATTTGAGTCTTTTTATCTTCTTCATTCTAGCTAAACATTCATACATTTTGTTCATCTTTTCAAAGAACCAACTTTTAGTTTCTCTAATTTTTTGTTTTCTATTTTATGTAATTTTTTTCTGCTCTAATCTTTATTATTTCCTTCTTTTCACTTACTTTGATTTAATTTGCTCTTCTTTTTTTAAAAAAAAATTTATTGGAGTATACTTGATTTACAATGTAGTGTTAGTTTCTGCTGTACAACAAAGTGAGTCAGTTATACATATACATATATCCACTCTTTATTAGATTCTATTCCCATATAGGTCATTACAGACTACTGAGTAGAGTTCCCTGTGCTATAGAGTAGGTTTTTTTATCAGTTATTTATTTTATATAAAGTAGTGTGTATATCTCAATACCAATCTCCCAATTTATCCCTCTCAACTCCCACATTCATAACCATAAGTTTGTTTTCTACAATCTGTGACTCAATTTCTGTTTTGTAAATAGGTTCATTTGTACCATTTTTTTAGAATCCACATATAAGAAATATCATATGATATTTGTCTTTCTCTCTTTGACTTACTTCACTCAGTATGACAATCACTAGGTCCATCACTGTCACTGTAAATGGCATTATTTCATTATTTTTTATGGCTGAATAATATTCCATTGTATATATGTACCATGTCTGCTTTATCCGTTCCTCTGTCAATGGACATTTAGCTTGCTTCCATGTCCTGGCTATTGTAAATAGTGCTGCAATGGACATTATGGTGCATGTATCCTTTCATATTATGGTTTTCTCCAGATATGTACCCAAGAATTGCTGAACCATATGGTAGCTCTCTATTTAGTTTCTTAAGAAATCTCCATACTGTTCCCCATAGTAGCTGTACCAATTTACATTCCCACCAACAGTGTAGGAGGGTTCCCTTTTCTCCACATGCTCTGCAGCATTTATTGTTTGCAGATTTTTTGATGCTGGCCATTCTAACCAGTGTGAGATGATACCTCATTGTAGTTTTGATTTGAATTTCTCTAATAATTAGTGAACTTGACTGAGCATGTTTCATGTGACTCTTGGCCATCTGTATTTCTTCTTTGGAGAAATGTCTATTTAGATCTTCTGCCCATTTTTTCATTGGGTTGTTAGTTTTTTTTGATATTGAGCTGCATGAGATGCTTGTATATTTTGGAGATTAATCCTTTGTCAGTTGCTTCATTTAAAATATTTTCTCCCATTCTGAGGGTTGTATTTTCATCTTGTTTATGGTTTCTGTTGCTGTGAAAAAGCTTCTAAGTTTTATCAGGTCCCATTTGTTTATTTTTGTTTTTGTTTCCATTACTCTAGGAGGTGGGTCAAAAAGAATCTTGCTGTGATTTATGTCTTAAAGTGTTTTGCCTATGTTTCCCTCTAAGAGTTTTATAGTATCTGGCTTTACATTTAGGATTTAAATCCATTTTAAGTTTATTTTTGTGTATGGTGTTAGGGAGTGTTTTAATTTCATCCTTTTACATGTAGCTGTCCAGTTTTCTCAGCACCACTTATTGAAGAGGCTGTCTTTTCTCCATTGTATATTGTTGCTTCCTTTGTCAAATATAAGGTAACCATATGTGCATGGGTTTATCTCTGGGCTTTCTATCCTGTTCCATTGATCTATATTTCTGTTTTTGTACAAGTACCATACTGTCTTGATTACTGTAACTTTGTAATATAGTCTGAATTCCAGGAGCCTGATTCCTCCAGCTCCGTTTTTCTTTTTCAAGATTGATTTGGTTATTCTGGATCTTTTGTGTTTCCATATAAATTGTAAAAATTTTTGTTCTTGTTCTTTGAAATATGTCATTGGCAGCTTGATAGGGATTTCACTGAATCTGTAGATTGCTTTGGGTAACATAGTCATTTTCACAATGTTGATTCTTCCAATCCAAGAACATGGTATATCTCTCCATCTGTTTGTATCATTCTTGATTAATTTCATCCGTGTCTTATAGTTTTCTGCATACAGGTGTTTTGCCTCCATAAGTAGCGTTATTCCTAGGCATTTTATTCTTTTTTTTTGCAATGGTAAATCCGAGTTTTTCCTTAATTTCTCTTTCAGATTTTTTGTTGTTAGTGTATAGGAATGCAAGAGATTTCTGTGCATTAATTTTGTATCCTGATATTTTACAAAATTCAATGATTAGGTCTAGTAGTTTTCTGGTAACATGTTTAGGATTCTCTCTGTATAGTATCATGTCATCTGCAAACAGTGACAATTTTACTTCTTCTTTTCCAATTTGGATTCCTTTTATTTCCTTTTCTTCTCTGATTGCTGTGGCTAGGACTTCGAAAACTATGTTGAATAATAGTGGCAAGAGTGGACACCCTTGTCTTAGATGTTCCTGATCTTAGAGGAAATGGTTTCAGTTTTTCACCATTGAGAATTATGTTGGCTGTGAGTTTGTCATATATGGCCTTTATCATGTTCAGGTGGCTTCCCTCTATGTCAACTTTCTGGAGAGTTTTTATAATAAATAGGTGTTGAATTTTGTGAAAAGCTTTTTCTGAATCTCTTGAGATTATCATATAGTTTTTATACTTCAGTTTTTTAATATGGTGTATCACATTGATTGTTTTGTGTATATTGAAGAATTCTTGCATTCCTGGGATAAACATCACTTGATCATGGTGTATGATCCTTTAATGTGCTGTTGGATTCTGTTTGCTAGTATTTTGTTAAGGGTTTTTGCATCTATGTTCAGCATTGATATTGGCCTGTAGTTTTCTCTTTTTTTGTGACATCTTTGTGTGATTTTTGTATCAAGGTGATGGTGGGCTCATGTCCCACCCTCTGCTATATTTTGGAAGAATTTGAGAAGGATAGGTGTCAGCTCTTCTGTAAATGTTTTATAGAATTCACCTGTGAAGCCATCTGGTCCTGGGCTTTTGTTTGTTGGAAGATTTTTAATCACAGTTTCAATTTCAGTGCTTGTAATTTATCTGTTCATATTTTCTGTTTCTTCCTGGTTCCATCTTTGAGGATTGTACTTTTCTAAGAATTTGTTCATTTCTTCCAGGTTGTCCATTTTATTGGCATATAGTTGCTTGTAGTAGTCTCTCATGATTCTTTTATTTCTGCAGTGTCAGTTGTTACTTCTCCTTTCTCATTTCTAATTCTGTTGATTTGAGTCTTCTCCCTTTTTTTCTTGATGAATCTGGCTTATCAAGATTGTCTGGTTTATCAAATTTTCTTATCTTCTCAAAGAACCAGGCTTTAGTTTTATTGATCTTTTCTCTTGTTTCCTTCATTTCTTTTTCACTTATTTTTGATCTGATCTTTATGATTTCTTTCCTTCTGCTTTCGGTTTTTTTTTGTTCTGTTTGTTTTGTTTTCATTTTCTAATTGCTTTAGGTGTAAGGTTAGGTTGTTTATTTGAGATTTTTCTTGTTTCTTGAGGTAAGATTGTATTGATATAAACTTCCCTCTTAGAACTGCTCTGCTGCACCCCATAGTTTTTGGGTCATCGTGTTTTCATTGTCATTTTTTTGTAGGATTCTTTTTTAGTTCCTCTTTGATTTATTCAGTGATCTCTTGGTTATTTACTACTGTATTGTTTAGCCTTCCTGTATTTGTATTTTTTACAGTTTTTTTCCTGTAATTGATATCTAGTCTCATAGCATTGTGTTCAGAAAAAATATTTCATATGGTTTCAATTTTCTTAAATTTCCCAAGGCTTGATTTGTGACCCAAGATATGATCTATCCTGGAGAATGTTCCATGTGTACTTGAGAAGTAAATGTATTCTATTGTTTTTGAATAGAATGCACAGGCTCCCGGAGGGTATGGGTAGTGACCTGTGTCTGCACACAGGATCCTTGGTGGCAGCAGTGGCAGGTGTAGCAGGCCGTTCCCACCTCTGGGGTCTGTGAGATGACAGCTGTGGCTCATACCCATCTCTGGAGCTCACTTAGGCAGTGCTCTGCCATCTGTGGGCACACAGAACAGGACACCTTTCTCTTCATGCCCACTGAAACAATGGTCTCTTGCCTCTCCAGACCTTTTTCCAGGACTCCCTCCCAGCTAGCTGTGGCACACTAGCCCCCTTCAGGCTGTCTTCACATAGCCAACCCCAGTCCTCTCCCTGGGGTCTGACCCCCAAAGCTTGAGCCTTAGCTCCCAGGCCTCACCCACCCCAGCGCGTAAACAGACAAGCATCTCAGGCTGGTGAGTGCTGGTTGGCACCAATCCTCTGTGCAGGAATCTCTCCGCTTTGCCTTCAGCACCCCTGTTGATGCTCTGTCCTCTGTGGCTCTGAAGCTCCCACTCCCATCCCACCAGTGAAGGGGTTTCCTAGTGTGTGGAAACTTCCTCCTTCACAGCTCCCTCCAGAGGCCCAGGACCCATCCCTATCCCTTTGTCTCTTCTTTGTTTTCTTTTTTCTTTTGCCCTACCCAAGTATGTGTGGATTTTCTTGCCTTTTTGGGAAGTCTGAGGTCTTCTGCCTGTATTCAGTAGGTGTTCTGTAGGAGTTGTTCCACATGTAGATGTATTTTTGATGTATTTGTGGGGAGGAAGGTGATCTCCACCTCTTACTCCTCTGCCATCTTGAAAGTCTCCTAGTTGTTTTACCCTTACTGAAGCTTTATCTTTTTATTCCTCAAGCTGAATAACCTCAACTGACCTGTATGCTGTTGAATTAGTGAATTTTTCACTTTAGTGATCACACTTATTATATCCAGAGTTTCTTTTATTTTGAAATAATATTAATTAATTAATTTATTTATTCTATTTTTTTGGAGACATCCTCCTCATAGTTACCTTGTGTCCTTTAGGAATGATTTTTTTTTAAACTTCTCTGAACATAGCTAATTTAAAGTCTTTGTCTATGAAGTCTAATGTCTGAGATTTCTCAGGGTCAGTTTCCATTGCCTGCATGTTTTCCTGTGTATAAGACATACTTTTCTATTTCTTTGTATGTATTGTTACTTTTTGTTAAAAATAAAAAAATTTTAATCATGTAATCAGGGAACTCTGAAAATCAGATTCCACCCCCAGCGTTTATCTTTATTGCTGTTTGTTAAGTGACTTTCCTCAATGAATTCTTTAAAATCTGTGTCCTTTCTTTTATGCAACCACTGACATCTCTTCCTGATTAGCTTATTGGCCAGATAATGGTTGGATGGAGATTTCCTTAAATGCCTTGGGACAATGTGGCTCCCAGTCTTTGTTAAGGAGATCTCTGTGTGTTGGGGTCTATCTTCAAGGCTCTGACAGGCAGTTTACAACTTTGCCTTAGCCTTCAATCCTTGCCTGTATTGGGGGAGTGAGAGCTTAGGGCCTTCACAGGTCCTTCTTGAGATGAGATTGTGCATAACCCTGTCCATGCACCTGCCTTACACATGAACATGGCCCTCTAAATTCCCAAGGTAATGTCACGGACTTTCAACAGTCCATAGAGATGGACATCTTATTTGTCAATTTTTCCTTTTAAGTTTTTGGTCAGCCTCTATTTTATCCCAACCAGTGTCACTACATCAGGCAGCTACAACATGAAACAGTATCTCCTATTCTTTTTTTAACAGAGAAAATGTCATTTACATTAGGAGGGCTCAGGTCAAACAAAACAAAGCCTGTGTTATGGAGCTTTTGAGGAAGTTTCCACACAAGGTAAAACAGTGGCAACTCTCTGAGATGGGGCTTGTAGGCTCCTCCAATCACATTCTGCCCCTTCCAGTGACTGCTAGGCTGCTGGATTTTTTTTTTTTTTTTTTTTTTTACAGATACCATCCATTGTGTGGCTATTGATTTTCTTTTTTTCTATTTTATAAATTTATATATTTATTTATTTTTATTTTTGGATGTGTTGGGTCTTTGTTGCTGTGAGCGGGCTTTCTGTGGTTGTGGCAAGTGGGGCCTACTCTTCATTGCGGTGCATGGGCTTCTCATTGCAGTGGGTTCTCTTGTTGCGGAGCATGGGCTCTAGGTGCATGGGCTTCAGTAGTTGTGGCACATGGGCTCAGTAGCTGTGGCATGGGAGCTCTAGAGCGCAGGCTCAGTAGTTGTGATGCACGGGCTTAGTTGCTCTGCGGCATGTGGGATCTTCCTGGGCAGGGCTCGAACCTGTGTCCCCTGCATTGGCAGGTGGATTATTAACCACTGTGCCATAAGGGAAGCCCGTGGCTTTTGTTTTGTAAAGTTACTGTGAAGGTGATGAGTGAGGGAAGGAATTAGGCAAGTGGAATTGTTGAAACATTTACTGCTCTTACTAGCATTCAATTGTTTTTCTTTTTTTTTAACATCTTTATTGGAATATAATTGCTTTACAATGGTGTGCTCGTTTCTGCTTTATAGCAAAGTGAATCAATTATACACATACATATGGCCCCATATCTCTTCCCTCTTGCGTCTCCCTCCTACCCTCCCAATCCCACCCCTCTAGGTGGTCACAAAGCACCGAGCTGATCTCCCTGTGCTATGCGGCTGCTTCCCACTAGCTATCTATTTTACGTTTCGTAGTGTATATATGTCCATGCCACTCTCTCACTTTGTCCCAGCTTACCCTTTTCCCTCTACATATCCTCAAGTCCATTCGTTAGTAGGTCTGCATCTTTATTCCTGTCTTGCCCTTAGAACCTAATTCTGACCATATTACAAGCCTTTAGTTCATTTTCAGTGTTCTGAAAACTTTTATAATTTTTTGCCAGTTTTTGTTTGTTTGTTTTCTGTGTATCTACATCACGGGTTTGTGAGTATTGAATGAGGAAAGTCTTATAGTACCTAGCTCATAGCAAGTGCTCATTCAATGGTTACTATATTCATTTTGTTTGTTTATTTGTTGTTAATTCTTTTATTAATTTTAAAATTTTATTTTATTTATTTTTTTATACAGCAGGTTCTTATTAGCCATCAATTTTATACACATCGGTGTGTACATGTCAATGCCAATCACCCAATTCATCACAACCCCACCCTCACCCCCACCACTTTTGCCAGTGTTTTTATTACTTTGGTAAAAGAGAAGATTTTCAGAGGTCTCTACTCCATCATTCTGCTCTATGGTTTTCAGTTAATTTCTCTGTGATTTCTTCCTCTCTGGAATTCTCTCTCTCAACTCCAAGCTATTTGGGCAGCCAGGGGCTTTGATCACTTTCTCATCTGTTTCTAGATATATGACTGTGATTTCTACTTAGCCTCTATTCCCTTGTACTCTGATATAGAAAAT
This sequence comes from Stenella coeruleoalba, assembly GCF_951394435.1. Taxonomy (NCBI): domain Eukaryota; kingdom Metazoa; phylum Chordata; class Mammalia; order Artiodactyla; family Delphinidae; genus Stenella; species Stenella coeruleoalba. The sequence continues at coordinate 129,115,388 of NC_137147.1, forward strand.
CCATCCAGGGTATAATATGGAGTTAACTTTGTGTGTTTCCATTTTCCCAGTGATTATAGACCCTCAATTATTAATTAATCACTTGCTTCACAATAATGCTCAGACAATAATTTTATATACCTTACCTAAATTTATAGCTGTTTTTTGACAGGAACATTAGATTAGTACCATATGAGCTAATCTGTCATAACTAGAGCCATAAATATAGCTGCCCTTATAATTTCTTCTTTCATTTCCTTTACAGGGGACTGGTTAAATAAATGTGGCAAATCCACATAAAAGAGTATTTTGCAGCCTAAATAAAAGAGAAGGATTTAACTTCTACAAAGTGATCTCCAGAATGAATTATTTTTTTTTCATGGTTTGGAGTATTTTATTTTATTTTAAACATCTTTATTGGAGTATAATGGCTTTACAATGGTGTGTTAGTTTCTGCTTTATAACAAAGTGAATCAGTTATACATATATCCCCATATCTCTTCCCTCTTGCATCTCCCTCCCTCCCACACTCCCTATCCCACCCCTCTGGGGAATCACAAAGCACTGAGCTGATCTCCCTGTGCTATGCAACTGTTCCCCACTAGCTATCTATTTTATATTTGGTAGTGTATATATGTCCATACCACTGTCTCACTTTGTCCCAGCTTACACTTAGCTCTCCCTGTGTCCTCAAGTCCATTCTCTAGTAGGTCTGTGAGTTTATTTCCGTCTTGCCTCTATGTTCTTAATGACCTTTTTCTTTTTCTTTTAGATTCCATATATATGTGTTAGCATACAGTCTTTGTTTTTCTCTTTCTGACTTACTTCACTCTGTATGACAGACTCTAGGTCCATCCACCTCACTATAAATAACTCAATTTCGTTTCTTTTTATGGCTGAGTAATAGTCCATTGTATATATGGACCACATCTTCTTTATTCATTCATCTGTCGATGGACACTTGGGTTGTTTCCATGTTCTGGCTATTGTAAATAGAGCTGCAATGAATATTGAAGTACATGACTCTTTTTGACTTATGGTTTTCTCAGGGTATATGCCCAGTAGTGGGATTGCTGGGTCGTATGGTAGTTCTAATTGTAGTTTTTTAAGCAATCTCCATATTGTTCTCCATAGTGGCTGTATCAATTTACATTCCCTCCAACAGTGCAAGAGGGTTCCCTTTTCTCCACACCCTCTCCAGCATTCATTGTTTGTAGATTTTTTGATGATGGCCATTCTGACTGGTGTGAGATGATATCTCATTGTAGGTTTGATTTGCATTCCTCTAATGATTAATGATGTTGACCATTCTGTCATGTGTTTGTTGGAAATTTGTATATCTTCTTTGGAGAAATGTCTATTTACGTCTTCTGCCCATTTTGGGATTGGCTTGTTCATTTTTTTGATATTGAGCTGCATGAGCTGCTTGTAAATTTTGGAGATTAATCCTTTGTCAGTTTCTACATTAGCAAATATTTTCTCCAATTCTGAGGGATGTCTTTTCATTTTGTTTATGGTTACCTTTGCTGTGAAAAAGTTTTTACATTTCATTAGGTCCCATTTGTTTATATCTGTTTTCATTCCATTTCTCCAGGAGGTGGGTCAAATAGGATCTTGCTGTGATTTATGTCGTAGAGTGTTCTGCCTATGTTTTCCTCTAAGAGTTTTATAGTGTTTGGCCTTACATTTAGTTCTTTAATGCATTTTGAGTTTATTTTTGTGTATGGTATTAGGGAGTGTTCTAATTTCATTCTTTTACATGTAGCTGTCCAGTTTTCCCAGCACTACTTATTGAAGAGGCTGTCTTTTCTCCATTGTATATTCTTGCTCCCTGTATCAAAGATAAGGTGACGAGGTGTGCATGCGTTTATCTCTGGGCTTTCTATCCTGTTCCATTGATCTATATTTCTGTTTCTGTGCCAGTACCATACTGTCTTGACTACTGTAGCTTTGTAATATAGTCTGAAGTCCGGGAGCCTGATTCTTCCAGATTCATACTTCTTTCTCAAGATTGCTTTGGCTATTCGGAGTCTTTAGTGTTTTCATAAAAATTGTGAAATTTTTTGTTGTAGTTCTGTGAAAACATGCCAGTGGTAGTTTGATAGGGATTGCATTGAATCTGTAGATTGCTTTGAGTAGTATAGTCATTTTCACAAAGTTGATTCTTCCAATCCAAGAATATGGTATATCTCTCTGTTTATTTGTATCATCTTTAATTGTTTCATCAGTGTCTTATAATTTGCTGCATAGAGGTCTTTGGTCCCCTTACATAGGTTTATTCCTAGGTATTTTATTCTTTTTGTTGCAATGGTAAATGGGAGTGTTTTCTTAATTTCACTTTCAGATATTTCATCATTAATGTATAGGAATTCAAGAGATTTCTGTGCATTAATTTTGTATCCTGCTACTTTACCAAATTCATTGATTAGTTCTAGGGGTTTTCTGATACCATTTTTAGGATTCTCTGTGTATAGTATCTAGTCACCTGAAAAGAGTGACAACGTTACATCTTCTTTTCCAATTTGGATTCTTTTTATTTCTTTTTCTTCTCTGTGGTTAAAACTTCCAAAACTATGTTGAATAATAGTGGTGAGGGTGGGCACCCTTGTCTTGTTCCTGATCTTAGTGGAAATGCTTTCAGTTTTTCACCATTGAGGTCGATGTTGGCTGTGGGTTTGTCATATATGGCCTGTATCATGTTGAGTTAAATTCCCCCTATGCCTACTTTCTGGAGGGTCTTTATCATAAATCGGTGTTGAATTTTGTTGAAAGCTTACTCTGCATCTCTTGAGATGATCATATGTTTTTTTTCCTTCAATTTTTTAACATGGTGTATTACATTGTTTGATTTGCATATATTGAAGAATCCTTGCATTCCTGGGATAAACCCCACTTGATCATACTGTATGATCCTTTAATGTGCCATTGGATTCTGTTTGGTAGTATTTGGTTGAGGATTTTTGCATCTATGTTCATCAGTGACAATGGCCTGTAGTTTTCTTTCTTTGTGACATCTTTGGTTTTAGAATCAGGGTGATGGTGACCTCGTAGAATGAGGTCACCCTCTGATATATTTTGGAAGAGTTTTAGAAGGATAGGTGTTAGCTCTTCTCTAAATGTTTGATAGAATTCGCTTGTGTAGCCATCTGTTCCTGGGCTTTTGTTTGTTGGAAGATTTTTAATCACAGTTTCAATTTCAGTGCTTGTGATTGGTCTGTTCATATATTCTATTTCTTCCTGTTTCAGTCTTGGAACGTTTTGCTTTTCTTAGAATTTGTCCATTTCTTCCAGGTTGTCCATTTTATTGGCATATAGTTGCATGTAGTAATCTCTCATGATCCTTTGTATTTCTGCAGTGCCGGTTGTTACTTCTCCTTTTTCATTTCTAATTCTATTGATCTGAGTGTTCTCCATTTTCTTCTTGAGGCTAATGGTTTATCAATTTTGTTTATCTTCTCAAACAACCAGCTTTTAGTTTTATTGATCTTTGCTATCGTTTCCTTCATTTCTTTTCCATTTATTTCTTTTCTGGTGTTTGTGATTTCTTTCCTTCTGCTAACTTTGGGGGATTTTTGTTCTTCTTTCTCTAATTGCTTGAGGTGTAAGGTTAGGTTGTTTATTTGAGATGTTTCTTGTTCCTTATGGTAGGATTGTATTGCTATACACTTCCCTCTTAGAACTGCCTTTGCTGCATCCCATAGGTTTTGGGTCATCATGTTTTCATTGTCATTTGTTTCTAGGTATTTTTTGATTTCTTCTTTGAGTTCTTCAGTGATCTCTTGGTTATTAAGTAGTGTATTGTTTAGGCTCCATGTGTTTGTATTTTTTACAAAATTTTTCCTCTAATTGATATCTAGTCTCATAGCATTGTGGTCTGAAAAGATACTTTATACGATTTCAATTTTCTTAAATTTACCAAGGCTTGATTTGTGACCCAAGATATGATCTATGCTGGAGAATGTTCCATGAGCACTTGAGAAGAAATTGTATTCTGTTGTTTTTGGATAGAATGTCCTATAAATATCAATTAAGTCCATCTTTTTTAAGGTATCATTTAAAGCTTTTGTTTCCTTATTGTTTTGCATTTTGGATCATCTGTCCATTGGTGAAAGTGGGGTGTTAAAATCCACTACTATGATTGTGTTACTGTTGATTTTCCCTTTTATGGCCTTAGTATTTGCCTTATGTATTTAGGTGCTCCTATGTTGGGTGCATAAATATTTACAATTCTTATGTCTTCTTCTTGGATTGATCCCTTGATCATTATGGAGTGTCCTTCTTTGTCTCTTGTAATAGTCTTTGTTTAAAGTCTATTTTGTCTGATATGAGAATTGCTACTCCAGCTTTCTTTTGATTTCCATTTGCATGGAGTATCTTTTTCCATCCCCTCAATTTCAGTCTGTATGTGTCTCTAGGTCTGAAGTGGGTCGCTTGTAGATAGCATATATTATGTGTCATTTTTTTGTGTCCATTCAGCCAGTCTATGTTTTTTGGTTGGAGCGTTTAATCCATTCACATTTAAAGTAATTATCGATATGTATGTTCCTATTACCATTTTCTTAACTGTTTTGGGTTTGTTATTGTAGGTCTTTTCCTTCTCTTGTGTTTCTCACTTAGAGAAATTCCTTTAGTATTTGTTGTAAAGCTGGTTTGGTGGTGCTGAACTCTCTCAGCTTTTGCTTGTCTGTAAATGTTTTAATTTCTCTGTCAAATCTGAATCTGATCCCTGCTGGGTAGAGTCATCTTGGTTGTAGGTTTTTCCCATTCATCACTTTAAATATGTCCTGCCACTCCCTTCTTGCAGAGTTTCTGCTGAATGATCAGCTGTTAACCTTATGGGGATTCCCTTGTGTGTTATTTGTTGTTTTTCCCTTGCTGCTTTTAATATGTTTTCTTTGTATTTCTTTTTTGATAATTTGATTAATATGTGTCTTGGAGTGTTTCTCATTGTATTTATCTTGTATGGGACTCTCTGTGCTTCTTGGACTTGGTTAACTATTTCCTTTCCCATATTAGGGCTGTCAACTATAATCTCTTCAAATATTTTCTCAGTCCCATTCTTTTTCTCTTCTTCTTCTGAGACCCCAGTAATTCAAATGTTGATGTGTTTAATGTTGTCCCAGAGGTCTCTGAGGCTCTCCTCAATTTTTTCATTCTTGTTTCTGTATTCTGCTCTGCAGTAGTTATTTCCAGTCTTTTATGTTCCAGGTCACTTATCCATTCTTCTGCCTCAGTTATTTTTCTATTGATCCCGTCTACAGAATTTTTAATTTCATTTATTTTGCCGTTTATCATTGTTTGTTTGTTCTTTAGTTCTTCTAGGTCTTGTTAAACGTCTCTTGCATTTTCTCTATTCTATTTCCAAGATTTTGGATCATCTTTACTATCATTATTCTTAATTCTTTTCAGGTAGACTGCCTATTTTGTGTTCATTTGTTTGGTCTGGTGGCTTTTTACCTTGCTCCTTCATCTGCTGTGTGTTTCTCTGTCTTCTCAGTTTTCCTAAGTTACTGTGTTTTGTGTCTCCTTTTGCAGGCTGCATGTTTGTAGTTACCATTTTTTTGGTGTCTGTCCCCAGTGGCTAAGGTTGGTTCAGTGCGTTGTCTTGGCTTCCTGGTTTAGGGAAGTAGTGCCTGTGTTTTGGTGGATGACGCTGGATTTTGTCTTTCTGGTGGGTTGGCCCACGTATGGTGGTGTGTTTTGGGTGTCTGTGACCTTATTATGATTTTAGGCAGCCTCTCTGCTAATGGGTGGGGTTGTGTTCCTGTCTTGCTTGTTGTCTGGCATTGGGTGTCCAGCACTGTAGCTTGCTGGTTGTTGAGTGGAGCTGGGTCTTGGTGTTGAGATGGAGATCTCTGGGAGCTTTTTGCCATGTGATATTACGTGGAGCTGGGAGGTCTCTGGTGGACCAACGTCCTGAACTTGGCTTTCCTGCTTCAGAGGCACAGCCCTGACGCCTGGCTGGTGCACAAAAGCCTGTTATCCACACGGCTCAGAATAAAAGGGAGAATGAAAAAAAGAGGTAAAATAAAATAAAATAATTACTAAAAAATATTTTTAAAGTAATAAAAAAAGAAAGAAAGAAAGAAGAGAGCAACAAAACCAAAAATGCAAATCCACCAATAATAACAAGTGCTAAAATCTATACTAAAGGAAAAAAAAATCAAAACAAAACAAAAAACAGAAAGGGTGAACCCTAGGACAAATGGTAAAAGCAAAGCTATATGGACAAAATCACACACAGAAGCATACACATACACACTCAGAAAAAGAGAAAAAGGGGAAAAAAATATATATATATATCATTGTTCCCAAAGTCCACCACCTCAATTTGTGGTGATTCATTGTCAACTCATGTATTCCACAGGTGCAGGGTACATCAAGTTGATTGTGGAAAATTAATCCACTGCTCCTGAGGCTGCTGGGAGAGATTTCCCTTTCTCTTCTTTGTTTGCAGAGCACCTGGGGTTCAGTTTTGGATTTGGCCCTGCCTCTGTGTATAGGTGTACTCAGGGCATCTGATCTTCGTTCAGACAGGATGGGCTTGAAGGAGCCACTGATTCAGGGGCACTGGCTCACTCAGGCCTGGGGAAGGGAGGGGTAGGGAATGCAGGGTGAGCCTGTGGCAGCAGAGGCTGGCATGACGTTGCACCACCCTGAGGCATGCCGTGTGTTCTCCCTGGGAAGTTGTCCCTGGATCACGGGACCCTGGCAGTGGCGGGCTCCTGGAAGGGGAGGTGTGGGTAGTGACCTGTGCTTGCACACAGGCTTCTTGGTGGCTGCAGCAGCAGCCTTAGTGTCTCATGCCCATCTCTGTGGTCTGCACTGATAGCCACAGCTCATGCCTGTCTCTGGAGCTTCTTTAAGTGGCGCTCTTAATCCTCTCTCCTCGTGCACCAGGATACAAAGAGGGAAGAAAATGTCTCTTGCCTCTTCAGCAGCTCCAGACTTTTTCCCGACTCCCTCCTTGGTAGCTGTGGTGCACTAGCCCCCTTCAGGCTGTGTTCTCACAGCCAACCCCAGTCCTCTCCCTGGGATCCAAACTCTGAAGCCTGAGCCTCAGCCCTGGCCCACCCTGGCAGGGGAGCAGACAAGTCTCTTGGCCTGGTGAGTATTGGTCGGCACTGATCCTCTGTGTGGGAATCTCTCTGCTTGCCCTGCGCACCCCTGTGCCTGCACTCTCCTCTGTGTCTCCAAAGCCTCCCCCCTCTGCCACCCACAGTACTGCCCATGAAGGGGGTTCCTAGTGTGTAGAAACGTTTTCTCCTTCACAGCTCCTTCCCACTGGTGCAGGTCCCATCCCTACTATTTTGTCTCTGTTTTTTCTTTTTTCTTTTGCCTTACCCAGGTACATGGGGAGTTTCTTGCCTTTTGGGAAATCTGAGGTCTTCTGCCAGCATTCAGTAGCTGTTCTGTAGGAGTTATTCCATATGTAGATGTATTTCTCGTGTATTTGTGGGGAGGAGGGTGGTCTCCACGTCTTACTCTTCCATCATCTTGAATCTCCACCCACATTTTCTTTATCCATTCATCTGTTGATGGCCATCTAGGTTGCTTCCATGACCTGGCTACCATAAATAGTGCTGCAATGAACATTGGGTGCATTTGTCATTTGGAATTATGGTTTTCTCCATGTATATGCCCAGTAATGGGATTGCTGGGTCATATGGTAGCTCTTTTTTGTTTTTTCAGGAACCTCCATACTGTTCTCCATAGTGGCTGTGTCAAGTTATATTCCCACCAACAGTGCAAGAGGGTTTCCTTTTCTCCACAACCTCTCTGACACTTATTATTTGTAGATTATTATTTTATGTTGAATATTTAACAAATATTTATCCTCCATCTCACCTGTATCAGGCAATGTTCTAGGAACCAGATAGAACAATGAACAAAACAGACCAAAAGACCTGCTCTCATGGGCTCAGTCAAAGAAAAGTGATCTGGAGAAAGAACAAATTGGGCTTAGCCTGGAAACTCTGTAGCATCTAAATATAGTAAGGAGAAAGCAGGAATCCGTTAGCAAACTGTTGGTAGATTTTTTATAACCATTCTGATTAGTGTGAGGTGATACCTCATTGTGGTTTTGATTTGCATTTCTCTAATGATTAGTGATGTTGAGCATCCTTTCTTGTGTTTGTTGGCAATCTGTATATCTTCTCTGGAGAAATGTCTATTTAGGCCTTCCTCCCATTTTTGGATTGGGTTATTTGCTTTTCTTGATATTGAGCTGCATTAGCTACTTGTATATTTTGGAGATTAATCCTTTATCAGTTGCTTCATTTGCAAATATTTTCTCCCATTCTGAGGGTTGTATTTTCATCTTGTTTATGGTTTCTGCTGCTGTGGAAAAGCTTCTAAGTTTTATTAGGTCCCATTTGTTTATTTTTGTTTTTGTTTCCATTACTCTAGGAGGTGGGTCAAAAAGGATCTTGCTGTGATTTATGTCATAGAGTGTTCTGCTTATGTTTTCCTCTAAGAGTTTGATAGTGTCTGGCCTTACATTTAGGTCTTTAATCCATTTTGAGTTTATTTTTGTGTATGGTGTTAGCAAGTGTTCTCATTTCATTCTTTTACATGTAGCTGTCCAGTTTTCCCAGCACCACTTATTGAAGAGGCTGTCTTTCTCCATTGTATATTCTTGCCTCCTTTGTCAAAGATAGGGTGACCATATATCATGGGTTTATCTCTGGGCTTTCTATCCTGTTCCATTGATCTATATTTCTGTTTCTGTGCCAGTACCATACTGTCTTGATTACTGTAGCTTTGTAGTACAGTGTGAAGTCAGGGAGCCTCATTGCTCCAGCTCTGATTTTCTTTCTGAAGATTTCCTTGGCTATTCGGGGCCTTTTGTGTTTCCATACAAATTGTAAAATTTTTGTTCTAGTTCTTTGAAAAATGCCATAGGTAGTTTGATAGGGATTTCATTGAATCTGTAGATTGCTTTGAGTAGTATAGTCATTTTCACAATGTTGATTCTTCCAATCCAAGAACATGGTATATCTCTCCCTCCGTATCATCTTTGATTTCTTTCTTCAGTGTCTTATAGTTTTCTGCATACAGGTCTTTTGCCTCCTTAGGTAAGGTTATTCCTAGACATTTTATTCTTTTTTCATTGCAATGGTAAATCTGAGTTTTTCCTTAATTTCTCTTTCAGATTTTTTGTTGTTACTGTATAGGAATGCAAAAGATTTCTGTGCTTTAATTTTGTATCCTGCTACTTTATCAAATTCATTGATTAGGTCTAGTAGTTTTCTGGTAACATGTTTAGGATTCTCAATGTATAGTATCATGTCATCTGCAAACAGTGACAATTTTACTTCTTCTTTTCTGATTTGGATTTCTTCTATTTCTTTTTCTTCTCTGATTGCCGTGGCTAGAACTTCAAAAACTATGTTGAATAATAGTGGCAAGAGTGGACACCCTTGTCTTTTTTCTAATCTTAGAGGAAATTTTTGCACTTTTTCACCATTGAGAACAATGTTGGCCATGGATTTGTTATATATGGCCTTTATTATGTTGAGGTACTTTCCCTCTATGACCACTTTTTGGAGAGTTTTATTCATAAATGGGTTTTGAATTTTGTTGAAAACTTTTTCTGTTTCTATTGAGATTGTCATATGGTGTTTATTCCTTAATTTTTTAATATGGTATGTCACATTGATTAATTTGTGTATAGTGAAGAATCATTGCATTCCTGTGATAAACTCCACTTGATCATGTTGTATTATCCTTCTAATGTGCTGTTGGATTCTTTTGGCTAGTATTTTGTTAAGGTTTTTTGCATCTATGTTCATCAGTGATAGTGGCTGTAGTTTTCTTTTTTTGTAGTAGCTTTGTCTGATTTTGGTATCAGTGTGATGGTTGCCTCATAGAAGGAGTTGGGGAGTGTTGCTCCCTCTGCTATATTTTGGAAGGGATTGAGAAAGGTAGGTGTTAGGTCTTCTCTAAATGTTTCATAGAATTCACCTGTGAAGCCTTCTGGTCCTGGGCTTTTGTTTGTTGGAAGATTTTTATTCACAGTTTCTATTTCAGGGCTTGTGATTGGTCTGTTCATATTTTCTATTTCTTCTTGGTCCAGTCTTGGAAGGTTGTATTTTTCTAAGAATTTTTCCATTTCTTCCAGGTTGTCCATTTTATTGGCATATAGTTGCTTGTAGTAGTCTCTCATGATCATTTGTATTTCTGCAGTGTCAGTTTTTACTTGTCCATTTTTGTTTCTTATTCTCTTGATTTGAGTCTTCTGTCTTTTTTCTTTCTTGATGATTCTGGCTAGTGGTTTGTCGATTTTGCTTATCTTCTCAACAACCAGCTTTTAGTTTTATTGATCTTTTCTGTTGTTTCCTTCAATTTTTTTTCATTTATTTCTGATCTGATCTTTATGATTTCTTTTCTTCTGCTAACTTTGGGTATTTTGCTTTGTTTTGTTTTGTTTTCATTTTCTAGTTGCTTCAGGTGTAAGGTCAGGTTGTTTATTTGAGATTTTTCTTGTTTCTTGAGGTAGGATTGGATTGCTATAAACTGCCCTCTTAGATATACTTTTGCTACATTCCATAGTTTTTGGGTCATCTGTTTTCATTGTCATTTGTTTCTAGGTATTTTTTCTATTTCCTCTTTCATCACTTCAGTGATCTCTCAGTTATTTAGTAGTGTATTGTTTAAATTCCATGTGTTTGTATTTTTTACAGTTTTTTTCCTGTAATTGATATCTAGTCTCATTGTATTGTTGTCCGAAAAGATACTTGTTATGATTTCAATATTCTTAACTGTCCTGAGGGTTGATTTATGAATCAACATTTAATCTATCCTGGAGAATTTTCCATGAGCACTTGAGAAGAAAGTGTATTCTGTTGTTTTGGGGTAGAATGTCCTATAAATATCAATTAAGTCCATCTGGTCTAATGTGTCATCTAAAGTTTTGTTTCCTTATTTATTTTCATTTTGGATGATATGTTCATTTTGAAAGTGGGTTGTTGAAGTCCCCTACTATTATTGTGTTATTCTAAATTTCCCCTTTTATGGCTGTTAGCATTTGCCTTATGCATTGAGCTGCTCCTATGTTGGGTGCATAAATATTGACAATTGTTATATCTTTTCCTTGGATTGATCCATTGATCATTATTCAGTGTCCTTCTTTGTCTCTTGTAATAGTCCTTATTTTAAAGTCTATTTTGCCTGATCTGAGTATTGCTACTCCAGCTTTCTTTTGCTTTCCATTTGCATGGAATATCTTTTTCCATCCCCTCACTTTCAGTCTGTATGTGTCCCTAGGTCTGAAGTGGGTCTCTTGTAGACAGCATCTATACAGGTCTTGTTTTTGTATCTATTCAACCAGTCTACATCTTTTGGCTGGAGCATTTAATCCTTTTATATTTAATGTAATTATCAATATGTATGTTCCTATTACAATTTTCTTAATTGTCTTGGTTTGTTTGTGTAGGTCTCTTCCTTCTCTTGTGTTTCCTGGCTAGAGAAGTTCCTTTAGCATTTGTTGTAAAGCTGGTTTGGTGGTGCTGCATTCTCTTAACTTTTTCTTGTCTGTAAAGGTTTTAATTTCTCCATCAAATCTGAATGAGATCCTTGCTGGGTAGAGTCATTCTGGTTGTAGATTTTCCCCTTTCATCACTTTAAATATGTCCTCTCACTCCTTTCTGGCTTGCAGAGTTTCTGCTGAAAGTTCAGCTGTTAACCTTATGGGGATTCCCTTGTATGTTATGTGTTGCTTTTCTCTTGTTGTTTTTAATATTTTTATCTGTATTTAATTTTTGATAATTTGATTAATATGTGTCTTGGCATGTTTCTCCTTGGATTTGTACTGTATGTGACTCCCTGTGCTTCCTGGATTGATTGACTATTTGTTTTCGTTTTCCTTTCCTTTCCTGAAGTTTTCAATTATAATCTCTTCAAATATTTTCTCAGACCCTTTCTTTTTCTTTTCTTCTTCTGGGAACCCTATAATTTGAATGTTGGTGCATTTAATGCTGTCCCAGAGTTCTCTGAGACTGTCCTTAATTTTTTTCATTCCTTTTTCTTTATTCTGCTCTGTGGCAGTTAATTCCACTATTTTATCTTCCAGGTCACTTATCCATTCTTCTGCTTCAGTTATTCTGCTGTTGATTCCTTCTAGAGTATTTTTAATTTCATTTATTGTATTGTTCCTCATTGTTCGCTCTTTAGTTCCTCTAGGTCCTTTTTCAACGTTTCTTGTATTTTCTCCATTCTATTTCTCAGATTTTGGATCATTTTTACTGTCATTACTCTGAATTCTTTTCAGGTAGACTGCCTATTTCCTCTTCTATTTGTTTAGTCTGGTGCGTTTTTACCTTGCTCCTTCATCGGCTGCATACTTCTCTGTCTCCTCATTTTCTTGAGCATACTGTGTTTGGTGTCTCCTTTTCACAGGCTGCAGGTTTTAGTTCCCATTACTTTTGCTGTCTGCTCCCAGTGGGTGAGGTTGGTTCAGTGGCTTGTGTAGGCTTCCTGGTGGAGTGGAGTGGTGCCTGTGCTCTGTTGGGTGGGGCTAGATCTTTTCCTTCTGGTGGGCAGGGCCACACCCCATGGTGTATTTTGGGGAGTCTGTGAACTTATTATGATCTAAGGCAGCCTTTTAGCTAATGGGTAGGGTTGTGTTCCTGTACTGGTAGTTGTTTGGCCTGGGGCATCCAGCACTGGAGCTTGCTGGCCATTCCATGGAGCTTGGTCTTCATGTTGAGATGGAGATCTCTGGGAGAGCTCTTGCCAACTGATATTGCTTGGGAATGGGAGGTCTCTGGCGGTGCAATGTTCTGGACTCAGCTCTCCCACCTTGGAGGCTCAGGCCCAACACCCAGCCGGAACACCAAAACCCTGCCAGCCACACAGCTTGGAAGAAAAGGAAGAAAAAACCCCCCATAAGATATAATCCCAAACCAAATGGTAAAATCAAAACCAAATAGACAAAATCACACAAAGAAACATGCACATTCACAGTCTCAAAAAGAGAAAAAAGGGGAAAAATAATAAAATAAAAAATATATATAAAGAAATTTAAAATGGAAGAGAGCAACCAAACCAGTAATCAAATCCACCAATGACAACAAGCACTAAAAACTAAACTAAAACTAGCATAAAACCAAAAACATATCAGTTACAGAAAGCAAACCTCAAGTCTACAGTTGCTCTCAAAGCCCACTATCTCAATTTTGCAAACATTCATTGACTATTCAGGTATTCCACAAATGCAGGGATTATCAAGTTGATTGTGGGGATTTATTCTGCTTCTCCTGTGGCTGTATGGAGAAATTTCCCTTTCTCTTCTTTGTTCACACAGCTCTTGGGGTTCAGCTTTAGTTTTGGCCCTGCCTCTTTGTAGGCTGCCCTCAGGCAACCGTTTCCCACCCAGACAGGAGGGGGTTAAAGCTGCAAATGATTAGGGTTCTCTTGCTCACTCAGGCCAGGGAGAGGGAAGGGTACGGTAGTCATAAGTGGAATGCAAGGGGAGCCTGTGGCAGCAGAGGCCAGCATGACTTTGCAACATCCTGAGGTGCACTGTGTGCTCTCCATGGGAAGTTGTCCCTGGATCATGGAACCGTGGCAGAGGCGTGCTGCACAGGCTTCCAGGGTGGGGCTGGGTGGTGTGGTGGTGCGTTAGGTAGTGTCCTGTATTTGAACACAGGATTCTTGGTGGCAGCAGTCACAGCGTTAGCAGTTCATGCCCGTCTCTGGGGTTAAATCTGATAACCATGGCTCATGCCCATCTCTGGCAGCCACCAACACTCAACAAGTGGTAGTTATTTTTAAATGTGGCTATGAGAACTTGAAATGTAGGTAGTGAGATTAAAGAACTAAATATTTAATTTTATTTCACTTCAATTAAGATTTAAATTTAAATAGCCACATGCAACCAGTGGATACCATATCGGACAGCACAGTTTTGTAACATCATACCTTAGTCGTTTGGGAAATGTTTGTTCCCTGAGTCATGCACCTCTTTCAAATGTTGATATATTTTATTGTGAATTATCAAAAGCTCACTTTTGTTAACATCACCACCATTCTCATCAGAAAAATCTTTAAGTATGTATATATATTTTGGGGGGCTGCTTTGAATCTTTGTTGCTATGTGAGGGCTTTCTCTAGCTGTGGTGAGTGGGGGCTACTCTTTGTTGCAGTGCGTGGGTTCTCATTGTGGTGGCTTCTCTTGTGGCAGAGCATGGGCTCTAGGCACACAGGCTTCAGTAGTTTTGGTGCACAGGCTCAGTAGTTGTGGCTCGAGGGCCCTAGAGCACAGGCTCAGTAGTGTGGCACATGGGCTTAGTTGCTCTGCGGCATGTGAGATCTTCCTGGACCAGGGATTGAACCCATGTCCCCTGCATTTGCAGGCAGATTCTTGACCACTTTGCCACCAGGGAAGTCCAAGAAAAGTCTTTAAGTATTAAAAAGCTATCCAAAATTCTAATTTTTTCTTGAGAGGCCTCATTTTACCATTGGAAACAGATACTATCAGTAGTTTTTTTTTTTTTTTGAAGGTTCTTGCTCTCTTTGTCATTTTTGGGAAAAAAATGGATAAATATGCAAACATGTCTGAGTAACTGCAGTTTACCTGTCACTCAGTTTAAAATGGTGTCTGATGAAGAAAAGCAGTGTAGTTTACAATTCAACCAGTCATACTAGTGCTTTTCTACTAGACAACCATCCTTGAAAATGTAGCAGAACCTCTTCACGTAGATTTCCAACTTCTTCACATAAAGTAGTTAAAGGATATGCATGGAAAGGCTAAAATTTAATACGATTAATAATTTTTACTGCTTTATCAATGGAATTCCTAAGTGACTTCAATTTTTTTTCCTACAAATGCATGATGGTGCATTTGGTGCCACAGTATTAATTCATGTTTAGGCATCAGCAGTTTTTACCCACCATACTTTTGCCCAATCAGTACAAATGTCAAACAGTTTAAAAGGCAAATAATATCTTGTTAATATTATGGAATTATTTTGACCTCACCCCCCACTAAAATGCTCTCAAGGACCCCCAAGAATACACAATCAACCTTTTAACAACTGTTAGTCTAGAGTATGCTAGGATATGTCCTGAAAGGTAAAGGACAAATTATTGTATGCATTAATGGTGCAACGGTAAACATGTCATTAAGAAAGAGGCACAAACCATAGCTTGACTTAGGGTATAAGAATTTGGCAAAAGTATGCAAAAGCATTCTATGGAGAATCAATTGGCTATATGGTATTTACAAGAAGGAATGTTGTTTATATCTTTATTATTTGTAAATTATGTTTTGCATATCCTTTATACCAGTAAAACTGATGATTACATTTAAAAAGAAAGAAAGAAAGAAGGAAAGAGGCACATCCCTTGGTGAATGTCTTTGGATTTTGGAAGTGTACACTTGGAAATTCTGCTGTCACTCATATGTTGGGTAACTTGTAAGGCTGAGAGGTTTGGGTTGGACTCAGAACAAGAGAGAACTTTGCAGCAGATCCAGGCTGTGGTGCAAGTTTCCCTGATGTGAAATCCACATGACCTGACAAATTTAATGGTAAGTTACTGCATTGATTTTTAAAATCCTAATTAAACGAATATAGAGTAAATGAATACTGCATAGTGGTAGGCTTTCAGGAGACACTCAGGACACAGAGGTGATCTAGAACCAAGCACACGGGGAGACTGGTACATGGCAGATAACCACTTAAAGAAGAGAACTCAACAGTACAGACTCAGCTACATTTCCTTTGGTCACACCTGCCTAATCATTTTACCAACTGCCTAGTCTGTAGGATTGACATTGAGCAGTAAAAGGTTTAACTGAAGGGCATAAAATAATGTTCAAATCTGAAATACTTATAATGCCTTGAGTGATGTCAGATTAACACTCTGATAAGAAAGACAATATCCAGAAGGGTTCCATAACAAAATGGAAATGGTTTGTACATTAACATGCTAATAGGGAAATTCAAGGAGGTACTCATTATATCCACATACAGATAGCCTCTGTTCCCCTGAGCTGACTTTGAAACACCTGACAAGCTGCCAGATTGCAGCTCCCTGTACACTGCTCCCAACTGTCCAAAAAGATATTTAGTTTGTGGTTAACAGTTCCAATAAGGATGGACAGCATCCTTTATAGAGAGCCACCTCAAAATGACTGATGGAAGTCTTCTGATTGAAGAAGATAAGACATATCAGCCCAGGGATGAATTGCACACTGTTTTTTTCTTGCAGTGCTGGAAGAATTGAGCCATAATAAGCACCTCTATGTTTGTGTTTCTACAGACTCATGGGCAGTGGCCCATGGCCTGACCAAATGGTTATTATGGGCACCGGAAAACTGGAACATAAAAAGATGGTCATATGGGATATGTTAAGAAAAAAATCAATGACACTGGTTAAAGATGGTAAGAAGACTATTTAGAACCTTCACACCAGGAATAGGGACCACTGCAATGGGAATTTACAGTGAGGGAGAGAGATGGGGATCAACTCTGAATACAGCCAGTGCCAGTGGGTATTTATAGCCAAGGAGCAGGATGGGGATCAGTGGATGGAAAATTACTAAGAGGAAACATCAAGGGTTAGGGGCATTCTGGCTAAACTGACCTAACAGGATTCTTTACTGAAGACAGGCCAGGGGTGAAGGTGGAGGCTCAGGACCCCATCAGATATCTAGAGGGGGTAATTCTGGCTAAATTCAACTTACCGAGGTTCTTGTTAAAACTGGCTTTTACAAGGACGTGCACAATGGGCTTAGGAGAAAGTCCAGGAGCCTGACTACTGTTCGAATCTTGGCCAGGCCCCCGCTTGTTCCAGGAGAGGAGACATTCTTCTTTCCTTTGAACAAGGTAAGGCAACTTCTTGTCAGTTGCCTTCTGTTATTAAGGACCAGCTGGATCACCTGTTGAGACTTGATAGTAAAGGGTGTATGCTGAATGGTGCTAGTCATCATGCATTTAATGAGGGATGTTTCTATGAAAATAAAAGAAGAACAAAGATTAATTAGTGAGAAACCCAGTTTCTAACTATTCTGGTGAACTTTCTTATTGGCCCACACAGAAGAAGGCATAAAGTTTGCCCATACATGAGCCGTTGTGATTTCCTTGAAATTTATGTCAAGTCATCCAGATTCAGCTTTCAGGACTTCAGGACAAGGAAAGGTTTAGTTCTCAATAATTTTAAGTCAGAAGTGAAAAAATGCAAACATTAGTTTGGAGAATTACAGCCACACATTGGAAGAAATTACAAGAATTCACAACTCAGTCCAGTTACAGGTAGGTAACGAAACTTTAAAGACAATGAATGAGACTAGAATTTAATACCAACAAAGGTGTGCTGCAGTTTTCCATTGAAATAGAATTTTCCCCTCTACACTCACTCCCATTTATATCAAAGATAGTCAAAATAAGACTAATTTGTTTGCAAAAAGTCTCATTATACTTGGCCTGGATATTTATATAAGCACAGAAAGAATAGTGAGTCATCCCAAATGTCTCTTGAATTTGCTTTGCTGGAAATTTTCATAAGGAATGTCAGTTTAGACTTTTCAGATCCTCTTGAAACTGGGAAGTCAAGTCAAGAACTTGGCAATAGACTAAACCTGTATTTTTTTAAAATAGATTTGGGTGAATTCCTCTCATTTTGAGGTCAAAAATCATATCCTGATGTTCCTGAGCCTGCCAGGAATTATCTTCTTTACTTACCTGGTAAAGCTGCTGGGAACCCTGTAAGGAAGATACCAAGTGGGTTTTTCCAAAACATTTTTATTAACATTGGCTTCATAAAGTCAACTTTAGTTCCTTAAAGCTCTCAGGTCATATCTGATTCCATGCACATCATTCTCAAATATGACATTCCAGTCAAAGCCTTGATAATATAACCACCAATGTTTCCAATTGTGTCCTGTTACAAGGGGAACAGATTCTTATTGAGCTTATTCAAATAACTATATTGCCATGGAAATAAGAATACTCATGGAGAGTTTCTGTATTCTAGAAAGGTCAAGCAGGGAGAAAGAATAATTGTTTCATCTTTGTTCACAAAGGTATAGTTTACCAAATTGCTGTAAATTATAAATAACTTTATAGAAAAGAGAAAAAATTTCCTTAAATCTGGGAAACAAAACATTAAAGAACCAGCAATGTTTAAACAAAGAATCATAAAAAAAATTACAATCATCCTCATTTCATTCTCGTCCCTGTGATTAATTTTTGTTCTGCCTGACCTTGAGTTGGCAGTTTTATAAATCCATCAGCTTCTTCTTTAGTTCTGAAAATTCTTAATGAATCTAGAATCATGGTCTCCAAGTTATTTAAGTGAGGCCACCATGAAGCATTTCTGTGGTAGCTAATTGTAAATGCTTTAAGAAAAGAACCAGAGTGAGATAATAAAATAACTGTTAATGGTGAAAGACTTAAAATGGTCAAGGTTAAACATCTGATGAGAATTCATTTAACACAAATTAGTTATTTACATGGTGTACAACTTTAACATAATAACCACACAACAAGTGTGTTTACAAATTTCTATGAACTTTATAGATCTTCTGGAACAACTATATTAGTAACATATATCTATGCACTTACAACCGAAGAAGGCTTATCATCACTGCTTATTTGACAGTGCTCCCCACATAATTTAACATACCAAGTAAACCCAATTAGTTTAAAGTCTCTTTTTTATAAAGTGAGAGACAAATAATTTGAGATTTTCCAGGGGATTTCTGGGAGATTTCAAAGTTCGTTCTAGGTCAATATGACTACATTTAGAATTTGGTTTGGGGAAGTTTTCACAAATGTCAAAAAATTGAACATTTGATTAAATAGGGTCTTGATTACCATTTAACTAAAGTGACAATAAAATATTTCAAAGACAAATACAGAAGGCTACATAATTGTTTAAAAAAAAACTCTCTCTTTTACAATTGGGAATACTCGGTTTTCTTAAGTGGTCAAAGACTTGATGAAGGCACATGGAGCACAGGAAGTTATTCTAAGGCACAAAATCTTCGTTTCCTAGGCAGATTACTTAAAAGGCAAAGAAATACCCTTTTTATGATTTCTTATTAAGAGCAGCGAATAATCTAAGAAAACAATTATTTTTACAGAGATAGAAAACCATTCTTAGTAGGTCTGCGTCTTTATTCCCGTCTTGCCCCTAGATTCTTCATGACCTTTTTTTTTTCTCTGAGACTCCATATATATGTGTTAGCATACGGTATTTGTTTTTCTCTTTCTGACTTACTTCACTCTGTATGACAGACTCTAGGTCCATGCGTGTGTTAAATCACATTTGGTCATTTGTTCAGTTAATGAAGGTTTTCTGTTTTCTCTGTCGATGTATAAATTTGCGTGTAAGGGTTAGTTTGATGTTTCATTGTTCAGAGGAATGAGGGGTCAGTAAAATAACTGATAATCATGGGAGGAGTTTCCAACATTAGGATTTCTTTGATGTGATTTTAATAAATAAAAAGTTGCTTCTCAAAAAAAAGAAAAAGAAAGAAAACCAAATTCTAGTTTTGTACCAGTATACTTGTTATATTAAGGTTCATTAAAATACATATATATTTAATCTTTATAGCTTTGACCACACAAGATAACAGTCTTTCCCCAAGATTTCTCTACAATTTTTTTCCTCAGTTTTTTTTAACGTCTTTATTGGAGTATAATTGCTTTACAATGTTGTGTTAGTTTCTGCTGTATAACAGAGTGAATCAGTTACACATATACATACATCCCCATATCCCCTCCCTCTTGCGTCTCCCTCCCACCCTCCCTATCCCACCCCTCTAGGTGGACATAAAGCACTGAGTTTATCTCCCTGTACTATGTGGCTGCTTCCCACTAGCTAGCTATTTTACATTTGGTAGTGTATATATGTCCATGCCACTCTCTCACTTTGTCCCAGCTTACACTTTCACCTCCCCATGTCCTCAAGTTCATTCTCTATGTCTGTGTCTTTATTCCTGTCCTGCCCCTACATTCTTCAGAACCTTTTTTTTTTTTTTTTTTTAGATTCCATATATATGGGTTTCTCAGTTTTTGTTCTAATCCCATTCTGGAACAACCAATCACTCTAGTATAGGACACAATTATTCTCTTTTATGAAAAGTAGCAAATTTGTGAATACATAATTTCATCATTTTCTACCGTCATGTTTTCCATAGTACAATTTTCCTGTTTATTAACAGATCTAAATATATCAAGCTTTTTGTACCATGTAAAACAATATGCCAAAAGTAAATAAACTTATGTTCTAATGAGAACATGCTGTATAAAAAATACATAAATAAAATAAAATTCAAAACAAAAGCAAATAAACTTATTTTCAGCGGGCATGTTTCAATATTTACTCTTATTTGTTTTTTAATTTTTA
This sequence comes from Stenella coeruleoalba, assembly GCF_951394435.1. Taxonomy (NCBI): domain Eukaryota; kingdom Metazoa; phylum Chordata; class Mammalia; order Artiodactyla; family Delphinidae; genus Stenella; species Stenella coeruleoalba. The sequence goes on from NC_137147.1 coordinate 129,135,725, forward strand.
ATGGAGTATATTTGCTTTACAATGTTGTGTTAGTTTCTGCTGTACAGTAAAAGGAATCAGTTATATGTATGCATATATTCACTCTTCTTTAGATTTCCTCCTCATTTAGGTCACCACAGAATACTGAGTAGATTTCCCTGTGCTAAACCGTAGGTTTGCATTAGTTATCTATTTTATGCATAGTGGTACATATATATCAATCCCAATCTCCCAATTTGTCCCATGCCCCTGTTCCCCCTTGGAAACCATAAGTTTTCTCTCTACATCTGTGTCTCTATTTCTGCTTTACAAATAAGATCATCTATACCATTTTTCTAGATTCCACATGTATGCATTAATATACGATATTCCTTTTTCTCTTTCTGACTTACTTCACTTTGTATGACAGTCTCTTCGTCCATCCATGTCTCTACAAATGACCCAATTTCGTTCCTTTTTATGGCTGAGTAATATTCCATTGTATATATGTATCACATCTTTCTTATCCTTTCCTCTGTTGATGGACATTTAGGTTGCTTCCATATCCTGGCTATTGTAAATAGTGCTGCAATGAACATTGGGGTGCATGTGTCTTTTTGAATTATGGTTTTCTTCAGGTATATGCCCAGTAGTGGGATTGATGGGTCATATGGTAGTTCTATTTTTAGTTTTATAAGGAACCTCCATACTGTTCTCCATAGTGGCTGTACCAATTCACATTCCCATCAGCAGTGCAAGAGTGTTCCCTTTTCTCCACACCCTCTCCAGCCTTTATTGTCTGTAGATTTTTTGATGATGGCCATTCTGACCTGTGTGAGGTGGTAGTTGTAGTTTTGATTAGCATTTCTCTAATAATTAGTGATGTAGAGCATCTTTTCATGTGTTTGTTGGCCATCTGTATATCTTCTTTGGATAAATGTCTATTTAGGTCTTCTGGCCATTTTTTGATTGGGTTGTATGTTTCCTTGATATTGAGCTGCATGAGCTGTTTGTATATTTTCAAGATTAATCCTTTGTCCATTGTCTCATTTGCAAATATTTTCTCCCATTCTAAAGGTTGTCTTTTTGTCTTGTTAATGGTTTTCTTTGCTGTGCAAAAGTTTTAAGTTTAATTAAGTTCCAGTTGTTTATTTTTGTCTTTATTTTCATTACTCTAGGAGATGGGTCAAAAAAGATCTTGCTGTGGTTTAGGTCAAAGAGTGTTTTTCCTATGTTTTGCTCTAAGAGTTTTATAGTGTCTGGCCTTACATTTAGGTCTTTAATCCGTTTTGAGTTTATTTTTGTTTATGGTGTTAGGGAGTGTTCTAATTTCATTCTTTTACATGTACCTGTCCAGTTTTCCCAGCACCACTTATTGAAGAGGCTGTCCTTTCTCCACTGTACATTTCTGCCTCCTTTATCAAAGTTAAGGTGACCATATGTATGTGGGTTTATCTCTGGGTTTTCCATCCTGTTCCATTGATCTATATTTCTGTTTTTGTGCCAGTACCATACTGTCTTGATTACTGTAGCTTTGTAGTATAGTCTGAAGTTAGGGAGTCTGATTCCAGCTCCATTTTTCTTTCTCAAGAGTGCTTTGTAGATTCGTGGTCTTTTGTGTTTCCATACAAACTGTAAATTTTTTTTTCTAATTCTGTGAAAAATACCATTGGTAATTTGATAGGGATTGCATTAAATCTGTAGATTGCTTTGGGTAGTATAGTCATTTTCACATTATTGATTCTTCCAATCCAAGAACATTGTATATTTCTCCATCTGTTTGTGTCATCTTTGATTACTTTCATCAATACCTTATGTTTTTCTGCGTACAGGTCTTTTGCCTCTCTAGGTAGGTTTATTCCTAGGTATTTTATTCTTTTATTTCAGTGATAAATAAGACTGTTTCCTTAATTTCTATTTCTGATATTTTGTTGTTAGTGTACAGAAATGCAAGAGATTTCTGTGCATTAATTTTGTATCCTGTGACTTTACTAAATTCATTGATTAGCTCTAGTAATTTTCTGGTAGCATTCTTAGGATTTTCTATATATAGCATCATGTCATCCGCAAATAGTGACAGTTTTACTTCTTTTCCAATTTGGATTCCTTTTAGTTTTTTTTCTTCTCTGATTGCCGTGGCTAGGACTTCCAAAACTATGTTGAATAATAGTGGTGAGAGTGGACATCCTTGTCTTGCTCCTGATCTTAGTGGAAATAGTTTCAGTTTTACAGCATTGAGAATGATGTTTGCTGGGGTTTTGTCATATATGGCCTTTATTATGTTGAGGTAGGTTCCCTCTATGCCCATTTTCTGGAGAGTTTTTATCATAAATGGTGTTGAATTTTGTCAAAAGCTTTTTCGGCATCTATTGAGATGATCATATGGGTTTTATTCCTTAATTTGTTAATATGGTGTGTCACATTGATTTGTGTATATTGAATAATCCTTGCATTCCTGGGATAAACCCCACTTGATCGTGATGTATGATCCTTTCAATGTGTTGTTGGATTCTGTTTGCTAGTATTTTGTTCAGGATTTTTGCGTCTGTGTTCATCGGTAATATTGGCCTGTAATTTTCTGTTTTTGTGGTATCTTTTTCTGGTTTGAGTGTCAGGATGATGGTGGCTTCATAGAATGAGCTTGTGAGTGTTCCTCCCTCTGCAATTTTTTGGAAGAGTTTGCGAAGGACAGGAGTTAGTTCTTCTCTAACCTTCTCTAAACCTTTGATAGAATTTGCCTGTGAGTCCATCTGTTCCTTGACTTTTGTTTGTTGGAAGATTTTAAATCACGGTTTCAATTTCAGTGTTTGTGATTTGTCTGGTCATATTTTCTATTTATTCCTGGTTCAGTCTTGGAAGGCTGTACTTTTCTAAGAATTTTTCCATTTCTTCCAGGTTGTCCATTGTATTGGCATATAGTTGTTTCTAGTCATCTCTCATGATACTTTATTTCTGTGGTGTCAGTTTTAACTTCTTTTTCATCTCTAATTTTATTGATTTGAGTCCTCTCCCCTTTTTTCTTGATGAGTCTGACTAAAGTTTTATCAACTTTATTTATCTTCTCAAAGAACCAACTTTTAGTTTCATTGATCTTTGCTATTATTTTCTTTGTTTCTATTTCATGTATTTCTGCTCTGATCTTTATGATTTGTTTCCTTCTACTAACTTTGGTTTTGTTTGTTTTTCTTTCTTTAGTTGCTTTATGTGTAAGGTTATGTTGTTTATTCGAAATTTTTCTTTTTCTTGAGGTAAGATTGTATTGCTATAAACTTCCCTCTTAGAACTGTTTTTGCTGCATCCATAACTTTTGAGTCATCATATATTGTTATTTGTTTCTAGGTAGTTTTTGATTCCTCTTTGATTTCTTCAGTGATCTTTTTGTTATTTAGCAGCATATTGTTTAGCCTCCATGTGTTTGTGTTTTTTACAGTCTTTTTTTCTTCCTGTAATTGATTTCTAATCTCATAGCATTGTGGTCAGGAAAGATGGTTTATTGATTTCAATTTTTTTTAATTTATTGAGGCTGTATTTGTGACCCAAGAAATGGTCTATCCTGATGATTTTTCCATTGCACTTGAGAAGTAAGTGTATTCTGCCGCTTTCAGATGGGAAGTCCTATAAATATCAATTTATTTGATCTGGCCTAATGTGTCAATTAAGGCTTGTGTTTCCTTAATATTTTTCTGCCTGGTTGATCTGTCCATTGGTGTAAGTGGGGTATTAACATCCCCTACTATTATTGTGTTACTGTTGATTTCCCCTTTTATAGCTGTTAGAATTTGCCTTATGTATTGCAGTGCTACTATGTTGGGTGCATATATATTTATGATTGCTATGTCTTCTTCATGAATGCATCCCTTGATCATTATGTAGTGTCCTCCCTTGTCTCTTGTAACAGTCTTTATTTTAAAATCTGTTTTGTCTGATATGAGTATTGCTACTCCAGCTTTCTTTTGACTTCCATTTGCATGGAATATCTTTTTCCATTCTCTCACTTTCAGCATGTATGTTTCCCTTGTTCTGAAGTGCATCTCTTGTAGACGATGTATATATGGGTCTTATTTTTGTATCCATTCAGCCTGTCTCTGTCTTTTGGTTGGAGCATTTCATCCATTTACATTTAATTTAATTATGGATTGCCATTTTCTTAATTGTTTTGGATTTGTTTTTGTAGACCTTTTTTCTTCCCTTCCTCTTTTGTTCTCTTCTCTTGTGTTTCTTGCCTAGAGATGTTTCTTGCCTAGAGATATTCCTTTAGTATTTGTTATAAAGCTGGTTTACTTTTGCTGAATTCTCTTAATTTTTCTTGTCTGTAAGCTTTTGATTTCTCCATCCAATCTGAATGAGATCCTTGTTGGGTGCATAATCTTGATTATAGGTTTTTCCCTTACATCATTTTAAATATATCTTGCTACTCCTTTCTGGCCTGCAGAGTTCCTGCTGAAAAATCAGCTGATAACCTTATGGGGATTCCCTTGTATATTATTTGTTGCTTTTCCCTTGTTGCTTTTAATATTTCCTTTGTATTTAAATTTTTTAATTCGATCAATATGTGTCTTGGTGTGTTCCTCCTTGGTTTTATCCTATATGGGATTCTCTGCGCTTCCTGGACTTGGGTCACTATTTCCTTTCCCATGTTAGGGAAATTTTTCACTATGGTCTCTTCAAATATTTTGTCAGGCTCTTTCTTTTATTCTTCTTTTTCTGAGACCCATATAATTTGAATGTTTGTGTATTTAATGTTGTCCCAGAGGTCTGTGAAACTGTCCTCATTTCTTTTCATTCTTTTTTCTTTAGTCTGCTCCATGGCACAGATTTCCACCATTCTGTCTTTCTGGTCACTTATTCATTCTTCTGCCTCAGTTATTCTGCTGTTGATTCCTTCTAGTGTATTTTTCATTTCAGTTACTCTCTTGTACATCTCTGTTTGTTTGTTCTTTAGTTCTTCTAGGTCTTTGTTAAACTTTTCATGTATCTTCATGTATCTTTCATGGATCTTGTACATCCATTCTGTTTCTGAGATCTTGGATCATCTTTACTATCATTACTCTGAATTCTTTTTCAGATAGATTGCTTATCTCCTCTTCATTTTGTTGCTCTTGTAGGTTTTTATCTTTCTCCTTCGTCAGCAACATATTCTTTTGTTGTTTCCTTTTCTCAGACTTACTGTGTTTGTGGTCTCCTTTCTGCAGGCTGCAGGATCACAGTTCCTCTTGCTAGTGGTGTCTGCCCCACTGGTGGGTGAGTTTGGTCCAGAGGTTTGTGCCATTATCCCCTTGATACTGGGTTTGATTGGTGTTGTGGTGACCAGAGCCTCCCCTGGATATTGAGCAGGGCCTCCCTTTTGTTCTGTGGTTGTCACTGCCCTGTCAGGGGCAGGGTCTGCTCTCTAATTGTTGGAGTAGAGGCTCCCAGATCTGTTTCTTAGCTGTGATTCTGATCTGTGGTGGGAGGTGGGATTGGAGCACTCCCACTGGGAGAGAAGCCACTGAGTTTTCCTCCTTTCAAGCTGTTCACCTGTGAATATACTCTGTTATGTCCCCTTCTGCTTGTTGTGTGGGCTTACCATGTATACTGTTTTTGACACTGCTTTCAGTCCTGCCTTAACTGTGGGTATGCTGGCAACTGGCCCTTCTGACTCTCAGGCATTGTTTTCTCACAGCCACTGGTGTAGGTCCACTGAGGCTAGGTCCCAGTACTGCAGTAGTCTTGTACCTGGGCCCACTGTGGTAGCTATGGAGGCAGTTCAAACTCTGGTATGGCCCAACCCCCACAGGTATGTGCCCACAGAGTCCATAGCTGCTAAAGCAGGACCCATCCCAGATGCAAGAGCACTTCTTGTCCTTTCAGATGTTTCACAGGCACTGAATTTAGGAAGTCATCAGCAGAAGTGTAACTCCACAGTTCATGCAGCTGTGAGGAGAGATTTCAGCTCTTCTTCATTAGTTACACAGCCCCTGGGGCTCAGCTGTGGTTTCAACCCCTCCTGTGGGAGAAGTTCCTAGTGGGAGTTATGTGCACCTCCCAGGACAGTGGGGCAGGTCCAGGCACCCACTGGCAGATTTCCTAGTAGTGAGAGGTTTCTTCACACTCCAGGGACAGTGGGGGAGCTCCTGGCATCTGCTGATGGATTTCCTAGTGGGGAAAGTTATCCATGTACTCCTGGGACAGCAGGGCAGGTTCCAGCACCCACTGATGGATTTCCTAGTCATGGAAACTTTCTGTGCCCTCCTGAGACATGGAGCAGGTCCTGGCACCCACTGGTGGGCTTCTCAATAGCAAGAGCTGTCCTCACACTCCCAGGACAGCATAGGCAGGTCCTGGAGCCTGCTAGTGGAATTCCCAGAGGCTGGATCCATCCACACTCCTCCAGGACAGCAGGGGCATGTCCTGTGGCCCACCAGCAGAAAGCTGTCTGCGCCCTTCCAGGTCAGCTTGGACAGATCCTGGGGCCCGCTAGCAAAATTTCTAGTGGCTGGATCTGTCTGCACCCTTCTAGTTCAGCAGCAGCGGGGTCTAGCATCTGCCCATGGCCCTGGAAGAGTCGGCCAGTGCCTACTTCTGGAGCCCAAGATGGTGGCAGTGATTAACGTCTGCCCGCAGAGCTTCTGTAGGTGGTGTCCTGTTGCCTGGGAGCACTCACAGGGAAAGAGACTTTAATGGTGTTCCCACCCCTCTCCTCGCACACCTCCCAATAATGGTAACTTTCTGCTCTGGTGGGCCCAGACTTGTTCCTAGTACACCTTCATTTGCCACAGCCCAACCTCTTCAGGCTGTTTCCACACCTAACCCTGGTCCTCTCCCTTGGAATGAGGCTTGGAGTCTGAGCTTCAGCACCCAAACCCACCCTCACTGACAGAGGAGTGTCTCAGCTTGGGGAACACAGGGTGGTGGTGCCGACCCTCTGTGCAGGTTACTCTCTGTTTTGTCTTTCACAAACTTGTTGCTGCTCTCCCCCTTTTTAGGCTCCAAAACTCCCCTCTCCATCCACTCTAATTTCTCCAATGGTGAGAAGCCTTCCCAAGGTGCGGGAAACTTTCCTCCTTCACAGCTCCCTCCCCAGGAGTGCAGGCCCCATCTTGATACCTTCCTTTTCTTTTTCCTTTTGTCCTACCCAGTTACATGGAGGGTTTTGTGTGTGTGTGTCTTTTTGGATGTCTTTTTGGATGTCTGAGTGCTGATCTTCTGACAGCACTCAGTAGCTGTTCTATGTGAACTGTTCCACTTGTAGATCTATTTTCAGTGTTTCTGTAGAGGGAGGTGAACTCTGCTTCCTACTGCTCCGCCATCTTGATCCCAATCAAAACATGCCTATCCTCTCCTAGAGAAGAGCTTCAACAGGGGCTGCTCTCAAAACACCACACAGACCCATCTGGATGTCTTTGCTGAATCTGCCTCAGGGCCCAGGACAGAAGCAGTCCAGCAAGAGGTTCCCAGACTATGTTTGAAAGAGGCTCATTTGCTTGTCTCGGATTATCAGCCTGAGACACAAGCATCTACTCTGACCACTGAGGTGCCCTTTGGGATGGAAACTGGCTGATGCCATCCTCACCCCTCTTATCTTATTTTTAAGTGATCTAAATATTCAATGAGTATCCATCATTTAACTTAACTTAGTTTAGCTTTAAGATTTCAAGTTATCAAAAAAGAGTTTTGAAGCTATTTTTAAGTAAACATGTTATAAAACATAATTATTGTTTAAAAGGTCATTTATGAAATTTTATCCCACTTACTTCTATTTAATCCACTTCCTCTGAACAATTATGCTTGAATTAATAATGAATATTTATGGTACATTAAATGAAAGCCATCATGTTAAGTTATTTTTCTTGACAAATCAGGGGGAAAAAAAGAAAAACACAGAGGCAAAGAACCTAAAAAGTTCTTCCCCCTCCCCAAAGCCCTTTTTTGCACTAACATGCTTGACATGCATCAAACAATTCATTTTTATTGTACATTTTGTCCTTAGGTTGGATTTATAGTTTTATAATCTTAAACATCTAATAAGAGATAGCATGAGCTTGTTTCACTAGTAAACATAGGTAGCATAAATTGTATGCCAGAATTATATGTAATGCTGACAATTCTGAAGACATACCTATTTTTATTTTATGAACAGCTTTAAAACTAGCTTATTTACCAAAGATTATCCTAGATCACAGGAACTTAATAAACATTTGAGTTAGAGTCTATATTTCCGAAAGTTTTGGGAATACTTAATTATTATGAGTACTCATTTATGTCTAAGGCAATTTGAATAGAATTTCTTTAAGGTATTTTATAAATTAATTTGGTAATACTATCCAGAGGTAGAAAATATCACACATATATAGCATACATACATACATACATACGTACAAGTTGAGGTTACTTAATAAGGGCTAAATTTTTTTACGAATATTTTTGGAGGAAATTTAAAAATTTTTCTTTTGTCCTGACATCTCATCTGATGGAGGCTGTGGAGTAGATTTTAGGCCAGTGACTGAGGAGACAGCAACTCTTCGGATGTCTGCAAAACTCAACTGAATGGTCAAAACATCCAGTTCTGTTTCCAAATAGCTTTTTCCTCTTTTCATCCTGACATGGTTCCTTTTGGGAGTTCTTAGTCCCTTGAGAGCCTTCAATGGAGGGCAGGGTGCCTAAAGTTCAAGTGACTGCAGGGAGCTGAGGGGCTGTGGTGGGAAGTGTCTGTCTGGTGGACAGAAGGATGAAGGAGGTAGGGGTTTGAAGCGGAACATATCAAATGACTCAAAGGAACTAGAGGGAAGAACCAAAGCAATAAAAGGAGGAAGAAGGAGCAGCTGTGAAAGGTAGGAAGTGGTTTTAGAGAAGCCAGATGGGGAAGGTAATAAGTTTCCCAAAGAGACTGTTGAAGTTTTCAGTTATCCTTAGTAAATGAATGCCAACAAGAAAGGAAGCACAAAGTTGATGGAGCATATATTCATCAAGGTTAGAGAAGGGGGTTTTCAAACCACCAAGAAGCTCCCACGTTCTTAATTAATGGTCCCTTTATACTTATGAACAGAGAAATTGAGACTCCAACACAGCTTCAGTTTCTTACAGAGACTAGTCAGCCCCTTACAAACAGAGAAACTTGGGACTCTAACTCAGCTGATTTTACACAGAGAAACCTATGATTCTAACCTGGTTTCTAGAGCATTCTCAAAATCTTAGGAATCAAAGTCTATCCTTACCAGCTTCAGTGGATATTTGTCCAGAGCAATGGTTTAGGAATCAGACTCACCAATCAGTCAGTCAGGAATGAACACAAAGATTTCAAAGGTGCACACAAAGGATCTTGGTGAGAGATACAGGGTTCCTATGATGAATTTTATTCTAGCCATACATGTTGAAAAAAAATATTCAGTGATACTTGTTAAAGATGGTAAGGCAGGCTTTATCCAGAACCATTGTGATAGATATAAGGACCACTGCAATGGAATTTTACAATGAGGGAGAGAGATGGGGCTCAATCCAGAATACAGCACTGGGCAAGTTGGAATTTATAGCCAAGGAGCAGGATGGAGGTCAGTGGACAGAAAATTACTAAGAGGAAACATCAGGGGTTAGGGCGATTCTGACTAAACTGACCTCACAGGATTCTTTGCTGAAGATAGGCCAAAGTGATCAGACATCACCTGGGGGATGGTGGAGGCTCAGGACCCCATCAGATATCTAGAGTGTGTGTGTGGGATTATGGCTAAACTGACTTATTGAGGTTCTTGCTAAAACTAGTATTTACAAGGACATACACACTGGGCTTAGGAGAAGGTCCAGGAGCCTGACTACAGTTTAAATCCTTGTTAGGCACAGCCTGGAAATCTCCTTGGAAATGTAATTGGTTCATTAAGGTTGGACATGTCAGTGTCCATCAGAAGAACCCTCTTTCAGGATTGGAAGGTTATTAGAACTATCAAGTGCATATCCTGATATGCCTCCTTGACGTGGCCACCTGGCTTCCATGGGATGAGAGGATGTGGAGAGCTACAACAATGTAGAGAAGGGGTGACCATTAACACATCCCTCTCGCATTCTACGGGGCTTAAAACGTCAAGATCTACAATTCTGTGTCCCAGAAGAAGAGACAGAAACTGCAGATGACTATGGAAGATTCCCCAGGGGGGAAGGCCCCTCACATAGTTGGCAAATAGACTGCATTGGACTGCACATCACCCCTGAATTTACACAAGTATCCTCATGACTCTTACTCTAGAATGTGCTTTGCTTACCTACTGGTAAATGCAAATACTCAAAATACTACAAAATGACTGGAACAGAAGATAATGTATTAATTTGGACTGCTGAGTTACATTTTTTCAAATGAAGGAAAAAAATTTAGTGCCTATAGTATCTAACAATGAACAAAGAGACAGCACATCCAATGGCCATATCATGTTGCAGACAATCCTCAGAATAATGGTTTAAAAGAGAATTGGAATAAGAAACAGAAACTCTTGTCATTTAAGATGGGGAAAGATACAAATACATATATCAACTCTATTTTAGATTCTTTTTCCATATAGGCCATTACAGAGTATTGAGTAGAGTTCCCTGTGCTACACAGTAGGTCCTTATTAGTTACCTACTTTATATATAGTAGTATGTATGTGTCGATCCCAATCTTCCAATTTATCCCTCCCCATCTCCACCCATCAGTAACTATAAGTTTATTTTCTACATCTGTAGCTCTATTTTGGTTTTGTAAATAAGTTCATTTCTACACTTTGTTTTAGATTACAAATATAAGTGATATCATATGATATTTGTCTTTCTCTGTCTGACTTACTTTACTCAGTATGAGAATCTCTAGGTCCATCCATATTGCTGCAAATGACATTATTTTGTTCTTTTTTATGCCTGAGTAATATTCCAGTATATATATGTACCACATCCTCTTTGCCCATTTCTCTGTTTATGGACATTTATGTTGCTTCTATGCCCTGACTATTGTGAATAGTGCTGTAATGAACATTGGAGTGCATGTATCTTTTCAAATTATTGTTTACTCTGTATATATGCTCAGGAGTGGGATTACTGGATGATATGGTAGCTCTATTTTCAGTTTTTTAAGGAACCTCCATACTGTTTTCCACAGTGGCTGTACCCTGAAACTAACACAACACTATAAATCAATTATACCCCCAATAAATTTTTTTTAAATGTCTGAAACTGCAGCAGCTACATTGAGATCATGAATAAAGAAGTTTAAGTGCTGAGGATGGTAAAGCAGAAAAGATGTAACTTTTATCTTATTTTTAAACAGTTCATTTACCAATGTTGCAAGCACTCTACCTCTAGATATTGTCATGTGAGCTAATAAATATTCTTATTGTTAAACCCCCCCCAAAAATATAGGGAAAGATAAAGGAATAGAGAACTGGCTGACATGCCTTCATGAATGTGTGCTTATAACTTCACTAGATAGAGTCCTCCACTTTTCTGGGGGATGTGGGGGAAGGGGGGCCAATGCTGGTAAAACTATACGATTCTTTCCCACATCAAATCAACTTTCTTTTTTTCCCATTTGATGCAGTGGTCCTGGGATTAGAGCTATAACAGTGGGTGCTAGAAGCAGGGGTGATTCTTAAGGAAGAAACAGTAACCATACCTTTAAATCTTTGTGCCAGAATTTCTAAGAACCTCATGGAGTGGATTGCACCTTTAGCTCACCTGGAAGAGTTGGAGTTGACAATGAATATATCTTCGTTGCTAATAGCCAAGAAAACCTAATAGTTCTGTCCCTCTGTAACCCTCCCCTGCGTGACTGGGAATGGACTGAGAGGGATGCACTTGCTAAACTGGTGTTATGGAAAGCAATCTGAACCAGCAGAGTGGCAAACATGTCTCCTAAAGATGGAAAAGTTTGACTTAAAATAAATGACAAATATAAAGAAGGAGATACAGTAACTGTGGGGAAAAGAATAAATAAATGGTTTATGCAATGAGGGAAATACAATATTACCTTGGTGCCTCAAGAGAGGGTTGTAGCCAATGATACATGAGAAGTATATGAGAAGTCATACAATCAAGAAAGTCTCTGAATTCCATGCATGTTAAAAAAAAACAGTACACCAAATCACATCATAGTAAAACTGCTGAAAACTAAAGACAAGAACAAATCCATAAAAGCTGCCAGAAGAAAAGATGCTCCATCATCTTCAATGGAGCAACAATCATACAAGGAAGACACACATAAACAAGTACACTTAAAAAAAAATTAATCGGTGTTACCTGTTACATGTACAGAATAAAGGAGAAGAGACAAATGGTCATGTAAAACAGCAGTGCCCAACTTTTTGGCACAAGGAACCGGTTTTGTGGAAGATGATTTTTCCATGGACGAGGGGTGGCATTGTTCAGGCAGTAATGCGAGCGATGGGGAGTGATGGGGAGTGGCAGATCAAGCTTCACTCACTAGCCCATCACTCACTTCCTGCTGTGTGGCCTGGTTCCTAACAGGCCGTAAACTACCAGTCTGTGGCCTGGGGGGTTGGGGACCCCTGATGTAAAAGGTAAAGAATAAAACGTTTGATAAAAGTCAACAATTGTTTATAATAAAGATTCCTAGTTAACTAGTATCCTAGTCTCTTCAGGTTGCCATAACAAAATACCAGAGACTGAGTGGCTTATAAACATCAGAACTTTGTTTCTCACAGTTCTGGGGGTTGAAAGGCCAAGAACAGGGTGCCAGCATGGCCAGCTTCTGGTGAGGGCCCTCTTCCAGGTGGAAGACTGCTGACATGTTTCAGTGTCCTCACATGGTGGAAGGGGCTAGGGAAGGCTGTGAGAGCTCTTTTATAAAAGCAGGAATCTTATTCATGAGGCCTCCACTTTCATGACCTAATCACCTCCCAAAGACCTCATCTCCTAAAATCATCACACTGGGCATTAGGATTTCAACAAAAGAATTTGGGGGTGTCACCAACATTCGGGTCATAGCTACTAGAAATAGAAATAAGTTTCTAGTATCTTTAAGGGTATCTATGAAAAAATCCACAGTTCACAGTAAAATAATGATGATATTGGATGTTTCTCCTTGAGGTGAAGGACAAGACAAAGATGTCCACTACACCACCTATATTCAGTATTGTGCTGGAGGTTGTATGCTGTGTAAAAAGGCAAGAAAGGTAAGACTAGTAGAAATTAGGAAGGTGAATATTCACTATTGGAAGATTGTTTACATAGAAAACCCAAAAGAATCTATAAACAAATGATTTTGATTTTAGAAAGCCTGCTAATATCAAGGCCAATATAACAAGTTAGCTTCATTTCTATTGTTTTTATAAACACTATCAGCAAACAATTAGAAAACAATTTAAAAAGCAACAACACTATTTACAATAGTATCAAGAATATAAAGTCACCTATGAATAAATCTAATCAAAGTCAAAACATTGCTGAGGGAAATTTAAGAGACTTAAATAAATGGAGCTAAATACTCTTAAATAGATTGCTAAGATGTCAATCTCCTCTGTCTCCAAAGTGATCTATAGATTTGATGCAATCCAGTCAAAATCTAAATAGGTTTATAAATCAGGACTCTAAAATTTATATGAAATGGAAAGAATGTAAATAGCCAGAGCAATCAATTAAAAAAACACACACAGTAGAACAAAGCTGGAGGATTTATACTACTACATATCAATAACTATTATAAATCATTAGTAAATAATTAAGCATGGATACTGGCACAAGGAAAACATAAAACATTGAAATAGAGTAACAAACAAGAAATACACCCATAAATTTGTAGTCACTTGATTTACAACAAAGGAATGACTGCAACTGAGTAAAAAAATGATGATCATCATTTCAATAAATAATGCTGTGTCAACTGGCTAGGCATATGTAATAAAAAAATAAATCCTGGGCTTCCCTGGTGGTGCAGTGGCTGAGAGTCTGCCTGCCAATGCAGGGGACACGGGTTCATGCCCCGGTCCGGGAAGATCCCACATGCCACGGAGCGGCTGGGTCCGTGAGCCATGGCCGCTGAGCCTGCGCATCTGGAACCTGTGCTCCATAACGGGAGAGACCACAACAGCGGGAGGCCTGCGTAACACAAAACAAATAAATAAAAATAAAATAAAATAAAATATATCTTGACGTCTACCTAACACTCTACATAAAATTTCATTTGGAATGGATCATAGATGTAAAAGTTAAAGATAAAAACAATATTTCTCAAAGAAAGCATGCGAAAATATCTTTGCAAGTTTAGAACAAGAACAGGACACACCACCAACAACTATAAAAAATAACTAATAAATTTGACTTTATAAAAATCAAGAATTTCCATTTAGCAAAGTAAAATATTATGAGAATAAAAAAGGCAAGCCACATACAGGAAGAAGATACTTACCATACAATAAATTGAACAATCACTCTCATCTAAATTGTAACAAGAAATTTTACAAATGATTATGAAAATGTTAATGATCCAGTATAAAATGAGGACAATATAAAATGAGTCAAATATACTTGAACAGACACTTCAATATCTATTTACCATAATGGCTAGAATTCATATATTGCTGGGGGAGGTGTAAGTGGGTGCACCAGTTTGGTAATAAGTGCAGAGTACCAACAAACTATATATACCAACCATGTATACACACTATAGTAGGGAGTACCAGATAGATAGATGGCAGACAGATAGATAGATGATAGATAGATAGATAGATAGCCTATCTGATCCAGCAATTTGGGGATATATGACTAAGAGTTGAAAGTGCTATGCTTACCAAAAAACATGTACAATAATGTTTACAGCAGAATAATAATCCCAAACAGAAATAACACAAATGTTTTTTAATAGAATGAGTAAATAGATATGTTAACAATGTGAAATGCAACACAATAAAAATAAATATTAAACCCTACAACACACAGTATTGTGCATGAATATCACAGATATAAATCTGATTTAAAAAGGCCATGGAAACCATAAACAAGACCAAAAGACAACCCTCAGAATGGGAGAAAATACTTGCAAATGAAGCAATTAACAAAGGAATAATCTCCAAAATTTACAAGCAGCTCATGCAGCTCAATAACAAAAAAACAAAAAACCCAATCCAAAAATGGGCAGAAGACCTAAATAGGCATTTCTCCAAAAAAGATATACAGATTGCCAACAAACACATGAAAGAATGTTCAACATCATTAACGATTAGAGAAATTCAAATCAAAACTACAATGAGGTATCATCTCACACAAGTCAGAATGGCCATCATCAAAAAATCCAGAAACAATAAATGCTGGAGAGGGTGAGGAGAAAAGGGAACACTCCTGCACTGCTGGTGGGAATGTGAGTTGGTACAGCCATTATGGAGAACAATATGTAGGTTCCTTAAAAAAACTACAAATAGAACTACCATATGACCTAGCAATACCACTACCGGGCATATATCCTGAGAAAACCATAATTCAAAAAGAGTCATGTACCAAAATATTCATTACAGCTCTATTTACAATAGCCAGGAGGTGGAAGAAACCTAAGTGTCCATCATCGGATGAATGGATAAAGAAGATGTGGCACATATATACAATGGAATATTAGCCATAAAAAGAAACGAAATTGAGTTATTTGTAGTGAGGTGGATGGACCTAGAGTCTGTCATACAGAGTAAAGTAAGTCAGAAAGAGAAAGACAAATACCGTATGCTAACACATATATATGGAATCTAAGAAAAAAAAATGTCATGAAGAACCTAGATGTAAGACAGGAGTAAAGACACAGACCTACTATAGAATGGACTTGAGGTTATGGGGAGGGAGAAGGGTAAGCTGTGACAAAGTGAGAGTGGCATGGACATATATACACTACCAAACGTAAAATAGATAGCTAGTGGGAAGCAGCCCCATAGCACAGGGAGATCAGCTCGGTGCTTTGTGACCACCTAGAGAGGTGGGATAGGGAGGGTGGGAGGGAGGGAGATGCAAGAGGAAAGAGATATGGGAACATATGTATATGTATAACTGATTCACTTTGTAATAAAGCAGAAACTAACACACCATTGTAAAGCAATTATATTCCAATTAAGATGTTAAAAAAAAAGGCCATACTCAAAAAGATATATCCTGTCAATCCCAAACTCCCAATCTATCCCAGTGCTATGTTTAAAATAGATAAACAACAAGGACCTAGTATTATAAATAAATAAATAAATAATTTTTTTAAAGGCATATCCTGTGTGTTTCCAAATGTGAAATTCAAACCTAATGTTGTTTCTGCTGGTAGAGGTCAGAATAGCTTTTACCTTTGGGTGAGGGGTATCAATTAGGAAAGAGCACAGAGATTCTGCTGAGGTGCTGAAAAATGTCTTACAGCCTGTTATAAATGATGATTACATATGTACCTGTATATCTAAAAACTAATCTGGTTGAACACTTCAGGTCTGTTAACTCTACTCTGTTAATAAGACAGAAAAAAGAAAGAAAGGAAAGATGTGCAAGAAAACTACACAGAAGGCTCAATAATGTTACTGAAAAATATTAAAGAAGACCTAAATCATTAGAGAAATATACCATGGTCAAAAATTGGATGACACAATGTTGTAAAGACATGAGTTCTCTCTGTGTTGATCTATAGATTCAATTAAATTGTCGAAATCCTAGCAGGCAATTTATGGAAATTTATAAGCTGAATCTTGTAAAGGCATAAGAAAAACCAAAAACATCTTCAACAAAGTTGGAGGGCTTATCCACTGGATATAGAGCCTTATTTAAAAGCTACTATAATTAACAAAATATGATTTTGGCACAAAGAGGGACAAAGGACTGAAGTAACAAAAGAGAATTTTTTAAAAAGACACACAGGGGCTTCCCTGGTGGTGCAGTGGTTGAGAGTCCACCTGCTGAAGCAGGGGACACGGGTTTGTGCCCCGGGCCGGGAAGATCCCACATGCCACGGAGTGACTGAGCCCATGAGCCATGGCTGCTGAGCCTGCGCATCCGGAGCCTGTGCTCCACAACGGGAGAGGCCACAACATGAGAGGCTCACGTACCGCAAAAAAAAAATAAACAAACAAATAAATAAATAAAAAGACACACAGATCTATCTATTTATCTATTATCTATCTATCTATCTTCTATCATCTTTGCTACCATAGAATAACGGGGGAAAGATGGTTCTTGCAATAAATTTCACTGGATTCGTTGAATATCCAAATAGGTAAAAAAAGGAATCTTCAACCTAACCACAAACTCTACACAGAAATCAATTCCAGATGGTTTATAGAGCTAAACATAAAAAATAAAAATAGTTTCTAGAAGTTAACATCTTCACACACAAAAAACAGTAAACCAAAAGGAAAGGATTGATAATTTTAAATTCATGAAATTTAAGAGTTTCTGTAGCAGAAGATACCATTGAAAGAATGAAAAGAGCAAGCCACAGATTGGTGGAAAATATTTGAAATCAAAATATCCAACCAAATCTAAAGAAGTCTTCATTTTTCTTAGTCACATAGTAACAATTATAAAAATAATTACAGTAATGATAATATGAGTAAAGGAACTAATAACTGACATTTCTTAAAAATATATTTCAGAGGGCTTCCCTGGTGGCGCAGTGGTTGAGAGTCCTCCTGCCGATGCAGGGGACACGGTTTCGTGCCCGGGTCCGGGAAGATCCCACATGTCACGGAGCAGCTAGGCCCATAAGCCATGGCCAGGTCAGGGAACTAAGGTCCCACATGCCACCGGGCATGACTATATATATATATATATATATATATATATATGTATATATTTCAGACTTTAAGTATTTTCCATAGGTTGTTTCTTATAACTCTCCAAAGCCTTGTGAAGTGGTATTATTTTTATTTCCAGTTTACCAGTGAGCAAACCAAAGCAGGAGAGATTAACATATTTGTCCAAGATCACACAAAATGGTGGCTTTGGGACCTGAATGCAGTCATCCTCTGGCTCTCACTGGAGAATTCTCTTCTGCTCTGAGACCCACCCATGCCTGGATATCTGCAGACTGTTGGGATCAGCACAATACATACAATAGTGTTTTATGTTTCCTCCAAAATTCAAAGATGCCCACAAGTGAGGTGCACATTTCTTAGAAGACAGGAATTTAAAACAGAAATTGTTTTCCATTTTAGGAGGTTTGTCCTAATGTGCCCACACTATTGGACACCCAGAACTTCCAAGATTTCAGGCGCTTGAATTTTATTAGAATTTATCTTAATTTTATTAGCACGTATACTACATACTTACAGGGCATAACATGAGGAAAATTAAAGTCAAAATTGTATTTATCACCTGGATCCCAAGAGTATTCACTCTGACTAGTGGAGACAAATGGTATTTGGAGACCCCAGGAAGTAGCATTAACTCCAAGTCAATATCTAATTATTGCAAGATGTCTTGGATATTCCAGTCCACAGTACAGGACTTCTTTGGAGATTGACAGGAGGAATATTCAGAGGAAAAACTTGGGCTTCCTCATTATACTTGCATTCCTCAAATATACTTGCATTTCTCCTTCATTATATAATATCTGGGTCTGTAGGACTGAACCTCATCTAGAAAATTGGAGAGATGCTATCAATATCAGATATCTATTTGCAAGATCCAGAGACTTTATTCTTATTTTTAAAATTGAAATAGAGAACTCAGGACTTTGAGATAAGATGGCACTGACATCTCTCTCTGATCCTTTCCACTGAGAACAATTATAAACACTGGAAATAATACGAGGAACAATTAAAGGAGAATGCTGAAAGATGGTAAAAGGAAGGTGAACTGGTTAGGGGCCCCTGGTATTGAGGAATAAAGTATCAGGAGAGGTGATACAGACCCAGAATCTCCCAATCCCCTTGTAGCAACATAAGGTAGCCCAGGTAGGTACATTCCTCCCCAGGAACAAATGGGAGTCCTACCACTAACACTAGGTGAGCCCATGGGAACTAACCAGGGGAGTCAATTGATTAGAAGCTTTGCTAACAGTAAGCACCTAGGGTAACAGCTCTCCTTTTCCAGCAAGGCTTAGGCCCCCTTCCCACCTCTTTACCCCTCACTTCTCTACCACAACACATGGTCCAGAGGCACTAGGAAGGGGAATTGCCACAACAAGCAGCCCAGCCTGGAAAATGACTCCTTCCCATCAAGGTCTGACACTCCCCTCCCCCACCCAGACAAACCACTCAGCCAAGGACACAGGGAAGGGGGTTCATACCACCACCAGCACTTTGTCCCTGCAGACCAGTGTTTCCCTCACCCATTAAGAGACACAAGCAATGCAGTTTGGAGAAGTTCCTTCCTCACTCTCAAGCATCACCAGCAGGGACCAGTACAGCTCCAGTGGAATGAGATACACCAAACAAACAAAGATAGTACTGCAAAGATGGAAAATTAGATTGTCCTTGGAACAAACCCCCCTTATTGGGGCAGAACTGGCATGATAAGCTAAAATGGTGAATACCTACTAAGTTTTTTAAAAAGAAAGAATCCAGATCTTCTAAATTAATATTGAAAAATGTACAAGAAACAAAAAGGAACTGAAATGACCAAAAATTAACTGATGCCAACACTGAAATGAATCAAATGTTAGTATTTTCTGACAATTATTTCAAAGAAACAAGCATAAAATGATTCAACAAGCAATAAAAAAAAATCTTGAATCAAATGCAAAAATAAAAAATCCAAGCAAAGGAATAGAAGTTAGCACAGGGAGATCAGCTCAGTGCTTTGTGACCACCTAGAGGGGTGGGATAGGAAGAGTGTGGGGGAGGGGCAAGAGGGAGGGGATTTGCAGATATATGTATGTGCATAACTGATTCACTTGGTTATACAGCAGAAACTAACACACCATTGTAAAGCAATCATACTCCAATAAAGATGTTAAAAAAAAACAATGTATGTGGCCATGCCAAAGACCTCCATTCCTTTGGACAGGGTGACCCAAGCACTGACTCTATCTGGACCAGGATCACAGTTGCTACCAAACATACTTAGTTCTTACTCCTAATGGGGCCCCTGATTACAATAATTCTTTTACTGATATTTGGCCCCTGCCTTCTTAATTTACTTGTCTAGTTTGTTCTTTCTAAGGACACAACAGTTTCCCAGACAAGTTGACAGTGATGCAGAGATTTAGTTTAGTATTAGTTGTTTTTTTGTTTGTTTATACTGCAGGTTCTTATTAGTCATCAATTTTATACACATCAGTGTATACATGTCCATCCCAATCGGTGAATTCAGCACACCACCATCCCCATCCCATCGTAGTTTTCCCCCCTTGGTGTCTATACGTTTGTTCTCTACATCTGTGTCTCAACTTCTGCCCTGCAAACCGGTTCATGAGAATTTTTTTAAACATCTTTATTGGAGTATAATTGCTTCACACTGGTGTGTTAGTTTCTGCTTTATAACAAAATTAATAAGTTATTCACATACATATGTTCCCATATCTCTTCCCTCTTACATCTCCCTCCCTCCCACACTCCCTATCCCACTCCTCTAGGTGGTCACAAAGCACCGAGCTGATCTCCCTGTGCTATGCGGCTGCTTCCCGCTAGCTATCTATTTTACGTTTCGTAGTGTATATATGTCCATGCCACTCTCTCACTTTGTCACAGCTTACCCTTCCCCCTCCCCATATCCTCAAGTCCATTCTCTAGTAAGTCTGTGTCTTTATTCCCATCTTACACCTAGGTTCTTCATGACTTTTTTTTTCCTTAGATTCCTTATATATGTGCTAGCATACTCTTGCACTGCTGGTAGGAATGTAAATTGACACAGCCACTATGGAGAACAGTATGGAGGTTCCTTAAAAAACTACAAGTAGAACTACCATATGGCCCAGCAATCCCACTATTGGGCATACACCCTGAGAAAACCATAATTCAAAAAGTCATGTACCAAAGTGTTCATTGCAGCTCTATTTACAATAGCCAGGAGATGGAAGCAACCTAAGTGTCCATCATTGGATGAATAGATAAAGATGTGGCACATATATATAATGGAATATTACTCAGCCATAAAAAGAAACAAAATTGAATTATTTGTAGTGAGGTGGATGGACCTAGAGTGTCATACAGTGTGAAGTAAGTCAGAAGGAGAAAAAAAGTACCGCATTCATGAGCTTTTTAAATATTTTGGAGATTAATCCTTTGTCCGTTGATTCGTTTCCAAATATTTTCTCTCATTCTGAGGGTTGTCTTCTCATCTTCTTTATGGTTTCCTTTTCTGTGCAAAAGCTTTTAAGTTTCATTAGGTCCCATTTGTTTATTTTTGTTTTTATTTCCATTACTCTAGGAAGTGGATCAAAAAAGATCTTGCTGTGATTTTTGTCAAAGAGTGTTCTCCCTATATTTTCCTCTAAGTTTTATAGTGTCTGGTCTGACATTTAAATCTTGAATCCATTTTGAGTTTATTTTTATGTATGGTGTTAGGGAGTGTTCTAATTTCCTTCTTTTACATGTAGCTGTCCAGTTTTCCTAGCACCGCTTATTGAAGAGGCTGTCTTTTCTCCATTGTATATCCTTGCCTCCTTTGTCATAGATTAGTTGACCATAGGTGTGTGCATTTATCTCTGGGCTTTCTATCTTTTTCCATTGATCTATGTTTCTGTTTTTGTGCCAGTACCATATTGTCTTGATTACTGTAGCTTTGTAGTATAGTCTGAAATCAAGGACTCTGATTCCTCCAGCTCCGTTTTTTTCCTTCAAGACTGCTTTGGCTATTTGGGGTCTTTTGTGTCTCCATACAAATTTTAAGATGATTTGTTCTACTTCCATAAAAAATGCCATTGGTAATTTGATAGGGATTGCATTGAATCTGTAGATTGCTTTGGGCAGTATAGTCATTTTCACAATATTGATTCTTCCAATCAAAAACCATGGCATATCTCTTTATCTGTTGGTATCACCTTTAATTTCTTTCATCAGTGTCTTATAGTTTTCTGCATACAGGTCTTTGGTCTCCTTAGGTAGGTATATTCTTAGGTATATTTTTCTTTTTGTTGTAATGGTAAATGGGAGTGTTTCCATAATTTGTCTTCCGGATTTTTCATCATTAGTGTATAGTGTATGCAAGAGATTTCTGTGCACTAATTGTGTATCCTGCAACTTTACCAAATTCATTGATTAGCTCTAGTAGTTTTTTGGTGGCATTTTTAGAATTCTCTATGTATAGTATCATGTCATCTGCAAACAGTGACAGTTTTACTTCTTCTTTTCCAAATTGTATTTCTTTTATTTCTTTTTCTTCTCTGATTACCATGGTTAGGACTTTCAAAACTATGTTGAATAATAGTGGTGAGAGTGGACATCCTTGTCTCGTTCCTGATCTTAGAGGAAATGCTTTCAATTTTTCACCGTTGAGCATGATGTTTGCTGTGGGTTTGTCATATACGGCCTTTATTTTGTTGAGGTAGTTTCCGTCTGTGCCCACATTCTGCAGAGTTTTTATCATAAACTGGTGTTGAATTTTGTCAAAAAGTTTCCTGCATCTATTGTGATAATCATATGTTTTTTATTCTTCAATTTGTTAATAAGGTGTATCACATTGATTGATTTGCATATATTGAAGAATCCTTGTATCCCTAGGATAAATCCCACTTGATTATGGTGTATGATCCTTTTCATGTGTTGTTGGATTCTGTTTGCTAGTATTTTGTTGAGGATTTTTGCATCTATATTCTTCAGTGATATTGGTCTGTAATTTTCTTTTTTTGTAGTATCTTTGTCTGATTTTGGTATCGGGGTGATGGTGACCTCAAAGAATGAGTTTTGGAGTGTTCCTTCCTCTGCAATTTTTTGGAAGAGTTTGAGAAGGATGGGTGTTAGCTCTTCTCTAAATGTTTGATAGAATTCACCTGTGAAGCCATCTGGTCCTGGACTTTTGTTGGAAGATTTTTAATCACAGTTTCAATTTCATTACTTGTGATTGGTTTGTTCATATTTTCTGTTTCTTCCTGGTTCAGTCTTGGAAGCTTATACCTTTCTAAGAATTTGTCCATTTCTTCCAAGCTGTCCATTTTATTGGCATAGTGTTGCTTGTAGTTGTCTCTTAGGATGCTTTGTATTTCTGCAGTGTCTGTTGTAACTTCTCCTTTTTCATTTCTAAGTTTATTGATTTGAGTCCTCTCCCTCTTTTTCTTGATGAGTCTGGCTAATGGTTTATCAATTTTGTTTATCTTCTCAGAGAACCAGCTTTTAGTTTTATTGATCTTTGCTGTTGTTTTCTTTGTTTCTACTTCATTTATTTCTGCTCTGA
This sequence comes from Stenella coeruleoalba, assembly GCF_951394435.1. Classification (NCBI taxonomy): domain Eukaryota; kingdom Metazoa; phylum Chordata; class Mammalia; order Artiodactyla; family Delphinidae; genus Stenella; species Stenella coeruleoalba. Next base: position 129,158,915 of record NC_137147.1, read on the forward strand.
GCTTTATGATTTCTTTCCTTCTGCCAACTTTTGGTTTTGTTTATTCTTCTTTCTCTATTCCTTTAGGTGTAAGGTTAAATTGTTTACTTGAGATTTTTCTTTTTTCTTGAGGTAGGCTTGTTTAGCTATAAACTTCTCTCTTAGAACTGCTTTTTCTGCATCTCATAGGTTTTGGATCATTGTGTTTTCATTGTCAATTATCTCTAGGTATTTTTTGATTTCCTCTTTATTTTCTTCAGTGATGTCTTGGTTATTTAGTAACATATTGTTTAGCCTCCATGTGTTTGTGTTTTTTAATTATTTTCCCCTGTAATTTATTTCTAATCTCATAGTGTTTTGGTCAGCAAAGATGCTTGATATGATTTCAATTTTCTTAAATTTACTGTGTCTTGATTTTTGACCCAAGATGTTATCTATCCTGGAGACTGTTCTGTGCTCACTTGAGAAGAAAGTGTAATCTGCTGTTTTTGGATGGAATGTCCTATAAATATCATTTAAATCCATCTGGTCTATTGTGTCATTTAAAGCTTCTGTTTCCTTATTTATTTTCATTTTGGATGATCTCTCCACTGATGTAAGTGAGGTGTTAAAGTCTCCCACTATTACTGTGTTACTCTCGATTTCCTCTTTTATACCTGTTAGCAGTTGCCTTATGTATTGAGGTGCTCCAATGTTGGGTGCATGTATATTTATAATGGTTATATCTTCTTCTTGGATTGATCCCTTGATCATTATGTAGTTTCCTTCCTTGTCTCTTGTAACATTCTTTATTTTAAAGTCTATTTTATCTGATATGAGTATAGCTACTCCAGCTTTCTTTTGATTTCCATTTGTATGGAATATCTTTTTCCATCCCCTCACTTGCAGTCTGTATGTGTCCCTAGGTCTGAAGTGGGTCTCTTGTAGACAGCATATATATGGGTCTTGATTTTGTATCCATTCATCAAGCCTGTGTCTTTTGTTTGGAGCATTTAATCCATTCACATTTAAGGTAATTATCAATATGTATGTTCCTATTACCATTTTCTTAATTGTTTTGGGTTTGTTTTTGTAGGTCCTTTTTTCTCTTGTGTTTCCCACTTAGAGAATTTCCTTTAGCATTTGTTGTGGAGCTGGTTTGGTGTTGCTGAATTCTCTTAGCTTTTGCTTGTCTTTAAAGCTTTTGACTTCTCCGTCGAATCTGAATGAGATCCTTGCTGGGTAGAGTGATCTTGGTTGTAAGTTCTTCTCTTTCATCACTTTAAGTATATCATGCCACTCCCTTCTGGCTTGTAGAGCTTCTGCTGAGAAATCAACTGTTAACCTTATGGGACTTCCCATGTATATTATCTGTCATTTTCACCTTGCTGCTTTCAATAATTTTTCTTTGTGTTTAATTTTTTGCCAGTTTTATTACTATGTGTCTCAGCGTGTTTCTCCTTGGGTTTATCCTGTATGGGACTCACTGCACTTCCTGGACTTCGGTGGCTATTTCCTTTCCCATGTTAGGGAAGTTTTCGACTATAATGTCTTCAAATATTCTCTCTGGTCCTTTCTCTTTCTCTCTTCTCCTCAGGTACCCCATAATGTGAATGTTATTGCATTTAATGTTGTCCCAGAGGTCTCTTAGGCTGTCTTCATTTCTTTTCATTCTTTTTTCTTTATTCTGTTCTACAACAGTGAATTCCACCATTCTGTCTTCCAGGTCACTTATCCGTTCTTCTGCCTCAGTTATTCTGCTATTGATTCCTTCTAGTGTAGTTTTCATTTCAGTTATTGTATTGTTCATCTCCATTTGTTTGTTCTTTAATTCTTCTAGGTCTTTTTAAACATTTCTTGCATCTTCTCGATCTTTGCCTCCATTCTTTTCCCAAAGTCCTGGATCATCCTCACTATCATTATTCTGAATTCTTTTCCTGGAAGGTTACCTATCTCCACTTCATTTAATTATTTTTCTGGGATCTTATCCTGTTTCTTCATCTAGTACATAGCCCTCTGCCTTTTAATCTTGTCTATCTTTCTTTGAATGTGTTTTTTTTTCTATAGGCTGCTGGATTGTAGTTCTTCTTGCTTCTGCTGTCTTCCCTCTCTGCTTTGTCTTCTTTGTTGTTGTTTTTTTTTTTGTCGTATGCGGGCCTCTCACTGTTGTGGCCTCTCTGGTTGTGGAGCACAGGCTCCTGACACTCAGGCTCAGTGGCCATGGCTAATGGGCTTAGCCACTCCATGGCATGTGGGATCTTCCTGGACTGGGACATGAACCCGTGTCCCCTGCATCGGCAGGCAGACTCTCAACCACTGCACCACCAGGGAATCCCTGCTTTGTCTTTTAATTATGTTTTTTATCCCCGTTGCCTTTGTCATGTCCTAATTTGTGGTTGAAAGCCAGATATTTTTATTAGGCACTAGGAGCTGAAGTAAATAGGCCTAAATGTGAGAATTGATGTTAATATGGCTAGGTGTCAGGCTGTGTTTCATGACTGTTGTAGGTATAAGCATCAGAGGTTTCCTAGTCTTTTAGTTAAGTCTTTGTTTTTGTCATCTCTCAGCTTTTGTGGCTTTTCCTTATACTGTGTCTTTCAAATTTTCAGCTGTAATAAATTTTGGGGGTTTTTTTATTTTTAAAAATTTTTATTGGAGTATTGTTGATTTACAATGTTCTGTTAGTTTTTGTTGTACAGCAAAGTAAATCAGTTATATATATATATATATACATATATCCACTCTTTTCCATATGGGTCAATACAGAGTATTGAGTAGAGTTCCGTATGCTACACAATAGATCCTTATTAGTTATCTATTTTATATATAGTAGTGTGTATATGTCAATCCCAATCTCCTATAATCACTTTTTAAATGTGAGTCTTTGTCCGTTGACAGGATGTGAGGAAGAAGACACGTTCTATAATCTTCTGATTGTGTCAGTCTTTCCATGGAGTAGTATCTCAAGGCTGTGTCTGTCCCAAGTGTTTCCTTCCCTCTCCCAGTTATATGCTTCGTCCCTGACCCCTACTCTCTTCCCTGGCTCCAGAGTTCCCAATATATTTACATGAAGCCGTCTCCCCTGCTATGATTTTTTCCTCCTTAGGTGAAACAAGAGGGCTTACAGGGGTTGAAGGGAGGAGGGATTCCTTTCCCCAAGCTTGGATTAGGTTTCAGAATAGTGCTTTGCTAAAGCCCTTCCCCCTGGAGATCAGGGCTTCTGGAGAAGGCTCTGGATGTGTTTCTCAATGGCTACTCTTCTCCTCGCTCTGCCAGGGCTTTAAGGGGATCCTTTTGTACTTTTCACCAGTAGAACATGGTGAGGTTCCTGGAGGGAATCCCCCAAAGACACCCAGTAACAAATAATTTGTTACAATTGCTGCTGTTGTGTTCTTACCACTATATGACTCCAGAGGCCTCTGCTACAGGAATCATATCTGAGTGGCAGTGTCTGGTTATGATTTTCTCTCTGGAATTCAGGGATGGCAATTTGTCCTGTGCAATGCAATTAAAATGTCAACTACAGAGTTAGGTCAAACCCCACTGGTGAAAGGCAAAATTCTCCACAAGATTCTCATCACTTCAGACCCAGCTATAAGCTCAGCGTCCCTAGGACACCCACAATTCTGGCCAACTGGCTGCCCTATCTCCCTGAAGTTTGATAATTCACTAGGATGAATCACAGAACTCAGGAAAGTGTTGTATTTATGATTACAGTTTTAAAATACAGGCTCTGATGAAAGAAATTAAAGATGATACAAATAGATGGAGAGACATACCATGTTCTTGAATTGGAAGAATCAACACTGTGAAAATGACTCTACTACCCAAAGCAATCTACAGATTCAATGCAATCCCTATCACACTACCACTGGAATTTTTCACAGAACTAGAACAAAAAATTTCACAATTTGTATGGAAACATAAAAGACCCCAAATAGCCAAAGCAATCTTGAGAACGAAAAATGAAGCTGGAGGAATCAGGCTCCCTGACTTCAGACTACACTACAAAGCTACAGTAATCAAGACAGTATGGTACTGGCACAAAAACAGAAATATAGATCAACAGAACAGGATAGAAAGCCCAGAGGTAAACCCACGCACATATGGTCACCTTATCTTTGATAAAGGATGCAGGAATATACAGTGGAGAAAGGAAAGCCTCTTCAATAAGTGGTGCTGGGAAAACTGGACAGGTACATGTAAAAGTATGAGATTAGAACACTCCCTAACACCATACACAAAAATAAGCTCAAAATGGATTAAAGACCTAAATGTAAGGCCAGAAACTATCAAGCTCTTAGAGGAAAACATAGGAAGAACACTCTATGACATAAATCACAGCAAGATCCTTTTTGACCCACCTCCCAGAGAAATGGAAATAAAAACAAAAATAAACAAATGGGACCTAATGAAACTTAAAAGCTTTTGCACAACAAAGGAAACCATAAGCAAGACCAAAAGGCAACCCTCAGAATGGGAGAAAATATCTGCAAATGAAGCAACTGACAAAGGATCAATCTCCAAAATTTACAAGCAGCTCATGCAGCTCAATAACAAAAAAACCAAACAAACCAATCCAAAAATGAGCAGGAGACCTAAACAGACATTTCTCCAAAGAAGATATACAGACTGCCAACAAACACATGAAAGAATGCCCAACATCATTAATCATTAGAGAAATGCAAATCAAAGCTACAATGAGATATCATCTCACACCAGTCAGAATGGCCATCATCAAAAAATCTAGAAACAATAAATGCTGGAGAGGGTGTGGAGAAAAGGGAACCCTCTTACACTGTTGGTGGGAATGTAAATTGATACAGCCACTGTGGAGAACAGTATGGAGGTTCCTTAAAAAACTACAAATAGAACTACCATATGACCCAGCAATCCCACTACTGGGCATATACCCTAAGAAAGCCAAAATTCAAAAACAGTCATGTACCAAAATATTCATTGCAGCTCTATTTACAATAGCCCGGAGATAGAAACAACCTAAGTGCCTGTTATTGGATGAATGGATAAAGAAGATGTGGCATATATACACAACGGAATATTACTCAGCCATAAAAATAAACGAAACTGAGCTATTTGTAATGAGGTGGATAGACCTAGAGTCTGTCATACAGAGTGAAGTAAGTCAGAAAGAGAAGGACAAATACCGTATGCTAACACATATATATGGAATTTAAGGGAAAAAAGCTGTCCTGAAGAACCTAGGAGTAAGACAGGAATAAAGACACAGACCTACTGGAGAACGGACTTGAGGATATGAGGAAGGGGAAGGGTGAACTGTGACAGGGCGAGAGAGAGGCATGGACATATATACACTAACAAACGTAAGGTAGATAGCTAGTGGGAAGCAGCCGCATGGCACAGGGATATCGGCTCGGTGCTTTGTGACCTCCTGGCGGGGTGGGATAAGGAGGGTGGGAGGGAGGGAGATGCAAGAGGGTAGAGATATGGGAACATATGTATATGTATAACTGATTCACTTTGTTATAAAGCAGAAACTAACACACCATTGTAAAGCAATTATACCGCAATAAAGATGTTAAAAAATAAATAAATAAATAAAGTCTATTTTATCTGAAAAAAAGGAAAAAAACTACAAATAGAACTACCATATGACCCAGCTATCCCACTACTGGGCATATACCCTGAGAAAACCATAATTCAAAAAGAGTCTTGTACCAAAGTGTTCATTGCAGCTCTATTTACAATAGCCCGGAGATGGAAGCAACCTAAGAGTCCATCATCGGATGAATGCCTAAAGATGATGTGGCACATATATACAGTGGACTATTACTCTGCCATAAAAAGAAATGAAATTGAGCTCTTTATAATAAGGTGGATGGACCTAGAGTCTGTCATAAAGAATGAAGTCAGTCAGAGAGAGAAAGACAAATACCGTATGCTAACACATATATATGGAATTTAAGAAAAAAAATGTCAGAAGAACCTAGGGGTAAGACAGGAATAAAGACACAGACCTACTGGAGAACGGACTTGAGGATATGGGGAGGGGGAAGGGTAAGCTGTGACAAAGCGAGAGAGAGGCATGGACATATACACTAAAAAACGTAAGGTAGATAGCTAGTGGGAAGCAGCCGCATAGCACAAGATCAGCTCGGTGCTTTGTGACCAACTATAGGGGTGGGATAGGGAGGGTGGGAGGGAGGGAGATGCAAGAAGGAAGAGATATGGGAACATATGTATATGTATAACTGATTCACTATTATAAAGCAGAAACTAGCACACCGTTGTAAAGCAATTATGCTCCAATAAAGATGTAAAAAACAAAAATACAGGCTATGAATTAGAACCAGATAAAAGAAGTAATCCAAAGGGTAATGCCTGGGAGGGATCCAAATGCCAAACTTCCAGTTCCTTAGGACATGTTATCTTTCTAGCATATCGATGGGTATTTCCATCTGGGATAACTCACCTGAGCTTCAGTACCCTGAGTTTTTATTGCAGTTTCTCTGCATGACTGATTGAATCTTTGATCATGTTATTGAGCTCAGCTTCCACCTTCTTTTTCTCCCCTCCCAGAAGGTCAGGCTGATGGCACACACATCAAAGTTCCAGCCTTCTAATCACATGGTTGTTCTTTCTGGCATGACCACTACCACATGTGAGTTCATAGCATTGTGTGGTGGCCTTGTTAGGAATACTGGTCACTTTGCAATGTCATTTTTTGTCTCTTTTTCTATCTTTCTCACAGTTCTGTGGCTTATTCATCTTTGCCTCCCTAGTGCCTGACCCCACAGGTGTTAGCTAGCCACTTCCTAGAATAAAATATTATTATATTCAGAGTTTCTTATTCAAAACTACCTCTTAGTGGAAGTTGTACCAGTCAGGCTCTACTTTGATTGCCAGTAGAAGAAATGACTGTGCTGAGGTGAAGGTTCCAAGGGGCAAGGGTTTTGTCATGCACTGATCTTGTACAGCGTTGACATCTGCTATTTTGAATCCTAGTCATTGCATATGGAAATCGTAAAGACCCATATGATATATCTCTTTCAGAGTAAATCATCATTCTTTGAGGAAGGCCTTGTCAGTTATGGAATAACCATGAGGAATAATATATTTGCTGTCCTTCCTGAACCCAAATGAGGGAGTCATATCAACCCTGTGGCCTATTACTATGGAAATCTTTGTAGATAGGATGGACAATACGAAATGAACAACAAGAAGATAAATATCCAAATTAGTGGTTGTGACATCAAGTGGGAACATGACCTTTTTTGAAATAGAAAATATAAATAAAGCTTATCTAAAGCAGTCAAACTTTCTAAATTGGAAATCACAGAGGGGATTATTTATTAACAAACATAAATATGTCTTTTGCCTTTGAAGGGTTTGGTAACAAATTTTACTCATATGGAATTCTATGTATCTTATCAATTGCTTCACCATTCTTGGAATTAAATGCTTGGGTGTATTGGGACTATCTTAGAACTGCATAGTTTAGCATAGCACATAATAGAATAGAAAGATCCTTTTACATCAGAAAGCCAAAATATATCTTTATGTAAATACACATATATCAATTAATATGTCTAAATAATGATATGGATAAAGAAGAACAAGCTAACTTATTTTTCCCATCTTGTGGAAGAGCAAAATCAACTTTGGCAACACTTGACAATTAGTGAATGAAGTATGTAAGTTTTATTGAGTAATTATATTTATCTTAATTATATTAATATTGTGGAGCTTATATTGACATCTTTTTGTCTGCCATTTACTAGTTTGGTGACCTGGAGCAAGTTATCTAATTTTTCTGTGCTTTGGTTTGCTTCTTTGAAATCTGGACATACATCACCTATTCAAAAGGTTACTGCAAGGATTAAAAATGAAAAGCACTTAGCATAGTTCTTGGCACTTACTACTCATGTACTAAGTGGTAGCTTTAAAAAGTGCTTTTAAAAAGGGTATTTTGTTTCTGAGTGTCAGAAAAGTCACCTTACTCTATAAAATTGGAGCTTCCAAAGCATAGCTGAAGAAGAGTTATACATTAGATATCAAAATGTTTTAACATATGAATTTTTAGCTGTTGTTAACTGAATTCTCCTGAAGACTCTGTTTTTAGTGTGTGTGGTGTGTGCACATGTGTTTTATTGCCAAAGAAAGAAGTCTGATGTGGTGTAAAGCAAGAAGGCCTCCCAGATTCTAGGTGCTAGATGTATCAGTCATCTGGCCTCTATATACATAGTGTTTTGGCTTTTTTTTTTTTTTTTGCCAAGGGACCCAAAGGGGTATGCTGGCTTACATCCTACTTGGAAAAGGTGAAAATAGAGTTGACTCCAGAAACAAATGGATCCAGAGATAGAAAAAAAAACAACATAGGCTCATTAGCTACCTCTCCCCCCCTCCACCTTTTTAAAAATTCTGGAATATTAAAGGAAGAAAACATCCTTTTAGTTATTTTTTTTTAGTTTTTGGGGTCCATGCTCTGCAGCATGCAGGATTTTATTTCCCCAGCCAGGGATCAAACCTGTGCCCCCTGCATTGAGAGCACAGAGTCTTAACCACGGGATCACCAGGGAAGTCCCTCCCGTCTCTCTTATTTCTGCTTTTCTCTGTATGTTAGGCCCATTTTTTTTTCCCCTGGAGCTTGTGAAGGAATTGAAGACACCAGAGGGATCTGTCTTATTGTAGATAAGATGGTTGTGGAGTCTGATATCTCTTCCTAAAGATTCTGAAGTAGACTTTCAATCTGTCAGCTGATGACCTCATTTAGGGCCATGGTGTACAACAGGACAAGATGTGTAGTGCAGGACCCCAGGAAGTGCTCATCACACAGGCCTCCTCTGTAGTTGTGCAGTGCACAACCGGAACACACACACACACACACACACACACACACACCCCTACTACTTCAGTGAGACACAGCAGTAACCTTTCTTATCTTCCCTCCAGTACCTACCACCCTCCCTATACTCACTTCTATTGAAGGCCTTGCCCTCCACATGTTTTCTGAATCTCATCTGCTGGTGCATTTCAAGGCCTCCCCTCTCATTTATCCACCTATCTTTTGCATTTTTTATAAGAAACAAGCAGTAAACCTCAAAATGACAAGACCTCTACCATCCATCTCTCTCCAGCTACTACCCCATTTTCTTGCTTCCCATGTGTTCATCCACTTGTTGCCCATGAAGAGTGGTTGTCATTTTCTTGCCTTCCATTCACTCTCTGATCACTGCAATTTGACTCCCACATCACCACACCTCTGCATCTTCTCCAGTCTAGGGCATCGATGACCTCCATCCACATGGTCAGATGTAAAGGACCGTCTGCCCTTACTCTACTCCATAACACAGTGGTATGTGATACAGTCAGCTGATCTAAGTGTTGAAACACTTCTCTTCCTTGTCTTCCATCACCTAGCCCTCTTCCATTTTTCTCCCACCTCACAGGCTCTTCTTTCTTGGTTTTCTTGGCTGATACCTCCTCCATCTCTGCCTGACCATAAATGTGGGGATTTGTCAGGACTTAATCCTGTGCCCTCTTATATTTCTTTCTTCTTAGATCATCATGGAGTTTTTAACATTGTTTAAGGTTGACATCCATCACTTTATATTTCTGAACATATCTCTCTCCTAAACTCCAGTCAAGCATAGCTAATGCCACATTAATTGTTTACAGAGTTTTCAAACTTGATGGATGCAAAAATTGATCTCTTGGTTTCTCCTCTTTAATGGGTCTTCCCCATCTCAGTAAATGATATGAGCATCCACCTATTGTTCAAGTCAGAATTATGGACAACATCTTTGATTCCTATTCAATTTTACCCATCAGTAAAGACTACCAATGTGATCTCCATCAATTTTGTCACCACCTCAACCCAGGCCAGCAGCATCTCTGCCAAGATTACAACAGTCTTCCAACTGTCCCCTTTCCATAGATGCCACAAAATCCATTCTTTCATATTATAACCATGGTAATCTTCCTAAATATAAATCTGTTGTTACTTATGTTATGCTTCAAATCCTCCAATAGTTTTTGTTACATTTTTTTAATCCCTAGTTTATTATTGTTTTTGAGAAGGTCTTGAATGATATGCCCTATACTCATACCTTTGACTTCCTTTTGTGCAACTCACTCTTGTAATTATTGTGCTTGCCATGAAGTTTAGTGACTTTTCTTTTAAAAGAGGCTTGTAAACAGAATAATTTATTTTTTGAGGGAGTGGAAGAATGTATTTACAAATTAATGCATTTTATGTAATATGTGATTTTTATACATACTTATCTGTGGAAAATTAATAAAATCATTATTATATTTAGAAATTTAGTCATTTCATTGGGTAGGGAAAATTTCCTTTCCCTTAATTATTTTCAAAGTTATATTATGAATATTTGTACATTTTCAACTCCATATGAATTGAGAATCCCTTATCAATTTGACCGTGCTTGCAACTGAAGCTACAAGTAAACTTGTGGATAGCTTACTTTAGACAGATGAATCTTTCCAGCTAGGAATTGGGCTTTTGTCTCAAATACCAGGCTTTTAATCATTTTTGCAGATTCCCTTCTTGTTTTTTCCTTGGAAGAATTTTGGAATTGATTTCTTGTTATGAAATCATGTGTAGATAACCCTCAAAGTGAATCTTTTTTAAAAAATTCTTCTAGTTTGGTGGGACCTCTCCTGAAGACTGTTGTATTCCTTTACCACTGAGACAGATTTGTCCCTCATTTTAGGCAATTTATTCTTCTGCATTTTCTTTGTTCTCTTTTTTGGGAACTCCTTTCAGTCAAGCTTTAGATTTCCTCTTTAGATCTTTAGTCCTTAAGTCCTTGTTCTTGTGTTTTCAAGGTCTGAAGTACATTTTAAGGTTCTCTATCTGGATGTGGAGGACAAATTGCTTTATGATCACATGGTCATAGGACAGAATCAGCGTTACCCCAAACAGTCAAGCTGTGTCTTCTGTGATGGGAACACCAATTTTTCACCTGGAAAACTCTTGTATACCAAGGGGCAAGAGGAGCAGTCTGAGTGACATACTTTCTGCTCCTTCAGTTCTACACTTCACCCTTCTTCATTTGGATCTGTCTTTCAGGAAGCTGACCACATGATAGGCTCCCTGACCTTCTGGCCTCCTGGGAAACCCAGGTAGGAGAGGAGCCTGGAGCTGCAATATTGATTCCTTTTACTCTCTCCCCATGTGAGCAGCCCAGGCCAAATGCATCCTTGACTAAAGGACCAAGTTCCACTCAGTCATCCTTCACTATCAGACCTGTGACCTTGGCTTCCTACAGAATCTCCCTCTCTTGCTCTTTCAGGCCCAGAGGTAGCAACCTACACTCAACATCACCTCCCATGATATCACACTATCTGCTCCTTGTGGTCTTCTCACTTCAACCCACACTTGGGTAAATGTCCCTTTATTAAGTATTCTCAAATTATTCTAATGTGCATGTTTCATCTGTTTCCTGCTGGTACTCTGAGAGATACAAGCAGAAATTTTAAAGACATAAAAAACAAACAAGCACACAACAGAGAATTACAATAAGGCCAAAAGTGGGTTTCTTTCCAATTAAAAAAAATTTTATTGAAATATAGTTGCTTTACAATGTTGTATTAGCCTAAAAATTTTAATGCAACATCCCAATGCTGAAAAAGAAGAAATAAAACATTTAATAATCCAATGATTACTAAGAAAATACACAAAATAACTAAAATTATTACTTTATCAAAATCTGAAGCCCAGATGACTTCACCAGAAAATTCCACCAAATATGTAAGGAAGAAGAATACCAATCTTATTATTAATAAGATTGATAAATCCCCTGTAAGCATAATTGAGAGAAAAGGGACAAGGACTCAAATAACAATACAGATATAAAAAATGAGGATTTCAGTAGTTTTTAAAAACATTAAAAAATTGAAAGATTATATACACTTTATACCTTACATTTGAAAATGTAGATGAAAAAGATAAATTCCTAGAAAAATGAATCCTACCAAAACTCACACAGAAAGAATATCTATGTAAGTCAATAAATAGTAATCAGATTGTGTATAAATACTCAGGAATAAATATACCCCAAAATGTGCAAGACCTCTGTGAGACATCATTGAGAGAGATTAGAGAAGATGTAAATAAATGGAGGCATACACTCTGTTTTATATTGTAAAAATATCCATTTTCCCCAGACTAACCTACAGATTTAGTGCAATCTCAACAGTTTTTTAGTAGAACTTGAGAAGATGGTCCTAAATTCACCTGGAAATGAAAAAGAGCAAGACTAGACAAGACAGTTTTGAAAAAAGGTCGACAATGTGGCAAGATTTGTTAAATGGTATATTGACACTTTTTAAAGCTATAGCAGTTGACAAGGATTGACACATTGATGAACAGGATCGAGTGGGGGGCCCAGAACAGACCTGCCCATAGATGGACAAAGGTCTGTGAGAGGCTGTGTTAGGGCAGTGGGGAATGCCACTTTTTCAATAAATGGTGCTTTCCAGTTGGACATATACATGGGAAAAGAGTACTTAACCTGTGCCTTACTCCATACACAAAATCTGTTGTAGGTTGATTTTGACGTAAATGTAAAACAAAACAATAAATTTTCCAGAAGAGAATTCAGAAGAATATGTTCATGATATCCAGGGTCTTCTCAAAGATGACCCTAAGCACATTAATTACAAGAAGAAGAAGTCTTTTTTTAATACTTTTTCATTATAGGAAGTGCCTAACATATCCCAAAGAAGAACAAAATAACAAAATTAATTTTCAAATACCCAAGACCCAGCTTCAACAGAGATCAATTCATGGATAGTTGTGTTTAACCTACACCCATTTCTCTTCTTTCCAGCCTCCTTTGATTATTGTGAAGCTTGTCCTATATACTACATAATTTCTCTTGTAGATATTTTATGATGAATCTCTAGAAGACATATGGGGATATAGGTATACATATAGCTGATTCACTTTGTTATATAGCAGAAACTAACACAACATTGTAAAGCAATTATACTCCAATAAAGATGTTTTTAAAAAAGGATTCTTTTCTTAAAAAGCATATGTCTAAAATAGTCAATAACTCCCAAATGTCATCAGATATTTAGTCTGTGTTTACATTCCCATAACTCTCATAATACTCTTTATTACATAGTTTGTTTGAATCCGGATCCAAATATGGTCTTTGCATTGTCATTGGTTTTAATTTATGGGTTCCTCCTCTCCCTCCCTCTCTCTCCCTCTCTCTTTCTCCCTCCCTCTCTCTCTCTCTTTGATAGCACTCGTAATCTTCTTATGCTTTATTTTAGGTTTATTGGCTCTGTTCTGACTACCCACCACCCCCACATTCAGCTAGAATGCCAGTTGCACAAGGGCAGGGCCCTATAATGGAGACAGAGCTGAACCAGCTCTGGCCAAGTGGCTGGTTCTCCATAATCATTTACTCAGTGAAGGAGTATAGATGATAATTACCTTAAATGTGAATGGATTAAATGCTCCAACCAAAAGACACAGGCTCACTGAATGGATACAAAAACAAGACCCATATATATGCTGTCTACAAGAGACCCACTTCAGACCTAGGGACACATAAAGACTGAAAGTGAGGGGATGGAAAAAGATATTCCATGCAAATGGAAATCAAAAGAAAGCTGGAGTAGCAATATTCATATCAGATAAAATAGACTTTAAAATAAAGAAGCAATTTGCATTCTGAAAAAAAAAAGAAGACAGAAGAAAAGGAGGAGGAGGAGTTATCATTTACTTAAACTGCCAACAGTGTAAGTAAATAATGACTATAATTTATTCACATATAATCTTTTGAAAAACAAATTGAGGGTGATTTATGAGCAAGACCTCTTCCAGTGGGCTGTCAATGGTGTGTGTGTGTTTGTGTGTGTGTGTGTATGTGTGTTAAGAATTAATGCCCTTATTTCCACTTCTTTTCAGCCTGTAGCACCAGGAAGCCATTGTCTAGGGGAAGGGAGGGTCTAGCCATGAAATTCACCAACACTTTTCTCAGTTCACAATGAAAGTAATTATGAGCGAAATGGTAGTGTGTGATGCTCAAAATCAAAAGGATCAAGTTGACAAGAGAAACAAATATTTTAATAAATATAAATTAGGTCAAGTGTTTATTTTAATTGAGAGGAAGTCCGAACATTACTTAGGCCTGGGGGACAACTTTGGGGCATGGCCAGCCTTGGAGTGGGGTCTGGTCTTCCCTCTTCTGCTGGACCTGCTCTCTCTCCTGGATCCCAGCACCCAGTGTGCACATGGCCCCTCATCTCAGAAGTGATGGCTGCAGGGTATCCACCTGGTCCTCTTGCCCCAAGATGAGTCAGGCTACTGCAGGGAATTGGATGGGAATGAGAAAAGAAGAGAGGAGAGAGAGAGAAATCAGCAATGCATCTTGGTCACCTTTCACTCACTAGGTAACCTGAGTGGCTGGTCTGCAGGGCAGGGGAACATATGCTACCCTGAGGGAGAAGATGAGCAGAGAGGCAGGGCCAGAGACGATGTCACTTGTTTCCCTGTGGTTTTCCCCACCCAGAGCCCAGTCTCTCCTGTCCTTGGGAAAAAGAAGGAAGAAGGAAGAAACTGTATTAGTCAGGAATCTACAGAGAAAAAGAAGCAATAGGATGTGTCTATACATATACAGTTGACCCTTGAACAACACGGGTCCACTTATACGTGGATTTGTTACAATAAATAATACAGAAGTACTACACAATTCATGATTGGTCGGATTCACAGATGTGGAGCCACAGATACAGATGGCTGACTATAAAATTATAAGCAAAATTTGACTGTGCAGGGGTCAGCATCCCTAGCCCCCTTGTTGTTCAAGGGTCAACTGGTAGCTTACACAGTTGTATAGGCTGACAGGTCCAAAGTCTGCAGGGTAGGCCAACAGGATGGAGACCAAGGGAATGTAGAGATGGTTTAGTTCTCATACCCTCTGGTCCCCAAATGCAAAATGCTAGTGTGATGAATGGGACTTTTCTTATTGTGAAAGAGTGGAAATCAGTGTTCTCTGGTTTCACATGGTAGTTCTAGAATCAGACTGCAGTTCTAGGTTATCTTAGCATTGTGACTGGACAGAGGGCAGGGGCACGAGGTTGGGTAGGAGAAATGTCAGTGAGCAGACTGACTTTTAAGGATGTATATATTTGAGCAATAGATGGTGAGAGGAGGTGTTGGTGCAGGGGAGCTGAAGTGGCAAGGGCTCAGCTGGGCATCGCCCCCATGTGGCTGCAGGCCACAGCACTGCTGTGAAAGGTGCATTTCCTGAAAATGTACCTGTATCTCGTCACAAGATACTACCTTTGGAGGACATTTCTCAAAGCCAATAAATAAATATATGTTAGTTAACTTGCAAAGGATAATCATATGTGAAAAATGATATCTTAAATTAGAAAATAAATAATTAACTAAGAAAGCTCTCACCAGAATTCATATATGTTGACTTAAAGGAAAGAAGATTTTGATTCTCACCAAATTTAAGCAGCAATTTAGCTCAATAAAATTGAGAGGTTGCTTTTAAATGTAAACATTACTTTATAGTACATGTTTATCTCAACAAGGATTTGAAATTTGGAAAAAAAAATTGTCAGAAAAACAATGGGATTTTGATCGGGATTACTTTAGAATCTATCGATGGCATTGGGTAGTATGGACATTTTAATAATATTAACTCTTCCAATACATGAACAAAAAATGACTTTCCATTTACTTCTGTCTTCCTTAATTTTTAAAAATTTTATTTTATTGAAGTATAGTTGATTTACAATGTTGTGTTAGTTTCAGGGGTACAGTACAGATGTGTATGTGTATATATATATATATATATAAAATATACATATTCTTTTTTAACTTTTTATTTTATATTATAGTTGATTAGCAATGTTGCATTAGTTTCAGGTGTACAGCAAAGTGATTCAGTTACATATATATACATATACCTATTCTTTTTCAAATTCTTTTCCCATTTAGGTTGTTACATAATATTGAGCAGATTCCCTGTGCTATACAATAGGTCCTTGTTGGTTATCCATTTTAAATATAGCAGTGTGTACATGTCAATCCCAAACTCTCTAACTATCCTTCCCTCCAACCCTTCACCTCTGGTAACCATAAGTTCGTTCTCTAAGTCTGTGAGTCTGTTTCTGTTTTGTAAATAAGTTCATTTGTATCATTTTTCTTTTTTTAGATTTTGCATATAAGCGATATCATACACTATTTCTCTTTCTCTGTCTGACTTACGGAAAACAGTATGGAGGTTCCTTAAGAAACTAAAAAATTGTGTAGATATGTTTATATATATTCTTTTTCAGATTCTTTTCCCTTACAGGCATTATAAACTATTGAGTATATTTCATAATGCTATGTAGTGTGCTATACAGTAGGTCCTTGTTGGTTATCTATTTTATATATAGTAGTGTGCATATGTTATTCCCAACCTCCTAATTTATCCACCCCCACTTTGGTAACCATAAGTTTGTTTTCTATGTCTGTGGGTCTTTTCTTGTTTTGTAAATAAGTTCATTTGTACTTTTTTTTAGGTTCCATGTATCACAAATCAATCAACCCAATCAAAAAAGACCTAAATAGACATGTCTCCTAGGAGGACATACAGATGGCCAAGGGGCACATGAAAGGATGCTTAATATCACTAATTATTAGAGAAATGCAAATCAAAGCTACAATGAGGTTTCACCTCACATCAGTCAGAATGGCCATCATCAAAAATTCTACACACAATAAATGCTGGAGAGGGTGTGAAGAAAAGGGAACCCTCCTTCTTTAATTTCTTTAATCAATGTCTTATAGCTTTTGGTATATAGATCTTTCACTTCCTTGGTTAAATTTATTTCTAAATATTTTATTGCTTTTTATGTTATTGTAAATGGGATTGTTCTCACCATAACCACCACAAAAAACAAACAAACAAAATAAAAGGTAATTGTGTGAGGTGAATGATGTGCTAACTAACCTTATTGGGGTAATAATTTTGGTATATATATATGTGTATCAAGTCATCACATTGTATACCTTAAACTTACACAATGTTATATGTCATTTATATTTCAATAAACCTGGAAAAAAAGAAAAATCACAAGAAAGGGGAAAGTAAGCATAGGAAAATTAAGCTAAAGCCAGATAGTGTTAAAATAGCACCAACAAATATCATATTCAGGCCTCAGACACTCTGCTAGAGCAGAGAACACAAATCCTATCCAGAGCTTCCTAGTAGTTTGTGTAAGAGGAAGACATTGTAGAAAGATATATCGAGGAACATATCTGTACAAAGGTGCACAGATGCCTAACTCTGAGTATAAACAAATTATATCTCAGGCTTGGCTGAAGTTACATTTGTTCAGTCATTTAATCCAACAAGAAAAGCAAAGTCATCACAAGAGACCACAGATAAAAAACAAGTGTTGGGGGGCTTCCCTGGTGGCACAGTGGTTGAGAGTCTGCCTGCCGATGCAGGGGACACAGGTTCGTGCCCTGGTCCGGGAAGATCCCACATGCCGTGGAGCGGGTAGGCCCGTGAGCCATGGTTGCTGAGCCTGCATGTCCGGAGTCTGTGCTCCACAACGGGAGAGGCCACAACAGTGAGAGGCCCGCGTACCGCAAAACAAACAAACAAACAAAAAAGACAAGTGTTGGAGAGGATGAGGAAAAAGGGGAACACTTGTGCACTGTTGGTGGGAATGCAAAAGGATGCAGCCTCTGTGGAAAACAGTATAGAGGTTCCTCAAAAAAATTAAGCATAGAGCTACCATGTAATACAGCAATTCCACTTCTGGTTCTTTATTCAAAAGAATTGAAATTAGGATCTCAAAGAGATATTACCACTTCTAGGTTCATTGCAGCATTATTCACAATAGCCAAGATATGGAAACAACATAAACATTCATCAACAGATGAGTGGATAAGGAAAATACAGTGTATACATACAATGGAGTATTATTCAGCCTTTAAAAAGAAGGAAATTCTGCCATATCTGACAATTTGGATGAACCTGGAGGATATTATGCTAAGTGAAATAAGCTAGTAGCAGAAGGAAAATACTGCAGGACTTCACCAATACAAGGAATCTAAAATAGTTAAACTCATAGAAGAAGAGTAGAATGGTGGTTGGCAGGGGTTGTGGGGGAGGGAAAAATGGGGTCTTGCTAATAACTGGGCATAAAGTTTCAATTTTGCAAAATGAATAAGTTCTGGAGATCTGCTACATGACATCGAGCTTATCATTAACAGATTATATCTCATAATTAAAAATTTGAGGGTAGATCTCTCATTAACTGCCCTTACCACACTAATTTAAAAAAAAAAGAGACCACAGGTGAATGATGATGACATGGCACACCTACATCCAGAGGGCTCAGCAGCCCAGAGGGAGTGAGAAATCACCAGGGCGGAGGTTCCTGGTACCACAGGCCTGCAGGGTTGTGGGGGAAGACCATGCCACTGGGGGCTGAGCAACTTGGTTTATACTCAGAGGCTGTACCAAAGACCATATCCTACTTTCTTTAGTGCCTATTTCTTGCTTTGCCTTTGGGCCTTCGCACTGACTAGGCCAAGGCCCTTATATACTGGTCTACAAACATTCAGAAAAGAAGCCTTAATGCCTTGTAAGCTGTTTCTACTTTATTCTCAGCAGAATTAATGTCCCTCATTAAATCCCCATCTCCTCAAAGCTTAGCAAAATTGGAATTGATTGAGGGGAAGCCAGAAATACTTCAGTCTACATTTCAAATCCTTATATAACCTGAGTAAAGGAATTGCATGCTTTTCTCATTGAAAGTTCAAATAGCTTAGTAATGGTCTGGAATAGTCTCTTACTGTTTTCTTGATTTAGCACCTTAAATGCTCTTTGAGATCATTGTTCATTTTTAGACTCAGGGAGTCATAGTAATACATGTTCTGTTTCCTGGGGTTGAGCTATTACAATAGCTTCCTAATGACTCATCTCCATCCCCTTTTCATACATTCTGTATGATGTACTTTGTCTGATTATTTCTTCTGATGTTTGGATCAATTCCATTCATCTCACAATGCTGCTCCAAACACTGTAATGTCTTACTGTCCCTTGGTATATTTTTAAATCCCCATCCTTATTCTAATCCTCTCTTTCCCAACACAGTGTCACTATGCACACTGCTGTCAAAAGTCTGTCCCATCTGCTGTGACTTCCCATGTTCTTTTGTCCTAAAACTCCCTGATAATAGGTAAAAGAATGGTCTTGGAAGAGTTTTTTAACCACAAGATGTCCCAAATTTCTCCTGGGAGTCAAATATACCCCTCTGTCAGTTTAACTGAAAGAAACAGCAATTACAATGAATTTAATGATTCTCTAATTACAATATCTTCTCCAGTCTTATAATTCCACAGCCCTTTCTGATTCCACGACAACCTACATTACAAAGGAGTGAATTTACTTAGAGGTCAAGAGGGAAAATTCAGGTATTTTTCTCATCTTTTCTTGCCCCCTACATTATAGGCCATAGTAAGACCCCTCTTTGCTTTATAGCATGCATCAAATTCCTAAGTTTTGTAGATTTTGTATAAAAAGCCAGTGAAAACATGCATTCTTCAATTACCCCTGATGTTTCCCCTAAATTATAAAGAATAAAATTAGTAATAGAGGTAAATTCCTTTAGACCTTCTCCTAGAGACCAATATTATCCATTATAAAAAGCTCCAATCACAAGGACAATTGAGTAAACCAAACTATTTGGACCTGCAAGTTTTAAGCTGTATACCTGACATATATACTCCTGTGTTGTTGAGCACCTCCCTTTATACTGCCTCCCACCATGTCCATTATGCTTCAAGGCCCATCACAAATGTCACCTCTGTCTGAACTGCCTTCCTGAATAAACACACAACCCAAGACTGGGAAACCAGCTGAGGCTGGTTTGGCAAGTGCGGACTGCAGGTCCCACCGTGACTGAGCACAACACCTTATGTGGGGAATGGAATATGACCAGGTCCCAAAGGACTAGGGAACTAGAACTTCATGCCCATGTGAGGATTTTGGCCAGACAGGTGAAAGGGAATCCTGAGCCCAACTGGCTGTAATGGGAGTCAGCCAGAAAGAAGACATGGCCCCAGGAGAATCCTTCTCTGATCCTCTTGACCAGCTCTGAAGTCTCTCTGGTTTCACATCTCATGTCACTTCATTGGTATCTCTCGGTGGCATTTGACATCTTCTTCTTTGTGTTAGATGTGTTTGTCTAGTGTCTCATCCCTGATTTGTGGCCACTTACCCAAGCCACAAAGGGAGGGACCCCTCCGCCTGTGCCTCTATAAACACCAGTTGTGCTGCCTTGTACTCGACAGGTGCTCAAGGATTTTTTTTTTGGACTTGAGTTCAGGTGATGAGGGTCTAGTGATAACTATCATTAAGAAAAACAAATTCCAATAACTGCTTAGAAAAATCTTGATGAATTTATTCAATTAGATGTTTGAAAAGAATGATGGGGGAGGATCCATGCCAAGCTCCAAATTTCAAGGTTGAGACCTAAGAGAATGGTGATGGCTGCCACAATGTTGATATTTCCTAACACTGCATTTGCAAGCTCGACATTCAATGTTTCTTCATTTAGAGTCTGCAGCAATCACTGGGCAGTGCCGGGTTTTGGCATGAATGCAGAATACTATTGTAAAGATATTTTGCTTCATATAAAGACAAGCACAGCTGTTGTTAAGCATCAAAAGTAAGTACAAATTAACTAGGACCTGCTGTATAGCACAGGGAACTATACTCAATATTTTGTAATAACCTATATGAGAAAAGAATCTGAAAAAGAATATATATATATATTCATATATATATTAATCACTTTGCTGTACACCTGAAACTAACACAACATTGTAAATCAACTATACTTCAATAAAAAATAAAAAAATTAAAAATGCAGAAGGCAGCTAAAAATTTCTTTTAAAAAAATAAATAGAGAGGTAAAGAATTAGGGCTACTGATGCAATTAATCTGTTGTAAAGGTACATCTAGATTCCTATTGCACTCAACTAATGTCTTTTTCAGCAAGAAGCTTACATCAAGGCCACAGTGACTCACAATTGCCCCAGAGGTGATTAGTGTCTTGAGAAACCACCAGAGAGGATGATTACCACAATCCACTCTCAGGTGCCTGGGATTTGTGTCCCTCCTTCATGAACAATAATACTGACCTCTTCCCAAAGTCCCCCAGAGTCTCACCCTATTACAGAATAGGCTCAAAGCCCAGGATCTCATTTTCTAAACCTATCCCAAGTGTGGATGAAGGTCCTTGGGTGTAATTTCTCAAATACAGTTTTTCTTGATCTGCAGATCAAGAAAGTAAAGAAACAAGGTATCCCACCCACATACACTCAACATACAGTTATGGGACAGAATAAAAATAACTGCAACAGCCTACAGACACTCCTTCTCAAAAAGGGAGATATTGGAAGGCACAAAGAACCACTGGTCTGTAGCAATTCTGAATACTTGTTCTATAGATGAGAAATATGAGACCAAGGTCAAGCAACCTGCCTAAGAGTAGATGTTTAGTATATGGTAAAATTGTGATTCTCATCAATAACTTATTGCATCAAAGTAACAATAAAAATCCAAAATTTGTACCAGAATAATAGGATTTAACTAAAAATGTTAATTTAAAAATTGTTTTAGGAGAATAATATTAAAATGTATGAAGAGAATGTTAAGAGGAAATAATTTTAGGGACAGCTTTGTTGTGGACATGTAGACTTAGAAGTGAGGACAGGATGAATGACAAAATGTCAGAAGCCAGACTCAAACGTGGATGAAAATTTGTGGCTAGAGAACAAGATTAAAATGTGTCATCCTGTGACTCCTACTGGAAACCAGTAGGAGGAGGGGGGAACACAGAAGGTCCCATGTCAGGAGGATGCTTCAGAGAAGGAAGGATTGGAGGAATCCTCTTTTATCCAGTGGGAGGTGAAAGGGTAGTCTGAAAATGTAAAAAAGGTAAACTTTTCTCAGAAGTAGAGGATGTGCCAGGATAACAGAGTGAGGAGAGGGTCTCCAGAGGGAATCAGGTTAAATAGGGGTCACTGTGTAGCTTGGTTTTTCTGGAAGAAATAATAGTGACCATTGCATTAGAGATATCTGTGAAATCCAGGTTCCAAGAACTAAGGGGGAAAATTGAAACAGGTACTTAAATGACATGTGAGGGAGCTAGACAAGACAAAGAGAGCGGGGCCATGTATATGAAGGCTGAGAGGGACCAGCCTCAGGACCAGAAGCAGGAGGGGACAGAACAAAGGAACAGGTTCTTACGCTATGCTATCACCCAAGGGAGACATGGAGGAGGAAAGAAAAGAAGAGGGACAGAGTGCAGATGTGTCAAGGTGACAGCATAGACCCCCAATGGCACTGGCCCCTCCAATTTCATGGTAATTTATGGTTTGTGTTTTCATTTTGCATTTATATAATCCCTCTCCTAAAATTTGGTAGATTTTGCCAGAGAAAAAGCCTTGATCCAGCCAGTTTTCTAGAATCCTATAATAAAAAGCAAGTCAATCTGATAAATTCAAGGTAATTTCATAATTTATAAATAACAGCATTATTTCTAAAATTACCGACATTGCCAAGATCAGATTTTTAAATGCTCATTTAGGCTGTTTGTGTTCAATACAAATGACTTTGTGCTCATTAGCGATGCTCACTCTCCAAACAAAGATTGAGGGAGATTCAAATAACTGGTGGGTGACATGAAACAAAGACCTTCCAGGATATCAGCCATGGGGTAATCCATCTATGGTCCACATTGGGACTTACAGGTAGACTGACCTTAGGAGCATTGAAAAGAACATAAAACCAAAGCATCTGCTTCCATCCTATGGACACATTGTCCCCCAAATTCTCTATTTCCAATTAGTTTATTTTTGATAGAAGATTATATGTCCAGATATCACTTGAACATTCTTCAGGGAAGTGGTATCATATCAAGGCATTATCAGCCATTAACAATTTAGAACAAAGCACTATGTCACCTGGTAAAGAACTGAGAAAATGCAGCACAGGACAGGTCAGGAATATCTTGTTGGCAGGAAGAAAGAGAGAATTATTGATGGTAGAGTTGGGCCAAGGACAAAGACAAGTTTGAGGGATGGCCCTGGTTTCAGATAATCCATGTCTTCCTCCTCCAAGGCTCATTCTTTCCCATCTATTATAATGCCACTATTCCTATAAAGTTGGAGTTTCCCTTCAATGACCTTAAAGGATTATTCCAGCTTGAAGAGATGTACTATTCGCCTGCTAATCTTCTTTGAAGAACAGATGGAGAGGACTATGCATCACTCCTTAAAAGAAAGTGGAAGTTTTATTTTTAAAATATGAGCCTCTTATCTTAAAGTCAGCACATCTCCATCTAGGCTAAGCATTTACATTCACTCCAATATGATTCCTCAGTGCAAAATAATCTGTGAGGGCAAAATGAAATCCTTTAGTGCAAAGACATTCTTTAGCTAGTGGAGAAAGGCATTAATTGTGCAGTGCAGTAATTCCAGAGAAATGATTTCCGAGCCTTTGTAAAATTAAAGAAAAATGTTCTAGGGTTTATTTGAGAAATGTCACTCAGAGATTCTGTGCTGCCCCAAGACTCTGACAGAAGCAGGTCTGAGTTGTGGTGCTCTCCTGTTTGCAAGGGTTGAAATTCCTCCACTGATAACAGTAAAGCCTGTCAGCTGTAACACCCTGATGCTGGCTGTGGTGCTCCTACTCTTTTATATGGTGGAAAAACTGTATCTATCATAGTCATTATTCCAATAAATGCAGTAATGTCATTTTCTCTTCACTCTTTGGAAGACATTACAGAATCAGAAAAATCACTTTTTAAAATTCATCAAAAATATATGTTCACAATCTCTAGGTCTATCCATGTCACTGCAAATGGCATTATTTCATTCTTTTGTATGGCTGAGTAATATTCCATTGTATATATGTACCACATCTTAGATTGGCATATTGAGTGAAGTAAGTCAGACAGAGAAATACAAATATCATATGATATCACTTATATGTAGAATATCAGAAAAATGGTACAAATGAACCTCTTTACAAAATAGAAATAGACTCACAGATGTAGAAAACAAAGTTACGGTTACCAAGGGGGAAGGGGGGAGGGATAAATGGGGAGATTGGGATTGAAATATTCACACTACTATATATAAAATAGATAACTAATAAGAGCCTACTATATAGTACAGGGAACTCTACTCAATACTCTGTAATGATCTATATGGGAATAGAAACTAAAAAAGAATGAATATATGTATGTGTATAACTGAATCACTTTGCTGTGCAGCAGAAACTAACACAACATTGTAAATCAACTATACTCCAATAAAAATGAATTTTTTAAAATATATAAAATATATATGTATATATATACATATATATACATATTATATATATGTATATATATATGCTGAGCCCTCAGGGGCTCCAGGCCTTGAGCCAGGTTCTAGAATTAAAGGGGGTAAAAAAAAGATGTAAATGTACAGTCTACAAGGACTTCCTTAATCAAATGGACCCAAGGACTTGAGTTCTTTAGTAGATAATGTGTTCAGTTAAACAGATATTTTTATGATGTGCATATTAGCTGCTCAGGCATTATCAACGATGGTGTCTCTGTATTTGGAGAAGTTTCCATGGCTACAGGGCCTGAGGTTCCATGCTTTTCAGGTATGGACCCTCATTGCAAAAGTTCATAAAAAACTAGACCTCTGAAAGGATGATTCTTGCAAACTAAACTCAGAAGACAACAATATCTAAACAAAAGTTCATATTATTTAGTATCTCACTAGTGTAAAATATTTAGAAGTGCTGGTTACTGCAGCAAACATACTTCCACTCTGTTCTGGAGTGCAGCCATCAGGAGTTTGGCCATTTCCATAACAAGGGCAGGAATCTCTCCCTCACTGATGAAGGAAGAGAAAGTGCATGAAACAGAGATAATAAAAAGACAGAGCTATTTAGACTCGAATATTTTATGGCAGAACAAAATCTTGTCAAGAGTAAACGTGCATATAATATAAAGAAACAAAAATATTAAGGTCACAAAAGTGGGAAATATACAGCAGATATTTTCAAACCAAAAGAAAGCCCCTGCATTGATGTTAACATTCAGCAAAATAAATCATAAGGTAAAAAGCATTATTAGGAATAAATAAATTCACTACATGAGGGGCAAGTATACAACTCATCAGAAGTAGGCAATATTGAGGAGACCTTCAAGATGGAGGAGGAGTAAGACGAGGAGATCACCTTCCTCCCCACAAATACATTAGAAATACATCTACATGTGGAAAAACTCCTACAAAACACCTACTGAATTCTGGCAGAAGACATCAGAAAAGGCAAGAAACTCCCCATGTACTTGAGTAGGGCAAAAGAAAAAACAGAGGCAAAAGAATAGGGACAGGACCTGCACCTCTGGGAGGGAGCTGTGAAGGAGGATAAGTTTCCACACACTAGGAAGCCCCTTCACTGGCGGAGATGGGGGATGGTGGGGGGAAGCTTCAGAGCCACAGATGAGAGCTCAGAAATAGGAGTGCAGAGGGCAATGCAGAGAGATTCCTGCACAGAGGATCAGTGCTCACCAGCACTCACCAGCCTGAGAGGCTTCTCTGCTCACCTGCAAGGCCAGGTGGGGTCTGGGAGCTGAGGCTCTGGCTTTGCAGGTCAGATCCCAGAGAGAGGACTGGGGCTGGCTGCGTGAACACAGTCTGAAGGGGGCTAGTGCACCACAGCTAGCCTGGAGGGAGTCCTGGAAAAAGTCTGGAACTGGCTAAGAAGCAAGAGACCATTGTTTCAGGGTGCGCGAGGAGAGGGGATTCAGAGCACAGCTTAAACGAGCTCCAGAGATGGGCACGAGCCGCGGCTATCAGTGTGGACCACAGAGACAGGCATGAAATGCTAAGGCTGCTACTGCAGCCACCAAGAAGCCTGTGTGCAGCACAGGTGACTATCCACACCGCCCCACCCAGGAGCCCTTGCAGCCTGACACTGCCAGGGTCCCGTGACCCAGGGACAACTTCCCTGGGAGAATACATGGCGTGCCTCAGGCTGTTGCAACGTCATGCTGGCCTGTGCTGCACAGGCTCACCCCGCATTCTGTACCCCTCCCTTCTCCTGGCCTGAGTGAACCAGAGCACCCTAATCAGCTGCTAACTTAACTCTGTCCTGTCTGAGCAAAGAACAGATGACCTCAGGCGACCTATACGCAGAGGCGTGGCCAAATCCAAAGCTGAAACCCAGGAGCTGTGCTAACAAAGAAAAGAAAAGGAAATTTCTCCATGCAGCCTCAGGAGCAGCGAATTAAATCTCCACAGTCAACTTGATGTACCCTGCATCTGAGGAATACCTGAATAGACAACAACTCATCTCAAATTGAGGCAGTGGACTTTGGGAACAACTATAGACTTGGGGGTTTGCTTTCTGCATCTAATTTTTTTCTGGTTTTATGTTTATCTTAGTTTAGTATTTAGAGTTTATTATCATTGGTAGATTTGTTTACTGATTTGGTTGCTCGCTTCCTTTTTTCATATATATATATATAACATTTTTGTGTTTGTGTGTGTTTCTTTGTATGACTTTGTCTGTATAGCTTTGCTTTTACCATTTGTCCTAGGGTTCTCTCTGTCTGTTGTTGTTGTTTTGGGGGGTTTTTTTTGTATAATTTTTAGTGATTGGTATCATTGGTGGATTTGTTTTTTGGTTTGGTTGATCTCTTCTCTCCTTTTTTTTTCTTACTTTAAAAATGTGTTTATTTTTAATATTTGTTATTTTAATAACTTTACTTTATTTTATTGTCTTTCTTTCTTTCTTCTTTTCTCCCTTTCCATCAGAGCTGTGTGGCTGATAGGGTCTTGGTCCTCCAGCCGCATGTCAGGCCTGTGCCTCTGAGGAGTGAAAGCCAAGTTCAGACCATTGGTCCATGCAGAGACCTCCTGGCTCCACATAATATCAAATGGCTAAAGCTCTCCTAGAGATCTCCATCTCAACACTAAGACCCAGCTCCACTAGGTGACCAGCAAGCTACAGTACTGGACACCCTATTCCAAACAACTAGCATGACAGGTACACAACTGAATCCATTAGCAGAGAGGCTGCCTAAAATCATAATAAGTTCACAGACACCCCAAAACACACCAATAGATGCAGTCCTGCCCACCAGTAAAACAATATCCAGCCTCATTAATCAGAACACAGGTACCAGTCCCCTCCACCTGGAAGCCTACAAAACCACTGAACCAACCTTAGCCATTGGGAGCAGACACCAAAAACAACGGGAATTACGAGTGCACACCCTGTGAAAAGGCGACCCCAAACACAGTAAGTTAAGCAAAATGAGAAGACAGAGAAACACACAGCAGTTGAAGGAGCAAGTTAAAATCTCACCAGACCAAACAAATGAAGAGGAAATAGGCAGTCTACCTGAAAAAGAATTCAGAGTAATGATAGTAAAGATGATATAAAATGTTGAAAGTGGAATGGAGAAAAAATAAATAAATGTTTACCAAGTACCTAGAAGAACTAAAGAGCAAAGAAACAATGATGAACAACACAATAAATGAAATTTTAAATTCTCCAGAGGGAATCAAGAGGAGAGTAACTGAGTCAGAAGAATGGATAAGTAACCGGGAAGATAAAATAGTGGAAATAACTACTGCAGAGCGAATAAAGAAAAAAGAATGAAAAGAATTGGGGACTTTCTCAGAGACATCTGGGACAACATTAAATGCACCAACATTTGAATTATAGGGGTCCCAGAAAATGAAGAGAAAAAGAAAGGGACTGAGAAAATATTTGAAGAGATTATAGTTGAAAACTTCCCTATAATGGGAAGGAAATAGTCAGTCAAGTCCAGGATAAATCCAAGGAGAAACATGCCAAGACACATATTAATCAAACTATCAAAAATTAAATATAAAAAAATATTTAAACAACAAGGGAAAAGCAACAAATAACAAACAAGGGAATCCCCATAAGGTTAACAGCTGAGCTTTCAGCAGCAATTCTGCAAGCCAGAAGGGAGTGACAGGATACATTTAAAGTGATGAAAGAGAAAAACCTACAACCAAGATTATTCTACCCAGCAAGGATATCATTCAGATTTGACTGAGAAATTAAAACTTTACAGACAAGCAAAAGCCAAGAAAATTCAGCACCACAAAACCAGCTTTACAACAAATGTGAAAGGAACTTCTCTAGGCAGGAAACACAAGAGAAGGAAAACACCTATAATAACAAAAGCAAAACAATTAAGAAAATGGTCATAGGAACATACATATCGATAATTACCTTAAATGTAAATGGACTAAATGCTCCAATGAAAAGACATAGACTGGCTGAATGGGTACAAAAACAAGCCTTGTATATATGCTGTCTACAACAGACCCACTTCACACCTGGGGACACATATAGACTGAAAGTGAGGGGATGGAAAAAGATATTCCATGGAAATCAAAAGAAAGCTGGAGTAGCAATCCTCATATCAGACAAAATAGACTTTAAAATAAATACTATTACAAGAGACAAAGAAGGACACTACATAATGATCAAGGGATCAATCCAAGAAGAAGATATAACAATTGTCAATATTAATGCACCCAACATAGGAGCACCTCAATACATAAGGCAAAGGATAACAGTCATAAAATGGGAAATCAACTGTAACACAATCATAGTAGGGGACTTTAACACCCCACTTTCCCTAATGGAAAGATCATCCAAAATGAAAATAAGGAAAAACAACCTTTAAATGATGCATTAAACAAGATGGACTTAATTGATATTTACAGGACATTCCATCCAAAAACAACAGAATACACTTTCTTCTCAAGTGCTCATGGA
Organism: Stenella coeruleoalba; assembly: GCF_951394435.1. Taxonomy (NCBI): domain Eukaryota; kingdom Metazoa; phylum Chordata; class Mammalia; order Artiodactyla; family Delphinidae; genus Stenella; species Stenella coeruleoalba. Next base: position 129,187,750 of record NC_137147.1, read on the forward strand.
ACATTCTCCAGGATAGATCATATCTTGGGTCACAAATCAAGCCTTGGTAAATTGAAGAAAATTGAAATCTTATCAAGTATCTTTTCCAACCACAATGCTATGAGACTAATTATCAATTACAGGGAAAAAACTGTAAAAAATACAAACACATGAAAGCTAAACAATTCACTACTAAATAAACAAGAGATCACTGAAGAAATCAAAGAGGAAATAAAAAAATACCGGGAAACAAATGACAATGAAACCACAATGACCCAAACATTATGGGATGCAGCAAAAGCAGGTCTAAGAGGGAAGTTTATAGCAATACAGTCCTACCTTAAGAAACAAGAAACATCTCAAATAAACAAGCTAACCTTACACCTAAACCAATTAGAGAAAGAAGAACAAAAAAACTTTAAAGTTAGCACAAGGGAAGAAATCATAAAGATCAGATCAGTAATAAATGAAAAAGAGATGAAGGAAACAATAACAAAGATCAATAAAACTAAAACCTGGTTCTTGGAGAAGGCATATCAAATTGATAAACCATTAGCCAGACACAGGAAGAAAAAAAGGGAGAAGAGGGGAGGAACCATGATGGCAGAGTAGAAGGACATGCTCTCACTCCCTCTTGTGAGAACACCAGAATCACAACTAGCTACTGGACAATCATCCACAGAAGACACTAGAACTCACCAGAAAAGATACTCCACATCCAAAGACAAAGGAGAAACCACATGAGACAGTGGGAGGGGCACAATCACAATAAAATCAAATGCCATAACTGCTGGGTGGGTGACTCACAGTCTGGAGAACACTTATACCACAGAAGTCCACCCACTGGAGTGAAGGTTCTAAGCCCTACATCAGGTTTACCAACCTGGGGGTCCGAAAACAGGAGGAGGAATTCCTAGAGAATCAGACCTTGAAGCCTAGTGGGAATTGATTGCAAGACATCGACAGGACTGGGGGAAACAGACACTCCACTCTTGGAGGGCACACACAAAGTAGGGTGCTCATTGGGACCCAGGGGAAGGAGCAGTGACCCCAGGGGAGACTGAACTAGACCTAACTGCTTTGTTGGGGGTCTCCTGCAGGGGTGGGGGTGGGAGTTTGGCTCACCATGGGGACAAGGACACTAGCATCAGAAGTTCTGGGAAGTACTCCTTGGGGTGAGCCGTCCCAGAGTCTGTCATTAGCCCCACAAAAGAGCCCAGGTAGGCGCCAGTGTTGGGTTGCCTCAGGCCAAACAACCAACAGGGAGGGAACCCAGCCCCACCCACCAACAGTCAAGTGGATTAAAGTTTTACTGAACTCTGCCCACCAGAGAAACAATCAGCTCTACTCACAACCAGACCCTCCATCAGGAAACTTACACAACCCTCTTAGATAGTGTCATCCACCAGAGGGCAGACAGCAGAAGCAAGAAGAACTGCAATCCTGCAGCCTGTGGAACAAAAATCACATTCACAGAGAGATAGACAAGATGAAAAGGCAGAGGGCTATGTATCAGATGAAGGAACAAGATAAAATGCCAGAAAAACAACTAAATGGAATGGAGATAAGCAACCTTCCAGAAAAAGAATTCAGAATAATGGTAGTGAAGATGATCCAGGATCTCAGAAAAAGAATGGAGGCAAAGATCAAGAAGATGCAAGAAATATTTAACAAAGACCTAGAAGACTTAAAGAACAAACAAACAGAGATGAACAATAAAATAACTGAAATGAAAATTACAGTAGAAGGAATTAATAGCAGAATAACTGAGGAAGAAGAACATATAAGTGACCTGGAAGACAGAATGGTGGAATTCACTGCTGTGGAACACAATAAAGAAAAAAGAATGAAAAGAAATGAAGACAGCCTAAGAGACCTCTGGGACAACATTAAACACAACAATATTCACATTATAAGGGCCCCAGAAGGAGAAGAGAGAGAGAGAAAGGAACCAAGAAAATATTTGAAGAGATTACAGTCAAAAACTTCCCTAACATGGGAAAGGAAATAGCCACCCAAGTCCAGGAAGTGCAGCAAGTCATATACAGGATAAACCCAAGGAGAAACATGCCAAGACACATAGTAATCAAATTGGCAAACATTAAAGACAAAGAAAAATTAGTGAAAACAGCAAGGGAAAAATGACAAATAATATACAAGGGAACTCCCAAAAGGTTAAAAGCTGATTTCTCAGCAGAAACTCTTCAAGCCAGAAGAGAGTGGCATGATCTACTTAAAGTGATGAAAGGGAATAAACTACAACTAAGATTACTCTACAAGATCCTGGCAAAGATCTTATTCAGATTTGATGGAGAAATCAAAAGCTTTACAGAGAAGAAAAATTAATTCAGCACCACCAAACCAGCTCTACAAAAAACACTAAGGAACTTCTCTAAGTGGGAAACAAAAGAGAAGAAAAGGATCTACAAAATCAAACCCAGAACAATTAAGAAAATGGTCATAGAAACATACATATCAATAATTACTTTAAACGTGAATGGGTTAAATGCTCCAACCAAAAGACACAGTCTTGCTGAATGGATACAAAAACAAGACCCATACATATGCTGTCTACAAGAGACCCACTTCAGATGTAGGGACACATACAGACTGAAAGTGAGGGGATGGAAAAAGATATACTATGCAAATTGAAATCAAAAGAAAGCTGGAGTAGCTATACTCATATCAGATAAAATAACCTTTAAAATAAAGAATGTTACAAGAGACAAGGAAGGACACTACATAATGATCAAGGAATCAATCCAAGAAGAAGATATAACAATTATAATTATATATGCACCCAACATAGGAGCACCTCAATACATAAGACAACTGCTAACAGCTCTAAAAGAGGAAATCGACAGTAACACAATAATAGTGGGGGACTTTAACACCTCACTTACACCAATGGACAGATCATCCAAAAGGAAATAAATAAGGAAACAGAAGCTTTAAATGACACAAAAGACCAGACAGATTTAATTGATATTTATAGGATATTCCATCAAAAACAGCAGATTACACTTTCTTCCCAAGTGCACCCAGAAAATTCTCCATGATAGATCACATCTTGGGTCACAAATCCAGCCTCAGTAAATTTAAGAAAATTGAAATCATATCAAGCATCTCTGCTGACCACAATGCTATGAGATTAGAAATGAATTACAGGGAAAAATACTTAAAAAACACAATCACATGGAGGCTAAAAAATATGTTACTAAATATCCAAAAGATCACTGAAGAAATCAAAGAGGAAATCAAAAAATACCTAGTGACAAATGAAAATAAAAACACGATGATGCAAAACCTATGGGATGCAGAAAAAGCAGTTCTAAGAGAGAAGTTTATAGCTATACAAGCCTACCTCAAGAAACAAGAAAAATCTCAAGTAAACAATTTAAACTTACACCTAAAGGAATTAGAGAAAGAAGAACAAACAAAACCCAATGTTAGCAGAAGAAAAGAAATCATAATGATCAGAGCAGAAATAAATGAAATAGAAACAAAGAAAATAATAGCAAAGATCAATAAAATTTAAAGCTGGTTCTTTGAGAAGATAAACAAAATTGATAAACCATTTGCCAGACTCATCAAGAAAAAGAGGGACAGGACTCAAATCAATAAAATTAAAAATGAAAAAGAAGAAGTTACAACAGACACCGCAGAAATACAAAGCATCCTAAGAGACTACTACAAGCAACTCTATGCCAATAAAATGGACAACCTAAAAGAAATGGACAAAATCTTAGAAAGGTATAACCTTCCAAGACTGAATCAGGAAGAAACAGAAAATATGAACAGACCAATCACAAGTAATGAAATTGAAACTGGGATTAAAAATCTTCCAACAAACAAAAGTCCGGGACCAGATGGCTTCACAGGTGAATTCTATCAAACATTTAGAGAAGAGCTAACACCCATCCTTCTCAAACTCTTCCAAAAAACTGCAGAGGAAGGATCACTCTCAAACTCATTCCATGAGGCCACCATTAACCTGATACCAAAACCAGAAAAAGATACTACAAAACAAGAAAATTATAGACCAATATCATTGATGAATATAGATGCAAAAATCCTCAATAAAATACTAGCAAACAGAATCCAACAACATATTAAAAGGATCGCATATCATGATAAATTGGGATTTATCCCAAGAATGCAAGGATTCTTCACTATAAACAAAACAATGAATGTGATACACCTTATTAACAAATTGAAGAATAAAAACCATATGATCATCTCAATAGATGCAGAGAAAGCTTTTGACAAAATTCAACACCCATTTATGATAAAAACTCTCCAGAAGGTGGGCATAGAGGGAACCTACCTCAACATAATAAAGGCCATATATGACAAACCCACAGCAAACATCATTCTCAATGGTGAAAAACTGAAAGCATTTCCTCTAAGATCAGGAAGGAGACAAGGATGTTCACTCTCACCACTATTATTCAACAGAATTTTGGAAGTCCTAGCCATGGGAATCAGAGAAGAAAAAGAAATAAAAGGAATACAAACTGGAAAAGAAGAAGTAAAACTGTCACTGTTTGCAGATGACATGATACTATAAATAGAGAATCCTAAAAATGCCTCCAGAAATCTACTAGAGCTAATCAATGAACTTGGTAAAGTTGCAGGATACAAAATTAATACACAGAAATCTCTTGCATTTCTATACACTAATGATGAAAAATTGGAAAGAGAAATTATGGAAACACTCCCTTTTACCATTGCAACAAAAAGAAAAAAAAATACCTAGGAATAAACCTACCTAAGGAGACAAAAGACCTGTATGCAGAAAACTATATGACGCTGATGAAAGAAATTAAAGATGATAACAACTGATAGAGAGATATACCATGTTCTTGGATTGGAAGAATCAATATTGTGAAAATGACTATACTACCCAAAGCAATCTACACATTCAATGCAATCCCTGTCAAGTTACCAATGGCATTTTTTACAGAACTAGAACAAACCATCTTAAAATCTGTATGTAGATACAAAAGACCCTGAATACCTAAAGCAGTCTTGAGGGAGAAAAAGGGAGCTGGAGCAATCAGACTCCCTGACTTCAGACTATACTACAAAGCTACAGTAACCAAGACAATATGGTACTGGCATAAACACAGAAATATAGATCAATGGAACAAGGTTGAAAGCCCAGAAACACACACATGTATGGTCAACTAAATGATGACAAAGGAGGCAAAGATATACAATGGAGAAAAGACAGTCTCTTTAATAAGTGGTGCTGGGAAAACTGGAGAGCTACATGCAAAAGAATGAAATTAAAACACTCCTTAACACTATACACAAAAATAAACTCAAAATGGATTCGAGACCTAAATTTAAGACCAGATACGACAAAACTCTTAGAGGAAAACATAGGAAGAAGACCCTTTGATGTAAATCACAGCAAGATCTTTTTTGATCCACCTCCTAGAGTAATGGAAATAAAAATAAACAAATGGGACATAATGAAACTGAAAAGTTTTTCCACAGCAAAGGAAACCAAAAACAAGATGAAAAGACAACCCTCAGAATGGGATTATATATTTGCAAATGAATCAACGGACCAAGGATTAGTCTCCAAAACTATACACAGCTCAGGCAGCTCAATATTAAAGAAACATCATCAAAATATCTAGAAACAATAAATGCTGGAGAGGGTGTGGAGAAAAGGGAACACTCTTGCACTGCTGGTGGGAATGAAAATTGATGCAGCTACTATGGACAACAGTATGGAGGTTCCTTAAAAAACTACAAATAGAACTACCATACGACCCAGCAATCCAACTACTGGGCATACAGCCTGAGAAAACCATAATTCAAAAAGAGTCATGTACCAAAATGTTCATTGCAGCTCTATTTACAATAGCCAGGAGATGGAAGCAACCTAAGTGTCCATCACCAGATGAATGGATAAAGAAGATGTGGCACATATATACAATGGAATATTACTCAGCCATAAAAGGAAAAGAAATTGAGTTATTTGTAGTGAGATGGATGGACGTAGAGTCTGTCATACAGAGTGAAGTAAGTCAGAAAGAGAAAAACAAATACCGTATGCTAACACATATATATGGAATTTAAGAAGAAAAAAGTCATGAAGAACATAGGGGTAAGATGGGAATAAAGACACAGACCTACTAGACAGTGGACTTGAGGATATGGGGAGGGGGAATGGTAAGCTGTGACAAAGTGAGAGAGTGGCATGGACATATATACACTACGAAACGTAAAATAGATAGCTAGTGGGAAGCAGCCCCATAGCACAGGGAGATCAGCTCAGTGCTTTGTGACCACCTAGAGGGGTGGAATAGGGAGGGTTGGAGGGAGGGAGATGCAAGCGGGAAGAGATATGGGAACATACATATATGTATAATTGATTCACTTTGTTATAAAGCAGAAACTAAGACACCATTATAAAGCAATTATACTCCAATAAATATGTTAAAAAAATAAAGTAAAGAAACAAACAACCCAATCCAAAAATGGACAGAAGACCTAAATACACATGTCTCTAAAGAAGACAAAAATATGGCCAAGAAGCACACGAAAAGCTGCTCAACATCACTAATTATTAGAGAAATGCGAATCAAAACTACAATGAGGTATCACCTCACACCAGTTAGAATGGGCATTAGAAAATCTACAAACAACAAATGCTGGAGAGGGTGTGGAGAAAAGGGAACCCTCTTGCACTGTTGGTGGGAATGTAAATTGATACCCCCACTATGGAGAACAGTATGAAGATTCCTTAAAAAACTAAAAATAGAATTACCATATGACCCAGCAATCCCACTACTGCGCATCGACACAAAGAATACCATAATTCAAAAAGGCACATGCACCCCAATGTTCATGGCAGCACTCTTTACAATAGCCAGGTCAGGAAAGCAAGCTAAATGCCCATCGACAGACGAATGGATAAAGAAGTTGTGGTACATATATAGCAATGGAATATTACTCAGCCATAAAGAAAAATGAAATTGTGTCATTTGTTGAGACCTGGATGGATCTAGAGACTGTCATAGAGAGTGAAGTAAGTCAGAAAGAGAAAAACAAATATCGTATATTAATGCATGTATGTGGAACCTTGAAAAATGGTACAGTTGAACCAGTTTGCTGGGCAGAAGTTGAGACACAGATGTAGAGATCAAACTTATGGACACCAAGGTGGGAAAACCACGGTGGGGTGGGGATGGTGGTGTGCTGAATTGGGCGATTGGAATGTACATGTATACACTGATGTGTATAAAATTGATGACTAATAAGAACCTGCAGTATAAACAAACAAACAAACAAGTAATACTAAACTTTCTTTGGGTTATTTGTATGGAAATATGTTAATATAAATGTTTCAGGCATTACAAGAAATTTCTAAAAACCTTATATGTTCTGGTATAATGTTATAAGTCATAATTCTAGTTATTACTTTAAAATATATATCTCAGAGGGCTTCCCTGGTGGCGCAGTGGTTGGGAGTCTGCCTGCTGATACAGGGGACACGGGTTCGTGTCCCAGTCCCGGAAGATCCCACATGACGCAGAGTGGCTGGGCCTGTGAGCCATGGCCACTGAGCCTGCACGTCCAGAGCCTGTGCTCCACAGTGGAAGAGGCCACAACAGTTAGAGGCCCATGTTCGGCAAAAAGAAAAATAATGTATATCTCAGAAATAACTAAATTTCCTTGTCTATTGTATTATTATGAACTTTCATCAAATATTTAACCGTGGTCATTTTTAAGTCTTTTGTCATTTACAGACAGTTCTGGGTGTACTCTGATGCTTTTGCAAAAATGTCCCTATAAAAGGGTTTCACCTTCAAGGAATTCATGGAACAGACTCTAACAAGCACAGGTTTCTGGTAACTGACTATACTGCTGAACTGAATGAATAAGCATTTTCAGAACTCTAATGGAAAACTGATGAATTCATAAAAGTGCTAACAAAAGATCAAGATGAAAAAAATATTAATTACATGGGACTGAGTGAACGGATGAGGATGATTATAATTTGTGTGACTTTCTGTTTGAATAAAAAAAAAGTCCCTCAAGGACTCAGAGGCAAAAAATAGACAAATCAATTTTCACTGCAAAGTAAAGGATCTGTTACAGTGGAGGATTACTGGACTGAATGTCAATATTATGACATAGTATGAGTGTGTTTCATGTTTCATAATTGCAATCATTGTTGCTTTTGTTGTGGTCATCCATTTACAATGTTTGGTGTCAGTTTATTTATCTCTTGTAAAAATAAAATACAGTGTGTGTTTGTTAAAAAAAAAAAGGGAGAAGACTCAAAACAATAGAATTAGAAATGAGAAAGGAGAAGTAACAACTGACACTACAGAAATGCAAAGGATCATGGGAGATTACTGCAAGTAACCATATGCCAATGAAATGCACAACCTGGAAGAAATGGACAAATTCTTAGAAAAGCACAACCTTCCAAGACTGAACCAGGAAGAAATAGAAAATATAAACAAATGAATCACAAGCACTGAAATTGAGACTGTGATTAAAAATCCTCCAACAAACAAAAGCCCAGAAGCAGATAGATTCACAGGCAAATTCTACCAAACATTTAGAGAAGAGCTAACAGCTTTCCTTCTCAAACGCTTCCAAAATATAACAGTGGGAGGAACTCTCCCCAACTCACTTTATGAGGCCACCATAACCCTGATATCAAAACCAGACAAAGATGTCACAAAGAAAGAAAACTACAGACCAATATCGCTGATGAACATAGATGTAAAAATCCCCAACAAAATACTAGCGAGCAGAATCTAACAGCACATTAAAAGGATCATACACCATGATCATGTGGGGTTTATCCCAGGAATGTGAGGATTCTTCAATATACACAAATCAATCAATGTGATAAACCATATTAACAAATTGAAGGAGAAATACCATATGATCATATCAGTACAGACAGAAAAAGCTTTCGACAAATTCAACAGCCATGAATGATGAAAACCCTCTAGTAAGTAGACATAGAGGGAACTTACCTCTACATAATAAAGGCCATATATGACAAACCCACAGACAACATCGTCCTCAATGGTGAAAAACTGAAACCATTTACTCTAAGATCAGGAACAAGACAAGGTTGCCCACTCTCACCACTATTATTTAACAGAGTTTTGGAAGTTTTAGCCACAGCAATCAGAGAAGAAAAAGAAATAAAAGGACTCCAAATCAGAAAAGAAGAATAAAAGCTCTCATTCTTTGCAGATGACATGATACTATACATAGAGAATTCTAAAGATGCTACCAGAAAACTATTAGAGCTAAGCAATGAATTTGGTAAAGTAGCAGGATACAAAATTAATACACAGAAATCTCTTGCATTCCTATACACTAATGGTGAAAAATCTGAAAGTGAAATTAGGAAACACTACCATTTACCATTGCAACAAAAAGAATAAAATACCTAGGAATAAACTTACCTAAGGAGGCAAAAGACCTGTATGAAAACTATAACACAGTGATGAAATAAAGATGGTACAAACAGATGGAGAGATATACCATGTTCTTGGATGAAAGAATCAACATTGTGCAAATGACTATACTACACAAAGCAATCTACAGATTCAATGCAATCCATATCAAACTACCACTGGCATTTTTCACAGAAGTAGAACAAAAAAATTCACAATTTGTATGGAAACACAAAAGACCCCCAATAGCCAAAGCAATCTTGAGAATTATAAAGGGAGCTGGAGAGGCTTCCCTGGTGGCTCAGTGGTTGAGAATCTGCCTGCTAATGCAGGGGACACGAGTTCGAGCCCTGGTCTGGGAAGATCTCACATACCATGGAGCAACTAGGCCCGTGAGCCACAACTACTAAGCCTGTGCGTCTGGATCCTGTGCTCCACAGCAAGAGAGACCATGACAGCAAGAGGCCCACACACCACGATGAAGAGTGGCCCGCACTTGCCACAACTAGAGAAAGCCCTTGCAGAGAAACGAAGATGCAACACAGCCAAAAGTAAATTAATTAATTAAAGTAGCCTTAATTTAAAAAAAAACAAAAAACGGAGCTAGAGGAATCAGGCTCCCGGACTTCAGATTAAACTACAAAGCTACCTTAATCAAGGCACTGTGGTTCTGACACAGAACAGAAATATAGATCAATGGAACAGGATAGAAAGCCCAGAGATAAACCCATGCACATATGGTCACCCTATCTTTGATAAAGGAGACAACAATATACAATGGAGAAAAGACATCCTCTTCAATAAGTGCTGCCTGAAAAACAGGACAGCTATATGTAGAAGAATGAAATTAGAATACTCCCTAACACCATACATGAAAATAAACTCAAAATGGATTAAAGACCTAAGTGTAAGACCAGACACTATAAAACTCTTAGAGGGAATGATAAGCAGAACACTGTATGACATAAATCACAGCAAGATCCTGTTTGACCCAACTCCTAGAGAAATAGAAATAATATCAAAAATAAACAAATGGGACCTAATGAAATTTAAAAGCTTTTGCACAGCAAAGGAAAACATAAAGAAGACAAAAAGACAACCCTCAGAATGGGAGAAAATAGTTGCAATTGAAGAAACTGACAAAGGATTGATCTCCAAAATTTACAAGCAGCTCATGCAGCTCAATATCAAAAAAACAAACAACCCAATCCTAAAATGGGCAGAAGACCTAAATAGACATTTATCCAAAGAAGATATACAGATTGCCAACAAACACATGAAAGGATGCTAAACATCAGTAATCATTAGAGAAATGCAAATCAAAACTACAATGAGGTATCACCTCACATCAGTCAGAATGGTCACCATCAAAAAATTAACAAAAAATAAATGCTGGAGAGGGTGTGGAGAAAATAGAACCCTACTGCACTGTTGGAAATGTAAATTGATACAGCCACTGTGGAGAACAGTATGGAGGTTCCTTAAAAAACTAAAACTAGAACTATCATATGACCCAGCAATCCCACTACTGGGCATATACCCTGAGAAAATCATAATTCAAAAAGAGTCATGGGAGAGGGGGAAGATGGCGGAAGAGATGGAAGAGGCAGAGATCACCTTCCTCCCCACAGATACATCAGAAATACATCTACACGTGGAACAACTCCTACAGAACACCTACTGAACGCTGGCAGAAGACCTCAGACCTCCCAAAAGGCAAGAAACTCCCCACGTACCTGGGTAGGGCAAAAGAAAGAAGAATAAACAGAGGCAAAAGAATAGGGATGGGACCTGCAACAGTGGGAGGGAGCCGTGAAGGAGGAAAGGTTTCCACACACTAGAAGCCTCTTCGTGGGTGGGGACTCCGGGAGGTGGACAGGGGGAGCTTCGGAGCCACGGAGGAGAGTGCAGGCACAGGAGTGTGGAGGGCAAAGCGGAGAGATTCGCACAGAGGATAGGTGCCGACCAGCACTCACCAGCCCGAGAGGCTTGTCTGCTCACCCACCGGGGCGGGCGGGGCTGGGAGCTAAGGCTCGGCTTTGGTTGGAGCGCAGGGAGAGGGCTGGCGGCGTGAACACAGCCTGAAGGGGTTAGTGCAACACGGCTAGCCAGGAGGCAGTCTGGGGAAAAGTCTGGACCTGCCGAAGAGGCAAGAGACTTTTTCGTCCCTCTTTGTTTCCTGGTGCGTGAGGAGAGGGGATTAAGAGCACTGCTTAAAGGAGCTGCAGAGACGGCTAACAGCACGGACCCCAGAGACAGGCATGAGACGCTAAGGCTGCTGCTGCCACCACCAAGAAGCCTGTGTGCGAGCACAGGTCACTCTCTCCACACCTCCCTTCCGGGGAGCCTGTGCAGCCCACCACTGCCAGGGTCCCGGGATCCAGGGACAACTTCCCGTGAGAACGCACGGCACGCCTCAGGCTGGTGCAACGTCCAGCCGGCCTCTGCTGCTGCAGGCTCACCCCGCACTCCATAACCCTCCCTCTCCCCGGCCTGAGTGAGCCGGAGGCCCTGAATAAGCGACTCCTTTAACCCCGTCCTGTCCGAGCGAAGAACAAACACCCTCCAGCGACCTACACACAGAGCCGGGGCCAAATCCAAAGATGAACCCCAGGAGCTGTGCAAACAAAGAATAGAAAGGGAAATCTCTCCCAGCAGCCTCAGGAGCAGTGGATTAAATATCCACAATCAACTTGATGTACCCTGCATCTGTGGAATACATGAATAGACAACGAATCATCCCAAAATGAGGAGGTGGACTTTGAGAGCAAGATTTATTATTTTTTCCCCTTTTCCTCTTTTTGTGAGTGTGTATGTGTATGCTGCTGTGAGAGATTTTGTCTGTATAGCTTTGCTTTCACCATTTGTCCTAGGGAGATATCCGTCCTTTTTTTTTTACTTTAAAAAAAATTTTTTTTCTTAATAATTATTTTTTATTTTAATAACTTTATTTTACCTTTATTTATTTTCTTTTACCCTCTTTCTTTCTTTCTACTTTTTCTCCCTTTTATTCTGAGCCATGTGGATGAAACACTCTTGATGCTGCAGCCAGCAGTCAGTGCTGTGCCTCTGAGTTGGGAGAGCCAACTTCAGGACATGGGTCCACAAGAGACCTCCCAGCTCCACATAATATCAAATGGCAAAAATCTCCCAGAGATCTCCATCTCAACACCAACACCCAGCTTCACTCAATGACCAGCAAGCTACAGTGCTGGACACCCTAGGACAAACAACTAGCAACACAGGAACACAACCCCAACCATTAGCAGAGAGGCTGCCTAAAATTATAATAAGTCCACACACCCCAAAACACAGCACAAGACGTGGACCTGCCCACAAAAAAGACAAGATCCAGCCTCATTCACCAGAACACAGGCACCAGTCTCCTCCACCAGAAAGCCTACAAAACCCACTGAACCAATTTTACCACTGGGGACAGACACCAAAAGCAACAGGCACTACGAACCTGCAGCCTGCAAAAAGGAGACCCCAAACACAGTAAGATAAGCAAAATGAGAAGACAGAAAAACACACAGCAGCTGAAGGAGCAAGACAAAAACCCACCAGACCTAACAAGTGAAGAGGAAATAGGCAGCCTACCTGAAAAATAATTCAGAATAATGATAGGAAAGATGATCCAAAATCTTGGAAATAGAATAGACAAAATGCAAGAAACATTTAACAAGGATCTAGAAGAACTAAACATGAAACAAGCAATGATCAACAACACAATAAATAAAATTAAAAATACTCTAGAAGGGATCAATAGCAGAATAACTGAGGCAGAAGAATGGATAAGTGACCTGGAAGATAAAGTAGTGGAAATAACCATTGCAGAACAGAATAAAGAAAAAAAAGAATGAAAAGAATTGAGGATAGTCTCAGAGAACTCTGGGACAACATTAAATGCACCAACATTCGAATTACAGGGATTCCAGAAGAAAAAGAGAAAAGGAAAGGGACTGAGAAAATATTTGAAGAGATTATAGTTGAAAACTTCCCTAATATGGGAAAGGAAATAGTTAATCAAGTCCAGGAAGCACAGAGAGTCACATACAGGATAAATCCAAGGAGAAACAAGCCAAGACACAGATTAATCAACCTGTCAAAAATTAAATACAAAGAAAACATATTAAAAGCATCAAGGGAAAAACAACAAATAACACACAAGGGAATCCCCATAAGGTTAACAGCTGATCTTTCAGCAGAAACTCTGCAAGCCAGAAGGGACTGGCAGGACATATTTAAAGTGAAGAAGGAGAAAAACCTACAACCAAAATTACTCTATACAGCAAGGATCTCATTCAGATTTGATGGAGAAATTAAAAGCTTTACAGACAAGCAAAAGCTGAGAGAGTTCAGCAGCACCAAAACAGCTTTACAACAAATGCTAAAGGATCTTCTCTAGGCAAGAAACACAAGAGAAGGAAAATACGTATAATATCAAACCAGAAAAATTAAGAAAATGGGAATAGGAACATACAATAATACAATACAATAATTACCTTAATGTAAATGGATTAAATGCTTCCACCAAAAGACACCGAATGGCTGAATGGATACCAAAACAAGACCCATATATATGCTGTCTACAAGAGACCCACTTCACACCTAGAGACACCTACAGACTGACAGTAAGGGGATGGAAAAAGATATTTTATGCAAATGGAAACCAAAAGAAAGCTGGAGTAACAATTCTCATAACAGACAAAAGAGACTTTAAAACAAAGACTATTAGAAGAGACAAAGAAGGACACTACATAATGATCAAGGGATCGATCCAAGAAGAAGATATATCTATTGTAAATATTTATGCACCTACATAGGAGCACCTCAATACATAAGTCAAATACTCACAGCCATAAAAGGGGAAATTGACAGTAACACATTCATAGTATAGGGGACTTTAACACCCCACTTTCACCAATGGACATATCATCCAAAATGATAATAAATAAGGAAACACAGGCTTTAAATGATACATTAAACAAGATGGATTAATTGATGTTTATAGGACATTCCATCCAAAAATAACAGAATACAAATTTTTCTCAAGTGCTCATGGAACATTCTCCAGGATAGATCATATCTTGGGTCACAAATCAAGCCTTAGTAAATTTAACAAAATTGAAATTGTATCAAGTATCTTTTCTGACCACAATGCTAGGAGACTAGATATCAATTACAGGAAAAGATCTGTAAAAAATACAAACACATGGAGGCTAAACAATACACTACTTAATAATGAAGTGATAACTGAAGAAATCAAAGGGGATATAAAAAAAATACCTAGAAACAAATGACAACGGAGACACAACGACCCAAAACCTATGGGATGCAGCAAAAGCAGCTCTAAGAGGGAAGTTTATAGCAATACTATCCTACCTTAAGAAATAGGAAACATCTCGAATAAACAAGCTTGCACCTAAAGCAATTAGAGAAAGAAGAACAAAAAAACCCAAAGTTAGCAGAAGGAAAGAAATCATAAAGATCAGATCAGAAATAAATGAAAAAGAAATGAAGGAAATGATAGCAAAGGTCAATAACACTAAAAGCTGGTTCTTTGAGAAGATAAACAAAATTGATAAACTATTAGCCAGACTCATCAAGAAAAAAAAGGAGACGACTCAAATCACTAGAATTAGAAATGAAAAAGGAGAAGTAACAACTGACACTGCAGAAATACAAAAGATCATGAGAGATTACTACAAGCAACTCTATGCCAATAAAATGGACAACCTGGAAGAAATGGAGAAATTCTTAGAAATGTACAACTGCCAAGACTGAAACAGGAAGAAATAGAAAATATGAACAGACCAATCACAAGCACTGAAATTGAAACTGTGATTAAAAATCTTCCAACAAGCAAAAGCCCAGGACCAGATGGCTTCACAAGCGAATTCCATCAAACTTTTAGAGGAGAGCTAACACCTATCCTTCTCAAACTCTTCCAAAATATAGCAGAGGGAGGAACACTCCCAAACTCATTCTACAAGGCCACCATCACCCTGATACCAAAACCAGACAAGGATTTTACAAAGAAAGAAAACTACAGGCCAATAACACTGATGAACATAGATGCAAAAATCCTCAACAAAATACTAGCAAACAGAATCCAACAGCACATGAAAAGGATCATATACCATGATCAAGTGGGGTTTATTCCAGGAATGCATGGATTCTTCAATATACGAAAATCAATCAATGTGATACACCATATTAAGAAATTGAAGGAGGAAAACCTTATGGTCATCTCAATAGATGCAGAGAAAACTTTTGACAAAATTCAACACTCATTTATGATAAAAACTCTGCAGAAAGTAGGCATAGAGGGGACTTTCCTCAACATAATAAAGGCCATATATGACAAACCCACAGACAACATCATCCTCAATGGTGAAAAACTGAAAGCATTTCCACTAAGATCAGGAACAAGACAAGGTTGCCCACTCTCACAACTCTTATTCAACATAGTTTTGGAAGTTTTAGCCCCAGCAATCAGAGAAGAAAAGGAAATAAAAGGAATCCAAATCAGAAAAGAAGAAGTAAAGCTGTCACTGTTTGCAGATGACATGATCCTATACATAGAGAAACCTAAAGATGCTACCAGAAAACTACTAGAGCTAATCAATGAATTTGGTAAAGTAGCAGGATACAAAATTAATGCACAGAAATCTCTGGCATTCCTATACACTAAGGATGAAAAATCTGGAAGTGAAATCAAGAAAACACTCCCATTTACCATTGCAACAAAAAGAATAAAATATCTAGGAATAAAACTACCTAAGGAGACAAAAGACCTGTGTGCAGAAAATTATAAGGCACTGATGAAAGAAATTAAGGATGATACAAATAGGTGGAGAGATATACCATGTTCTTGGATATGAAGAATCAACATTGTGAAAATGAATCTACTACCCAAAGCAATCTACAGATTCAATGCAATCCCTATGAAACTACCACTGGCATTTTTCACAGAACTAGAACAAAATATTTCACAATTTGTATGAAACACAAAAGACTCCAAGTAGCCAAAGCAATCTTGAGAACGAAAAACGAAGCTGGAGGAATCAGGCTCCCTGACTTCAGACTATACTACAAAGCTACAGTAATCAAGACAGTATGGTATTGGCACAAAAACAGAAATATAGATCAATGGAACAGGATAGAAAGCCCAGAGATAAACCCACGCACATATGGTCACCTTATCTTTGATAAAGGAGGCAGGAATGTACAGTGGAGAAAGGACAGCCTGTTCAATAAGTGGTGCTGGGAAAACTGGACAGGTACATGTAAAAGTATGAGATTAGATCACTCCCTAACACCATACACAAAAATAAGCTCAAAATGGATTAAAGACCTAAATGTAAGGCCCGAATCTATCAAACTCTTAGAGGAAAACATAGGCAGAACACTCTATGACATACATCACAGCACCTCCTAGAGGTGCCTTTTGACCCACCTCCTAGAGAAATGAAAATAAAAACAAAAATAAATTAATGGGACCTAATGAAACTTAAAAGCTTTTGCACGGTAAAGGAAACCATAAACAAGATGAAAAGACAACCCTCAGAATGGGAGAAAATATTTGCAAATGAAGCTACTGACAAAGGATTAATCTCCCAATATGTACAAGCAGCTCTTGAAGCTCAATATCAAAAAGCAAACAACCCAATCCAAAAATGGGCAGAAGACCTAAATAGACGTTTCTCCAAAGAAGATATACAGATTGCCAACAAACACATGAAAGGATGCTCAGCATCACAAGTTATTAGAGAAATGCCAATCAAAACTCCAATGAAGTATCACTTCACACCAGTCAGAATGGTGATCATCAAAAAATTTACAAACAATAAATGCTGGAGAGGGTGTGGAGAAAAGGGAGCCCTCTTGCACTTCTGGTGGGAATGTAAATTGATATGGCCACTATGGAGAACAGTATGGAGGTTCCTTAAAGAACTAAAAATAGAACTACCATATTACCCAGCCATCCCACTACTGGGCATATACACTGAGCAAACCATATTTCAAAAAGTGTCATGTACCACAATGTTCATTGCAGCTCTAGTTACAATAACCAGGACATAGAAGCAACCTATGTGTCCATCAACAGATGAATGGATAAAGAAGGTGTGGCACATATGTACAATGGAATATTACTCTTCCATAAAAACAAAGGAAACTGAGTTATTTGTAGTGAGGTGGTTGGACCTAAAGTCTGTCATACAGAGTGAAGTAAGTCAGAAAGAGAAAAATAAATACCGTAGGCTAACACATATACTTGGAATCTAAAAAAAGAAAAAAAATGATTCTCTAGGACCTAGGGGCAGGACAGGAATAAAAACACAGATGCAGAGAATGGACTTGAGGATATGGGGGGGGGAGTGTAAGCTGGGATGAAGTGAGAGAGTGGCATGGACATATATACACTACCAAATGTAAAATGGATAGCTAGTGGGAAGCAGCCACATAGCAGAGGGAGATCAGCTTAGTGCTTTGTGTCCACCTCGAGGGGTGGGAGAGGGAGGGTGGGAGGGAGACGCAAGAGGGAGGTGATATGGGGATATATGTTTATGTATAGCTGATTCACTCTGTTATACAGCAGAAATTAACATACAATTGTAAAGCAATTATACTCCAATAAAGTGGTTAAAAAATAAATTCTCTGAGAATATGGAGAGAAGAGATTAGGTGATTCTCCAAAAGTTTTAGAAAGGGATTAAATATGTACTAGGAAAATGGCCAACATGAGAAAAATGGCACCAATGGGAGGAGTACAAAGGAATTACAAGAAAAACAATTGACACTAGACCAAAATTTATATTGAGGATATTGGTGTCGGGGTACCTCCTTGCAGTTTGTGCTGGGAAGTATATGGAGAAGAATTAGAGGCAAGGACCACATCTCAGGGTGTTGGTCTTACTGTATAGTAATAAATTTTAAATTTTTTATTGTTAAGATTCACATGGTTAATTGTGAAATAGAATATACATGCTTTTTGTTTTTGGAGCTGCAGTCTATGCTCCTCCACTTTCGAGATGACCCAATCTGCTAACCTCTTGATGTCTCACTTTCCTGGACATTAATATGAAGATAATAACAACTAATCATAATTAAGCTTACTCCCTAAGGTGGTAGTGAAGGTAAAATGAAAGAATACACATGGAAGTGCTTTGCACGTTGCCAAATCCTATGCATGTGATTGTTGCTGTGAAGACAGTATAATTACATCCAATTAATTTTGTAATACTAGCCTAGTCATTCCAAGCAGCCTGAAATTATACTTTTGTATTCCTCCAACTTTTATTGGAAAAGCATAGGGACTCCCATACACACAGATGCATTATAAATAAATTGTACATGAAACAAACCACCCTCCTTTTTCTCCCTGCCCCATCCCTTCCTGTCTAGCTCTGTCCTCCAATTCAAAACGAGTTGGGTTTCATTCCACTGGATGCTAAAGATCAGGAAATACTATCCAACCATTGGTGTGCCTTTCCAGTGGGGCTCTTTTGAAAACATGCAGTTAGCAAACTTGTAGGTAGGTCTGTTGGGGATCATCTTTGGGTCCCAGTCATTGTTGCTGCTTTTGTCCAGGAAATATGATGTCCTTTACACCCACTAATATCTTATTCCTCTTCATGCACAAGACAGTCAGAGCTTTCAGACCAAACAGGCTCACACCACCTTTTAGGACTCTACTAAAAGAGAGCTGATGGGGTGTTCTGAGATTCTTCAAAAAGTGATTGCTTTTTCATTGGTTCCATCTTTGATAAAGAAAATATGTTTCAAACATAGAATCTCAGTATGACTGAGGATTTAAAAGTCCCCTAGAGCTAATTCCTGGCTGAAGTGTGAAGAATTTTAATAGTATCCCTGACAAGTGGTTGTTTTGTTTCAGTTGAATCCCTATTGTGACAGGAAATTTACTCTCTTATAATTTTAGTGCTCAATAAATATTCGATGTATACAGGCATTTTTAAGAAAATTAGACTTCCACTAGAACCATATCCCACATAAGTAGACAGTCCTGCATTCTGAACCGACACAGGATGACTACCTGCTAAAATGAAAGATATACACAGGACCCAGAAACTCCTAGCATAACAGACAAAATATAAAGGACATGATAAAATTGACCCATCAGCCAAAACCAAGAAATATACAAAATGAAAAAAAAATGTATTAACTGACACCAGTAAGGATTTTCAAGGCATCTCATAAGTTAAGCTTCAACAATAATTACAGATTCCCTGAAAACAAATAAAAGAAATAGAAGTTATTTTAAAAGTGGATATTATAAAACTGAAATATAAAAAGAAAGAAAACTTGTCAAATGGGCCCAATAGTTGAATGGAGATGACGGAGTGAACTTGAGGATGGATCAATAACATTCACTGAAAGTAAACAACAGAGAGAAAAAATTTTCTTTCTAAGAACACTGAAAAATATCTAACAGAGCTTCATGAACTTGCAGTAAGTGCAAAAGATTCAAAATTCATATAATTAGATCCCCAAAGTGAGAGGAGAGAGTAAGGTAGAAAGAATAGAGTTAAAATCATGGCTGAGAGCTTTTTAAATTTGGCAAAAGATACAAGTATATCAAAATATACAAGTCATTAAGTCCAAGAAACTTAATGAAATTCAACTAGAATAAACCCAAAGAAATCCACACCAAGACACATTATAGTTAAACTTTTGAAAAATAAAGAAAATTAAAAATTGTGAAAGCCACCAGTTTACCTATAGTAAAACACAAATTTATATAACAGCAGGTTTATCATATGAAACCATGAAGGAAGTAGCACAATATTTTTCAAGTGCTCAAAGAAAAACTATCAAACATATATTCTATATATGGCAAAATTATTCTTCAGAAATAAAGGAGAAATAAAGATACCCTCAGTAAAGGAACCTAAAGGAGGTTGTTACTTGCAAACTTACCTTAAAGTTTGGCTAAGGATGCTTGTCAAACAGGAACTGATGAAGGAAGAAACCTCAGAGCATCAAGAAGGGAGGAAAAAAGAACACAAAAAGGAAGAAATATGAGTATATACAAAAGATTATTTCCTCATGAGTTTTAAAATTATGTTTGATGATTGAAGAGTAAATTATAAAATCATCTGATACTCAAGACAATAACATTTAAAAGTGGGAGGTAAAGAGCCTTAAATGGAAGTGGATTTCTATACTTCCCTGGAAATGGTCAGAGTTAATACCATAGGCTGTAAAAAGTCACATTTCTATACTGTAATGCTCAGATCAATAATTTTAAAAAATATCAACTGTATACAAAGAGATACATTCAAACATACTATAAATACATCAAGATAAAAATCCTAATGAGATTTCAAATAACTCACAGGAAGAAGAGAGAAACAGGGAATAATAAGAAGAGAAAAAAACAGAAAACAAAGAGTAAAATGGAAAACTTAAGACTTAATATATCAATATTTACCTTAAATATTAAGTGTTTAATTGACCAACCAAAGGGTAGAAGTTAGAGTGACAGTAATAAAAATAATGGAATAGGACTTCTGAAAATTCTCTCCTTAATAAAAATAAGAGAAAACAGATTAAACTTGTCAGAGTCATCTTTTTCAGGACTCTGGAAATTAGTCAAATGCTTGAACCAATTAGGGGAGTGTTTATTCAAGAAAATTAGATGAATATTAGTAAGAAAAGTGAGTTTTGTGGTATTTTAACTTGTACTATTCCCATTCTGACCTTATCTAGCTTTGTGGTAGCCTTGACAATAAATGGCCCACAATCACAATGAAAAGCAGCAGCTTGGCAGCACTGCTGTAAGAATAAAAGGTGGGAGACTTCCAGGAAGATGGCGGAAGAGTAAGACGCGGAGATCACCTTCCTCCCCACAGATACACCAGAAATATATCTACGCGTGGAACAACTCCTACGGAGCACCTACTGAACGCTGGCAGAAGACCTCAGACCTCCCAAAAGGCAAGGAACCCCCCACGTACCTGCTTAGGGCAAAAGAAAAAACTAAACAGAGACAAAAGGATAGGGACGGGTCCTGCACCAGCGGGAGAGAGCTGTGAAGAAGGAAAAGTGTCCACACACTAGGAAGCACCTTCGCGGGTGGAGACTTCGGGAGGCGGAGTGGGGGAGCTTGGGAGCCGCGGAGGAGAGCACAGCAACAGGGGTGCGGAGGGCAAAGCGGACAGATTCCAGCGCAGAGGATCGGGCCGACCGGAACTCACCAGCCGAGAGGCTTGTCTGCTCGCCCGCCGGGGCGGGCGGGACTGGGAGCTGAGGCTCTGGCTTTTGTCGGAGCGCTGGGAGAGGACCGAGGTTGGCGGCGTGAACACAGCCTGCAGGGCGTTAGTGCACCGCGGTTAGCCGGGAGAGAGTCCGGGGAAAAGTCTGGACCTGCCGAAGAGGCAAGAGACTTACGTCCCTCTTTGTTTCCTGGTGCACGAGGAGAGGGGATTAAGAACGCTGCTTGAGAGAGCTCCAGGGACCGGCGCGAGCCGCGGCTAGAAGTGCGGAGCCCAGAGACAGACATGAGACGCTAAGGCCGCTGCTGCCGCCACCAGGAGGCCTGTGTGCGAACACAGGTCACTAGCCACACGCCCTTCCGGGGAGCCTGTGCAGCCCGCCACTGCCAGGGTCCCGGGATCCGGGGACAACTCCCCCGGGAGAACGCACGGCGCGCCTCAGGCTGCAACATCACACCGGCCTCTACCGCCGCAGGCCCACCCCACACTCCGTGACCCTCCCTACCGCCCGGCCTGAGTGAGCCAGAGCCTCCGAATCAGCGGCTCCTTTAACCCCGTCCTGTCTGAGCAAAGAACAGACGCCCTCCGGCGACCTACATGCACAGGCGGGGCCAAATCCAAAGCTGAGCCCCTGGGAACTGTGAGAACAAAGAAGAGAAAGGGAAATCTCTCCCAGCAGCCTCAGAAGCAGCGGATTAAAACTCCACAATCAACTTGATATACCCTGCATCTGTGGAATACCTGAATAGACAATGAATCATCCCAAATTAAGGAGCCCTGTGGATGAAAGGCTCTTGGTGCTGCAGCCAGGAGTCAGTGCTGTGCCTCTGAGGTGGGAGAACCAACTTCAGGACACTGGTCCACAAGAGGCCTCCCAGCTGCACATAATATCAAACAGCAAAAATCTCCCAGAGATCTCCATCTCAACGCCAGCACCCAGCTTCACTCAACGACCAGCAAGCTACAGTGCTGGACATCCTATGCCAAACAACTAGCAAGACAGGAACACAACCCCACCCATTAGCAGAGAGGCTGCCCAAAATCATAATAAGTCTACAGACACCCCAAAACACACCACCAGACGTGGACCTGCCCACCAGAAAGACAAGATCCAGCCTCATCCACCAGAACACAGGCACCAGTACCCTCCACCAGGAAGCCTACACAACCCACTGAACCAACTTAGCCACTGGGGACAGACACCAAAAACAACAGGAACTACGAACCTTCAGCCTGCAAAAAAGGAGACCCCAAACACAGTAAGATAAGCAAAATGAAAAGACAGAAAAACACACAGCAGATAAAGGAGCAAGATAAAAATGCACCAGACCTAACAAATGAAGAGGAAATAGGCAGTCTACCTGAAAAAGAATTCAGAATAATGATAGTAAGGTTGATCCGAAATCTTGGAGATAGAATGGACAATAGAATGGACAAAATGCAAGAATCAGTTAACAAGGACCTAGAAGAACTAAAGATGAAACAAGCAATGATGAACAACACAATAAATGAAATTAAAAGTACTCTAGATGGGATCAATAGCAGAATAACTGAGGCAGAAGAATGGATAAGTGACCTGGAAGATAAAATAGTGGAAATAACTACTGCAGAGCAGAATGAAGAAAAAAGAATGAAAAGAACTGAGGACAGTCTCAGAGACCTCTGGGACAACATTAAACGCACCAACATTCAAATTATAGGGGTTCCAGAAGCAGAAGAGAAAAAGAAAGGGACTGAGAAAATATTTGAAGAGATTATAGTTGAAAACTTCCCTAATATGGGAAAGGAAATAGTTAATCAAGTCCAGGAAGCACAGAGAGTCCCATACAGGATAAATCCAAGGAGAAACACGCCAAGACACATATTAATCAAACTGTCAAAAATTAAATACAAAGAAAACATATTAAAAGCAGCAAGGGAAAAACAACAAATAACACACAAGGGAATCCCCATAAGGTTAACAGCTGATCTTTCAGCAGAAACTCTGCAAGCCAGAAGGGAGTGGCAGGACATATTGAGAGTGTTGAAGGAGAAGAACCTGCAACCAAGATTACTCTACCCAGCAAGGATCTCATTCAGATTTGATGGAGAAATTAAAACCTTTACAGACAAGCAAAAGCTGAGAGAGTTCAGCACCACCAAACCAGCTCTACAACAACTGCTAAAGGAACTTCTCTAGGCAAGAAACACAAAAGAAGGAAAAGACCTACAATAACAAACCCAAAACAATTAAGAAATAGGGAATGGGAACACACATACCAATAATTACCTTAAATGTAAATGGACTAAATGCTCCCACCAAAAGACACAGATTGGCTGAATGGATACAAAAACAAGACCCATATATTTGCTGTCTACAAGAGACCCACTTCAGACCTAGAGACACATACAGACTGAAAGTAAGGGGATGGAAAAAGGTATTTCATGCAAATGGAAACCAAAAGAAACTTGGGAGTAGCAATTCTCATATAAGACAAAATAGACTTTAAAACAAAGACTATTAGAAGAGACAAAGAAGGACACTACATAATGATCAAGGGATCGATTCAAGAGGAAGATATAACAATTGTAAATATTTATGCACCCAACATAGCTGCACCTCAATACATAAGGCAAATACTGACAACCATAAAAGGGGAAATCGACAGTAACACATTCATAGTAGGGGACTTTAACAGCCCACTTTCACCAATGGACAGATCATCCAAAATGAAAATAAATAAGGAAACACAAGCTTTAAATGATACATTAAACGAGATGGAGTTAATTGATATTTATAGGACATTCCATCCAAAAACAACAGAATACACGTTTTTCTCAAGTGCTCATGGAACATTCTCCAGGATAGATCATATCTTGGGTCACAAATCAAGCCTTGGTAAATTTAAGAAAATTGAAATTGTATCAAGTATCTTTTCCGACCACAACGCTATGAGACTCGATATCAATTACAGGAGAAGATCTGTAAAAAATACAAACACATGGAGGCTAAACAATACACTACTTAATAACAAAGTGATCACTGAAGAAATCAAAGAGGAAATCAAAAAATACCTAGAAACAAATGACAATGGACACACGATGACTCAAAATCTATGAGATGCAGCAAAAGCAGTTCTAAGAGGGAAGTTTATAGCAATACAATCTTACCTTAAGAAACAGGAAACATTTCGAATAAACAACCTAACCTTGCACCTCAAGCAATTAGAGAAAGAAGAACAAAAAAACCCCAAAGTTAGCAGGAGGAAAGAAATCATAAAAATCAGATCAGAAATAAATGAAAAAGAAATGAAGGAAACAATAGCAAAGATCAATAAAACTAAAAGCTGGTTCTTTGAAAGGATAAACAAAATTGATAAACCATTAGCCAGACTCATCAAGAAAAAAAGGGAGAAGACTCAAATCAATAGAATTAGAAATGAAAAAGGAGAAGTAACAACTGACACTGCAGAAATACAAAAGATCATGAGAGACTACTACAAGCAACTCTATGCCAATAAAATGGACAACCTGGAAGAAATGGACAAATTCTTAGAAAGGCACAACCTGCCAAGACTGAATCAGGAAGAAATAGAAAATATGAACAGACCAATCACAAGCACTGAAATTGAAACTGTGATTAAAAATCTTCCAACAAGCAAAAGCCCAGGACCAGATGGCTTCACAGGCGAATTCTATCAAACATTTAGAGAAGAGCTATCACCTATCCTTCTCAGACTCTTCCATAATATAGCAAGGGAGGAACACTCCCCAACTCATTCTACGAGGCCACCATCACCTTGATACCAAAACCAGACAAGGATGTCACAAAGAAAGAAAATTACAGGCCAATATCACTGATGAACATAGATGCAAAGATACTCAACAAAATACTAGCAAACAGAATCCAACAGCACATTAAACGGATCATACACCATGATCAAGTGGGGTTTATTCCAGGAATGCAAGGATTCTTCAATATACGCAAATCAATAAACGTGATACACCATATTAACAAATTGAAGGAGAAAAACCATATGATCATCTCAATAGATGCAGAGAAAGCTTTTGACAAAATTCAACACCCATTTATGATAAAAACCCTGCAGAAAGTAGGCATAGAGGGGACTTTCCTCAACATAATAAAGGCCATATATGACAAACCCACAGCCAACATTGTCCTCAATGGTGAAAAACTGAAAGCATTTCCACTAAGATCAGGAACAAGACAAGGTTGCCCACTCTCACCACTCTTATTCAACATAGTTTTGGAAGTTTTAGCCACAGCAATCAGAGAAGAAAAGGAAATAAAAGGAATCCAAATCGGAAAAGAAGAAGTAAAGCTGTCACTGTTTGCAGATGACATGATACTATACATAGAGAATCCTAAAGATGCTACCAGAAAACTACTAGAACTAATCAATGAATTTGGTAAAGTAGCAGGATACAAAATTAATGCACAGAAATCTCTGGCATTTCTATACACTAAGGATGAAAAATCTGGAAGTGAAATCAAGAAAACACTCCCATTTACCATTGCAACAAAAAGAATAAAATACCTAGGAATAAACCTACCTAAGGAGACAAAAGACCTGTATGCAGAAAATTATAAGACACTGATGAAAGAAATTAAAGATGATACAAATAGATGGAGAGATATACCATGTTCTTGGATTGGAAGAATCAATATTGTGAAAATGACTATACTACCCAAAGCAATCTACAGATTCAATGCAATCCCTATCAAACTACCACTGGCATTTTTCACAGAACTAGAACAAAAAATTTCACAATTTGTATGGAAACACAAAAGACCCCGAATAGCCAAAGCAATCTTGAGAACGAAAAATGAAGCTGGAGGAATCAGGCTTCCTGACTTCAGACTATACTACAAAGCTACAGTAATCAAGACAGTATGGTACTGGCACAAAAACAGAAATATGGATCAATGGAACAGGATAGAAAGCCCAGAGATAAACCCACGCACATATGGTCACCTTATCTTTGACAAAGGAGGCAGAAATGTACAGTGGAGAAAGGACAGCCATTCAATAAGTGGTGCTGGGAAAACTGGACAGCTACATGTAAAAGTATGAGATTAGATCACTCCCTAACACCATACACAGAAATAAGCTCAAAATGGATTAAAGACCTAAATGTAAGGCCAGAAACTATCAAACTCTTAGAGGAAAACATAGGCAGAACACTCTATGACATAAATCACAGCAAGGTCCTTTTTGACCCACCTCCTAGAGAAATGGAAATAAAAAGAAAAGTAAACAAATGGGACCTAATGAAACTTAAAAGCTTTTGCGCAGCAAAGGAAACCATAAAGAAGACCAAAAGACAACCCTCAGAATGGGAGAAAATATTTGCAAATGAAGCAACTGACAAAGGATTAATCTCCAAAATTTATAAGCTGCTCATGCAGCTTAATAACAAAAAAACAAACAACCCAATCCAAAAATGGGCAGAAGACCTAAATAGACATTTCTCCAAAGAAGATATACAGAGTGCCTACAAACACATGAAATAATGCTCAATATCACTAATCATTAGAGAAATGGAAATCAAAACTACAATGAGATATCATCTCACACCAGTCAGAATGGCCATCATCAAAAAATCTAGAAACAATAAATGCTGGAGAGGGTGTGGAGAAAAGGGAACCCTCTTACACTGTTGGTGGGAATGTAAATTGATACAGCCACTGTGGAGAACAGTATGGAGGTTCCTTAAAAAACTACAAATAGAACTACCATATGACCCAGCAATCCCACTACTGGGCATATACCCTGAGAAAACCATAATTCAAAAAGAGTCATGTACCAAAATGTTCATTGAAGCTCTATTTACAATAGCCCAGAGATGGAAACAACCTAAGTGTCCATCATCGGATGAATGGATAAAGAAGATGTGGCACATATATACAATGGAATATTACTCAGCCATAAAAAGAGACGAAATTGAGCTATTTGTAATGAGGTGGATAGACCTAGAGTCTGTCATACAGAGTGAAGTAAATCAGAAAGAGAGAGACAAATACCGTATGCTAACACATATATATGGAATTTAAGAAAAAAAAATGTCATGAAAAACCTAGGGGTGAAACAGGAATAAAGACACAGACTTACTAGAGAATGGACTTGAGGCTATGGAGAGGGGGAAGGGTAAACAGTGACAAAGCGATAAAGAGGCATGGACAAAAAAAAAAAAAAAGAATAAAAGGTGGATGGAGTGCCTTCAAAGCCCTGTTCTCAGAGAATTTGTCCTTATGTGACCTGTCCAGTGGTTCCCCAGAAGACTGTATTCACAAGGATGTTTCTATTTGACTTAACCTGGAGTTCACAAAGTGGGAAAAACATTTTCCCAGGGCTTATTGTTGAAAATAATTAGAGAAAATAGTTTAACTTCTTGAATGCCTGAGGCAGAGGATAACATTTGGGAAAAACAATAGTCTAACTAAAATACCTAAAAGGAAAAACTAAGTAGTGAGATTTCTCTACTGACTTTGAATCTCTGACATATACCTAGGAATCTAGATGACCATATGCATGTATAGAACTCTGTGCATGCCCAGGGTTATGTACATGCTCAGGAAAGTCCTGCAAATGTTCTAAACTTTCATCTCTGGCTGGCCTTGAGGATGTCTGCAAGTAGGAAGTGAAAGCTAAAGCAGAGTTGTCAACTGCCTGGCTAAGTGTTTAAGATATGTCCCAATCTTTACAGAGTCTCTTTGTAAAGACTAAGAGATGTATTGGTTCCAGGCATCTAAGGAAATCTCCATTCAATTATTAGCAGACCACTAAGCTAACTGAGCAGCAACTTCAGTGAACAAATATTACAGAATGAGGTCATAAAAATAAATCCAACAAACAAAAATAACAAACAGCAAAAACAACAAACCTTGGGGAGGGTGAAGAATATGATTTTCAGGATTGCCACATTATATTATTTTAAACGCCGAATTTTCAACAACAACAAAAAAAATGAGACATACAAAAAAAGAAGCCTTGCCCATACACAGGAAAAAAAATGTGATTAATGGAAACTGCCCGGAGGAAGCCCAGAAGTTAGACTTATTAGACAAAGAATTTAAATCAGCTATTTTAAAACATGTTAAAAGAATGAAAGGAAACCATGTCTTAAGACCTAAGGAAAGTATGAGAATGATATCTCACCAAATACACAATATCAATAAAGAGCCAGATATTATTTTTTTAAAAGAAAACCAAACAGAGGGCTTCCCTGGTGATGCAGTGGTTGAGAATCTGCCTGATAATGCAGGGGACATGGGTTCGAGCCCTGGTCTGGGAGGATCCCACATGCCATGGAGCAACTAGGTCCGTGAACCACAACTACTGAGCCTGCGCGTCTGGAGTCTGTGCTCTGCAACAAGAGAGGCCATGATAGTGAGAGGCCTGCGCACTGCGATGAAGAGTGGCCCCCGCTTGCCACAACTAGAGAAAGCCCTTGCACAGAAACGAAGACCCAACACAGCAAAAATTAATTAATTAATTAATAAAAACTCCTACCCCCAACATCTTAAAAAAACCAAACAGAAATTTTAGAGTTTGAAAGTACAAAAATGGAACTAAAAAATTCTCTGGGGTGGCTTGACAGAAGATTTGAACAGTCACAAAAAAGAATCAGTAAATGTAAAGATAGGTCAATTGATACCATCCAGTTGATGAACTGAGAAGAAAAAAAAGGAAGAAAACATAACTGAGATCAAAGACTTCTAGAACATTACCAAGCAAGCATACCAATATACACATATTGAGAGCCCTAGAAGAGGAAAGAGAGAAAGAGGGAGAAAGAATATTTGAAGAACTACTCAGTGAAGAAATAATCTATACATCCAAGAAACTCAACAAACTCCTAGGAGTATAAACCCAAAGAGATCCTCACATGAACACATTAAAATCAAATTGTAAAAAGCAACAAGAGAGAAGTGGCTGTCACACACAAGAGAATATCAATAAGGTTTACAGCTGATTTCTCTCCCAAACAATGGAGGCCAGATGACATATTCAAATATCTCACAGAAAATAATTATTAACCAAGAATTTGATATCCAACAGAATTACACTTCAATAAATGAGGGGGAAATATATCTCCAAATGAAGAAAAACTAAGAGAATGTATCACAAGCAGACCTATCCTACAAGCAATACTAGAAGTTTGAAATGAAAGGACACTAGGCAGTAAGTTTAATTAACATGAAAATTAAAGAACACTGGTAAAGGTAAGTGCATGATAAAATATTAGTAATGTAAATTAAGTTTTGTTTGTAACCCATTTATTCTCATATATAATTTAAAAGACAGTTGCACAAAACAATGAATAATATCTATGTTGATGGATACACGATGTACAAAAATGTAATTTTTATGACAGTAACAGCAAAAAAAAAATAGGGGAGAAGGAATGGGACTATATAGAAAGAATGTTTTAGATTACTATTGAAATTAAGTTGGTACTGTTCAAACTAAAATTTTTTTTTGAGCTGTATTTATTTTATTTAATTTTTACATCTTTATTGGAGAATAATTGCTTTACAATTGTATGTTAGTTTCTGCTTTATAAAAAAGTGAATCAGTTATACATATACATATGTTCCCATATCTCTTCCCTCTTGCATCTCCCTCCTTCCCACCCTTCCTATCCCACCCCTCCAGGTGGTCACAAAGCACTGAGCTAATCTCCCTGTGCTATGCAGCTGCTTCCCACTAGCTATCTACCTTACGTTTGGTAGTGTATATATGTCCATGCTTCTCTCTTGCTTTGTCACAGCTTACCCTTCCCCCTCCCCGTATCCTCAAGTCCATTCTCTAGTAGGTCTGTGTCTTTATTCCTGTTTTACCCCTAGGTTCTTCATGACATTTTGAGCAGAAGACCTAAATAGACATTTCTCCAAAGAAGATATACAGACTGCCAACAAACACATGAAAGAATGCTCAACATCATTAATCATTAGAGAAATGCAAATCAAAACTACAATGAGGTATCATCTCACACAAGTCAGAATGGCCATCATCTAAAAATCTAGAAACAATAAATTCTGGAGAAGGTGTGGAGAAAAGGGAACACTCTTGCACTGCTGGTGGGAATGTGAATTGGTACAGCCACTATGGAGAACAGTATGGAGGTTCCTTAAGAAACTACAAATAGAACTACCATATGACCCAGCAATCCCACTACTGGGCACATACCCTGAGAAAACCATAATTCAAAAAGAGTCATGTACCAAAATATTCATTTCAGCTCTATTTACAATAGCCTGGAGATGGAAACAACCTAAGTGTCCATCACCAGATGAATGGATAAAGAAGATGTGGCACATATATACAATGAAATATTACTCAGCCATAAAAAGAAATGAAACTGAGCTATTTGTAATGAGGTGGATAGACCTAGAGTCTGTCATACAGAGTGAAGTAAGTCAGAAAGAGAAAGACAAATACCATATGCTAACACATATATATGGAATTTAAGAAAAAAAACCAAACTAGATGTTTTTAAGTTAAGATGTCAATTGCAATCCTCAGGATAACCACTATGACTATAGCTCAAAAAGTGTAGTAAAATGAACAACAGTAATGGGGGAATAGAGGAACAAAAACCACTTAAGACATAAGAGAAACATGTAGAGAAATCAACAGAAAGACAGATGTCAAACCTATCTTAACAGTAATTACATTAAGGATTAAGAATTCCAGTTAAAAAGCAGAAATTGGTAAAATAGATTTTATAAAAACAGGAGCCAATGAAATTTTGTGTAGAAGAAACACACTTTCATATCAAAAAACAAATAAGTTGAAAATAAAAGGATATCTATATCTATCTATCTATATCTATATCTATCTATCTATATATCTATATATATCTACATATATGTATATTAGGTAAACAGTACCTGAAAAAGAGTTGGAGCAGGTAACTAATATAAGAAAAGAAAATAGACTCTAATACAAAAATTGTGAATAGAGACATAGAAGGACATCTTACAATGAACAAAGGCCACACATTGTCTGATTCCTTTTATATGTCCATAAGCTATGTACATGACAAGTCCATAATAGTCAAATCCATAGAGACAGAAAATAGATTAGTAATTGTCAGGGTCTGGGAGAGGGGCTGTTGACTGCTTAAGGGATGTGATGCTTCTTTTGGGGATTAGAAACCCCAAAATAGGGTGTTCCAGAATTATACAGTGGTGATGGATGCAAAACCTCCTGGATTTATTTTTTTAAAGTACATTTTAATAGGGTGAATTTTATGATATATGAATTATATCTCAATTTTTAAAGTCAGAGGTTGGCAGAGAGAACTAAAACACACACACACAATCCAACCATGTACTTCTTACAAGAAACTCCAAAGTCAACAACATAGACAATTAAAAGTAAAGCTTGGCAAAATATGTGCCAGGAAAGTTTTAATCAATAAAAGTATGAGTAGAAATATTAATATATGACTTCAGAACAAATAAACTTGAGTCAAAAGAGGGATATTATATAATGATAAAAGAATCAATCCACCAGGAAGACATAGTGAGCTTAAATATGTGTGCAAAAAGCAACAGAACCTCAAAACAAAGAAAGAAGAATTGGTATAGATTAAAATATATGAATAGATAATTTCATTATTATTATTGGAGACATTAACAACTCTGTCTCAGAAGCTCAGAACTACTAGACATAAAATCAACAAGGACACTGAAAATCAAAACAACACAATCAGCGTTTCCCTGGTGGCACAGTGGTTGCGAGTCCACCTGCCAATGCAGGGGACATGGGTTCGTGCCCCGATCTGGGAAGATCCCATATGCCACGGAGTGGCTGGGCCTGTGAGCCATGGCCGCTGAGCCTGCGCATCCGGAGCCTGTGCTCCACAATGGGAGAAGCCACAACAGTGAGAGACCCATGTACCGCAAAACAAACAAACAAATAAACAAACAAAAACAATCAGTAAGATCTAACTGAAATATATAAAACACTTCACCAAATAAGAGAAGAATACATTTTTTTCCCAAGTGATCATGGAACATTCACAAGGTAAACCATATCCTGGGCCATAAAACACACCTGAAAAAATGTAAATGAATTGAAATCAGATAGAATATAATTCTCTACATACCATTATAGAGTGTCCTTTGACCATAATGAAATCGAATAAAGTCAATAACAGAAAGACAGTAGCGTATCTAAACATGTGGAAATTAAATAATATGCTTCCATAGAATCCATGAGTTAAAGAGGAAGTATAAAAGGAAATTAAAAATTACATATAAATGAATGGAAATGAAAATACAACATATCAAATTATGTGGGATTCAGTTAAAGAATTGCTGAAGGGACATTTATAGCACTAAATGCTTATACTAGAAAAGAGTGAAGGTCTCAAATCATTAATCTGTCTTTCTTCCTCAATAAATTTTTAAAAAGAAAAACAAAATACATCAGAAGAAATCATAAGGAAAAATAATAGATAAATAAATAAAATTTAAAATGAGAAAACAATAGAAAAATAAATAAAGCAAAAAGTTGGTCCTTCAAAAAATTTTTAAATGATAAAACCCTAGAAAGACTGACAAAAGTAAAAAAGGAAAGTCACAGCACTGATATCAGAAATGCAATAGGAATGTTACCATAGATCCTGAAGCCATCAAAAGGATAATAAATGAATACTAAGGAAATTCTACTAATGATTTTACTCTCTTAAATTCAACAACTTCAAAGAAATGGACTAATTCCTAAAGAGCCAAAATGAGATCAAAAATCTTAATAACCCTAATGATCATACAGAAATGATTTCATAACTTAAAAGCTCATAAGTAGGAAATGTCTAAGCCCGGATATTTTCACTGATGAATTCTACCAAACAATTGAAAAAGAATTAACACCAATTTTCTACAACCTCTTTCAGGAAATAGGAAAGGCGGGACTACTTCCTGAAACCCTTTATGTGACCTGTATTACCCTGATACTACAACCAAACAAAGACAGGACAAAAACAGAAAACTCCAACACCAATATCTCTCATGAAATTAGAGATAAAAGTTCTTAACAAAATATTAGCAATCTGAATCCAACAATGAGTAAAATGGATTATATACTATCATCATGTAGGATTAGTTCCAGGTGTGCAAGACTGTTCCAACATTTGAAAATCAAATTAATATAATCCACCATATCACCAAGCTAAAAAAGAAAAATCGTATGATTGTTTCCATTGATGCAGAAAAAGCTTTTGACAAGATGTAACACCCATTCATGATAAAAAGTTTCAGTAGGTTAAGAGTAGAGGAGAATCACCTCAAGTTGATAAAAATCATTAATCAGGAGACCTTTGTAAGTGAGTATGCAGTATGCATATTCCATATCCTAGGAGCACTGGGTGGTAAATGAAGCACACTTAGCTTTTATATTATTTACTTAGGGCTTTTGCAAGCATAATCTTAATTGAGCTTATAATAACGTTGTAAATTAAGCTGTTTGAACCCCATGTTATGAGAAACCCAGAGTGAATGTAGCAAAATGTCCTGCAATTGCCTCCCAGATGGTGAACAATAGGCAGTCAAATGCAGCTCTTGGTTCCTGCACACCCACTACTGCCTTGGCCCTATTATTAACCAGACTCTATTTCCCAGTCTTGAAGTATTCATGTCAGCCTTCTTCTGTTGAAAAAAAAAATACCATTTACAATATTGGTGAAAGTGCAGAAAATTTCTTTTCCACCACCCCAACACTAAACCTTACCATCAGCTTTTGTTGTTGATGGTGTGAACACGAAACTCAGGCCATAGACTTGTGCATCCTCTAAGTGACACCCCTCCTGAGATGGGGCTCATCAGTTACAGAGTAACCTCCTTGTCCAGGACTGGAAAATTCCAAGAATCAAAGCTGTGCCTGTGTGGAGCTAAAGATTTCCTCCCTGTGATTTCGACCCGTGGCTCCTAGCCCCAGCCTCTGGAGTTGCCAGAATAAACAGTTGCCTTCCCCATCATGGCTCTTCTAACATTTTCAGACAGCATCCTGGGAGAAGTGGCTAGTACTCCAGGGGCAACTGTGGCCTCTGCTAGCAGCTGTCACATGCTGGTCTTCAACCTGACAGGGAGGAGAGAGTTATGTTTGGGGAAGGGTAGTAGAATCACAGAAATGACATTCCAGGAATCCAGAGATTTTTATATATTTGGGAAAATCTACGTTGGAAATAATAATAAGCAATTTGTTTGCAAGAACTGTTTTTCTACGTCTCCTGTGATTCTGCCCACAGCCATGTGACAGGAGCAAGGCAAAATTCTAGTCAGAGGCAGAGGTGAACATGAGCTCCCCTCAAACCTCACCTCCATATCCAGTGCTTTTTCCCAGCACTTGCTTCTGCTCCCTCACTTAATTTCTTCTGTCAAAATGCTGGCTGTCTTTCCTGTGTCCCAGATACAGACAGATTTAGGGCTGTCTACCTGATGGACAGTTTAACATGTGGTTAAAATCACCATTCTAGTTTTAAGGTTTCTCTCTCCCACCTCCCCACCCCACCTGCATTTCTACATCATGCCCCTTCCTTCCTTAGCCTCCTTAGCACTTGTTCTCATCCCTATTCCAGAAGGCCATGCCTCAGGTCCCTCTGTCTAGAATCTGTTTTCTTTTTCTGTCATTGCCTTTTCTCCTCATTCCTCTTCCCCTCCTAGCAGCTTTCTCCTCATTGTGGGAGACAGAGGCCTATGGACACAGACATTGACAGGTTTACCCAACACAACCCAGTAGAGAGAACCTTTCCTGTGCATCTACGTGTTTTCAGGTTATTTCCACACTTGCACTGTCTTGTGCTGTTCAGGCAGGGTCTCCCTATCTCCCTGGGGAGCTATCTTGAAGGAGGCTCATATTCCTTCCTACAGATGGTTTCATGAGAACCTGCTGTGCATACAGTAACTTGGAGACATTTAGATATATATATCCAGCCTCAAATGTAAATTGGTGCAGCCACTATGGAAAACAGTATAGAAGTTCCTTAAAAAGCTAAAAATAGAGTTGCCATATGATCCAACAATCCATTTCCTGGGCATATACCCATACAAAACCATAATTTGAAAAGATACATGCACCCCTATGTTCATAGCAGCATTTTACAATAGCCAAGACACAGAAGGAACCTAAATATCCATTGACAGAGGAATGGATAAAGAAGATATGGTACATATATACAACGGAATATTACTCAGCTATAAAAAAGAATGAAATAATGCCATTTTCAGCAACATGAATGGACCTAGAGATTATCATACTAAGTGAAGTAAGTCAAAGATAAAAATCGTATGATATCACTTATATGTGGAATCTGAAATATGACACAAATGAACTTATTTCTGAAACAGAAATAGTCTCACAGACATAGAACACAAACTTATGGTTACCAGAGGAGAAAGAGGGTGGGGGAGGAATAAATTAGGTGGTTTGGACTACTATATGTAAAATAGATAAACAATAAGGTTCTACTGTATAGCACAGGGAACTATATTCAATATCCTGTAATAAAACATAATGGAGGGCTTCTCTGGTAGCACAGTGGTTAAGAATCTGCCTGCCAATGCAGGAGACACAGGTTCAATCCCTGGTCTGAGAAGATCCCACATGCCGCGGAGCAACTAAGCCCATGCACCACAGCTACAGAGCTCTAGAGCCACAACTACTGAAGCCCATGCACCACAATGAAGAGTAGCCCCCACTCGCTACAATTAGAGAAAGCCCGCACATGGCAACAAAGACCCAACATGGCCAAAAATAAATAAATAAAATAAATAAATTTATTTTTAAAAAATCATTATGGAAAAGAACAAGAAAAAGAATATATCTATATATCTGAATCAATTTGCTGTACACCAGAAACTAACAGAATATTGTAAATCAACTATACTTCAATTTAAAAAGAAATAGATATACCCCACCCCAATGTGGGCTATACCATAGACAAGTGGAATAGATGGATGTTTTCTGGAGAACGACAAAACAAGTTTCTCCTCTGCTGGCCTCACCATCCTTGGCTGCAAGCACAAGCTGGCACCAAAGACTGAGTCCAGGTCTCAAACGACTCAACCTGCAGAGCTCTCAACTCATTTACTTTTCTATTCCATCCCTTTCTACTTGTTAATCCTTCTGTCCTCCCTTCCTTACCTCCTCCTCTTCAGTTTATCTGAACACCAGCTCCCCAACAGACTAGCTCCCCAAGTCCTTAACCATATGGAACATGCACCAATCTCAACATCAAAAAGGGCACCAACCAGGTCCCAGGGACCCCTTCTGGAGCACTGGGGTGGGGTCTAGTCAGGAGGGGTCTTGAAGCAAGCCAGGTAGACCAGAGGGTCCCAGGGAATCTCAGTCTTTTAATAAGTAGGCAGTGGTAGTGCTTACTAAGTGTCAGATCCGATTATCAGTGCTATTGTGATGCATCTTTTACTTTTGTCTTGAAAAGATGAGGTGGAAGGAAGAAGTTTCTAGGCTTCTTTGATCAATTTCCCCTGTTCACTCAACCTCAGAACCATCAGTGGCTGCTACCAGAGAGCACTCCCCACTGCCACTCCTGTCTGCAAAGCTTAACCCCAACCAAGCTCTTTATTCCTAAAACCTCTGTTCCTGTCTGGTCCAGAGGAGGCTCTCAGAACTGCTGAAAGGGCAAAACATCAGAAAGGGAATAGATTTCACAGTGAGGGTGAGGTTGCTGTGGTTTCACTGTATTGGTTTGTCTGTTTATTTTACCCAAACAGTACCATCTGTTGGAGAAAACAACCTAAAATATTTAATTTTGTTTACTTCAATTGCTTTAAAGGATTGTTTATGCTTAAGGGCTAACTTGGACAGAGGTGCTTCCTTCTC
Organism: Stenella coeruleoalba; assembly: GCF_951394435.1. Taxonomy (NCBI): domain Eukaryota; kingdom Metazoa; phylum Chordata; class Mammalia; order Artiodactyla; family Delphinidae; genus Stenella; species Stenella coeruleoalba. The sequence goes on from NC_137147.1 coordinate 129,225,274, forward strand.
CAACCTCCTCCCTTTGGTGGCTAAGGAGGTTAGCTCTAGTCACCATGGGATCATGCTTGCTATTTTTCAATCAGGGCATTCTACAATGACAATATATTTGGTAATCAAAATATCCTCCAAATGGCATTCCTTTAAAATCCCATAAGAATCTTAGTTTTCTTGTCACCATAGGGACAGTAAACTTATCAGAAATCCATCAAAGGCACAGGATTTGCCAAAAATGTGAGATCAGACTTGTAAAAATCAAGTGGCATTAGGTCAGTTGGTGTTGAAAGACCTGTGGCTGACAGAAGTGAGAAAGAACATTTGAAGTTCTCTACGAATTTTTTAAAAGTCACATTTAAAATCTGCATCTATGAGTCATGTGGGAGAACCTCTTTCTCATTTTTCCATTTTGAATTCAGTTAATTTGCTATGAGGTTGACTGAGCAGATTTAGAAAGTCGCTCACAAATTCTCACTTTTTTGTTCCTATCTTTGCTGGATTGAGTGCAAGATTTGGAGGTTTGTAAAGGCTGAAGAAATTTTGGGTTTTTTTTAGCTTTACGACCTCTTTCAGTCAAATTGTGAGGCCCAAAGGATGAGCTAAGTCCTACCTGGGATCATCAATCATTACATTTCAGAAGCGGGAAGGTGGAGTGTGCTCTTCTGTCTAAGGAAATGTGGACCCTCAACCTCGCAGTCACTGTGATTTGAGAAAAACTGTCATTTCCTTGTTCCGGGGTTTGTGTTCAGCAGTCTGGGACATGTGGTGAGCTGCTGTTCTCCAGGATCACAGGTGGAGTTTTCAAGGTTCTGTCTCCCCTTTCTCTCTGAGAGTTTTTCTTCTCTCCTGGCTTAAATCTCGCCTCCCTCTGCATGTGACCCTCAAATCAATTTTTCTGCTTGATACTGGTCTTTCCTAAGCCATTTCAGCAACCTTGTTTGAACTCTCTGTGTGCAGAAAGCTCTGCATGAGAACAGTAACCAATGCTGCATAGAGTTGGAAGGTCTGTTTGCGTATGCTGTTTGCATAATGAAAGTCTATGCAGCTTCCCAGCTCATTCCCTTCATAATTTTACCCAAGTAGATCTCTAAAATAGGCTAAGGTGTTGTTTACTAGGACCACCCAGCATTCACACTGCACAGCAGGGGGCTGATGTGGCCCATCCCAGCTGCTTCTTCTTTTAAGGCTCCAGGGATCCATCTAACTTGTCATTGAAGCACTGACACATTGGTCCTCATTGATATTTGTCAAATTATTTCTCAACTCAGCATTGGAGCTCAGAGATAATTTTCACTAAATTACAAAACAGCACCTCTGGCATGTCCCTGGAAACTACAGTTTCCCCAGCCCATGTGGAGGGTGTGACAGGAGACATCTGCAGATGTTACTAGGAAGGCAGACAGACCCAGCCTTGTTAGGCCAGCCGGCAGCCCCCCTTTCCTCAGCCATAGTTATTAGCAATCCTGACAAGCTAATCCTGACATTCAAAGATCATCTTCCCCCAAACACTCTGACCACCTCTCTCCCTGAGCTTCCGTGCAGGTACTGAGCCTGCAGCAGAGGAGAAGGGCAGGGGCTTTGTGGATACCTGCCATCAGGTTTCACTCATTCCTGTAACAAGTTTTGATTGATCATTCACTTGACGACAGGCATTGGACAAGCATGGCATGTACAGGGGCTCAGAGCCAGACCCAGGTCCTAGTCTTCAGTCTCGCTACATTAGAGACAACTCAGTACATAACTGCATAAGTCATTAATAGCTACACTTGTGATAAGTACCAGGAAAGAGAAGTGTGTGTTATAATAAAATAGATTCCAGGATATTTTCCTGGACTGGGGTGGAAGTGGGGTATCCAGAAAGGGTATCTAAGGGAAGTGAGATTTTAGATGGTACTGGGAGAGATGGACCTGAGCCAGCCAGAGAGCACAGCCCTGGGCACTGGTCCCTGCTGTGGGGCAAACTTGTAACTGGAAAATGGAAAGCTGGGTGGCAGGAGCAGAGGCCCTGTGGAATGGGCAGGTAGCTGTGCAGCCGTGGGTAAGGCTTTGGAGTAGGCACACATGGTTTTATTTTGTTTTCTTACTACAGTGAAATTGAGAACAGTAGGTGATGGGGAAATTAAGAGGGAACCTTTGGGGACAGTGTGGGCTTCGTGGGAGCCATAGCTACGAAGACAGCCTCGGAATGTGTGGATCGTGCCGGGCATGGGGTGGATGAGATGCAGGGCAGCAGAGTGTCCACACACAGAATCACAGTGCCAGCTGAGCCCTGGGGTCAGGAAAAAACTACACCTGGGCAGACAATAAGGGGAAAGGCCCACAGGAGGAAGCTCACCCAAAGGGGCCTTGTGAGGAAGGCGGGCAGGATGGTGAGGACCAAGGTTCCCCTAATTCTGTGGGCCACATTCTCCCAAATGCTTTTTCCTCAACTTTTTATATATATATATATATATATATATATATATATATATATATATATATATATAAAATTTCTGAAGTAAAATGTACATTTACACCAAAAATTAAATACAGCAGAAAGGAATGAAGTGAAAGTAAAAGTCTGCCCCACATCTATCCAACTTCCGGGACACCTGCCCAAAGGCAGCTATTATTTACTCCTTATTTTATTCCTCTGAAGGATCTGATTATCCCACATTTCTTGATTTAAGCACTTCCTATGACTCCTCACCTATTCTCTCCTTCCACTTTCTCCCTATTCTTCATAGTAATGGTATGGTTTTTAGTTCTCCTGCTGGTTACCTTTATAACTTTGTAAGTTATGTGAGCCTATTTTTCTGATCACATCAATTGGTCTCCCTTTCATCTGAGATGAAGAAATATTTATCCCTGCACTTCCCTCCCACCTCTAACTTCTGCTGCTGTACATGATTTTCACGTTTACAACACTTTCACACTTATACTTCTGTTTCTTAGTCCTGAATCTGTGTTTGCTCTAGATGTTGACAAAAAACTCAGAAGCAGCTTTCACAATATCAGAGGGACCTTAATGGCTGTCAGTGCAAACATGAGCAGTGCAGCTAGATGCAGAGAAAAGGAACTAGGATTCCTGAATTTATAAATCTGGGAAGTACATACCAAAAAGCAAGGTCAAATGAAGTCTCAAAAAAATGTGTAGCTTATTCAATGCTCTAAAGCAAAGTTTAGCAAATGTTTTTCTGTAAAGAGCCAAACAATAACTATTTAGGCTTTGCAAGCTATGTGGTCTCTGTCAGAGCTGCTACCCTCTGCTGTTGCAGCACAGAAGGTGTCATAGAAACTACACGATAAAATGTGGGTGGCTGTGTCCAAAATACTGAAAACAAAAAATGTCATCTAAAACTAGCCACAGCCAATCCCTGGTTTAAAGCAGTGGTCCTCTAATTTTAATGAGCTTCAGAATCCCCTGGGAGGTTTGCCACCCCCATAGTTTCTGATTCAGCAGTTCTGGGGTGGGTCTGAGGATCTGGATTTCTAACAAGTTCCCAGGTGGCACTCCTTGATGATGTTGGTCCAAGCCACATGGTTGCTGCTTTGCACTAGAGCATCACCCTCTTGTATATATTTGGGATTTTCTTGGAGTTACTGAAGGTCTTTCTCATTTTGCATTTGGAACCTGACTACAACTTATCACCAACATTTTCCATCAATATCATCATGCTTTTTATTTCATGAATCTGCTTTCTTCTTAAAATATTTCTCCCCAGCACTCCCAGCCTTGCTCTTTGGTAGACCAGTTGCTCTCCAAGCCTGCTGTTCAGCTGTCATCTAAGACCATCCTTCTTTGTCTCCAGGATGGGGCTCCCCTCTCTCAAGTTCTATGCCTTCTTCTATCCTGGGTTTATATTAGTCTTACTGTAGTACATCATCAGGAGTAATTTTTTCACAAAAGATGCATGAGATGGCTTTAGAAATCAACCTTGCCAACACCTAGCCTTGGACTTCTAGCCTCCAGAACCATGAGAAAATAAATTTCTGTTCTTTAAGCCACCCAGTCTGTGGTATTTTATTATGGCAGCCCGAGCCGACTAATACACAGGAGGAGCAGAGCAGATGAGATTAAAAATACTATCTAGGAGCTAAATAAAGCAGGTACAATAAAAAGACATGATTAGAATCTATGACACTCAGTTTAAATCTAACCTTAACACAACTGGCTAAAGGGACATAGCTGGACCACCAATGCAAGGACTGGGCAGGAACTGGATATTCCACTAGAACTGAAAGACAGGGCAAGGACTCAGCCTTCATCAGACAGGGAATAATCTGAGAGTTATAGCCACAGGAGTTCTTCAAGACTCATTCTGCAGCTGCAGTCAATCTCAAGATATGAATCCAAGTGGGAAGAGGTGAGACACTTAACAAGCTGATCAGAAAGTTATTTTGACAGGGCTTAGAGCACATGATACCAGTGACATGAGGACAGCCTGACCATTTTAGATATTTTAAATCTATTGTTATTAAACGTACCTCCATTCCCATCAAAGAATTTGGACATCATAGCCCTGATGAGGAAATTACCACCACTTGGCCAAGTCGTTAGCACCTCTACTCTTCTACTTCCTGCTTTTCATTTTGTGCCATTAGTTCTTCCAGATTATAAAAGCAAAAATGAACACAGAGAGAAAATGTATTATTATGTGATTTTTTTAGCATACCTGAAGCAAGTATAAGTAAAAATAAAAGAAAGGCAGCCCAGAGTTTTGCAAGTTTAATTAATTACACTCTTAAGGAATGAGTATGCAAAGTTACACTAAAGGAAAAGACCAGTTCCAGGCAAGAACAAGACACCACTGCATTCCAGTCAATAGTATCAATCCACTGAAGGAATAATGTGTCACTCAGAAGAGAGTCCAGCATGGATTTTCCATTTTCACCATAAAACTTTTAGATATCGTTTGACTTTCCTTCAGTCAATCTAAATGTGCAGTTCTGTTTATGTTTACAATAGCCAAGATGTGGAAGCAACCTAAGTGTCCATTGACAGAGGAATGGATAAAGATGTGTACACATATACAATGGAATATTCCTTAGCCATAAAAAAGAATGCAATAATGCCATTTGTAGCAACGTGGATGGACCTAGAGATTATCATACTAAATGAAGTAAGTCAGACAGAGAAAGACAATATCATATGATATCACTTACATGTGGAATCTTAAAAAAATGATACAAATGAACTTATCTGCAAGACAGAAATTGACTCACAGACAGACATAGAAAACAAACTTATGGTTACCAAAGGGGAAAAGGGGGAGGGATAAATTAGGAGTTTGGGATTAACAGATACACACTACTAAATATAAAATAGATAAACAGAGACCTTCTGTATAGCACAGAGAACTATATTCAATATGCTGTAATAACCTATAGTGAAAAAGAATCTGGAAAAGAATATATGTGTGCATATATGTGTGTGTGTATATATATATATATATATATATATATATATATATATATATATATCTGAATCACTTTGATGTACACCTGAAACTAACACGACATTGTAAATTTACTATGCTGCAATAAAAATGAATAAACATGCAGTTCTGTGGTAGTTAGTGTGTTTTTATTATAAAATGAATAATTATTTTCTTTTGTTTATTGATTTCCTATCTGTGTGTTTTTGTGGGTTTTCTTCAGTTATGAGACTGATTTTGGAGAAAATCAAGTTTTGATGTGGCAAGAGAGGCAGCAGCCCCTGAAATGCTTGGCACAACTCAGGGCTTCTGTGGACAGTGCCAGTCTGGGATGGGCACCCACATTTCCCTCTGGTAGCATCCTTTCACCTGGACTTGGCCTGCAATAAGCAGTAAAAAGTTTGGGGGCGGGGAATTAATGTCTTGGGGACTTGGGAAGTTGTTTTGGTTTCTAATTGTGTCTGTTCCTTGATTATTTTTAGCAAGTAAAATTGAGTTGACCATATATTTTGTTGTTGGAAGTTTCCTGGGAAAAGAAATGATTGGGCATATTTAAAGATGATATAAAACAATGAGATTATTGTTTGTTTTACAAAATGATTTCCTTAGGCAAGTATCTCAGCTGAATAATATTTTCAAGTGAGCTTTTAATTTCTTGTAGTTATAGCCTTTAAGGTAGTTTTAAAGAGAAATAACTAAGAGAGAGTGGAACAATGGACTTGCTATTTCCTGATGAAATAGTATTTTTTTCAAAAAAGTATTTAAGAAAAACCAGTCTTCTCTAAAATGATTAGTTGTTCAAACTTTCCATAAATCTGTATTTGAATATACATATTCATATATATATTCATATATAAATATATATATATATGTATTCAACTCAGGAACAGCTAAATGGAAGAGATGTGTAAGACAAGTTATGCAAGGGGGAAGGTTGGCATAAAGCTAACAGTCATGCCTGCTCTGGGTGCACCACCTTCCCAACACATTGATGTATTCACCAACCCAGAAGCTACCCAAATCTTGCTGTTCAAGAATTGTTATTGAAGTTTTGTTATGCAGGAATAATTGATGAAATAATTGGCCATTGGGAATTGAACTCAAGCTGAGTTCCTCTCCTCTCCATGAAGTCAAGAGATGGGGCTAATAGTTCTAACCCCTAAATCAAGTGTTTGGTTCCTCTGTCAACCAACCCCCCACCCCAAAACTACCATCACCCCCCACCCTGACCAAGAATCACCTCATTAGTGTAAACTCAGGTCTCACGTATGGTTGAAAGAAGTTCATTGTGAAAAACAAAAGACACTCTATCATTCAGGAAATTGCAAGGATTTTAGGGATCCTTTGCCAGGAAGTGGGGACAAATATCAAATATATATGCTTTTGTTATACCACACAATATGTTAGGAAATATTATATAGCGACATGATGGTATTGACAGAGGAATAGACACATACATCAATGGAACAGAATAGAGGTCCCAAAATAGACTCACACAAATAAGCCCGACTGAGTTTTGAAAAAGGTGCTGGATCAATTCAATGGAGGAAAGACAGTCTTTTCAACAAACGGTGTCGGAGCAATTGTACATCCATAGCCCCCCCGCAAAAAGAATTTGACTTAAACCTCACAGCTTATACAAAAACTAATTCAAAATGGATCACAGCCATAAATTCAATATATCTGCAATATATATACATTTGTATGTGTGAGTGTTTATATATATATAGTACATAAGAGAAAATCAGGATATATGTTTAGGCAAAGATTTCTAAGATTTGGTATCAAAAGCATGGTTTATAAAAATAAAAATTGATAAGTTGGACATCATCAAAACTATTGCTTTGTGAAAGCCCATAAGAAGAGGATGAAAAGCTGGTAGAACATATACATAATCCACATATCCATCAAATGACTTGTGTTTATAATATATAAAGAATCCTCGAAACTCAAGAGCGACAAAAACAATCCAATGAGAAAAAGGGCAAAAGACATTTTACTAAAGAGGATATTCAGAAAACAAATAAGTGCCTGCAAAGATATTATTATCATTAACCATTAAGGAAATGTAAATACAAATCACAATGTAGTATAACTACATACTTATCAGAATGGTGTGAAAACAAAAACAAACAAATATGCAAACTAAAGCAGTGATAACACCAAATTCTGTCAAGAATGCAGAGTAATTGGATCACTCATACATTGCTGGTGGAAATGTAAAAATTTACAATGGCACAGTCACTCTGGAAAAGAGTATAGAAGCTTCTTAACAAAACATTTACAATATACTTATTATACAACCCAGCAATTACACTCTTGGACACTTATCCCAGAGAAATAAAAACATGTTAGCAGAAAAACCTGTATATAAATATTCACAGTAGTTGTATTAATAATTACTAGCACTAGAAATCACTCACATATCCCTCGGGAGGTGAAAGGTTAAACTATAGTCCACCCATACCATGGAATACTTTTAGCAATAAAGAAGAAAAAACTATTCTTATACTAAAAAACCTTGGTTGAATCTCAAGGAGATTGTGCTGAATGAAAAAAGAAAAGAAAAGAAGCAATCTCAAAAGGCTATATACTATATGATTCCACTAATACAGCATCCTTGAAATGACAAAATCACAGATAACAGATTAGTGGTTGCCATTGGCTAGGAAGAGAGGGAGAGGGCTGTGGCTACAAAGGCTAACAAACTTTGAACAAGATAGACCTGTTTTGTATCTTGGCCATGGTCACACAAATCTATAAATAAATAAGGTAAAATTATGTAGAACTAAATATCCACACATAGACAAGTAAGTGCATGTAAAATAGATAAAATCTGAACAAGTTTTCTGGATTGCATAAATGCCAATCTCCTGCTTGTGACATCATAAGTTAACAAGAAGTTATCACTGAGGAATTTGGTGAAGGATATACAGAATCCTTATTATTTCTTAGGCCTGCACATGAATCTATAAGTATCTCAAAGTAATAAGTTAAAAAATATATAAATTCATTATATTCTGGGTCCAAGACTGCCACTAAAATTGGGTGGTGACTTAGAAGTTGTCTCTGGAACCAAGGTTTAGAAGCATAGCCAGGCTTCTGTGTACAGAGCCATGCTCATGGACATGGATTATCCCATAAACTCACTGTTAGGGTGCAGGAAAGCAAACCTGGGGTGGAAAAGTTCAGGTTTAAAAGATTTTGATAGTTGACATTTTAATAGCTGCATTTCCGTAGCTGTCATAAGGAGGGAAAAAAGAGAGATGAAAGAAAAAGTAAGAAAAGAAAGAAAAAGCAAGCAAGCAAGCAAGCAAGAAAGAAGGAAAGAATATATTAGAAAAATCATCATTTTGTAAACTTTAGTAAACTAAGTGATTCAGACAAGGATCATTGAGGGAGGCTGAAAAGCACTAGAAGAAACATGAGGAAAGACACAGTCCTGCAGGTCCAAAACATCACCCCATAGAGTGCTTGCTAATTAGAAAGAGAAAAACATACCTTTGTGTTGGAACACGCAGGTCGTTACACTTAGCTATGTGATCAAATTAGCATCACTAACAGAGACTTCCTAACATTATATGCCTCCTGATATGATATGATATAAAATACACAGAAGCTGTATTCTTGCTAAAAATCTTTAGTCTAAGTCTAATTTCCAAATTGCATGAAATATGGAAAATAGAAGAATCAACCATACAAATCCAGAATATGGAATATTCCATAAGCTCAGTTTCTTCAACAGATCAATATCATAAAAAAAGAAAATAAATCACTATCATGAAAAAAATCATATCAGGAAGAAAGAAAAAATCCCTACTGAGGGATTCTCAGGGAACAGAGGTCAGTGGACACAATCTTTGAGCTCTCTCTCTGACTCACTCCAGCTCACTGGTATTTACCAGAATGGAGCTTATACCCTTGTGTGCTTTTTTTTTGCAGCTACTATCAGGAGACACTGGTACGTTGTCCGGTTCTAGTGCCCAGTTGGGCTTACACCTGTAGGTCCCACAAAACTGTAACCAACAGAGAAGAGTTCTCAAACAGCTACCACCCTCAGGGCAGAGCAAGAGGATCTGTTGACCCAGGAAGTCAGTCTTTCTGGGAAAGAGGGCTATTAGCTCATCATTGTACCTGCAGCCTGAGGGGCAGGGTTCTAGTTAAATACACATTTAAGGGCTTACTGTAAATTCTATCAGACACCTCAGAAGATGGGTGCTATATTCATGCTCTCCTTCTGTAGTGGTCCAGAGCACCAATATCTCTCAGGGGGTACCTTTTGCACATGTCTGGTGCCCTGGTTTTTATGCCTCGTGTCCGGGTTTTGGCAGCTGTCACCCAGGGGATGACCCTTGAATGCCTGGCTCTGGTGGCAGGTGGGGCTTGTGTTCCTGATTCCCACAGGACTCTAACAATCAGAGAGACAGTTCTCAGCAGGCTACCACACCGAGGGTACTGCACAGACACACCCCAAGACTCTCTGTAGAAGAGGCCTGTGTGCTTGTCCTGCAGCTTCAGCCTGAGGGGTAGGATTCAGGTCTGCACATACCTAGAGGCCTATAGAGATGCTCTCATGGAACATGGGCCAGGGGATGCCATCTTTGCTCTCTCCCTCTGCCTCACTACAGTTCACCCAGAAAGGAGATTACACACTCATCTGGAGCCTCAATATTTGTGATCGCCACCTAGGGGACAGCTCCAGATTGCCTGGTCTGGTGCCCAGCATGGCTTACATTTGCAGTCCCACAGGACTGTACATATTTGCATACTTTAAAAGCTGCTCTTTGAGGGTTTGGCTTCCAATGAATCTGAATCTAGGTGCTGACTGAGATCTGCCCCTTTGGGACACTGACAGGTCTCGGCACACCCTCAGCTATTGGGAGCCATTAAAAATAAAATAGGCTGCTTGGACAAGCACAAAGGTCTGAGAGACAACCAAAAGCTAGGACAGGGTTGAATTATAAGGATCATCTCCAACATGAGGCAACTCCTGCAAGACTAGGAGAGGTGGCATTTCATCTAATACATAGAATCAAATTCAGAGTCAAGCAAAGTGAAGAAACAGATTAATAAATACCAAATGAAAGAAGAAGATAAACCTTGGGGAAAAGCCTTGAAACAGAGAGAAGTAATTCACCTGATAAAGTGTTCAAAGTCATGGTTATAAAGATGCTCACCAACCTTGAAAGAATGGGTGAACACAGTGAGAACTTCAAGAAACAGAGAAAATACAAGAAAGTACCAAATAGAAGTCACAGGGGTGAACATTACAATTACTTAACTGAAAAATACACTACAGGCATTCAACAGACTAGATGAAGAGAAGAAAGGATTGGTGAACTCAAGGACAAAGTAGAGGAACTCACCAATCATAGCAGAGAAAGAAAGGAAGAAAGAGAGAGAGAGAGAGAGAGAAAGGGAGGGAGAGGGAGGGAGGAAGGAAGGAAGGAAGAAGGAAAGAGAGATAAATTAAGGTACTTATGGGACAACATCAAGCTGATTAACATTTGCATTGTAGGGTTTCCAAAAGGAGAAGAGATAAAGAGGCAGAAAATTATTTGAAGAAATAATGGCTGAAAACATCCATAACCTAGAGAAGGAAACAAACATGTAGATTCAGAGAGTTTCAAATAAGATGAACTCAAAGAGACACACATCAGGACACATAATAATTAAAATGCTGAAAGTTAAAAACAAAGAGAGAATCTTAATAGCAGCAAAAGAAAAACAACTTGTTACTTACAAGGGAACCCCCATAAGAATATCAACAGATTTTTCAGCGGAAACTTTGCAGGCCAGAAGGGGGTGGCATGATATATTCAAAGTGTTGAAAGAAAAAGAAATCCAGCCAAGGATACTCTAGCCAGCAAGGTTGAAGAATTGAAGGAGCGGTAGAGTTTTCCAGATGAGCTAAAATTAAAAGAGTTAATCACCACTAAACTGGCTTTACAGGAAATGTTAAAGAGACTTCTTTAAATGGAAAGGAAAGGGCAGTAATTAGTAGCAAGAAAACGTACAAAAAAATAAATCTCACTGGTAAAGGTAAATACATATTTTACAGGTAAAGGATTAATCACTTAAAAAGCTAGCATGAAGGTTAAGACAAAAGTAGTAAAATAAATATAACTACAGTAGTTAATCAAGAAATACACAAGATAAAAAAAGTAAAAATTGACATGAAAAACATAAAATGTATGGTGGGGGAGGGTAAAAATGTCGACCTTTAGAAAGTGTTAACACTCAAGTTGTTATCGACATAAAATAGACTTTTATATATATAGGCTGTTATATGTGAGCCTCATGGTAACCACAAAATGAAAACCTAAAGTAGATGCACAAATGATAATAAGAAAGGTATCTAAGCATAAAGAGAAAGTCTTCAAAACTTGAAAAAAGTTTAGAGCAGAAGAAAGGACCAGAGGAATTACAAAACAGCCAGAAAACAATTAACAAAATGGCAATAAGTACATGCCTATCAATAATTACTTTGAATGTAAATGGACTAAATTCTCAAATCAAAAGACAGAGTGACTGAATGGATAAAAAACAAGAACATCTACATGTTACCTATAAAAGACTCACTCCAGATGTAAGGTCACACACTGACAGTAAAGAGATGGAAAAACATATTCCATGCAGACGGAAACCAAAAGAAAGCCGGGGCAGCTACACTTACATCAGACAAATAAACTCTAAAACTAAGACTGTAATAAGAGACAAAGAGGGGCATTACATAATGATAAAGGGGTCAATCACACTAAAGGGTATGACACTGGTAAATATTATTGTCTGGGAGTGCTTTCCCATGAGAAAGACTCTCTACCTCAATTCCAAATTTTTTTTTTTATTTTACAAAGTTAATTCGGCTAACTATTGGAATATTTGGACAACTTCTGTGTTCCTTGCTATCAGTGCAACTTGTGCAATGTGTAAATGGCCTGAGGCTTCTAACAATGTTTTAGATTCTGCTTTCCTTAATTTGTATAGATAATTCTCAATTTTGGTAGCAATAGATGAATTTTGTGGTTGGTAAATGAAAAAAGAACAGTGTATCCAGTAATTAGTGTGTTTTTTCTTCCTATGACAAAATATATTTCCTATCAATTTGAGGGAAGTTGAGTTACCACAACTCCTTTACTTGTTTTTTTAAGGTTTGAACTACTCAGTTTTTGCTACTCATTTTTGTTTGGGCAAAAATAATTTTAATAAAAACCCTGGCAGTATCTCAAGAAACATACTTTATTTAGAGTCAGTTTCATGTTACAGGCTCAGAGAGCAATAGAGTCCTGACAGTCAAACAGAACTTGTAAACAAGGTTGAGAGAATTTTTCCTCAAAAAATATTTTATAGGACCTATAAAATACAAACAAATAATTCTTAAATGATTACTACAGAAAGCTAAACATAATACCAGCTAAGAAGGGGCATAATAAAATGCATATACCCCTAAAAAGTTGATGGCATAAATCCCTATAACACAAGACCCTCAAGCAAGGAGGAAATTAGTAGCACTAGAACTCAAGGAGAGAGACTTTCTCCATCCAACCAGGGATACTGAAGGAGGTTTTATCAAAGATAATGACATTGGATCCGGTCCTTAAAGGATAGGAAGGATTTGGAATATAAAAATGGAATAAACCATCAGCATCGTTAGGTAATCTACACAAATACAAAGACGATATGAAACTAGAGGTCTCTCAAGTATATGAAAGGAGCCACCTCAGGAAAACATTACCAATATAAAAATCAACTGTGATATTAAGTTGCATTTGACACTTATTAAATAGAAATTGGGTAGTAAGATTTGCCAGTAGTCTTGTTCTCTGTACCCACATGGATCTGGGATAATTTTCCAGATTGTTATGATCCACTCGGAACGTGCTGAAAGCAGACAATTCCCCGGGACCTCGCTGTGTCCAGGGCCCCCCCCAACCCAGTCACCTGCCCTCCACCCTCTACCGTGTGCTCCAGGCTTCCCTGCACTTTCAGGGCAGTTCTGTTGGGGCAGTCCACCCACTCATGCAAGAATTCAGCGTTGTGTAGTCAGCTTTGCTGTGGGAACTGACAACCCTAAAATCTCAGTGGCTTCCACCAACAAACAGTAATTCCTGCTCATGTTATATGATGCCTACATGTTGGCTACAGGTCTGACCTACGTGTCTCCTGGGCTCCAGGATCCAGGCTGGAGGAGATGCCTCCTCCTGGGAAATGCCATGCTGCTGGGAGAGGGAAAGCTTTATGTATACCTGGCACTCTGCCCCTGCTCTTCTCATTTTATCAGCAGGTAGGCGTCATGGGGCAGGCAACTGTTCCCACTTGTGGGGATGCTGACCTGAGCTGAGAATGGGGAGGAGAGCTGAGAATGATGACAAAGTCCACCACAGCTTGAGGCCACTTTCTCACTGAACGAATCCTCACCCAGTGGTCCCAATTTGAAAGATGTGGCAGAGTTTCTCTCTTGGAATCCTAATTCCTCTCTGGTAAATGTTGCTGTTCTCTTGCCAAGTTCCTGTCAAGAGTTCTGAACCTCTGACCCTAAGCTCAGAGACTCCAACCGCTCCTCCATAGCCTCTCTTCTGGCTGACATCCCCATGCAGACTTCTTGCCTGGAGTGCTGAGCCTTTCAACATCCTAATTGCTTATCCCAGGCTCCAACTGCTTTTGGAGAAACCCTATAAAGGGGTATCAGATCCTCTCCCCAACTCAGTACTCCATCACAGTGTTAGGCTACCACATATTGATTTCTCTCTGGATAAAGGATGTTCTGCTCAGTAGACTGGAATTCCTCCAGCAGTGACAGCTGGACCACTGCTCTTGTGCCCTCTTAGCTGCCCCCTCTCAGCTACTGGCTGACCGGCCTCATCCTCCAGAGGCAACTGATCCAAGACTGCTGAGGAATGAAAGATGACACACTGCTTTGCTTCTTGACTCACCAAGAAACATTCTGACTACTAATTTTGTGTAGCAGGTTTGACTTTTAATCCACATCTTCAGGTGTGAATGAAATAAAACTTGTATATGGCTTTTGGTACCCATGACCTGGAGCTGAAATTCCCAGGTCGTAGGGATGTACTTTTGTTTAAACTCAGCATACTGCAAAATAGTTTTCCAAAATGGTGGTGCCAATTATACTTGCACCAGCAATAGAATGCAGTTCCTGACAGCCTTGAAATTTTAGCCATCATGATGGGTATGTAGTGTTGTCTCTTGGTTGTTTAAATGTACATTTCCTGATGACCAATGATGTTGAGCAACTTTTTATATAAACATCAACCATTCGAAAACCTCCCTTTTGAGAAGTGCTTGCACAAATGTCTTCCCAATTTTTTTTTTTTTTTTGGTACGCGGACCTCTCACTGTTGTGGCCTCTCCCATTGCAGAGCACTGGCTCCGGACGCGCAGGCTCAGCGGCCATGGCCCACGGGCCCAGCCACTCCGCGGCATGTGGGATCCTCTCGGACCAGGGCACGAACCCGTGTCCCCTGCATCGGCAGGTGGACTCTCAACCACTGTGCCACCAGGGAAGCCCAATTTTTTAAATGAGTTTTTTTCTTATTGATTTGTAGAAGCACATTATATAATCTAGAGGGGGGGCCTTTCTCTGTTGTGTGTGCCTAACATACTTTCTCCCATATTGTGACTCACATTTTCATTATTTTCGTGCTATATTTCATTGAAGATATGTTCACAGCTTTAGTGTAATCTGATTCTTCAATCTTTTTTATGTTCAAAGCTTTTTGTATAGTATTTAAGAAGTCTTTTTCTACACCTATGTCATTATATACTCCATTAGAATGTATTCTAAAATGTTTACTGTTTACCTTTCACACATAGATTTAAATTCCACATGGGGCATTATTAGTGTCTGCATGTGTGTGTTTCTATATAAGGCATGAAATAAGCATCAATTTTCATTTTTTTGCATGAATCTCCAATCGACTCATCACTATTATTAATGACTATTCTTTCTGCATTTCTATACACTAATAACAAAGAAAGAGAAATTAAGAAAATATCCCATTAACAACTGCATAAAAATAAAATTGGTAATGCCACTATGAAAAATGGTATGGAGGTTTATTAGAAAATTAAATATATAACTATCATATGATCTAGCAAACCCACTTCTGGGTGTATAACTGAAGGAAATGAAATCGGTATCTCAAAGAGATATCGTCACTCCCATATTTATTGCAGTATTATTTACAATAGCCAAGATATAGAAATAACCTAAGTGTTTGTGGACAGATGAATGGATAAAGAAAATGTTATATATATTTTATATATCATTATGTATATATGTGTGTGATTCATATAAGAATGGAATATTATTCAGCAATACAAAAGAAGAAAATCTGCCATTTGTGAAAACATGGGTGAACACTGAGTTCATTATGCTAAGCAAAATATGTCAAAGACAAATACTGCCTGTTATCAGTTACATGTGGAATCTAAAAAACAAAAAACCCTTCAAACTCATAGAAACAGAGTGTTGAATGTTGGTTGCCATGGATTGGATGGCGGGAGAAATAGTGGGATATTGGTCAAGGAGCACAGACTTTCAGAATTAGTTCTGAGGATCAAATATACAGCATGGTGACTACAATTAATAATGCTGTACTGTGTAGTCAAAATTTGCTAAGAGTAGATCTTAAGCATTCTCACCACGGGGTGGGGGGTGAAAGAAAGTAACTATGTGAGGTGATTGATGTGTTAATTTGATTGTGATAATCATTTCACTATGTATTCATATACCAAATAATGACAGTGTACCCTTTAAATATATACAATTTTATTTGTCATTTATACCTCAATAAAGCTAGAAAAAATTAAAAGGAAAACTGAAAAAGAGAAAAGGAAGCACACTCTATATTAAAGAGATGTAATAACAGAATGTAATACGTGAACATATATTGTTTTCTGGTTTTTTTTTAACATCTTTATTGGAGTATAATTGCTTTACAATGGTGTGTTAGTTTCTGCTTTATAACAAAGTAAATCAGTTATACATATGTATATGTTCCCATATCTCTTCCCTCTTGCATCTCCCTCCCTCCCACCCTCCCTATCCCACCCCTCTAAGGTGGTCACAAACCACCTAGCTGATCTCCCTGTGCTATGCGGCTGCTTCCCACTAGCTATCTATTTTATATTTGGTAGTGTATATATGTCCATGCCATTCTCTCACTTTGTCACAGCTTACCCTTCCCCCTCCCCATATCCTCAAGTCCATGCTCTAGTAGGTCTGTGTCTTTATTCCCATCTTACCCCTAGGTACTTCATGACCTTTTTTTCCCTTAGATTCCATATATATGTGTTAGTATACGGTATTTGTTTTTCTCTTTCTGACTTACTTCACTCTGCATGACAGACTCTAGGTCCGTCCACCTCACTACAAATAACTCAATTTCGTTTCTTTTTATGGCTGAGTAATATTCCATTGTATATATGTGCCACATCTTCTTTATCCATTCATCTGTTGATGAACACTTTTAATAAAATTTGTAAAAGTCATTTTTAAAGCAACTGAAAAATTTGAGTATGGATTGTGTATTAGATGATATTAGTGAATTACTTTGAATTTTGTTTGGTTATGAGATTATGTGATTGAGATCATTGAATAGCTCAGCAAGATAAAAATACAAGAAAACATAAGAAAAACACAATTGTTGATTCTAATGATTAACTAATATAGAGTTTGTCAAGGTACTATTCTTCCAACTTTTCTCCATGTTTGAAAATTACATAATGTGAAAGTTGGAGAGTAGAAGAACCATGCAGAGGGGAAAGAAATACTTCAAGAGGTGGAGCTGTCTGTCACTGAGGTGGGAATTCCACTTCTGGGTGGAAATCTGCCAGAGAGGTCATGATGGAATTCCTCCACTGACTGTGAAAACTGAGGATGCTGCTAAGGTCCTGTCTGTCTCTAGGAGTCTATGATTCCAGGATATGGTATCCTGTTGCTACAAAACAGTTTTGCTTAAGGGAAGATTAAATGAGATCATGTCTGTGTCTGACACATGGTACTTTATTTATGGGAAAAAAGATTCCTTGTATATAGACCTGAGTGTTCCAGGTACAGAAAAATATTATGTTGTGTAACAGGAAGGATCGTAACATTTACAGATACCACTGTGGTCTCATTTAGCATGTTGAGGGCATCAATGTCAGAGAGAAGGTAGAATTTTATTATTTTCTGAATGTTTTCCCATAAAGGCACATCTGGCTAATGGTTACCATATTAGACACTGCTGTTTCAGAAGGTGGAAAGAGATATGATGCAGCACATTTAATTAAAAAGTCCTAATACCATTGGGTTGTAAAGCAATATAAATCTATTTTCTTTCAGGTATGTCTTCAGTATGAAACATCATAAGAAAGAAAGGACACAGTGATCCTGTGATAAACCGCTATGGAAAATAATATTAAAAAAAAGAATATATATGTATTACTGAATCACTTTGCTGTACAGCAGAAATTAACACAACATTGTAAATCAACTATACTTCAGTTAAAAGAAAAGATAAGTAAGGGAGAAGCATTTTAGGTTTTGGAAGTCAGAATGCCAAAGAGAAGGAAGAATCTTGGAGAAAGTCTTATTAGAAGACTGCAAACTCCAAGGAAGTCATCAAGCAGGTTTTGCTGGTGACGAGGAGGCAACCACCTCTAGTCTTTCTAAAACCTAGGATGGACAAGACGAAATCAGTCAGCTGGAGCTCTTCACCAGTCTCACAGACATTTTGTGACCTGGACCTGGATATAGAGCACCCGATGCTTTCTGAATATGATTTAATGGGGAACAGAGCTGGGTGCTTACTAAATGCCAGGCCTTGTGCACAGCATTTTTCCATGGATTATCTCATTTAATACTCACAACAATCCTCTGAGTTGAAAATGTAATGGAGTTTCTATTGGGATTGTTGGAAAGAAGAGTCTTCTCCAAGAGTTTAGGTGATTTTGAGAACCAAGAAATTGCATCGGAAGTGAAATAATGGAAAGTATCTTTCTTAAGAAGAGCGTGAAGATTCAAAAATGGTTTCATTTTTGGACATGTAGCTAACTGAAAAATTGGAGTCCTTAATACAGAATGTCTTTAAGCAATCGAACTTTTCCAATGACCACATAAATTCATTTTTGCCTTTATGAATATTAATAATTTAAGTGACTCAAGCAAGCATGTATTATGACTCCCATTCTTTCTACAAAAAAATATGGATTAGAACAATGAAAATTTAGAAAGTTCTGCCTCTTCATTAAATTTAAATTTCTTAAGTTACATTCAGTTTTGACTGAATAATACTAATATGTGCACAGCCTACCTATGATGCAGACAGGGAAAACTCAGCAGGCAGAAACAAGAGCTGTAACTCCTGAAAAACCTGAATTAATAGCACATGTATTCCCTGATACTGCTGTAGATCTAGAATACAGGTGTAGGTAAAGAATACGAACAAACCACTTCCTAAAAGTTAGGCAGAACTTTCAGTTCTACATAGCATCAAGCAATCTTTCCTAGTTATCTGAAAGCTACAACAACAGCTAAAGACAAGTATGAAATAGAGAAAAAAATCTAGTAGCAATAGACACTGGAGTTGGTATATAATTTTCGAATTTGTCTGGTGTTTGAAAACCCTGTATCAATTCCTACATATCTTGAACTAAATGAGAAAATTAATTTTACTGACCCTTTTGAAATAAAGAAAAATCTTCCAAAGGATTATGTGAGATTTCAGATAAACACAGAATAATTTATGAATGAAGATGAACAAGAAATGGAGACTATTCTAATGGCCTGGAGTGCTTTGTCATCTGGAGTAAGCAAAAAAGATGAAGTGTGATGTTGACTGTCATGACAGGTATGGCCAGTCTCTCATCAGAGACTGTCTGGAATTGCCATTACCCACTGAAATGGCTTTTCAGCATAATGAAGTATTTGGCTCTGTTGGCATTGATTCAGGGTCTTTAACAGTTGAGGAGAATGTGCTTCATATCGATCTGAGTTTGGAAAAAGTGATTCATAAAAAAATTAAAAGAATATGTGATGGTTAGCAGGCTTCTTTTTATGAAGAACTCCTTTTGTGTCTGTTTCGTCACCTTCCTTCTTGAACAAAATCTACCACATTATATACTATAATTCCATTGAATTTGATTTTGAGAGAGAATTAACTTTTACCGGTTAACAGGTTGCTGATTTTTCCTCCTCTTTTCAGCTGTTTTTAACTTATTTTTCTTCCAGTTACATTGAGATATAATTGGCATACAGCACTGTATAAGTGTAAGGTGTACAGCATACTGATTTGACTTACATATGTCATGAAATGATTATCACAATAAGTTTGGTGAACATCCATCATCTCATATAGATACACTAAAGAAATAAAAAATATTTTGTCCTTGGGATGAGAATTCTTAGGATTTACTCTCTTAACTACTTTCATAAATAACATAGAGCAGTGTTAATCACATTTATTATGTTGTACCTTATATCCCAAGTATTTATTTATCTTATAACTAAAAGTTACTTTTCAACTGGCTTCATCCATTTCCCCCTCTTCCAACCCCACCTCTGGTAAGCACAAACCCCATGTCTTTTTCTTTGAGTTTGTTTGTTTATTTGTTTGTTTTTGAAATATAATTTATGTATAAACTATAATAGTCCCTGTTAAAACTTTTTAGATTATTTCCAGATTGGCCGAATAATATAATTGGTGATAGAATTAAATGTGATTGTTGATATTTTTTGAGGCTAAAAAAAAAAAAGTTTTTTTGGTGAAAGTGTGGTGTTAAAGTCCCCTACTATGATTGTGTTACTGTCGATTTCCCCTTTTATGGCTGTTAGTATTTGCCTTATGTATTGAGTTGTTCCTATGTTGGATGCATAAATATTTACAATTGTTATATCTTCTTCTTGGATCAATCCCTTGATCATTATGTAGTGTCCTTCTTTGTCTCTTGTAATAGTCTTTGTTTTAACATCTACTTTGTCTGATATGAGAATTGCTACTCCAGCTTTCCTTTGTGTTCCATTTGCATGCAATATCTTTTTCCATCCCCTCACTTTCAGTCTGTATGTGTCCCTGGGTCTGAAGTTGGTCTCTTGTAGACAGCATGTATTCGAGTCTTGTTTTTGTATCTATACAGCCAATCTATGTCTTTTGGTTGGAGCATTTAATCTGTTTACATTTAAGGTAATTATCGATATGTATGATCCTATTACTATTTACTTAATTGTTTGGGGTTTATTATTGTAGGTCTTTTCCTTCTCTGTGTTTCCTGTCTAGAGAAGTTCCCTTAGTATTTGTTGTAAAGCTGGTTTGGTGGTGCTGAATTCTCTTAGCTTTTGCTTGTCTGTAAAGCTTTTAATTTCTCTGTCAAATCTGAATGAGATACTTGCTGGGTAGAGTAATCTTGGTTGTAGGCTTTTCTCCTTCATCACTTTAAAAATGTCCTGCCACTCTCTTGTATCTTGCAGAGTTTCTTCTGAAGGATCAGCTCTTATCCTTATGGGGATTCCCTTAGTGTTATTTGTTGTTTTTCCCTTGCTGCTTTTAATATTTGTTCTTTGTATTTGATTTTTGATAGTTTGATTAATATGTGTCTTGGCCTGATTCTCCTTAGATTTATCCTGTATGGGTCTCCTGTGCTTCCTGGGCTTGATTAACTATTTTCTTTCCCATATTAGGGAAATTTTCAACTATAATCTCTTCAAATATTTTATCAGTCCCTTTCTTTTTCTCTTCTTCTTTTGGGACCCCTATAATTCGAATGTTGGTGTGTTTAATGTTGTCCCAGAGGTCTCTGAGACTGTCCTTAGTTCTTTTCTTTCTTTTTTCTTTATTCTGCTCTGCAGTAATTATTTCCACTATTTTATCTTCCAGGTCACTTATCCATTCTTCTGCCTCAGTTATTCTGCTATTGATTCCTTCTAGAGAATTTTAAATTTCATTTATTGTGTTGTTCATCACAGTTTCTTTGCTCCTTAGTTCTTCTAGGTCCTTGTTAAACGTTTCTTGTGTTTTCTCCATTCTATTTCCAAGATTTTGGATCATCTTTACTATCATTATTCTGAATTCTTCTTCAGGTAGACTGCCTATTTCCTCTTCATTTGTTTGGTCTGGTGGGTTTTGCCTTGCTCCTTCATCTTCTGTGTGTTTTTCTGTCTTCTCATTTTGCTTATCTTACTGTGTTTGGGGTCTCCTTTTTGCAGGCTGCAGGTTCATAGTTCCCGTTGTTTTTGGTGTTTTTCCCCAGTGGCTAAGGTTTGTTCAGTGGGTTGTGTAGGCTTCCTGGTGGAGGGGACTAGTGCCTGTGTTCTGGTGGATGAGGCTGGATATTCTTTTCTGGTGTGCAGGTGCACATCTTGTGGTGTGTTTTAGGGTTTCTGTGGCCTTATTATGAATTTAGGCAGCCTCTGTGCTATTAGATGTGGTTGTGTTCCTGTCTTGCTAGATGTTTGGCCTAGGGTGTCCAGCTTGCTGGTCATTGAGTGGACCTTGGTCTTGGGATTGAGATAGAGATCTCTGGGAGATTTTTGCCATTTGAAATTACGTGGAGCTGGGAGGTCTCCTGTGGACCAGTGTGCTGAACTTGGCTCTCCCACCTCAGTGGCACAGTCCTGATTCCTGGCTGGAGCACCAAGATCCTGTCTTCCACAGAGCTTAGAATAAAAGGGATAAAAGAAAGAAAGAAAGAAGAAGATAAAATAAAATGAAGTTATTAAAATAAAATATAAAAAATAATTAAGAAAAAATTTTTGTTAAGTAATGAAAAAAAAAACGGACAGAGAGAGCTCTAAGACAAATTGTAAAAGCAAAGCTATACTGACAAAATCACACACAGAAGCATACACATACACACTCACAGAAAGAAAATAAGGGAAATATATATATAGTTTCTCCCAAAGTTCACCTCTTCAATTTGGGATGGTTCGTTGTCTATTCAGATATTCCATACATGCAGTTTACAGCAAGTTGATTGTGGAGATTAATCCGCTGCTCCTGAGGCCGCTGGGAGAATTTTCCCTTCTTCTTCTTTGTTCTCACAGCTCCTGCCGTTCACCTTTGGATTTGGCCCCGGCTCTGCCTGTAGGTTGCCTGAGGGCGCCTGTTCCTCGCTCAGACAGCATGGGGTTAAAGTAGCAGCTGATTGGGGGCTCTGGCTCACTCAGGCCGGGTAGAGGGAGGGGTATGGAATCCGGGGTGAGCCTGCGGCCGCAGACACCAAATTTACATTGCACCAGCCTGATGCGCAAGGTGCGTTCTCCCAGGGAAGTTGTCCTTTGATCACGGGACCCTGGCAGAGGTGTGCTGCACAGGCTCCAAGGAGGGACGGTGTGGATAGAGACCTGTTCTTGCACACAGGCTATGCGGTGGCGGCAGCAGCAGCCTTAGCGTCTCATGTCTGTCTCAGGGGTCTGTGCTGATAGCTGCGGTTCGCATCCATCTCTGGAGCTCTTTAAGTGGCACTCTTAATCCCCTCTCCTCGTGCACAAGGAAACAAAGAGGCAAGAAAAAGTCTCTTGTCTCTTCGGCAGCTCTAGACCTTTTCCCGGACTCCCTCCCATCTAGCTGTGGTGCACTAGCCCCCTTTAGGCTGTGTTCATGTAGCCAACCCCTGGCCTCTCCCTGGCATCCGACCTCCGAAGCCTGAGTCTCAGCTCCCCAGCCCCCACACGCCCCAGTGGTTGAGCAGACAAGCCTCTCGGGTTGGTGAGTGCTGGTTGGCACCAGTCCTCTGTGCAGGAATCTCTTGGCTTTGCCCTCCGCAACCCTGTTGCTGCACTTTCTTCCATGGCTCCGAAGTTTCCCCCTCCGCCACCCGCAGTCTCCGCCCTAGAAGGAGATTCCTAGTGTGTGGAAACCTTTCCTCCTTCACAGCTCCCTCCCACTGGTGCAGGTCCCGTCCCTATTCTTTTGTCTCTGCTTTTTCTTTTTTCTTTTGCCCTACCCAGGTATGTGGGGAGTTTCTTGCCTTTTGGAGGGCTGAGGTCTTCTGTCAGCATTCAGTAGGTGTTCTGTAGGAGTTGTTCCACGTGTAGATGTATTTCTCATGGATTGGTGGGGAGGAAGGTGATCTCTGCATCTTACTCTACTGCCATCTTGAAATTCCTCCTCCACTTGTTTTTGTTTGTTTGTTTTTATTTCCATTTCTCTAGGAGGTGGGTCAAAAAGGATCTTGCTGTGATTTATGTCATAGAGTTCTGCTTATATTTTCCTCTAAGAGTTTGATAGTTTCTGAACTTACATTTAGTTATTTAATCCATTTTGAGCATATTTCTCTGTATGGTGTTAGGGAGTGATCTAATATCATACTTTTACATGTACCTGTCCAGTTTTCCCAGTACCACTTATTGAAGAGTCTGTCCTTTCTCCACTGTACATTCCTGCCTCCTTTATCAAAGATAAGGTGACCATATGTGCGTGGGTTTATCTCTGGGCTTTCTATCCTGTTCCATTGATCTATATTTCTGTTTTTGTGCCAGTACCATACTGTCTTGATTACTATAGCTTTGTAGTATAGTCTGAAGTCAGGGAGCATGATTCCTCCAGCTCCCTGAAGGAGAATATTTCGTTCTCAAGATTGCTTTGGTTATTCAGTGTCTATTGTGTTTCCATACAAACTGTGACATTTTTTGTTCTAGTTCTGTGAAAAATGCCAGTGGTAGTTTGATAGGGATTGCATTGAATCTGTAGATTGCTTTAGGTAGTAGAGTCATTTTCAAATTGTTGATTCTTCCAATACAAGAACATGGTATATCTCTCCACCTATTTGTATCATACTTAATTTCTTTCATCAGTGTCTTATAATTTTCTACATACAGGTCTTTTTTCTCCTTAGGTAGGTTTACTCCTGGATATTTTATTCTTTTTCTTGCAATGGTAAATGGGAGTGTTTTCTTGATTTCACTTTCAGATTTTTCATCATTAGTGTATAGGAATGCCAGAGATTTCTGTGCATTAATTTTATATCCTGCTACTTTTCCAAATTCATTGATTAACTCTAGTAGTTTTCTGGTAGCATCTTTAGGATTCTCTATTTATAGTATCATGTCATCTGCAAACAGTGACAGTTTTACTTCTTCTTTTCCGATTTGGATTCCTTTTATTTCCTTTCTTCTCTGATTGCAGTGGCTAAAACTTCCAAAACTCTGTTGAATAAGAGTGGTGTGAGTGGGTAACCTTGTCTTGTTCCTGATCTTAGTGGAAATGCTTTCAGTTTTTCACCATTGAGGACGATGTTGGCTGTGGGTTTGTCATATATGGCCTTTATTATGTTGAGGAAATTTCCCTCTATGCTTATTTTCTGCCGTGTATTTATCATAAATGGGTGTTGAATTTTGTCAAAAACTTTCTCTGCACCTATTGAGAAGACCATATGGTTTTTCTCCTTTAATTGTTAATAAGGTGTATCACATTGATTGATTTGCGTATATTGAGGAATCCTTGCATCCATGGAATAAACCCCACATGATCATGGTGTATGATCCTTTTAATGCGCTGTTGGATTCTGTTTTCTAGTATTTTGTTGAGGATTTTTGCATCTATGTTCATCAGTGATATTGGCCTGCAGTTTTCTTTCCTTGTGACATCCTTGTCTGGTTTTGGTATCAGGGTGATGGTGGCCTCATAGAATGAGTTTGGGAGTGTTCCTCTCTCTGCTATAGTCTGGAAGAGTTTAAGAAGGATAGCTGTTAGCTCTTTTCTAAATGTTTGATAGAGTTTGCCTGTGAAGCAATCTTGTCCTGGACTTTTGTTTGTTGGTAATTCTTAATCACCATTTCAATTTCAGTGCTTGTGATTGGTCTGTTCATATTTTCTATTTCTTCCTGATTCAGTCTTGGCAGGTTGTTCATTTCTAAGAATTTGTCCATTTCCTCCAGGTTGTCCATTTTATTGGCATAGTGTTGCTTGTAGTAATCTCTCATGATGTTTTGTATTTCTGCAGTGTCTGTTGTTACTTCTCCTTTTTCATTTCTAATTCTATTGATTTGAGTCTTCTCCCTTTTTTTCTTGATGAGTCTGGCTAATGGTTTATCAATTTTGTTTATCTTCTCAAAGAACCAGCTTTTAGTTTTATTGATCTTTGCTATCATTTCTTTAATTTCTTTTTCATTTATTTCTGATCTGATCTTTAAGATATCTTTCCATCTGCTAACTTTGGGGTATTTTTGTTCTTTTTTCTCTAATTGCTTTAAGTGCAAGGTTAGGTTGTTTATTTGAGATGTTTCCTGTTTCTTAAGGTAGGATTGTATTGCTGTAAACTTCCCTCTAAGGACTGCTTTTGCTGCATCCCATAGGTTTTGGGTCGTCGTGTCTCCATTGTCATTTGTTTCTAGGTATTTTTTTATTTCCTCTTTGATTTCTTCAGGGATCACTTCATTATTAAATAGTGTATTGTTTAGACTCCATGTGTTTGTATTTTTTACAGATATTTTTCTGTAATTGATATCTAGTCTCATAGCATTGTGGTCAGAAAAGATACTTGATATGAGTTCAATTTTCTTAAATTTTCCAATGCTTGATTTGTGACCCAAGATATGATTTATCTTGGAGAATGTTCCATGAGCACTTGAGAAAAATGTGTATTCTGGTGTTTTTGGATGGAATGTCCTATAAATATCAATTAAGTCCATCTCGTTTAATGTATCATTTAAAGCTTGTGTTTCCTTATTTATTTTCATTTTGGATGATCTGTCCATTGGTGAAAGTGGGGTGTTAAAATCCACCACTCTGATTGTGTTACTGTCGATTTCCCCTTTTATGGCTGTTAGTATTTGCCTTATGTACTGAGGTGCTCCTATGTTAGGTGCATACACAATTACAATTGTTATATCTTCCTCTTGGTCAATCCCTTGATCATTATGTAGTGTCCTTCTTTGTCTCTTCTAAGAGTCTTTATTTTCAAGTCTATTTTGTCTGATATGAGAATTCTACTCCAGCTTTCTTTTGGTTTCCATTTGCATGGAATATCATTTTCCATCCCATCACTTTCAGTCTGTATGTGTCTCTAGGTCTGAAGTGTGTCTCTTGTAGACAGCATATATATGGGTCTTGTTTTTGTATCCATTCAGCCAATCTGTGTCCTTTTGGTGGGAGCATTTAGTCCATTTACATTTAAGGTAATTATTGGTATGTGTGTTCTCATTCCCTTTTTCTTAATTGTTTTGGGTTTGTTATTGTAGGTCTTTTCCTTCTTTTGTGTTTCTTGCCTAGAGAAGTTCCTTTAGCAGTTGTTGTAGAGCTGGTTTGGTGGTGCTGAACTCTCTCAGCTTTTGCTTGTCTGTAAAGGTTTTAATTTCTCCATCAAATGTGAATGAGATCCTTGCTGGGTAGAGTAATCTTGGTTGTAGGTTTTTCTCCTTCATCACTTTATATATATCCTGCCACTCCCTTCTGGCTTGCAGAGTTTCTGCTGAAAGTTCAGCTGTTAACCTTATGGGGATTCCCTTGTGTGTTATTTTACCCTTGTTGCTTTTTATATGTTTTCTTTGTATTTAATTTTTGACAGTTTGATTAATATGTGTCTTGGCATGTTTCTCCTTGGATATATCCTTTATGGAACTCTCTGTGCTTTCTGGACTTAATTAACTATTTCCCTTCCCATATTAGGGAAGTTTTTAACTATAATCACTTCCAATATTTTCTCAGTCCCTTTCTTTTTCTCTTCTTCTTCTGGAACCCCTATAATTCGAATGTTGGTGCGTTTAATGTTGTCCCAGAGTTCTCTGAACCTGTCCTCAGTTCTTTTCATTCTTTTTTCTTTAATCTGCTCTGCAGTAGTTATTTCTACTATTTTATCTTCCAAGTCACTTATCCGTTCCTCTGCCTCAGTCTCTCTGCTATTGATCTCTTCTAGAGTATTTTTAATTTCATTTATTGTGTTGTTCATCGTTGCTTGTTTCATGTTTATTTCTTCTAGGTCCTTGTTAAATGTTTCTTGCATTTCCTCTACTCTATTTCCAAGATTTTGGATCATCTTTACTATCATTATTCTGAATTCTTCTTCAGGTAGACTGCCTATTTCCTCTTCAATTTTTAGGTCTGGTGGGTTTTTATTTTGCTCCTTCATCTGCTGTGTGTTTTTCTGTCTTCTCATTTTGCTTATCTTACTGTGTTTGGGGTCTCCTTTTTGCAGGCTGCAGGTTCGTAGTTCCCATTGTTGTTGGTGTCTGTCCCCAGTGGCTAAAGTTGGTTCAGTGGATTGTGTAGGCTTTCAGGTGGAGGGGAGTGGTGCCTGTGTTCTGGTGGATGAAGCTGGATCTTGTCTTTCTGGTGGGCAGGTCCACGTCTGGTGGTGTGTTTTGGGGTGTCTGTGGACTTATTATGATTTTAAGCAGCCTCTCTGCTAATGGGTGGGGTTTTGTTCCTCTCTTGCTAGTTGTTTGTCCTAGGGTGTCCAGCACTGTAGCTTGCTGGTCGTTGAGTGGAGCTGGGTTTGGTGTTGAGATGGAGATCTCTGGGAGATTTTTGCTGTTTGATATTATGTGGAGCTGGGAGGTCTCTTGTGGACCAATGTCCTAGACTTGGCTCTCCCACCTCTGAGGCACAGCCTTGACGCCTGCCTGGAGCAGCAAGAGCCTGTCATCCACACGGCTCTGAATAAAAGGCAGAAAATGAAAGAAAGAAAGAAAGAAGATGATGAAATAAAATAAAATTAAAAGTTATGAAAATAAAAAGTATTAAAAACATTTTTTAAATAATATATAAAAAGAAGGAAGGAAGGAAAGAAGAGAGCAACCAAACCAGAAAACATATCCACCAATATAAGAAGTTCTAAAAAGTATACTAAAAAAAAAAACCAGACAGACAGAACCCTTGGACAAATGGTAAAAGCAAAGCTATACGGACTAAATCACACACACAAGCATACATATACACTCTCACAAAAGTGTAAAAGAGGGAAGAAAATATATATCGGTGGTCCCTAAGTCTACCTCCTCAATTTGGGATGATTAGTTGTCTATTCAGGTATTCCACAGATGCATGTCAACATCAAGTTGATTGTGGAGATTTAATCCGCTGCTCCTGAGGTTGCTGGGAGAAATTTTCCTTTCTCTTTTTTGTTCGCATAGCTCCTGGGGTTCAGCTTTGGATTTGGCCCTGCCTCTGTGTGTAGCTTGCCTGAGGGTGTCTGCGGCTGATTTGGGGGCTCTGGCTCACTCGGGTGGGGGCGAGCGAGGGGCACGGAGTGCGGGGTGAGCCTGTGGCAGCAGAGGCCAGCGTGACGTTGCACCAGCCTGAGGCGCACAGTGCGTTCTCCCAGGGAAGTTGTCCCTGGATCGCGGGACTCTAGCTGTGGTGGGCTGCACAGGCTCCCAGGTGGGGAGGTGTGGATGGTGACCTATGCTTGCGCACAGGCTTCTTGGTGGCGGCAGCAGAAGCCTTAGCATCCCATGCCCATCTCTGGGGTCCGCACTGATAGCCACAGCTCGTACCCATCTCTGGAGGTCCTATAAGCATCACTCTTAATCCCCTCTCCTTGCACACCAGGAAACAAAGGGGTAAGAAAAAGTCTCTTGCCTCTTCAGTAGCTCCAGACTCTTTCCCGGACTCCCTCCCGGCTAGCTGTGGTGCACTAGCCCCCGTCAGGCTGTGTTCATGCAGCCAACCCCAGTCCTCTCCCTGGGGTCTGACCTCTGAAGCCCCAGCCTCATTTCCCAGCCCCCGCCCGCCGCGGAGGGTGAGCAGACAAGCCTCTTGGGCTGGTGAGTGCTGGTCGGCACCGATCTTCTCTGCAGGAGTCTCTCCACATTGCCCTCTGCACCCCTGTTGCTGCACTCTCCTCTGTGGCTCCAAAGCTTCCCCCCTCTGCCACCCACAGCCTCCACCCGTGAAGGGGCTTCCTAGTGTGTGGAAACCTTTCCTCCTTCACAGCTCCCTCCCACTGGTGCAGGTCCCGTCCCTATTCTTTTGTCTCTGTTTTTTTCTTTTTTCCTTTTTTTGCCCTACCCAGGTACGTGGGGAGTTTATTGCCTTTTGGGGGGTCTGAGGTCTTCTGCCTGCGTTCAGTAGGTGTTCTGTAGGAGTTGTTCCACATGTAGATGTATTTCTGATGTACTTGTGGTGAGGAAGGTGATCTCCACGTCTTACTCTTCCACCATCTTCACCAGTTAAGTTTTAAAATCAGTTTTTAAAAGATGCAGCAGAAGAGCTCTGTAAGTGGAGAAATTATATGGATGCAGCCATACTTTAAAATTTTTTTATATAGCTTTATTTATTTATTTAGATTAACTACAAATAATTTGACTACAATTATACAAGGCAAAATCATTTCTGGACAAAATTAATATAAATGCATTTACCAATGCACCCCTGCTTTGCCAATTTCTTGCCCATGATTTGTGTTTAAAAGCATCAAGGACAGGAAGTGTCTTGTAAAATGCTAATTTGAGACCCTCCCCTTGTTGGGGATATTGATCCTGATAATCCTGAACAAACATCATCTCAGAGAACAGAAAACCAAAAATTATTGAAGAATTTAGCAGCCCCTGATGTGCTACTCTTATTGGATCTTTGGAATACTCAAACATTTTTTTGAAGTATAGTTGATTTACAATGTTGTGTTAGTTTCCAGTGTACAGTACAGTGATTCAGTTATATATATATATATATATATATATATATATATATATATATATATACACACATATATACCACACATATATATAAAACTGAATCACTGTGCTAAATATATATATATATATATATATATATATATATATATATATATATTCTTTTTCAGATTCTTTTCCCTTATAGGCTACTACAAAATACTGAGTAGAGTTCCCTGTGCTGTACAGTAGTAGGTCCTTGTTGGTTATCTACTTTATATATAGTAGTGTATATATGTTAATCCCAAACTCCTTATATATCCTTCCCCCCCATTTCCCCTTTGCTAACCATGTGTTTGTTTTCTATATCTGTGCTCTATTTTTGTTTTATAAATAAGTTCATTTGTATCTTTTTTTTTAGATTTCACATATAGGTGATATCATATGACATTTGTCTTTCTCTGTCTGGCTTACTTCACATAGTATGATAATCACTAAGTCCATCCATGTTGTTGAAATTGGCATTATTTCATTCTTCTTTATGGCTGAGTAATATTCCATTGTATATATATATGTACCACACCTTCTTTATCCATTCATCCATCAATGGACTCTTAGGTTGTTTCCATGTCTTGGCCATTGTAAATATTTCTGCTATAAACATAGGGATGCATGTATCTTTTTGAATTAGAGTTTTGTCTGGATATATGCCCAGGAGTAGGATTGCTGGATCATATGGTAACTCTAGTATTTTAAGGAACCGCCATACTGTTTTCCATAGTGGCTGCACCAATTTACATTCCCACCAACAGTGTAGGAAGGTTCCCTTTTCACCACACCCTCTCCAGCATTTATTATCTGTAGATTTTTTGATGATGGTCATTCTGACCAGAGTGAGGTGATATTTTATTGTAGTTTGGATTTGAATTTCACTAATAATTAGTGATGTTCAGCATTTTTCATGTGCCTGTTGGTCATCTGTAGGGAATACTCAAACTTAAAAATTATCACTGAGAGAAATAATGTCAGAAGAAATTGCCTCACAGGAAGAACATGATTTGAAAAGGGAGCCACATAATGTTTGTAAAAGATTGTGTCACTGAATTAAAGAAGCTTCAGCTCTCCAAGATATTCCCAAAATTCTCTCGTGGAGATTTTCAAGGACCACAGCCATCTCTTGGGACACACATTTAAACTGTGTTCTTAAAGGAGACACCCAAAAAACTGTTGTTGCACAAGAGTTCTTCACTAAAAAGTGAGCATCACTTCTACTGCGTAGAAGTCTAAAGAGAAACAAAGGAAAGACTGGAGATAAACAAAGTGGTCCATTCCCCTGAGTAGGATGGCTGCAAGCAGAAGAGGATGCAAGGTTTCAACAAGGCAAAGAAGCCCATCCAATAGGGGGTGGGAGTGCTGCCATGTTTTGTGCCCCACAGGGAAGTGTCCATGAGCAGACGAATGAAGCCAGCTGCATTGCCAATGCAGAGATTTTTCAGAAGACGTTCCTCCCAGCTGACACAGAATGTTCCAGACCTCCATGGGCTGCATGGCAACAAAGCTAGAGAACACTGGATGACAGAATTACAGCACACACTGAAGAATTTAAGAGAATGTTCGTATGTCTTGCCTCTCTGTGATTATGGACCAAGGAAAACAGCCAGGGCATAGTTGATGGCAGGAAGCCAGCCACTGTTAAACATCTACAACCACAGCTTCAGGCTCTCTGAAATTAGACCAGGCTGCTGGAAAGTCCTGCTAAAGTAAAGAAACATCCTTGACTTAGAAGCATGAAGAATTTAGTAAAGAAACAGGGCCAGAATGCATCTGCATGCAGAAGAGCCCTTTATGACTTCACGTTATATATGACAAATTTTTTTATCTTTCTTTTTATACTGAGTGATTCTTCTGGTTCAAATGGTGAACCTGTTTTTAATAATGATTGAATTAACTGTGAGGCTACTCATTAAAATGCAATATTGCAGGTATCTTGTGGAGAATATATTACAAAACTTTCAGCCAGTATATGAGAAACAAAATGTTTTTATTTGTACAATAAAGACAAAGTAATTTTGCTGTCAGGTCTGTACAGTTTTATTGAGAACTTTTTATAACTCTGCTTTTAAAATTTCTTGTAAAACCATTTGCAAATCACATACTTAGTTTAATAAAATGCTTTTTCCCCCTCCCCCAAAATTGCGTATTTACTTGTATGTCAAACAAGTGTTAAGCTGTCCTTAATATCAGTCAATTTGCCTCCTTAGTTCTGCTGACTTCGATGTTTCTTTCAGCAGAGTTTTCCTTTGTTGTTCCTGAAAGGATTTTGGGGTATGTATTGGTTTCCTAGAACTGTTGTACCACAGACTGGGTGGCTTAACCAACAAAAATTTATTGTCTCACAGTTATGGAGGCTGGAAGTCTGAGATCAAGGTGCAGCAGGTTTGGTTTCTTTCTGAGGACTGTGATTCTCTTGCCTGGTAGATGGTAGATGCCCATCTTCTCTCTGCATCTCTGCACATTGCTTTCTCTCTTTGTGTGTATTTCTGTGTCCAAATTGTCCCTTTTTCTAAGGACAACAGCCATTTGTATTAGGTCCTTCCTAATGTTCTCATTTTCCACTCC
Organism: Stenella coeruleoalba; assembly: GCF_951394435.1. NCBI lineage: Eukaryota > Metazoa > Chordata > Mammalia > Artiodactyla > Delphinidae > Stenella > Stenella coeruleoalba. The sequence continues at coordinate 129,257,845 of NC_137147.1, forward strand.
CATCTCCAAATAAGGTCACATTCTGAGGTACAGGGAGTTAAGACTTTAACACAAGAAGTTGGAGTGGGGGTACGTATAAATTCAACCTATAACAGAGTGGATTCCCTTCTGGGGGCTGAGCTACCCATAGCCATCCCAGGAAGGGTACCAGGGCTAAGGAAGCTGAGGAATCATGGACTTTTTCGCCAAGCTTGGGATTTCTCTCTTGCTATACATACCCCCTATAAATTTTGCAATTCATCAGGGACCCCCAGCACCCAGTGATAAAGGCTAGTCTTTCTGCATGAGGATCTATCAGCATGCACCGGCCTTTACAGTATCTCCGACTGTGGTCATGTGTCCCTGGCCTTTCCCCCTCCCCCACATGTACGAGTTCTGCCTTGCCTTCTGCCTCTAACTGCAAGGAAGGAAGTACCAGCCTCCGTGTGCTGGGCACTCACTATGTAACAGGCTGTGTGGTAAGCTCTCCACAGACATTGTCTCCTTTTATCCTCCCATAAACCTAGGAAGTAGGTGATGGCATTTCTGTTTTATAGATGAGAAGACTATACTGTAAATAAATTAAGTGTTTTGCTCAAGGTTTGTGTTTATCATTTCATTAAATGAAATATATCCAATATTCTTTCTTATTTAGCAGAGACAAAATACCACTCCTGGTAAGGACAGAAAAAGGGACAGGTGCTAGAAAAACATAAGGAAGATGGATTTCATGAGTCTCCAGGATGAGGACCAACACCTGTGTTTGAAAAGGAAGGGTAGTCCTCCTTCACACCAGCACTGTTTCAACAGCCAAAAGAAGGAAGCAACCCACGTGTCCATCCATGAATGAATGGATAAGCCAAGTGTGGAAGTGTGGTCTGTCCATGCAATATTAATCAGTCTTTAAAAGGGAGGACATTCTGACACAAACTACAACATTGATAAACCTTGAGGACATCATGCTAAGTGAAATAAGCCATTCACCAAAGGACAAATACCATATGACTCCACTTATATGAGTTCTTGAGTATCTCAGTTCATTGTGACAGAAAGTAGAATGGTGGTCCCCTGGAGTAAGGGGTGGGGGGATTACTGTTTAATGAGGACAGAGTTTCAATGTGCTAGGATGACAGGGTTTTAGAGATGGATGGTAGGAATGGGATCAACAATGTGAATGTACTTAATGCTGCAGAACTTTGCAGGACACTTACAGATGGTTATGATGGTAAATTTTATGTTATGTGTATTCTACCACAATTAAAAATAATTTTATAAAAGAAAGGACATTGATGCCAACCCATACACTTAAAATAATCTTGAACTCAGATTTCCCCACAGTATTATAAAATGATCTTTTGATCAATCACTCAGAAATGTCTAGAGGAAACTGAATTTTTATAGAGAAAAACAGTCTTGAGACAGAAGTAGGATTTACGTGCATGAGTGTGTTTTCAGTAAATATTTGCATGATAAATTCCCATTTCACCTAAAGGAAGGTCTCCAGGACCCAGAGGTAGGTGTGAGGTTGGCGCCAGGGTGCATACCACTGAGGAGAGGCTTTAGGTGTGGATTCTGGGACTTCTCACTAAGGGTAAGTTTATCTTTTCACCAGTCTCTGCACAGGTGAGCCTAAGCAAGGCAGGAGGTGATGGGGAAGCTGATGGAAATGGCAAAGGAGCATTCCTGGGCTCAGCCCTGATTGCAGAATGAGAGGACACCTAGGTCAAGGAGATGGCTGGTCCTTAGAGGCTCACTGTTCCTGACCAAGGATGGGGGCAGAGCAATGACCTCAGCACACCTAGAGAAAGGCTCCCTAACAACGATCTCTCTCTCTCCCAGCCTCTCTGCTATGACCTCATAGACTTTTGTCTGGCTTATTCCTCCCAGGTCTTCTGCTTTCCATCTTAAAATATTTCAATCTTTCTGCTAATAGCAGTCAGGGTGATGATGATAAAATGTAAATCAAATTACATGATCCCACCACTAAAATTCCTCCCCATCGCTCCATTCCCTATGAGACACCATCAAAACCCAGAAATGTAGGTTGATGAATGTGCCTTGCCCACTTGCCCACTTGGACCTTACCAGCTGTCACCCTGACACAGACTCACATAGGACATCTAGTCAGCAGCTGGCCCTCCATCCTCAGTGCACGGAGCTCGGTAAGCCTGTTGCTGGCTCCTGCCCTCTCACCCACCCACCACTGTCAACTCAGCCTCAAATCTCTCCTCAGCCATAAGCCCCCAGGAGGGATTCCTGGAAGTTCCACTCCTTATCTTGGTCTTAGAAGTTCACTTGTTGCTTTTGACTTCCACTGCCCATCTCTGGAAGGGGAGGCCCTGGACAGTGGGTCAAAGTCTTTGTTTCTGAACTTCCCACCCCTGCAATTGTGCCTGTTCCTTCATGAGAGTCAGGAAACATTGTATGTGAAAAGCATTGTGTTTTTGCCCCTCATTTAACCCGGACAAAGCCCTGTTTGTTTTTGGATGCACACGTCCGCTGAAAGTGGACTCATTTTCCACAGTGAGGTTCAAGTCCATTCTTCCAGATGCCCATGGGAGGTGCCACTATGGTGCAGTGCCCAGACCTGCACCTGGGAACCCGACATTGGTTCTAGGCTTCAGCTTCCTATTCTGTAAAGTGAACTGACTTCACCAAATGCAGTGAGGAAAAAACATAAACTCTATCTCACTTTTAGAATGAGTCTCAAAATATGAAAAAAAAATTCTCAAGGTTTGTAGACAATTATTTTGGCTCTCCACCCCTAGAATAACTGAATTCTTAAAAACCTAGCTCTGCACGGAGAAATAAAACCAAACTCAGGTTCATGTCAATGAGACTGATAACACACAGAGGTTAGTTGGTGATTAATAGTTGAGAGTCTGGCCTTCAAGTTCCCAGGCCCATCCTTGTTGCAGAAGACCTTGAGAGCCCACAGAAGTGGGTGAGCACACACTATTAAAAATTTTTTTAGGCTGTCAGCCTTGTGTATCTCCTCCAAAAACATGTAGATCATAAAAACATACTCCAGTTCTCTTCAGCTGATTTGATGCAATTTCCTTCGATGCCATTTGGTTATGTCTTTTTTATACTTATGTTCAAAAAGTAGGAAAAATAATGCAAAGCAGGCCATATTCTAAAATAGAAAGCAGTAAAGGGTAAAGTAATTGAGGCTTTGCTTCTCTCCCCACCTCCAAAAACAAAAGAGCAAAGGAGAGTGAATCTCATGTTATGCATCTGAAGCATTTTATTTCTAAACTTTACAAAGCAAAGCAATAGGAAACTTGTTAACTTTTATAGCCAGACAAAGAGATAATAGCATTTGTAGCTATGGAAATATAATTGGGCTTTTATTTAAATGTGGCAGAGAGTTTGTTCTCATTATAGGAAACAAATGAACAACAACAAATCATCCGTGGGCTTTATCATCCATGAGGTGCTGGAGCTGGTGGATCATATCTTGTAATTGAACTAGGGAGCCAGAGCTTGATATTGACTACCTAATGACTACGGAGTCATTATTCTGATAATCATCGTCATGACAAAATATTCCATCCCCATTGTTGTGGGATTTTTTGTTTTCTTGTTTTTAAAGAAGATGTTGGGGGGGTAGGAGTTTATTAATTAATTAATTTATTTATGCTGTGTTGGGTCTTCATTTCTATGTGAGGGCTTTCTCTAGTTGTGGCAAGCGGGGGCCACCCTTCATCACAGTGCACGGGTCTCTCACTATCGCGGCCTCTCTTGTTGCAGAGCACAGGCTGCAGACACGCAGGCTCAGTAGTTGTGTCTCACGGGCCTAGCTGCTCCGCAGCAGGTGGGAATCCTCCCAGACCAGGGCTCAAACCTGTGTCCCCTACATTAGCAGGCAGATTCCCAACCACTGTGCCACGAAGGAAGCCCTTGTTGTGTTTAAGTAGAAAAAGTAAAGGAAGGTTGCAGGTCATAAATGCAATTCATAACTTTGCCAGTGGAAAACCATGAATTTGATCATCTTATTATCTCTACTTATACCTAAGCTCCTTTCCTGAACTCTGACCCCTGTTTCTCTCCCAATCTGGCAATTTCCTTCTATCCTTATCATCTCCCTGCCCAATGAGGTAGCCCCAGAGGGTAAAACCTATCTGAAAAGTCACTCAGATTTCTAATAGATCATGAATGTTGAGCTAAAGGTCCTTGACAGGTCCTAAGTTCTTCCCAAAACAGGTAATGTCCTAAAAAATAAACTTTAAATTCTCCTTTAAAAGTGGGTAAAGATACTTGAGTGTCTCTGATTTCTTTCAATCTTATCCCCCCTCCATTTCATGGAAGGAAAATTCAGGGATGAGGATAAGAATTTACTCACTAAATGTTGGGGTTTTTTGCTCTTATTTCTCTAGTTGCTTTAGGTGGAAGGTTAGGTTGTTTATTCGAGATGTTTCCGGTTTCTTAAGGTAGGATTGTATTGCTATAAACTTCCCTCTTAGAACTGCTTTTGCTGCATCCCATAGGTTTTGATTCGTCGTGTCTCCACTGTCATTTGTTTCTAGGTATTCTTTTATTTCCTCTTTGATTTCTTCAGTGATCACTTCGTTATTAAGTAGTGTATTGTATAGCCTCCATGCGTTTGTATTTTATACAGATCTTTTCCTGTAATTGATATCTAGTCTCCTAGCGTTGTGGTCAGAAAAGATACTTGATACAATTTCAATTTTCTTAAATTTACCAAGGCTTGATTTGTGAACCAAGATATGATCTATCCTGGAGAATGTTCCATGAGCACTTGAGAAAAATGTGTATTCTGTTGTTTTTGGATGGAATGTCCTATAAATATCAATTAAGTCCATCCTGTTTAATGTATAATTTAAAGCTTGTGTTTCCTTATTTATTTTCATTTTGGATGATCTGTCCATAGGTGAAAGTAGGGTGTTAAAGTCCCATACTATGAATGTGTTACTTTCGATTTCCCCTTTTATGACTGTTAGTATTTGCCTTATGTATTGAGGTGCTCCTATGTTGGGTGCATAACTATTTACAATTGTTATATCTTCTTCTTGGATTGATCCCTTGATCATTATGTAGTGTCCCAAAGTTAGCAGTAGGAAACAAATCATAAAGATCATATCAGAAATAAATGAAAAAGAAATGAAGGAAACAATAGCAAAGATCAATAAAACTAAAAGCTGGTTCTTTGAGAAGATAAACAAAATTGATAAGCCATTAGCCAGACTCATCCAGAAAAAAAGGGAGAAGACTCAAATCAATACATCTAGAAATGAAAAAGGAGAAGTAACAACTGACACTGCAGAAATAAAAAAGATCATGAGAGATTACTACAAGCAACTCTAGGACAATAAAATGGACAACCTGGAAGAAATGGACAAATTCTTAGAAATGCACAACCTGCCAAGACTGAATCAGGAAGAAATGGAAAATATGAACAGATGAATCACAAGCACTGAAATTGAAACTGTGATTAAAAATCTTCCAACAAACAAAAGCCCAGGACCAGATTGCTACACAGGCGAATTCTATCAAACATTTAGAGAAGAGCTAACACCTATCCTTCTCAAATTCTTCCAAAATATAGCAGAGAGAGGAACACTCCCAAACTCATTCTATGAGGCCACCATCACCCTGATACCAAAACCAGACAAGGATGTCACAAAGAAACAAAAATACAGGCCAATATCACTGAAACATTGATGCATAAATCCTCAACAAAATACTAGCAAACAGAATCCAACAGCACATTAAAAGGATCATACACTGTGATCAAGTGGGGTTTATTCCAGGAATGCAAGGATTCTTCAATATATGCAAATCAATCAACATGATACACCATATTAAAAGTTGAAGGAGAATAACCATATGATCATCTTAATAGATGCAGAGAAAGCTTTTGACAAAATTCAACACCCATTTATGAAAAAAACCCTGCAGAATGTAGGCATAGAGGGAACTTTCCTCAACATAATAAAGGCCATATATGACAAACCCACAGCCAACATCGCCCTCAATGGTGAAACATTGAAAGCATTTCCACTAAGATCCAGAAAAAGACAAGGTTGCCCACTCTCACCACTCTTATTCAACATAGTTTTGGAAGTTTTAGCCCCAGCAATCAGAGAAGAAAAGGAAATAAAAGGAATCCAAATCGAAAAAGAAGAAGTAAAGCTGTCACTGTTTGCAGATGACATGATACTATACATAGAGAATCCTAAAGATGCTACCAGAAAACTACTAGAGTTAATCAATGAATTTGGAAAAGTAGCAGGATACAAAATTAATGCACAGAAATCTCTGGCATTCCTATACACTAATGATGAAAAATCTAAAAGTGAAATCAAGAAAACACTCCCATTTACCATTGCAACAAAAAGAATAAAATATCTAGGAATAAGCCTACCTAAGGAGACAAAAGACCTGTATGCATAAAATTATAAGACACTCATGAAAGAAATTAAAGATGATGCAAATAGATGGAGAGATATACCATGTTCTTGTATTGGAAGAATCAACAATTTGAAAATGACTCTACTACCTAAAGCAATCTACAGATTCAATGCCATCCCTATCAAACTACCAATGGCATTATTCACAGAACTAGAACAAAAAAATTCACAATTTGTATGGAAACACAAAAGACCCCGAATAGCCAAAGCAATCTTGAGAAAGAAAAATGGAGCTGGAGGAATCAGGCTCCCTGACTTCAGACTATAGTACAAAGCTACAGTAATCAAGAAATTATTGTACTGGCACAAAAACAGAAATACAGATCAATGGAACAGGATAGAAAGCCCAGAGATAAACCCATGCACATATGGTCACCTTATCTTTGATAAAGGAAGCAGGAATGTACAATGGAGAAAGGACAACTTCTTCAATAAGTGGTGCTGGGAAAACTGGACAGGTACATGTAAAAGTATGAGATTAGAACACTCCCTAACACCATACACAAAAATAATCTCAAAATGGATTAAAGAACTAAATGTAAGGTAGAAAACTATCGAACTCTTAGAGGAAAACATAGGCAGAACACTCTATGACATAAATCACAGCAAGATCCTTTTTGACCCACCTCCTAGAGAAATGGAAATAAAAACAAAAATAAACAAATGGGACCTAATGAAACTTCAAAGCTTTTGCACAGCAAAGGAATCCATAAAAAAGACCAAAAGGCAACCCTCAGAATGGGAGAAAATATTTTCAAATGAAGCAACTGACAAAGGATTAATCTCCAAAATTTACAAGTGGCTCTTGCAGCTCAATAACAAAAAAACAAACAATCCAATTCAAAAATGGGCAGAAGACCTAAATAGACATTTCTCCAGAGAAGATATACAGATTGCCAACAAACACATGAAAGAATGCTCAACATCATTAATCATTAGAGAAATGCAAATCAAAACCACAATGAGATATCATCTCACACCAGTCAGTATGGCCATCATCAAAAAATCTAGAAACAATAAATGCTGGAGAGGGTGTGGAAAAAAGGGAACACTGTTGCACTGCTGGTGGGAATGTGAATTGGTACAGGCACTGCGGAGAACAGTATGGAGGTTCCTTAAGAAACTACAAATAGAACTACCATATGACCCAGCAATCCCACTACTGGGCATATACCCTGAGAAAACCATAATTCAAAAAGTGTCATGTACCAAAATGTTCATTGCAGCTCTATTTACAATAGCCAGGACATGGAAGCAACCTAAGTGTCCATGACCAGATGAATGGATAAAGAAGATGTGGCACATATATACAATGGAATATTACTCAGCCATAAAAAAGGAAATTGAGTTATTTGTAGTGAGGTGGATGGACCTAGAGTCTGTCATACAGAGTGAAGTCAGTCAGAAAGAGAAAAACAAATGCCGTATGCTAACACATATATATGGAATTTAAGAGAAAAAAATTGTCATGAATAACATAAGGGCAAGACGGGAATAAAGACACAGACCTACTAGAGAATGGACTTGAGGATATGGGGAGGGGGAAGAATAAGCTGTGACAAAGTGAGAGAGTGGCATGGACATACATACACTACCACACGTAAAATAGATAGCTAGTGGGAAGCAGCCGCGTAGCACAGGGAGATCAGCTCGGTGCTTTGTGACCGCCTAGACGGGTGGGATAGGGAGGTTGGGAGGGAGGGAGACACAAGAGGGAGGAGGTGTGGGAACATATGTATATGTATAATTGATTCACCTTTTTATAAAGCAGAAACTAACATACCATTGTAAAGCAATTATACTCCAATAAAGATTTTTTTAAAAAAAGAATTTACTCATTAAAAAGCATAAATTGACTTCTGTTTACAGATGACTCTCCTTGCTCTCAGTCTCCCTCAAAGTCCACCCAAAAATATATAAACAACAACAACAATAAAAGAAAAATAGAGAAAAAGATATATCCATCTTAAATAGGGAAAACGATCTATCTGTCATATAAAATAAGATTATGGCCACAATCTCAAAAGAAAAGTTGTGACATCTTGACAGGAGTTACAGATCACATAAAAAGTTAACCTCTGCCACCTGAACCTGAGGCCAGCTCAGAGGTGCTCCTAAAAGGGAGGGTCCATCGTCTATGGTCCATCTGCCTGTTCCTGCCCCAGCTGTTTTCACTACTGGAAGAGTGTCAGAAGTGTACAGGACACAAAGGCGGTGACAGCTATTGCCAGAATCAAGTGGACATCCTGTAAAGGGCTTGAAAGGATATGCCTGCAGGGAGGAAGATCCTCAGGGCAAAAAAAAAGCAGATTTTATTGGAGGACCTCGAAGGAAAAATGCATGTGGATGTGGGAGACAGGATCCCTTACCCACTTCCTGCCACTTTCCCACTTCCACCCCATCCTCCCACTAACAGAATGGGGCTACTCACTGGCCCCTTCAAAAATGAGTCATGCAGAAATAAAGAGCCTGGCCCTAAGTGTAAACACTGCAAAAAGATACAAATTATTTACAAAACAAAAACAGACTTACAAACTTATGGTTACCACAGGGAAATGTGGTTGGGGGAAGGATAAATCAGGGTTATGGGATTAACATACACACACACTATATAAATATAGCAATATATAAGATATATAACCAACATGGACCTACTGTATACCACAGGGAACTCTACTCAATATTCTGTGATAACCTATATATAAGAAAAGAATCTGAAAAAGATGAATACATGTATGTGTATAACTGAATCACTTTTTTGTACACCTGAAACTAACACAAGGTTGTAAATCAACTATACTCCAATAAAATTTAAAAAAAACAAAAACCACTGCCATCAAGCAGTCAAGTGGAGGCAGGAAAGACAAGAAGACAAGTCAAGGGCATATTTCACAAGAGGCACTATTCAAGGGAACGGGAATTGTGACCAATCATTCTTCACTGCTGCCAAAAGATATATATAGCAGACAGCATTCCACCCCTGCAACAAGAGCTCACGTGAGAGTTAGGATTTTCAAAGAAGAGGCTATATGACAAAGGGGAAGGATGTGAGCAGAGCTGCCAGGGTCCAGGAGAAAATGGAAAAGAGGAAGCACACTGCAGAAATGAAAAATCTATATGAAGGGGGAAAAAGGCAGATGCTACAATTAAGTATTGACAGATATGGGGGAAATCTTTTAAGTATTAAGAAGAACTAGAAAATTTAAAAATATATGTTTATAAAAAAGGTGGCAGAGAGGCAGGCGTGCAAGGGTAACACAACTCTCACCCCGCTGCTTTTAACCCCTACCCCTAGCCTAACCGTTCACACCACTGGCCTTGGCAGGGCAAGAAAATGCTGGCCCATCGCCATCACTTTGTACCTTTCCTTGGGTTAAGCTGTTTGACTGCAATCATCCTCCCTGCTCTCCCTGCCAGATATATAATATCCTTTGCTTTATCCAAATATTTTCTTGTGTAGTTCTCTCTGTGAAACCTCCCTCATGAATTCTGATTCACATGCCTTCAGCAGCTGCAGTGACAACAACTCATCTCTAAATTTCCTTCCCCTTTAAATCCCACAGTTCAGGGGTTATCCGCAAGTCCCCTTTGACCTCACGCTTGCTCTCACTGACCACACAGCACGAGGGATGGCATTCCCCAGGGGATCTCAGCGTTTTCACTCTGACACTTTCATGACATGCTTCACATTCACACTGATCAACGCCCTGGCTGCCGTGGCTCTGGTCTAAGAGAAAACAAGTTCACCTTAGACACAGAAGGCAGCAGTGTAGCATTTTCTCAGTAATACCAGGGTGGTTTAATATTGCAAAACCTATTTATCTAGTTCATTATATATTCACATGACACATTATATTAAGTAAAAAATGGAAAAAAAAGAATCACTTTTACAAATACAGAAAAGATATTTTAATAACCTTCAATATCCATTCTTGGTTTGAATAATAGACTTATTAAATCTGTGACTGAGAGAATATACATATCTTGACCCCAAATCCATTCTTATGCTTGATGGAAGAAAACCAGAAGCATTGCCATTAAAGGCAGGGACCAGACTAGTATCATTATTACCATTGAGCATTGCTATAGTGGTACTAGCTGAAAATTTTAGGAAGAAGTAAGACATATGGAAACTGGAAGTGAAGAGGTAAAGTTATATTTGATTGCAGTTAATATGATTGTATACCTGGATAAACCAGGAGAATCAACTGATATAAGACAAGTGAAAGAATTCAGTAAAGGGACTGTGTAAAGAATAATAATATATAAAAGCCATCAACTTGCACGCAACAATCAGAAGTGATAGCAACAGGAATGAAAAAAAAGAATTACCCTGGATTTAAGTAAGAAATCTGTAAGACCTTTAGGAAAACTATAAAATATTATTGAGAGACTTTTATCTAAAAAAGGCTTAAACAAATGGAAAACCATACAATACTCTTGGATTGAATGAGAGTAATTAGATGTCAATTACATTAACCTGTATTTGAGATCCAATAAAAGTGCCAATAGGATTTATCTTTTCTTTTTCTTCCCCCTTTGGAACCAGATAAGTTGATTTTAGATTCTAAAGAGAAAAGCACAAAAGGAAAGTAGTTAGGAACATTCTGCATGTGAAGAATAATGAGGGTGGGAAGCCCATTCAGATATTAAACTATACTATAAATGTACACTGAATACAAGATTGTGGTACTGGTACAAAATCAAGAAATCAACAAAACAGAATGAAAAGTCCATAAATAGAATACTATATATTCTATATAGTATATATATATATATATACTTTTTATATATACACACAATATATATATATAAAGACATTGTTAAAAATAAAAATAACAGGTATGTTAAAAATAAAAACAAATGGAGACCAACTGTAAAAATTCCCTGAGCAGATGAAACCAGATTTATCTGCTTAATTTAGCTTATTTTGTAAAACTAACTTGACCTGGGTCATTTCTCATTTATGCTTCTGGAAAACATAAACAAAATTTAACCTGTTTCCCAAAATTGATATGACATAACCACTAACCAATTCCCTATCATTTAAGAAAATTCTAATATTGTAACCAACTACTGTGACGAATAAACAGTCACTGCTTTCTCACTATATAAGCTGCCTTATAACAATATTCCCCTGAGCTTCATTCCATGTTTTGGTTTGAGAACTCCTTGTTTGTGAACTGCCTTTTTTTGGTGTGAACACAATAAACTTTTACTGCTTCAGTGATTCATTGGTTTTACTTCCATTATTTCTGAACTTTTGACAGTTAGTTATTGTGGTAACATTTTAGGTTATTCAAAATAATATGTTGTCAATTTGTGTCCATCTGAAATGATTGTTGGAACGCTAGCTGAAATGGCACACAAAATAAATCCTAAACAATTGAAGTCTCAAATTCTAAGAGAAAACCATAAAAATATTAGAAAAGCAATGAAATTTTTATTAGCAAGTGGAATGGGGAAGGTTTCATTTTAAACTATTACACAAAACCCAAAGCCATGAAAGTATTGAGAAATTAACTATATGAATATGATAAATTCTGCTTGAAAAAATAAAGTCAAAAGAGAAATGAAAAACAGAAATGAAATATTTGCAACTTATGTGATTGTAAAAAAGTGATTATATATTCCCATACTATGTAAAGAGTATCTATAAATCAATGAGAAAAATGACCAAACCCCCAATAAAAACCTGCAAAAGATAAGAAAACATTTTAGTGCATAAGAAAAGCACACAAGAACAACTGTCATGCCCCTTTCTTCATTTAAAGATGCAGACTAAAACCAATAGTATAGTTTTTACTTATCAGATTTGATAAGTGATTGGAGAAGATATAGTTCATACATTGCTGGTGGAAGTGATCTTTGGTGCAACCACTATAAGAAACAGTAAGGTCCTGTCTTACCAGAAATTAAAAGTTCACATAATCTCACATAAAATTACACATCTACTTTTCACAAACTCACACCGGACTACATGAGGTGTGAACAAAATTACTTATAGCAACATTGTTTGTAAGAGCAATATGTTGGAAATGCATAAATATCCATCATTAGAGAGATGTTGACTCAAATTGCAAAGGATCCATGAAATTTAATATTATACAGCAAAAGAAAAGAAGGAGAAAGCTCTACATACACCACAAAAGGATGAAACAAGTGAAAACCGCAAAGTGATGAGGTGGAAGACAATGTATCTGGTGTAAGCATGATGTAAGCCTGAAGAACCAAGAAACCAATCACAGAGGTTGCCCCCTGGAAAAAGAAATGCCTGGAACACAGGGAGGAAGGATGACTTTCTTTTCACTACAGATTCTCTATTCTTTTGAATTTTGTACCATGCATGTGTGTTTCCAGTTTAAAATTAATAAATTAAATGGCTATTTCAGAATTAAGTGGAGAAGAAAAGAAACATGGTAAAGTCCCACAATACTTGGGTTTACGACCATCTTAGCTCTACTGCAACTGCTACTCTTTCTTCTTCACTGTGTGTCCATGAGTCTTTCATGTCAATGCAGGAAGAGAAGAGAATCTCCAGCAAGGGGCCCCAAGGTGGAAGAATCCAATCTGTGAAGAGCAGAGGAAGCTGGTTGGAGCATGGGAAGAAGTAAAGACAGAAAGAGCATAAGCAACAGATAATAAGGGAGCTCACGCAGGATACACTACTACAGCACAAATTCTGGAATTTGCTTAAAAAGTCATTGAAGTGTTCTAACCAGCACAGTGACAATGTCAGATTTAAAAATTTTAAAGCACATTATTTACAATTCCCAAGACATAGAAACAACCTAAATATCCACTGACAGATGAATGGATAAAGAAGATGTGGTACATATATACAATAGAATATTACTCAGCCATAAAAAGAATGAAATAATTCCATTTGCAGCAACATAGATGGACCTAGAGATTATCATACGAAGTGAAGTCAAACAGAGAAAGATAAATACCATATGATTTCACTCATACATGGAATCTAGAAAAATGCTATAAACTTATTTACAAAAAGAGATAGACTCACAGACATAGAAAACAAACTTATGGTTACTAAAGGGGTGAGGGATAAATTAGGAGTTTGGGATTAACAGATACAAACTAATGTATATAAAATAGATAACCAACAAGAGCCTACTATATAGCACAGGGAACTATACTCAATATCTTGTAATAACCTATAATGGAAAGGAATGTAAAACAGAATATATATATATATATATATATATACACACACACATACATATATATTATTTATATATATATACATACATACATATATATTATATATATATATATAACTGAATCACTGTGTTTTACACCTGAAACTAACACAACATTGTAAATTAACTGTATTTCAGTAAATTTTTTTTTAAAAAAAGAAAGGAAAAGGGAGAGCAGAAAAAATTTTAAGGGCATTCTTAATGAAAACAACAGCAGATGGGGCAAAAATACTGGTAATATGAGTATCACAAAAAACAGAACTGGTAAGCAGAAATTTTTTAAAAATCCTGAAAACAAAACAAATAAAATTGGTTAGAAAACATAAATAGGCAATTTAGAGGAAAAGGAGATATAATTGACTGATAAACATTGAAAAGATAGTCAACATACTGTAAGCCTAAAATTGAATGTGCCATCTTGACATCTTCGAGCCTCACAGGCTCCTATGTCTAAGCATGAGTTCTCCTGCCTTCCAGATATGCCCCCACCTAGTGGGAAAGTCTCCCCACTGCCTACTAGTCCCCTATCAGCAGGACCAGCTGCATTCCACCTGGTTCTCACCCTAAACGGCTTGATTTCCCTGCCAGCCCATGAAGTTATTCAAGCAAGCCAATCACATCCTCCAGTGGGGATGGGAGGCACCCCAACTCCTTGATACTGCAAAGCCTGCCTCCCACAGACCCTGTTTGTTCACTCTGTTCCCAAGCGCAATTCCGGTGTGGACCTGTGTGTGTGCCATGTCCTCCTCCCCGAGATTGTGAGCATTGGTGAGTAATAAACTTCTGCACATCTTGCCATCCCAGTGTCAGGTGTCACGTGTCTCATTGTATTTAGGGCAAGAGATCTCTCCCTCACCAACATAAGAGGTGATCAGAACCGTCACTTCATTGGCTATCAGAGAAACAGTAAGTGAAACAACAATAATATGGAATATTTTTACCCAACAGAGTCACAAAATTATGAATAACTAATAATAACCAGTGTTGGCAATAGTTTGGATGAAAATATAAATCGATGTTTTTTTGGATGATAACTATGCATAGCCTGTGACCTCTAATTGCCTTCTATTTACCTTCTAGAAACCTTTACTTAGATGCACTATTGATAAAAGAGAAAAACTGGATAAGGCTCAGAGGTCCACCAATAAGAGGATGGTTAATGAATGTTAATACAACCACCTGTAGGTCATTCCTGTGGACGGGCTCAGTCAGTATCATTTTCAACGTTCCTCTTGTATGTTTCCCTGTACTTCAGGGGCTGGAGATCTGGAAACTTTATTTTTCTAGGCTCCTTTGGTTACAAACATGACTTAGGTTCACCAATTAGAAGCTCTCATGTATGATTTGGCTTTGGATGTCTGTTAAAGGAGATAGAGGCAGCATAAAACATCATTTTTTAAGTAAAATATTTTAACTTTTAGAACAGAATTCTGTTCTAAAAATTTTACATTACAGAAATATATTTACAGAAAAATTGAGAAGCTAATACAGAGAGCTCCCATAATACTTACATACTCAGCTTTCCCTATTTTTACCATCTTAACATTTAACATTTGTTAAAATGAATAAACCAATAAGATTTTTTACTATCATTATTGTTAACTAAAATCCTTAGTTTACTCAGATCTTCTTAGTTTTTACAGAATGTCTTTTTCTGCTCCAGGATCTCATCCAGGGTCCCATTATATTTACTTGTCATTTCTCCTAGGCTCCTCTTGGCTGTGACAGATTCTTTGTTTTTGACAATCTCGACATATCTAAGGGTAGAGGTCAAGTATTTTGTAGGATACATCCCAAATAGAATTTGTCTGAAATTTTTCTCATGATTGGAGTGGGGTTATAGGTTTTGGGGACAAGGACCACAGAGGTAAAGTGCCATTTTCACCTCATCATATCAAGGGTAATTTCTACCAACATCACTAATCACTGTCAATGTTGACTTTGACCACCTGGCTGGAGTAGTGTTTGTCAGGGTTCTTCACTATCAAGTTACTCTTTTTTTCCCCTGCTTTCCATACTTTAGTTTTAGTAATGTAGTCACTATGTTCAGCTCACACTTAAGTACTGGGGATTTAAGCACACCCAAAATTTCACCACTCTAAAATCCCCCTGTGCTTCACCTAGTCAACCTTCCCACAATCCTCAGCCCCTGGCAACCACTGATCTTTTTACCCACTCTGATTGTGCATTTTTGAGAATGCCATGCAATTAGAATCATACAATATTTAACCTTTTCAAATTGATTTCTTTCACATAGCAATATGCATTTGAAATTCATCCATGGCCTCTCTTGGCTTGATGGTTCATTTCTTTTATTGCCAAAATAATATTCCATTGTCTGGATGTTCTACAGTTTCTTTATCCATTCACCTATTGAAGGACATCTAAGTTGCTTCCAGGTTTTTGTGTTAATAAATAAAACTGCTAAAAACACTTGCATGTAGGCTTTTGTGTGAGCATAAATTTTCAAATCAGCTATTACTGAGGGATGTGATTGCTGGGTTTATGGTGAGACTATTTTTAGCTTCATAAGAAAATGTCAAACTGCCTTCCAAAGTGGCTGTACCATTTTTTACTCTCACCAGCAACGATGTGAGTTCCTGATTCCACATCTTCTCCAGCAACTGGTAGTATCACTTTTATAAATCTCAGCTATTCTAATATAGGTATAGTAGTATCTCATTGTTGTTTTAATTTGCAATTGACAAAATCATTTTTACATTATTTCATATTGCCATCAGTATATTTTCTTTGATGAAATTTATGTTCAGATCTTTTATCCAATTTTGTTTTATTTGGTTGATTGATTTCTTACTGTTGCATTATAAAGTTAATTGTATATTTTGAATATAAGTCCTTTATCAGATATGTGTTTTGCAAATGTTTTCTCCCAGTCTGTGGTTTGTCTTCTCATTCTCTGAACAATGTATTTTGAAGAGCAGAGTGTTTAATTTTAATAAAGTCCAACTTATCAATTCTTCTTTCAAGGATTAAGTCTTAGAAGTTTGCCTTGATTCTAAGAATTTATTTGTTTCTTCTAGGTTGTCCAATTTGTTGGTATATAGTTTTCATAGTATCAATATTTATTCTCTTATAATCCTTTGCATTTCTGTGGTGTCCATTATTATTTCTCCTCTTTCATTTATGATTTTATTTATCTGAGCCTTGTCTCTTTTTTTCTTAGTCTAGCTAAAGGTTTGTCAATTTTGTTTATCTTTTCAAACAACCAGCTGTTAGTTTTATTGACCTTTTCTATTGTCTTTTTAGTCTCTATTTTATTTATTTCATCTCTGATCTTTATAATTTCCTTCCTTCTACTGATTTGGACTTCATTTGTTATTCTTTTTCTAGTTCCTTTAGATGTAAGGTTAGACCGTTTATTTGATATTTTTCTTGTTCCTCAAGATAGGCCTGTGTATTGCTATAAACTTCCCTTTTAGTACTTCTTTTGCATATTACATGAAGTTTGTTGTTTCTTAGATGTTTATATTCATGTCTTTCATAAAATTTAGGAAGTTTTCAGTCATTATTTCTTCAAATAATCTCTCAGCCCCTTTAGCTCCCTCTTCTCCTTCTGGGACTCCCATAATGCATATGTTGATCTGCTTCATGATGTCCCACAGGTCCCTTAGGCTCTGTTCACTTTTCTTCAATTATTTTTTTTTCTTTCTGTCCGTTACACTGGACAATTCCCATAGTTCTGTCTTCTAAGGTACTGTTTCTTTCTTCTGCTTGCTCACAACTGCCTTTTAATTCCTCTAGTGTATTTTTCATTTCATTTATTGTACTTTGTGGCTCAGAAATTTTGTTTCTTTTTAGGTTTTCTGTCTCTTTATTGATATTTCCATTTTGTTCATACATCATTTTCTTGACTTTCTTCACATCTTTCTTTAGTACTCTGAGCATCTTGCATACAGTTGTTTTACATTTTTTGTCTAGTAGATTTGCCATCAGGTGTTTTTCAAGGATAGTTTTCATTGATTTATTTTTTTCCCTTTGGATGGGCTATAAATTCCTGTAACTTTGCATGCCTCATGATTTGTTGTGGTTGAGAAATGGACGTTTGAATCTAATAATGTGGTAACACTGAAAATGAGATTCTCCCCCTTTCCCAGGGTTCAGTGGGTTTTATTATTGCTGTTGTTTATTTTTTTTAATTGTTGAAGTCTGTCTCAGTGTTAAAGATCAGCCTGAGGTGTAGACTTAAGGTCTTGTCAGATCTTTTCTAAGCCTGCATCTTTCCCTGGGCAGGTGCATCTACCTTTTAATTTTCTGTATTTATGAAGTTTTTGTTGTTGTTGTTGTTGTTTTATTGTTGTTTCTTTGTTGTTTGTTTGTTTTTTAATGTTCTAGTCTTTAATGCTTGGGTCCCAAAAGGAGAAAAAAAATTAATAGGAAGGGGAAAAGGTGTCAGCTCTTTAAATCCCCTGAAAGTTATTTCAGCCAGAAGGGGAGGGGATTGCAACACATGGGGCAGGTGCAACAACAGTGGCCACCTGCCTCTTTGTCTGCACTTCTGTGATCAGAAGCAACAATCAGAACACAGATTCCTTATACTTGAAGAACAGTGTTATTTTCTTCCACTCTTGTTCCTGTAAATTATGTGCAGATATCTGGTGAAACATGTATACAGCTGCCTGCATGGGACAAGGGTTAGGAGATGGGTAGCTGCTAATCTGATGAAAGCTGAAATCATCTGAAGTTAACTGCAATTTACTGTTCAACTCTTCTCCTGGTTGTTGCAAACATTTAATAGACTCCAGGGGTCCAAAATAGTTATATTGGACAGATTCTGCCAGTGCAATTGTTGTCTAGTTGGGAAGACAGTTTCCTGATGCTTCCTTCTCTGTCATCTTCCTCCACCCATTTACTATTAATGTGTCTGTGTCTTTGTATTCAAAGTGAGTAAGTTGTAGACAACATACAGTTAGATCTTGTTTCTTTCATCCATTCTGACAATATATGCCCTTTAATTGGTATATTTAAAAGTTTTACATTTAATGCGATTATTGATATAGTTGGACTAATATTTACCACATTTGTAACAGTTTTTCTATTCATACACTTCCTTCTTTTTTCCCCTCTTTTTCTATCTTCTCTGGTTCTACTGTAGCACAAAATATAATTATATTTTTCTTCTTTCTTAGCATATCAATTATGCTTTAAAAATGTTTAGTGGTTGCTCTAGAGTTTTCTATATACATTTACAACTAATCTAAGTCTACTTTCAAATAACATGATACCACTTCATTGGTAGTACAGGTAGCTTGTAACAGAATATTCCCAATCTCTCCCTGCCTCCTCTTATAAAATTGCTGTGTTTTATTTCACTTGTCTATTTTATATAATTACATAATGCATTGTTACTATTATGGCTTTGAACAAATTTGTATCTATTGAATCAATAAGAACTTTTTAAAAGATTTTATTTTACCTTCATTTATTCCATCTCCAATGTTTCCCTTTTATTTTAAAAATATAGACCCAAGTTTCTGTTCTATCATTTTCCTTCCCTTGAAGAACTTCTTTTAACATTTCTTGTGGGGGGATGAATTCATTCAGTTTTTGTTCATCTGAAAAATTCTTTATATTCTCTTTTGAAAAATTTTTTTTGGATATAGAATTTTACATTTGTGGGTTTTTTTTCCTTTTTTTTATTGGAGTAAAATTGCTTTATAATGTTGTGTTAGTTTCTGCTGTACAATGAAGTGAATCAGCTATATGTATACCTATATCCCCTCCATCTTGGACCTCCCTTCCCCCTTCCCCCCAATCTAGGTCATCACAGAACACCGAGCTGAGCTCCCTGTGCTATACAGTAGGTTCCCACTAGCTATCTTTTTACACATGGTAGTGTATTTATGTCAAACCTAATCTCCCAATTAGCCCCACCCTCCCCTTCCCCACCGTGTCCACATGTCTGTTCTCAATATCATTCTTGCCCTACAAATAGGTTCATTTTTTTAGATATAGAATTTTATATTTGTGGGGGGGGTTTTCATTCAATAGTTTGAATATTATGGTATGCCTGGGTGCAGATTCTTTGTTATTTATCCTGCTTTGTGTTCTCTGAGCTTCTTAGATCTGTGGTTTGGTGGCCATCATCAACTCTGGAAGGCTTTTAGTGATTATTACTTCAAATATTTATTCTGCTCCATTCTTTCTTTTTTCTCTTACTGGTATTCCATTTTGCATACATGTGTTACACCTTTTGAAATTGTCCCAAAGTTCTCAAAGTTCTTTCTTGGATATACTGTTCTTTTTTCCCTTTTTTTTTTTTTTTTTTTTTGCATTTCAATTTGGGAAGGTTCTGCTGACATAGTTTCAAGCTTACTGATTCTTTCCTTGGTTGTTTTCATCCAGTCTATTCATCAATCGATCAAAGGCATTTTTCATTTTGTTAACAGTTTGTGTGTATGTTTATTTCTATCATTTTCTTTTAATTTTCTTAGAGCTTTCACCTCTTAACTATCCATCTATTCTTTCATATTTTACTTCTTTTCATTAGATTTCCTAACAAATTAATCAAAATTATCTTAAATTTCCTCTCTAATAAGTCCAAAATATGTGACATATGTGAGTTTTGTTCCGATATTTGCTTTGCTTCACATTCTGTTTTATCCTGCCTTTAACATGCCTTATAATGTTATTTTTCTTGATACCTGAACATGATAGGTTAATAAAAACTGATATAAATTTGCCTTTACTCTGAGGTATTATATTAATCTGGCTAGAAGTGTTTAATGCTTATTGTAGGTGTAGGTGCCAGGGGCTTCAAATTCCTCTAGTTTTCTTGTTTTTGTCTCTGCTGTTGTCTGAGTTTCTCTAAGAACTTCTTAAGTAGAGTCTGAGTCTTGCAGCTCTTTTAGCTGTAATCCACTGTTAACTTATTGGAGCCCTGTTGACATAGTGGTAAGACAGGCAGGGAAGTGTTCTATAAGCTTATGATTCAATCTCAAGTGTTTTTTTTTTTTTTTTTTTTTTTAGTGGTCCTCAGTCTCTTGGCAGTAACTTTAATGTAATTTATTTTAAGTGAGACAGGAAGGTTAGAGGGGGCTGGAATTGGATAATCGCCCTTCCACCTAAGTGAGATAAAGTCTTTTTCTGTGGAGAGTAGATCTTTGTTATAGAGAATATTCTGGGCATATTTCAAAATGGTTACTTTTCCCCTCTCCCTGCCTAGGCAATGAGGTGATTTTTCTTGGCTCCTTATGATAAGAACCTGATGAGGTACCTGGAGGTAAAATTCACAAAAGTGTGGAAACCCTCTAAGACTGTGGCCCCCAGAAGCTTCTTGCTCTCAAGCTACTGTATACTCATTCTCTAGAAATTAATCAAAATTACTATTTATGAGATTCTACCAGTTTATGCTTCCAGAAACTTTTGTTCCTCGCAAATTTATCTGCACTCTTTTTCTCTGTATTCACCTGTATTTCTAGATTTCAGGGAACAATTTTCCCCATGACTTCAATTCTCTCTTGGGTTCAAAAAAAGTCTTTGAATTTAAGTTTGTTCAGCTTTTTCCTTATTGTAAATTTTGTTGACTTCCAATCTCTTTACATGTTGAGGCTAAAACTAGAAGTCCCTGAAGCATCATTATTACATCATGTGCTCCTAGAGCTGGCAGCTGAAGTGGCAGCATCCTGACATGGTGACTCGGCAAGAGTGATGTGATGGTTAATTTTATGTACGAAACACACCGGGCCATAGGATGCCCAGATGTTTGGTCAAACATTGTACTAGGTGTTTCTGCAAAGTGTATTTGGATGAGATTATCATTTTAATCAGTAAAATAGGGTACAGTAGAGTGCAGCAGACTGCCCTCTGTAGTGTGGGTGGACCACATCCAGTCAGTTGAAGGCCTTAACATAAAAAGACCAATCTGCCCCAGAGTAAGAGAGAATTCTACAGTATATTGCCTTAAGACTTCAGTTGAGCCATCAGTTATCCTGGATCTCCAGTCTGCCAGCCTCAGGACCAGAACAGCAACATCAGCTCTGCTGGGTCTTGAGCCTACCAGTCCACACTGCAGATTTGGATTCTAATCACCACAATAATGAGAGCCAATTCCTTATAATAAAACTTTTTCAATCTATACACACGTTTATTGGTTGTGTTTCTCTGGATAACTCTAATATGGATTTTGGTACTGATAGCAGTTCTAGAGGAACAGACTTTTAAGTATGAATTTTCAATTCATCAAGATGATATGACAATTATAAGCATAATATGTGTCAAACAACAGCGTCCCAAAATGTATGAAACAAACATTTACAGAATTAAAGGAAGAAATAGACAATTGTACTAGTTTTCTATGGCTGCTGTAACAAATTACCACAAACTGGGTGGCTAAAACAACATACATTTAATTTTTCACAGTTGTGGCACCCAGAAGTCTGAAATCAAGGTGTCAGCAGGGCAATGCTTCCTCTAAAGCCTCTAGAAAAGAATACTTTCTTGCCCCTTGTAGCTTCTGGTAGTTGCCAGCAATCCTTGGCATTCTTTGTTTTGTGACACTAGGACTCCATTCTCTGCCTCTGTCTTCACATATAATTTTTTCCTGTGTATGTGTGTGTCTTCAAATCTCTCTCCTAATAAGGATGCTAGTCATTGGAAGTAGGGTCTACCCTAATCCAGTTTGACCTAATCTTAGCTTGATTACATCAGCAAAGACCCTACTTCTAAATAAGGTCTAGTCATGGTACAGCATATCTTCTGGGGGAGACACAATTCAATCAACAACAACTGCAGTAATAGATATGTTAAAAATATGTTAGATGCATGCTACAGACAAGATGTGCACATATCAACAAGGATACTGTAAGGACACATATCGGAGGGAAAAAGTGAGAAGCTGAATGGGATATATAGCAACATCCCATTTATGTGATTTAAAATATATGCACACAAAATAGGTTTACATGTTTTACAATAGCACATACAAGGGAGTAATTAAAACGGGGCCTGCAGTAGGCAGATGGAATGGAGTAGGGGATGGGGATAAAGGGTATAAAACAAAAGAGATGCTGTTCTCTAAGGGTACTGATGTGAGCTATATGATATTTTTGCACTTGAGGTCCAAAAAAGAATTAATAAACACATGAACACAGGAAAATAATAACAAATACACATTTAACACTTACTGTGTTTCAGGCACAGTGTTAGCTCTGGCAGCCATATATATACATACATACATATATATGTTTAAATATGTATATGTATAAAAATGTTCAACTAATTAAACAGAAAACCACTCTCACCACTCTTAACAACTTTACTTCTCACTTGATCGCTTAAATGGCATTTTAGAATGTTGTATTATTAATCAATATAAATTTATAGAAATGTTAACAGTTGAGGAGATTCAATGAAATATTTAAAGCACATCTCTAAAAGTCTCTTTAGGGAGAATATCTGATAGTGGTTTGTTCTGTATTTGTCACTTTCTTAAAGTAGTATGTAATGTAATATCGGAGGGAACAGTTCTGAATATTGAGTCTTCCTTTTGTTCTGAAAATTAATGAATTGTTCCTCATTTAAATCTCATGCTATAGATTGACTCCCTTCTCAGATTCCCTTGTACATGGATTGTGTTTGTTCTTGATGCTATATTCTCAATGCTGAAAGCTTTATATAATGCCTGATACCCTGGGGTCATTAAATGAATGATAACAGAAAGGACTCACTTAGATGCCAAAGGTACCTTAGGTGATAGAGATTGCAGCTTCCCCAGCCCTAATGGGTTCGAAGGCACAAAATAAAGAATCACAAGGTCATCAAGAGAGAAAAAGTAGGTGTGGATTTTCCTCACTCCCATTTGATTTCCTTGGAGAAGAGAAGGCTTATAGAAGACCTGACACTTTATATCTGTCCCCAGAGACATACAAGAGCTTCTGTTCTGTTCTCAAAGTGCACTGTGGATAATATGAAAGTGTGTTTCTGGGGAGATTTCCCAGTGGTTACAACTTTCTCAGATGACCTGGTGCCATATTAATAAAATGTTAAACCCACAAACTCCCCACAAGTCAATAAATAATGCAGGCTGAAATCATTAAATATTATGCTTCTGAAGGCCATTTCATTGAAATTCACTGATTCAACACTTTTCCAAGGAAGTTTTGCCTCATTCAGCATTCTTACTATGAAGTTGGCCAGCCTGAATATCAAGGTCCTTAAAGGCCCTTCCTGCTGCTGTCACCCTTTGGCTGCACACAAACGATGGGGATATAAAAATGGTTCTCAGAAAACTGCAATTACATCGCGTCTCCAAAGTCTGGTTCATTTCTTCTCAGTTTCCAAGTCTGTGGAAGGGAATCAGATATGCTCACTCTGCCTCTCTAGCAGATTGTGCTCCTTTCCACCACCAGCATAAAGTTCAAAGCACAAATTGAAAAGCCTTGAAAAGGGTGACTCAACGTCTTTCTCCTCTGTTAAAAATCTCTTAGAGTATTTTGTTTGGAAGACTTAGTTTCTTAATTGTATCTGTGCTCTTATTCTGGAATTTCCAGAGCCAATTCTTCAGAAATTATGTGCTATTAATACATCTACTAACAAAAAGGGTAAAAAGTCTGCAACCCTGTTGCTGAAATTCAGCTGCTGTTCAACAGTGCCAAATAGAAACGCAGAGACAGAGTTTTGAGTGAAGTAGAAAAGAATAGCTTTATTGCTTTGCCAGGCAAAGGGGGCTACAGGGGGCTAATGTCCTCAAGACTGTGTGACCCACCCTGGAGGGGGTAGTGAGGCATCTTACAGTGTTCAAGGAGCTGGGCGTGGTCAGCTTGTGGACATTCTTCTGATTGGTTGGTGGTGAGGTAATCCAGAGTCAGTATCATCAACCTTCTGGCTCCAGTTTGTCTGAGGTCTACATGCTTGTCAGCAGCATACGGTTTACTTCTTCCACCTGGTGGGGGCTTCAGTATCTGCAAAACAGCTCAAAGGACATGGCTCAGAATATTATCTGTAGTCCTTGAGGAGGAATTAAAGGTCCTTGACTTTGTTTAATGGCTAAAGTATTATTATTTTGTTTTGCTTGACTGTATTCCTTTCTTTCTGCATTTTCTCACTTCTCTGATTAAATTTATTCTTTGACTAAAGTTTTTCTACAGACAAAAGGCAGGAAGAGGTGGGGGTCTATTCTGGGAAGGCCTCATAGGGTCCTGCTCGGTTACAACCCTTTGCAAGTTCTTTTCCATAAGGAGGTAGGCGGGCGGCCGCAGATGGAGGGATTGCTGGGAGAGGAGAGAAGACAAACCCGATTGCACCCTCATGGCTATTGCTGATGGAAAACAAAGGAAGCTTTGGGAAAATCACTTTG
Organism: Stenella coeruleoalba; assembly: GCF_951394435.1. Lineage (NCBI taxonomy): Eukaryota > Metazoa > Chordata > Mammalia > Artiodactyla > Delphinidae > Stenella > Stenella coeruleoalba. Next base: position 129,282,792 of record NC_137147.1, read on the forward strand.
ACTTTTCACTTTCAAATTCCCACAACATCACGTGTCTTTCAGGTGCTGTGTGTCCATAGGCACAGAGATGCCTTGGCATCTGTCCTTGGCTCATGAGCAAAAAGAGAGTTCCAGGGCAGGTTTGTATATTCCAGGCAAGTTTGATTCCCCATAAATCTGTATGTTGGTCTTTGCACTCCCTTCTTTCCACTCCAGCAGTCAATGTTGATTTATAAGCATCCTTCTGAATGCACTTCTGGTGTCAAGGAAAGACCCAAGAACATCACAGTTAAAAACCAAATGGGGGTCTAAGTAAAACCTGAACCTTTCTTTGTCATGAGCTTTATGGCAGATCCCTTCACCTTCACCTTCTTAACTCTATACTTCCTCACCCCTAAAATGGGGCCAGTGATGCCTACCATACATGGATGCTGTCAAAGGAGATAATGGGTATATGCAAATAATTGAAAACATCAGGGAAAAAATAATCTACATCTACTATGCCTTTCACTCACCTTTCAGTATGTCATACATTTCTTACAACTTTAGTTAGGCATGCTACAAGGGATAAGACTTCCTGCAAGCCAATTCAAAGGGTGACTTTTGGTAAGAAATTTTATAGAAAATAATGGCTAAATGGTTGAAGGTGTGGATGCAAGGAACAGCACACCTGCTGAAGGCAGAGTGGAGTCTTTGTCCAGTCCTAGGAACCCAGTCAGAGTTGTCAATCCCTCTCAAAGCTGATGCTCAGCAGAGCAGGTGTGCAGCTAATGTCTAGAAGAATTCTTTTTTTTTAAATTTTATTGAAGCATAGTTGATTTACAATGTAGTGTTAATTTCTGCTGTACAGCCTAGTGATTCAGTTATACATATATAAGTTATTTTTCATACTCTTTTCCATTATGGTTTATCACAGGATATCGAATACAGTTCCCTGTGCTATACAGTAGGACCTTGTTGTTCATCCATTCTATATACACCAGTTTGCATCCACTAATTCCAATCTCCCACTCCATCCCTCCCCCACCCTCCCTCCCCCTTGGAAACCACAAGTCTGTTCTCTATATCTGTGAGTCTGTTTCTGTTTTTGTAGATAGGTTCATTTATGTCATATTTTGGAAGAATTCTTAGTCCATTAAAATCCTTTGTAAAAATGCTAATTTCTTCCTAGGATAAGATTTATGCATTATGTCACACAAAAAGTTCTGTTCCAGATCAGGACTAGAGCAAGATTTTTTTTTAAAATAAATGTTTGCAAAGAACATAAGTCTCTGTTAGTAATCGGCTAAAAAGAAAGCTGCACTAGCCTTTTAATTTGTGTTTGCTCTTTTGAGTCTTGTTGACTGAAAAACCTGTACAACCGGAAAGTTGAGAATCATGTTTTATTCGAGGACAGTACTGAGGACAACAGCCCAGGAAGGCAGCCTCTCAGACAGCTCTGAGGAACTGTTACAGAGAGGTCAGGGAGGAGCCATAAAGAAGTTTTTGCTGAGGGCTTCCCTGGTGGCGCAGTGGTTGAGAGTCTGCCTGCTGATGCAGGAGACATGGGTTTGTGCCCCAGTCTGGGAAGATCCCACATGCCGCGGAGCGGCTGGGCCCGTGAGCCATGGCCGCTGAACCTGCGCGTCCGGAGCCTGTGCTCCACAACGGGAGAGGCCACAACAGTGATAGGTCCGCGAACCACAAAAAAAAACAAAAAATGTTTTTGCTGAAAAAAAAAAATCATGTAGTCTAATATCAAAAAGATTACTGTTAATCACAAGAAAACCTCAGACATCTCAAGTTAATGATTTTAGTGCTTTTCTACGTATGACAAGATGCAAGTTTCTGGCCTCATTGAAATTATTCCTTTGATATGCATCTTAACTATCTAGGGCCAGTATCCTGTTTTTCTCCATCCTGAATTCTCAGGGTGCACCTTAGGGGGCAGCTGCGGTAGCTGATAACTCCATGGCCATAGTGCTATTTGTTTACTGACATTCTTTGTCCACAGTGTGAAGGAAGCCATATTGCCTGAGTGTCATTTTATGGACACCACTTGGCATGCTTCAATCTAGGAAGAATCAAGTGAATCCAGGAGCTCAGTGTGCTAATTTGTAGCATAGGGCAGAACCTCCCATAGTCCTGGATGGGATGGCAAGCCTTGGCAAGGTTCACCCACCTCCCTCCCCACATGAAGCCCCTGCCTTTTGGTTCTCTGAGCCTAATTGAAGATGGAACTGGCCATTTCTAGCTAAAGGTCAAATTATCCTAGGCATAATTTGAAGTAAGAGAATAATTTTCATTGCTGAGTGCATCTTTTCATATTTCTTTTTTTCTCTTCTCTTGGGGTCTGTGAGAGGTAAATTTTGGTGAGTGAAAAAAAACTAAACATTTACTAATTTGAAATAATGGCTTCTGTTATCCTTATGCTAGTTCTGTGGTACCTGTCCCTTAATAAGATCATCATTTAAGAGTAAAGTTGCAGATCATGGCTGGGTTCACAGGGGCCACTGAACTCACCCTATAAAGTAAGAAGCAGAATCATAAAAATTATCCAGAGGATAAAAGGTACATCATACAATCAAGTCCCTAGACACTGTGATCCCCAGGCTAGCTGGAGATCAGCAACAAAAATAGTACAAGTCCCCACCTGCCCCAATGAGGGGGTATGAAAAGTCACTGCATCAGGAAGCACTGCTCTGACCTTTTCCATGCCTTGTGGTCACTCCTCACTGGCTGATGAGTTCTGAGTTCTTGAGCCCCAGACTAAGAGCCACAGCCAGCCCCAGGCCTGAAGGGTGTCAATGACTCATCCTTATCCTCAAGGAGTTCCTACTCTTGGCCTTCGAGAGAGAAGACCCCAGGGAACAATCATCTGATCACAATGGGGAAACATTTTAGTAGTTGTCATTAAATATTCATGTTTCTTTTGCTATAGATTTAATCTCTCTGACCCTCAGTTCTTTGTTTTTTTATTGTTGTCTTCTGTTACAATGAGTAGGTAGTCCTAAAGCTGTGGATCTCAAACTATGTCTCTAAGGCATCTGAATGCTGTTTCCAGGTGAAAATTAACCCAGTATATACACACACATTTACGTATACACATGTATATTCATATAAATGCACACATACACGTGCATATCATGTACATTTCATATGTAAGTACATGTAGCCATATACACACATATCCTATATGTATGCACATGTGCATATCATATCACATACACACATGTACATATACACAGACACATGCATATACATATACAAAAGTGCAGCTGTGGTTGTTGAAGCTCGGTCTCTGACCCCCTGCCTCCCAGTCTGGCCTTCATGGTGACACCTGGGCACCATCACAAAACTCTTGGGCACCACCCAGCTCTGCTTTAAAGCCACTAGGTTTTATGATTCCAAGTCAAAGGCCTGGGGACTTCCCTGGTGGTCCAGTGGTAAAGAATCTGCCTTACAGTGAAGAGGATGTGGGTTAGATCCCTGGTCATGGAACTAAGATCCCACACGCAGAGAGGTAACTAAGCCCTCACGCCACAACTACTGAGCTCTAATGTCTCCACTAGAGCCTATGTGCCACAAACTACAGAGCCCATGCGCTCTGGAACACGCTCGCCACAACTAAAGAGCACACGTGCTCTGGAACCCGCGTGCCACAACTACAGAGACCACATGCCGCAATAAAGAGCCCTGTGCGCCACAACAAAAGATCCCACGTGCCGCAACCAAGACCCAACACAGCCATAAATAAATAAATAAATAAATCTTAAAAAAAACAAAGTCAAAGACCTGTTCCCACCAACCAGCTTGCTGGCAAATCTGAAAATGTGGACGTTTACATGAATCAGTGCTGCCTGAGGCCAAATTCTCTTGAAGGAAATGGGACAATACTTCAAGTTGGTGGGATTAAATTTGTCAAAAAGCAAACTTCCTTTAAGAACCAGTGAGTGAATTCAATGAGTTCAGTGATTCTGGAGCTTGGACATCCTACACCCTTAGTTAGGACCCTTGGACCTCCCAAAATATCTTCGGTGTGGATGGTCTCTGTTTAAAGCTCTTTCTGTCACAAATGAATTAGAGTTTTCTGTGCTTTGTGACGTTGGGCAAATTGCTTAATCTCCAAAAGCCTCAGTTTCCTTATAAGTAAACTGAAAATAATGATAACACTTATTTCATGAGGTTAGGGTGAGGATTATGAGATGATCCAGGGAGAGTACTCCACACAGTGCTGGGAGGACAGTGAACACTTACTGTATGTCATCATCTTTCCAATTATTGCTCTTGTAATTGTAGAACTAGTGCTGACAACACCAGTAAGAGTAGAGCAGACAACAATAAAAAAAGAGTAAAGATAACTTAGTGACCTATCAACTTTAGCAGGCAAAGGAGACAATAGGAAGAATTTCAAGCCAGGTGGAAGAAATCTTAAGGAATTTGGGAGCATGAGGTAATGAAACTGTCGACTAAAAAAAAATGCGCAACCTAAAAGTTGAGAAATATGTTTTATTTTCCAGACAAAACTGAAGACTTAAGACTGGGACACAGCCTCTCAGGTAACTCCGAGGGACTGCTCCAAAGAGGTAAGGGAGGAGCCAGGACATATAGGAGTTTTTGCAGCAAAGACCAGGTGGTCAGAACATCAAAAGATTACTGTTAATTAAAGAAAAGCAGACATCTCAAGTTAATGAATTTAGTGCTTTTCTATGTATGGGGAGATGCAAGAGTCTGGGCTCACTGAAATCATTCCTTTGATATGCACCTCAGCTCTCTGGGGCCAGTATCCTGTGCTTTCTCATCCTGAGTCTCCTCAGGGTGCACCATTGGGGGTGGCTGCAGTGTCTGATGGTTTGGTGGTGGGCGTCCTCTTCCATCCTGAGTTCCCTCAGGGCTCACCATTCATCTGAGTGGCTGTAATGTGATGGCTTGATGGCTGCAACATTCTTTGTTTACTGATATGGCAGGCAATATCTTTTCATTGACAAAACAAAAGCTCATAAACTGAATGGAGAGGAATTAAACACACATTACACAATACTAGTGAGTTAGAGCCATGTGAGGATGTCACAGGAGGTATGGTACATGAATAGAGCATTTTGGAAATTGGTGGGTTTCTAGGTAAGTGGAAGGTAGTATTGGGGGAGGAAAGATGTGGCTAGGATCAAAGCTGTGATGATCACAGAATTCATGGGACTGGAGGAGTTCATGCAATGGGAGGAAGACAGCTTGTAATTGAGATCAGTGAGAAGATGAAAGGAGCTCACGGGAGCTTCTTTATGGGGAATGTATGGAGGGCTGTGAAGAGGTGGGACTGGTTCTGTCCTTCTGAAAGAATGTGGACCCCATTCTGAGTGAGTTGAGAACTCTGCCACTGAGTTTGGGACTGAGTGAGTGGGGGCAGTGGTCTCACCCGGCATCTGCTATGAGAGGGCAAGCAAGTGACTCAATGGAAATGGCAGAGATTCTCTCTTTAGGTCCCTGTTGGGTGGGCACCTTCTGGTAAAATTGATGGTAATTCATGTCACCTTCACACTGAACATATGCCACATTCTCATACTAAACACTAACACACTTCCATCCAAAAGTTTAAATGGACACACAAACACACATGCCCCTAAGGAAGAGGTGACCCAAACTTTAATTCCTGAAGGGTCTGAGTCCTTAGCTGTCTTGCCTTTATGGAATTGCTATTGTCATTTCTTTTCATTTCCAAGGGCTGCTGGAACAAATTACCACAAACCAGGTGGCTTAAAAACAACAAAAAATTATTTTGTCACAGTTCTGGAGGCCAGAAGTCTGAAATCAATGCATCAGCAGGGTCTGTTTCTTCTGGAAGTTCTGAGGGAGAATCCATCTCATGCCGCTTTCCTGGTGTTGCCAGGGCTGCTCCAGGTCTTTGCTCAACACCCTCCAACACCTACCTTTAGCAAGAGTTAACATAATATTTTTTTTAAGTTTTTAATTTTATATTGGACTATAGTTGATTAACAATGTTGTATTAGTTTCAAGTGTACAGCAAAGTGATTCAATTATACATATACATGTATCTATCCTTTTTCAAATTCTCTTCCCATTTAGGTTGTTACATAATATTGAGCAGAGTTCCCTGTGCTATACAATAGGTCCTTGCTGGTTATCCATTTTAAATAGAGCAGTGTGTACATGTCAATCCCAAACTCCCTAACTATCCCTCCCTCCCCAGTAACCATAAGTTCGTTCTCTAAGTCTGTGAGTCTGTTTCTGTTTTGTAAATAAGGTCATTTGTATCATTTTTTAGATTCCACATATAAGCAATATGATATCATAAGATATTTGTTTTTCTCTGTCTGACTTACTTCACTTAGTATGATAATCTCTAGGTCCATTCATGTTGCTGCAAATGGCATTATTTTGTTTTTTTTATGGCTGAGTAATATTCCATTATATATATGTATCACATATTCTTTATCCAATCATCTGTAGATAGACATTTATGTTGCTTCCTTGTCTTGGCTATTGTCAATAGTACTGCTATGAACGTTGTGGTGCATGTATCCTTTCAGACCATGTTTTTCTCCAAGTATATGTCCAGGAGAGGGATTGCAGGATCATATGGTAGCTCTATTTTTAGTTTTTTAAGGAACCTCCATATTGTTTCTCCACAGTGGCTGTACCAATTTGCATTCCCACCAACAGTGTAGGATAGCTCCCTTCTATCCACACCCTCTCCAGTATTTATTGTTTGTGGATTTTTTGATGATAACCATTCTGACTGGTGTGAAGTGATATCTCATTGCAGTTTTGATTTCCATTTCTCTAATAATTAGTGATGTTGAGGATCTTTTCATGTGCATCTTGGCCATCTGTATGTCTTCTTTGGAGAAATGTCTATTTAGGCCTTCTGCCCATCTTTTGATTGGGTTGTCTGTTTTTATGATATAAGCCACATGAGCTTAGTTCTCTGGCCAGGCATCAAACCCATGCCCCTTGCAGTGGAAGCGCAGAGCTCTAACCACTGGACACCAAGGAATTCCGTAAGAGTTAACATAATCTTTAAGTTAAAGGGTTCAGAGATAGAGGAGCTTCAAGATGGCCGAAGAGTAAGACATGGAGATCACCTTTCTCCCCACAAGTACATCAGAAATACATCTACACATGGAAAAACTCCTACAGAACACCTACTGAAAGTTGGCAGAAGACTTCAGACCTCCCAAAAGGCAAGAAACTCCCCACATACCTGGGTAGGGCAAAAGAAAAAAGAAAAAAGAGAGACAAAAGAATAGGGACGGGACCTGCACCTCTGGGAGGGAGCTGTGAAGGAGAAAAGGTTTCCACACACTAGGAAGCCCCTTCGCGGGCGTAGACTGCGGGTGGCGGAGGGGGGCAGCTTCGGAGCCACGGAGGAGAGCGCAGCAACAGAGGGCAAAGTGGACAGATTCCCGCACAGAGGATCGGTGCTGACCAGCACTCACCTGCCCGAGAGGCTTGTCTGCTCACCCGCCAGGGCGTGTCTGCTCACCTGCCGGGGCGGGTGGGTTGGGAGCTGAGGCTCGGGCTTCGGGCTTCGGAGGTCAGATCCCAGGGAGAGGACTGGGGTTAGCTGCATGAACACAGCCTGAAGGGCTGTGCACCACAGCTAGCCAGGAGGGAGTCCGGGAAAAGGTCTGGAACTGCCAAAGAGGCAAGAGACATTTTCTTGCCTCTGTTTCACAGTGCGTGAGGAGAGGGGATTAAGAGCGCTGCTTAAAGGAGCTCCAGAGATGGGCACGAGCTGCGGCTATCAGCGTGAACCCCAGAGACGGGCATGAGACGCTAAGGCTGCTGCTGCAGCGACCAAGAAGTCTGTGTGCAAGCACAGGCCCCTCTCCACACCTCCCCTCCTGGGAGCCTGTGCAGCCTGCCACTGCCAGGGTCCCGTGATGCAGGAACAACTTCCCCAGGAGAAGCACGGCGCGCCTAAGGCTGATGCAACGTCCCGCCGGCCTCTGCCACCGCAGGCTCGCCCCGCATCCGTACCCGTCCCTCCCCCGGGCCTGAGTGAGCCAGAGCTCCCGAAACAGCTGCTCCTTTAATCCTGTCCTGTCTGAGGGAAGAACAGATGCCCTCAGGTGACCTACATGCAGAGGCAGGGCCAAATCCAAAGCTGAATCCCAGGAGCTGTGCGAACAAAGATGAGAACGGGAAATCTCTCCCAGCAGCCTCAGTCAGGAGCAGCGGATTAAATCTCCATAATCAATTTGATGTACATGCATCTGTGGAATGCCTGAATGCACAACAAATCATCCCAAATTGAGGAGGTGGACTTTGGGAGCAATGATATATATATATATATATATATATATATATATATATATATATATATTTCCCCCTTTTTCTCTTTTTTGTGAGTGTGTATGCATATGCTTCTGTGTGTGATTTTGTCTGTATAGCTTTGCTTTTACCATTTGTCCTAGGGTTCTGTCTGTCCGTTTTCTCTGGTTTTTTTTTTTTTTTTTTTTTTTAGTATAGTTTTCAGCTCTTGTTATCATTGGTGGATTTGTTTTTTTGGTTTGGTTGCTCTCTATCTTCTTTATTTCATTATTTTAAAAATATTAAAAAATTTTTAACAATTATTTTTTGGTTTTTATTTTAATAACTTTAATTTAATTTTATTTTATTTTATCTTGTTTTCCTTTCTTTCTTTTTTTCTCCCTTTTATTCAGAGCCATGTGGATGACAGGGTCTTGGTGCTCCAGCCAGGCATCAGGGCTGTTGCCTCTGAGATGGGAGAGCCAAGTTCATAACACTGGTCCACCAGAGGCCTCCCAGCTCCACATATCAAATGGTGAAAATCTCCCAGAGATCTCCATCTCAACGCCAACACCCAGCTCCACTCAACGACCAGCAACCTAAACTGCTGGACACCCTATGCTAAACAACTAGCAAGACAGGAACATAACCCACCTATTAGCAGAAAGGCTGCCTAAAATCATAATAAGGCCACAGAAACCCCAAAACACACCACCAGATGTGGACCTGCCCACCAGAAAGACAAGATCCAGCTTCATCCACCAGAACACAGGCACTAGTCCCCTCCACCAGGAAGCCTACACAACCCACTGAACCAACTTTAGCCACTGGGGGCAGACACCAAAAACAACAGAAACTACGAACATGCAGGCTGTGAAAAGGAGACCCGTAACACAGTAAGTTAAGCAAAATGAGAAGACAGAGAAACACACAGCAGATGAAGGAGCAAGGTAAAAACTCACCACACCTAACAAATGAGGAGGAAATAGGCAGTCTACCTGAAAAAGAATTGAGAATAATGACAGTAAAGATGATCCAAAATCGTGGAAATAGAATGGAGAAAATACAAGAAATGTTTCACAAGGACCTAGAAGAAATAAAGAGCAAAGAAACAGTGACAAATAACACAATAAATGAAATTTAAAATTTTCTAGAAGGGATCAGTAGCAAAATAACTGAGGCAGAAGAACGGATAAGTGACCTGCAAGATAAAATAGTGGAAATAACTATTGCACAGCAGAATAAAGAAAAAAGAATGAAAAGAATTGAGAATAGTCTCAGAGACCTCTGGGACAACATTAAAAGCACCAACATTCAAATTATATGGGTCCCAGAAGAAGACAAGAAAAAGAAAAAGACTGAGAAAATATTTGAAGAGATTATAGTTGAACACTTCCCTAATATGGGAAAGGAAATAGGTAATCAAGTCCAGGAAGAACAGAGAGTCCCATACAGGATAAATCGAGGGAGAAACATGCCAAGACACATATTAATCAAACTATCAAAAATTAAATACAAAGAACAAATATTAAAAGCAGCAAGGGAAAAACAACAAATAACACACAAGGGAATCCCCATAAGGTTAACAGCTGATCTATCAGCAGAAACTCTGCAAGCCAGAAGGGAGTGGCATGACATATTTAAAGTGATGAAGGAGAAAAACCTACAACCAAGATTACTGTACCCAGCAAGGATTTCATTCAGATTTGACAGAGAAATTAAAAGCTTTACAGACAAGCAAAATCTAAGAGAATTCAGCACCACCAAACCAGCTTTACAACAAATGCTAAAGGAACTTCTCTAGGCAGGAAACACAGAGAAGGAAAAGACCTACAATAATAAGCCCAAAACAATTAAGAAAATGGCAAAAGGAACATACATATCGATAATTATCTTAAATGTAAATGGATTAAATGCTCCCACCAAAAGACACAGAGTGGCTGAATGGATACAAAAACAAGACCCATATATATGCTGTCTACAAGAGACCCACTTCAGACCTAGGGACACATACACACTGAAAGAGGTGATGGAAAAAGATATTCCATGCAAATGGAACACAAAGGAAAGCTGGAGTAGCAATTCTCAAATCAGACAAAATAGACTTGAAAACAAAGACTATTAAAAGAGATAAAGAAGGACACTACATAATGATCAAGGGATCATTCCAAGAAGAAGATATAAGAATTATAAATATTTATGCACCCAACATAGGAGCACCTCAATACATAAGGCAAATACTAACAGCCATAAAAGGGAAAATCAACAGTAACACAATCATAGTAGTGAACTTTAACACCCCACATTAACCAAAGGACAGATCATCCAAAATGAAAAATAAATAAGGAAACACGAGCATTAAATGATACATTAAGCAAGATGAAGTTAATTGATATTTATAGGACATTCCATCCAAAAACAACAGAATACATTTTCTTCTCAAGTGCTCATGGAACATTCTCCAGGAGAGATCATAGCTTGGGTCACAAATCAAGCCTTCGTAAATTTAAGAAAATTGAAATTGTATCAAGCATCTTTTCCGAACACAACGCTATGAGACTAGATATCAATTACAGGAAAAAAGTCTGTAAAAAATACAAACACATGGAGCCTAAACAATACACTACTTAATAACCAAGAGATCAGTGAAGAAATCAAAAAGGACATCAAATAATACTTAGAAAAATATGATGATGAAAACGCTATGACCCAAAACCTATGGAGTGCAGCAAAACAGTTCTAAGATGGAAGTTTATAGCAATACAATCCTACCTTAAGAAACAAGAAACATCTTAAATAAACAAGCTAACCTTACACCTAAAGCAACTAGAGAAAGAAAAAAAAAACTCCAAAGTTAGCAGAAGGAAAGAAATCATAAAGATCAGATCAGAAATAGATGAAAGAGAAATGAAGGAAACGATAGCAAAGATCAATAAAACGAAAAGCTGGTTCTTTGAGAAGATAAACAAAATTGATAAACCATTAGCCAGACTCAACAAGAAAAAAAGGAAGAAGACTGAAATCAATAGAATTAGAAATGAAAAAGGAGAAGTAACAACTGACACCGCAGAAATACAAAAGATCATGAGAGATTACTACAAGCAACTATATGCCAATAAAATGGACAACCTGGAAGAAACGGACAAATTCTTAGAAAAACACAACCTTCTGAAACTGAACCAGGAAGAAATAGAAAATATGAAAAGACCAATCGCAAGCACTGAAATTGAAACTGTGATTAAAAATCTTCCAGAAAACAAAAGCCCAGGACCAGATGGTTTCCCAGGCAAATTCTATAAAACATTTAGAGAAGAGCTAACACCTATCCTTCTCAAACTCTTCCAAAATATTGCAGAGGGAGGAACACTCCCAAATTCATTCTACGAGGCCACCATTACCCTGATACCAAAACCAGACAAAGATGTCACAGAAAAAGAAAACTACAGGCCAATATCACTGATAAACATAGATGCAAAAATCCTCAACAAAATACTAGCAAAAAGAATCCAACAGCACATTAAAAGGATCATACACTGTGATCAAGTGGGGTTTATTCCAGGAATGCAAGGATTCTTCAATATATGCAAATCAATGTGATACACCATATTAACAAATTGAAGGAGAATAACCATATGATCATCTCAATAGATGGAGATAAAGCTTTTGACAAAATTCAACACCCATTTATGATAAAAAGCCTGCAGAAAGTAGGCATAGTGGGAACTTTCCTCAACATAATAAAAGCCATATATGACAAACCCTCAGCCAACATTGTCCTCAATGGTGAAAAACTGAAAGCATTTCCACTAAGATCAGGAAAAAGACAAGGTTGCCCACTCTCACAACTCTTATTCAACATAGTTTAGGAAGTTTTAGCCACAGCAATCAGAGAAGAAAAAGAAATAAAAGGAATCCAAATCAGAAGAGAAGAAGCAAAGCTGTCATTGTTTGCAGATGACATGATACTATACATAGAGAATCCTAAAATGCTACCAGAAAACTACTAGAGTTAATCAATGAATTTGGAAATGTAGCAGGATACAAAATTAATGCACAGAAATCTTTTGCATTCCTATACACTAATGATGAAAAATCTGAAAGAGAAATTAAGAAAACACTTCCATTTACCATTGCAAAAAAAGAATAAAATATCCAGGTATAAACCTACCTAAGGAGACAAAAGACCTGTATGCAGAAAATTATAAGACACTGATGAAAGAAATTAAAGATGATACAAATAGATGGAGAGATATACCATGTTCTTGGATTGGAAGAATCAACATTGTGAAAATGACTCTACTACCCAAAGCAATCTACAGATTGAATGCCATCCCTATCAAACTACCACTGGCATTTTTCACAGAACTAGAACAAAAAAATTCACAATTTGTATGGAAACACAAAAGACCCCGAATAGCCAAAGCAATCTTGAGAAAGAAAATGGGAACTGGAGGAATCAGGCTCCTGGACTTCACACTATACTACAAAGCTACAGTAATCAAGACAGTATGGCACTGGCACAAGAACAGAAATATAGATCAATGGAACTGGATAGAAAGCCCAGAGATACACCCATGCACTTATGGTCACCTTATCTTTAACAAAGAATGCAAGAATATACAATGGAGAAAAGACAGCCTCTTCAATAACTGCTGCTGGGAAAATTGGACAGCTACATGTAAAAGAATGAAATTAGAATACTCCCTAACACCATACACAAAAATAAACTCATAATGGATTAAAGATCTAAATGTAAGGCCAGGCACTATTAAACTCTTAGAGGAAAACATAGCCAGAACACTCTATGACATAAATCACAGTAAGATTCTTTTTGACCCAACTCCTAGAGAAATGGAAATGGAAACAAAAATAAACTAATGGAACGTAATGAAACTTAAAAGCTTTTGCACAAAAAAGGAAACCATAAACACGACGAAAAGACAACCCTCAGAATGGGAGAGAAAATTTGCAAATGAAGCAACTGACAAAGGATTAATCTCCAAAATTTACCAGCAGCTCATGCAGCTCAATATCCAAAAAACAAACAACCCAATCCAAAAATGGGCAGAAGACCTAAATAGACATTTCTCCAAAGAAGATATACAGATTGCCAACAAACACATGAAAGAATGTTCAACATCATTAATCATTAGAGAAATGCAAATCAAAACTACAATGGGATATCAGCTCACACCGGTCAGAATGGCCATCATCAAAAAATCTACAAACAATAAATGCTGGAGAGGGTGTGGAGAAAAGGGAACCCTCATACACTGTTGGTGGGAATGTAAATTGATACATCCGCCGTGGAGAACAGTATGGAGCTTCCTTAAAAAATGTAAAATAGAACTACCATACGACCCAGCAATCCCACTACTGGGCATATACCCTGAGAAAACCATAATTCAAAAAGAGTCATGTACCACAATGTTCATTGCAGCTCTGTTTACAATAGACAGGACATGGAAGCAACCTAAGTGTCCATCAACAGATGAATGGATAAAGAAGATGTGGCACCTATATACAATGGAATATTACTCAGCCATAAAAAGAAAAGAAATTGAGTTATTTGTGGTAAGATGGATGGACCTAAGTCTGTCACACAGAGTGAAGTAAGTCAGAAAGAGAAAAACAAATACCATATGTTAACACATATATATGGAATCTAAAAAAAAAAGGTCATGAAGAACCTAGGGGCAAGATGGGAAAAAAGATGCAGACCTACTAGAGAATGGACTTGAGGATATTGGGAGGGGGAAGGGTAAGCTGGGACAAAGTGAGAGAGTGGTAGTGGACATATATACAGTACCAAATGTAAAATAGCTAGTAAGAAGCAGTCGTATAGCACAGAGAGATCAGCCCAGTGCCATGTGACCAGCTAGAAGGGTGTGATAGGGAAGCTGGGAGGGAGGGAGGTGCAAGAGGCAAGAGATATGGGGATATACGTGCATGTATAACTGATTCATTTTGTTATAAAGCAGAAAGTAATGCACCATTGTAAAGCAATTATACTCCAATAAAAATGTTAAAAAATAAAAAGACAATAGAACTTCTCTATCTAAAATAAATCCCATTTCTGAGAAAACTAAAAAAAGCATCCAGAGATAAAAAAGGAAGCTACAAACAAACAAACAAAAACCCAGATGGCACCATCCTGGTCTAAGATGGCAACGGATTGGACCTCCAACAGACCCTGAGTCTCATTATACATTGATTTTACCATATGAGTATATTAAATGACACACCAACCAATGGCTATGACTGAACATTTAGGACAAAAAGAGGATGAAAAGGGAGTGACCCTCCCACTCCCTCAAATGTTCCTTTCCCAGTAGACTAATGCATATGCTTTTCCATCATTAGCCTCACTCCTCCTCCGTTTGTCTCTACTGTTTAAAATTAGCTTCAGTTTTGTTATTCACCTATTCAAACCCAAATGGGAAAAGAGCCCTCCCCCACCAAGGTAGAGGACCTCAGCCAAGCTAGGATCCATAGGTATTAATTCGGTAACACTATCTTCTGGTGGTGGCTGTAAACCTTGTCATTACTTGCTTTGTTCCTACATAACTCCAATCTCTGCCTCTGTCGTCAGGTGGCATTCTTCCTCTGTGTGTTTGTGTCTCTTCTCTACTTCTTATAAGGGCACCTGTCATATTGGAGGTCATATTGATCCCCCACCCTAATCCAATGTGACCTAATCTTAACTTGATTACAACTGCAAGGACCCTATTTCCAAATAAGATCACATTCACAAGTACCAGAGTTTAGGACTTAAACAGATCTTTTGGGGGGACACAATTTAACCCACAAGATTGTCCACTAACATTTCCTATTAGACATAGGAGAGGCATGTGAGAGGCACTCCAGTGCATCTTCCAGGTATGTCCTCCCTACCTCCTTTGTGTAGCAGAAACCCAGTTTCTCTGTAGTAATCAGAATCATTTACCCCAGCCAGTACAGTAACTCTCCTCTTTACAGTGTAATAAAGAGTCCCATGTGACAGGATACAGCCTCGGCTTCCAATCCAATGGACACATCGTTGAGTTCTCTGGCAGAAGTATCCCTCCCCTTAGAACTAGGACCTCCAAACCAGCAAAGCACACAGTTCTAGGGATGGGAAGCAACAATTCTGCAGAAGAGATATTAGGCATACTAGTGAGAAAAAACATTTCCAATTATGCTTCTTTGATTTCTAGACTCATGTATTCTGATGATTGCTTGCTGGTTCAAAGCATATACCACATATAGGGTGCTGCCTCCCAATGGGTACCATAATGGAGTCTTCTCAGGCCATCCTACAAACATATAATGACCACCGCTTCTGGGTAACAGAGAATAGAGTAGGATGTGTTAATTTCATGAGCTTATTACCCTGTTCCTTTGATTGTGAAGTGAATGCCTTGATCAGAAGCAGTATTGTATGAAATAACACCATGGCAAATGTGGCATTCCAGACAAAGTGGAAAACTAAATGTCCTGCTCAAGGTTTTACCCACTTGGAGGATATCCCTTGCCCTGTTCTTTAGGGACTCCCTTGAGTGAGGCTGTTGTGGTCCAGCAGTCCACTTAGAGTTAGTTGGTGCCAGCATCTCAGGCAGAACCATCTGTGAACCAGCCTGTCATAAGGAATTCCCCATGAGGTCATACATGTAAATCGTGGGGAAAGAAGATGGAGAAGCAGAAGATGTGATAGGAGGCTGAGCCACCTGCTCATGAAATATACCTGTGCTTCCCAGACTTGCAAACCTGTTCTCTTACAAACAACTTCTGCACTGTGGCTCCGTGTGTCAGAGCATAGCCAGTTCATGGTGATCAGCTTCAGTCACAGGGTCACTGAATCCCCATTCTGCTACAAAGTTCAGTTGCATAGCAAGAGCTGATTCTTAAAATAATAACTTTGGGGCTTCCCTGGTGGCGCAGTGGTTGAGAGTCAGCCTGCCAATGCAGGGGACACGGGTTCGTGCTCCGGTCCAGGAAGATCCCACATGCAGCAGAGTGGCTGGACCCGTGAGCCATGGCCCCTGAACCTGCGTGTCCGGAGCCTGTGCTCCGCAACGGGAGAGGCCACAGCAGTGAGAGGCCCACGTACCGCAAAAAAATAATAATAATAAATAATAATAATAACTTTGCACCCCAAACCTAGATACTTTCATTGTTATATACAGTATCCTTGTGGGAAACAGACATTTCAATTACCGTGATGCACAAGGCCCAAGACACCTCATCCAGGCCCCACTCAAAATCTGGAGCTTTGAAGATTTTCAGTAAATGGATTGGGGCAGCCCTTTCAAATATGGCATACATTGCCTCCAAAGAGACCCACCCAAAACTGTCTATTTTTGAGCAGTAGGCAATCGAAGAAATAGCAACTTTTCTTTCACTTTGGAAGGAATGTTCCAACATGCTTCAGACCACCTGGCCTTGGAAACCTCCCCACGGTCTGGGCCCTGTAGTTTCATGGGGTTTCTTGCTCACCCTCTGCCACACACGTGTCTCAATACGACATTTAAAGCTCTTGCTGTTCCTGCTCACCAGGTTCAATCATCTTGATATCATGGGTGTAGTGGATGAGCATGGTCTTCTGTAGAATGCAAAGATTTCTGCAAACAGCCCATCACAGAGAGCAGAGACAGTCTTATCAGATACCGGCCAACGTCCAGTTTGGATTTCACCCCAGCAACCAAGCAAGCTGAGAGCTCCCCTAAGGAGCTCCATTAAGCCACTCGGCCTGAATCTCTTGTCAATGAAAATAATCACTAAACAATCAATAAGAAAAACAGAAAAGAGTTTTATTTGAGTCAAACTGAGGACTAGCCCAGAAACCCACTTCCCAGATGACTCTGAGAAACTGCTCCTGAGAAGCAGGGTTTTCAGCACAGTTTTATATCTTGTCAGAACAAAGAACATTAAACAAGTCAGGATTACATTTCTTCAAGGTTTCAAAAAAAAAAAAAAGAACAGCCGAGCATGTAAACAGTGAGTCAGCATGGCCTTGGCACCTGGGAAGGGAGTCTTATCATCAAAGGAGGACCAATATTGATATCCCAGGAAGAGAGACATTTAATCTTTTTATTTTTAACGTGGATATTCTTCACTTCTGGCCAATGTGCCCTTTTCTTTAATAATTAAAGCAGGTGTACAATGTATGTTTGATAGGCTACAAAGAGTCTATTTTAGCTAGCATCAAATTCAAGTTAACTCACGTATAAGCCAGAATGACTTCCCTATATCTCAATTGTGAACATTTCTTTTATCACTCTGGAAGGGCCCTCGCCTGGGTAAATTCAGCCTTATCTAGTACAGAATTCTGCACTTCATGGTTTAACCTTCTTAAAATCCATGCCCATTTTACCTGTGTCTGATGGTTTGAATTAGCAAATCTTTCCCTTTTTATCTTTTCCCTTCCCCTTTCTCTCTCTCTCTCTCCCTCCCTCCCTCCCTCCCTCCCTCCCCCCCCCTCTCTCTCCCCCACCCTACTCCCTATTCCTCTCTCCCTCTCTCTCTCTCCCTCACCCTCACTAAGTGTAAAAATCTCTTCATGGATCAGATTTTGCATTTGTCCCTGTGAACCCTACTTGATAGTTGCGACCCTGATTATGAGTCTCAAGGCAGTATCAGTTGAGGGGTGGGTTGGAGGATCATAAACATCACCTTGTGAGGGGACTCTCCCATAAAAGTTATTAACGGATCTTCAGATAAGGGAAGGTTCTTCACACAGGGTGCATGGGCCACTTCTTCCAGCAAGGGTTGAATTCTCTCATTTTGGAGAATTCTCTCATTTTGGAGAATTCAAAATTCCCAGCTTTTCCAGAATCCACACATGTCCCAATTCCAAATCTCAGGGTGCCCCTGCACCACAATCCAGCCTCACTTGTATACAAGGGCATTGGCAAGTTACATTGTAGTGATACCACCTACTCAGTTACATTCTGAGTCTGTGTTACAGCCATATCTGCCCTGTTGCTTTAAGAAAAGAAAATGTTTTATCCTATTTTGTCTTGAGTGTCACTGCAGAAGCTGTCTGATTCTCTGATCGTGACAGGAGCAAGGGGTTAAAGTACTGAAAGCATGTCAGTCAGTCATGCTGGCTTGTGACTGCCCTCCTGTGCAGTCACATGTGGCTTTCCCATGCCTCCCTGCCGGCCTTGTCATTGTTGTCACCACTGTGAATGTCAAGTACAGCACCCAAGGCACTCGCATCAATAGGCATTGCTTCCTTAGCAGCCCCAGGTGGTAATTGAATCCTAATGCCACTGCACGCTGTGGATTATTGGAATCCCATTTTCTACTCAGCATTGCATTCAAGGCGAAGGACATCATCAAATCAGTCCTGAAATCCCACATCAGACATTAGTAACAGGCTGTATTTTATACATATTTTTCACTCCTAAAAAAGTCAGGTGGCTGGGGGACATCTCTGGGGGAGGAGCCCCATTGCTAATGGGGTCCATGCTTATTTTTAAACTTCAAAAAATAGGTATTTAAATACTACTTCCTGGATACAGGTAGGGGTATGTTTTGGTCATTGTAGATTTCCTGACAATAACTACTAAGTACACAGCCATACAAACTCATCATTAATACTTATTAGTGCTCTTTTGACTTCATCCTCATCTCGTCTTTGAAGCATACATCCTGGAAGTAACCCAGAGGGCTGGCTACACCACAACCACATCACCTGTGGGCTCGTGGCTGTGTATTGGGAACCTGTCTACGTCTAATCTTCAGGGTCCTTACCTAATGATATTGGCTGGATGCAGCCTGTGGTCTGTGTGAGGTCCAAAATGGCAAACCTGATTAATGTGTTAGCTCAGAGAAGCAATCTTAATTTGTTACTGTGACTTGTAACATCAAGGTTATTAAAATTCAAGGACTTAATAGATTTCTCCATTTATTGCATCAATAGTAACTACAGGAATTAGCTGAAATGCACTATCATTAATGGAATGGGAAAACATTTTGTCTTTTAGGGAACTTGTCCCCACTGACTCCCAATTCTTTGATACTTAAGAGAGTGAGAAAAAATGTTTTACATTGGACCATGTGTGTGTGTGTGTGTGTGTGTGTGTGTGTGTGTGTGTGTGTAATTTTCTATATAATTTAATTTGTTTGAATTCTATAGCAAGAGAGCTTCATTTTTTTCCATGATATGTACTTCACCAGTGGTTTTGGTTTTCTGGCTATTTCTGTGATATCGAAAATAACAGGTACCATTCTGTGCCCAATAGATTTAATGGCTCTTCTTATTTGGGTTCAATCCCTCTGTGTCTTCTGAAAGGGGCTTCCAAGGTCTAGAATTGGGAGCCATGGCCGGGGTACTTAAACTGTCTATCCATTTTATAATTAACTGGGCCTTTCAGGCATCATCTTGATCATAATTTTCCTGATCCTTGACCCATCCCCTTGCCAGTCATTGCATATTCCACAGAGCTCTTGATCTGTCTGTCATACTTTGGTTAACGGGAGAAGAGGCTGTTGGATGGGGCCAGGAACTGGAACAAGAGACCCACAGAACCCAGGAGATGGTTCTGAGGGGTCTCCTGTCATTGGAAGAAGTCCAGCTCAGCAGGCATGAAAAAGTGCCAGAGCATAGGAACAGGAAGTGAGTTTCTGAAAATCCAAAGCAGGAAAGCAGGCAAGTACTCACTTGGTGTGGGTCTTGGGCTGGTGTCTGCAGTCCCTAGGGAGGCACCTGTCAGGGACATGACTGGGTTCTGTGGCCTCTCTGGAGAAAACCTTCTCCTCCTTCCCTTGTTCATTCTGCCCCAACCACTATGGTCCCTTCTGTTTTGAACTTGCTGGTCATGCTCCTGTCTCAGGGCTTTGCACTTGCTGTTTCTCCATCCCTTGGAAGGCCCTTCCCCGATAACCAGATGGCTCATTTCCTCACTTCCTTCAGAGTTTCACTTAAAAGTCATCTTCTCAGTTGGTGGATTTCCCTGACACGTGATCTGAATATTTATATTCCCTCTCCCTACAGACCAAATGTATGTCTCCTTTCTCCGTTTTATTTTCCTCCTTAGCATTTTTCACTATCTAACACACTACATGTTTTCCTTAGTTACCTCCTTTAAGGTGTCTCCTCTACTAGAATGTAAGGTCCATGCAGGAATGGTGTTTGTTGGGGTGGTGTCTTTTGTTTACTGCTCATGGTCCAGTGCCAAGAACAGAGCTTCGTAATTAGCAAAGGTTAGTCAATATTTAACAAATAAATGCATAAAATGATCATGCAAAATCTTCTCCTGAGGAATAACTATTCAGCCGTCCACTCCTTTGTGCACGGAATTTTGGCCGGAGTGTCTTGACTTTGGGCTGGGCTGTGGGACCTGCCTTGGCCAAGGGCAGAGGGCAGAAGCAATTGTGTTCCAGTCCCAAGACAGGCGTTAAGAAGTCTTACATGTTTCTGTTTAGGCTCTTGAGGGTCTGCCCCCAGCATGAGAACTGCATGTCCTGGCCAGCCTGCTGATCCAAGGAGGGTGAGAAGCACGCAGAAGAGACTAGAACACGGCTTACATGTTGAGGCAGAGCTGCTCCATGACCCAGAGAGTCATCACAATAAGAGATGGTTGTTCAGATTCACTGAGTTTGTGACACAACAGAATTGTGGCAATATCTAACCAAGGCAGTATGCATCTTTCCCATGATTTTATCAGGCACCTACAGAATTGATTACGTGGGATGCATTGTTTTTGTTTTTGTTTTTGTTTTTTAATGATATGTCTTAGGGTTCCTCCAGTGTCAGTACCTATAAACCAACAGTATTCTTTGTAAGGGCTACATAGTATTCCATGGTATGGATGTAATACAATTTATTTAGCCAAACCCTGTTGATGAATATTTAACTTCCGCTCTTTCCTCAAATCAACAATGCTGCAGTGAATATTTTTATATATGCATCCCTTTTCACATATGGGAATATTTAAGATAGATTCCTAGTGGAGAGTTCATGAGTAAAAATACATACACATTTACAATTTTGACAAATGCATCCAGTTTTTCTGAAAAACTAGAAAGAACATGCAATTCCCAAGAGTGATGAATGAGAACATCCACTATTCTGCAGCGTTTAAATTAATCCCAAACTAATAAATGAGGAAAAATAATTTCAGTATGGTTTTATTTTGCTACTTCTTGATTTTGAGTAAGAATTAACATTGTTTCATATGTTTATTGGCTATGTTCCATTCTTCTGTGAGGGTCATGTTCATAGTTTAAATTTTTCTATTAAAATGTTTTCCTTTCTTATTAATTTTTAGATCTCTTTATATATTCTAGTTATTAACTCTTTATTGATTAAATACGTTGCAATATCTTCTACTAGTCACTTACTTGCCTTTTAACTTTATGGTGACTTTCTTTTTCTAAAGGCAATTTCAGATTATATGAAGGCAAACATTTCATTAGATTTATTTATGGATTCTGAGTTTTACACTTTGCTTAGAAATACTTTTACACCATTCCAATATAATGAGGCAACTCTATATTTTCTAAGTGTACAATTTTGATTTTTATTTGGCCTTTGCAACGCCTCAATATTAGGAAAACACTCTAACATTTTTTCTAAGTTCACAGTCCTGCTTTTTATCAAAATTTTATTGTTTTTATAATGTAAGGAAACTTATTTTTTTCCAGAAGGAAATTATTTCTTGAATGCGCTATCCTTTACCGCTGACTTGAAACACTTGAAACTTGATTTTTTTTAATTTTAATA